>NW_006399752.1:28510897-28518095 GCF_000299155.1 Elephantulus edwardii
ATAGCTCCAGCTCTGCATTCTCTTTGTCACTGTAGAGAAATCCAACTGATTTTTGTATGTTGATCTTGTATCCTGCTACTTTGCTGAATTGGTCAACCATGTCCAATAGTTTTCTTGCTGAGTCTTTAGGATTTTCTAAGTATACTATCATATCATCTGCTTCGAGAGATAATTTTACCTCCTCTTTTCCAATTTGGATTCCTCTTATTAAAAGTTGGAATATTTTATATAAGCCAATGTATTTTTGTTTCACTCTTGAATTTTGTATTTTATTTGTTTTCCCCAGGAACTGACCCACAGGATGCATTTATTTGCGCTCTAAGAATTAAATATCACATGCACCTCCCACTGAGTGACTTCATGGGTTGTGGCTGAAGAGATACATATTTTTTATTTTATTGTTGTTGTTGTTTTATGTGTGTACTGTCAAATCTGATCTAACTGGTACAGGAGGAGACTGTCCCTCCTTCTCCAGCAGAGCATCTGGTGGATTCAAGCCACATACCTCCGGGATTGCAGTGCAGCTTCTTGCCACTAGGTCACCAGAGCTCCCTTAGTAACTGAGTATTTAAATTGATTAGAATCAAGTCTTGAACAGCTAGCTTGGCGTGTGAAAAGGAATAAGCCATTTTTTGCATTGTTCCAAAATCATTGTTTTGAAACTGCTTTTTATTGCTATAAATGTGTTAATTTTCAAATTCCTAATTTATCATTCAGAGGAGACAGAAGGTGTAATGAGATCTAAAGTAAACGCCTAGAGGTTCCAGTTAAGAGTGATATATATGCCTTTGAAAAACAAAGAACTCAAGGAATGTTACACATAACGGTGACCCTGGAGGACAGTATACTGAGTGAAATACCTCAGTCACCAAAGGACAAATATTGCATATTGCCACTGTTGTAAAATGGGACCCATGTCGGAGTTGAGGCGAGACTGAGAAAGAGGGGAAATTTAATGTATACTGCATTGACACAGATGAGGGAGAGAATTGTTTAAAAGGGATATATGATTAGGTATCATTTTCATGATAGGAGTTCAAAATGAAGGCTGCATAGTGCAGTGGGCTTGGGGAGGGGGATTGGGAGGGGAGCGAATTGGTGGGGGGGGGGGAGGGGTGGGCAGGGAGAAAAGTGCAACAATGAATGGATGAAAATCTAAAGTCTCTGTAAACTTTCATTAAAATTAATAATTAAAAAAAAAGTGATATGCCTTGTGAGAGGAGGGAAACCAGGTCAGCTCACTCTGTCCTCCTCTATCTGGTTGTTTCTGAGTTGGCACTCGGCCAGTCTTGAACCCATGAACCCATCACCAGCAGGCAGGTGCCTTTTAAGAAGCTGTCCTTGGTGTGGTGTGTTTGGTGGACTGCCTGGTGAGTAATGAAAAGGAAGGGCAGGAACATGGTGACCATGAGTCTGAGCTGGAATTACTTAAGATGGAATGACTGTATATAGAACATTTTGGAAAGGAGAAGGAAAGGTGAGTGTGTCTGATGTTGATATTTTACATACTGTATGGTCAGAGGGGAGAATGTTCTAAAGTACTTCCTGTTATGCCCCACCCTCATCTCCTGAAGGGAGCATGTCTGATTCCTTCTGGGATTTTAACAGTAAAGGTCTGTGTCAAGGATGATAAATGTTTCTGTTTTCCTTGTTTACCAGGAAGTATGGATTTTAAGGGTGCTTTTGTCATCAACAATTGGCAGGATGTTTGCATTAAAGGCAGATGAAAACAACTGATAGAGCAGGAAATAGAGTGCTGTAACAGTTCATGTGGACACATAGTGAGATTGTTTACCTGGTAGGCGGCCAGCCATGTGGGGGGAGAATTGAGTGTGTCATAAAAATGAAAGGAGTGGTTTCCCAGGAGGAGATCAGCGGTTCCTGGAATGGAGGACAAGCAAAATGGAATGCATCACAAATCTCACAGCTCTGTTGGGTGTGCTCATGCAATTATAGGAGTTTGCAGTAAAATAATACTGGAATAAAAGATTAATATTGATGAAGATGATTCTAGAAAGTAATAGAAGATGAGAGATGTCTAAGGTGAAAGAAAGGGAAGAGAGAAGTTTTGCTTTCCTGAAATGCACAGTGGTCTGGGGTGATGGCCTGGAAGAACTCCTAAGGAAGACTGTTGGTTTTGGGGTTTTTTCCTCCCCCTTTTATTTGCCCTTCTGACATGCCCATATTACTCTGTGTTATAGTGCTTCCTTTTGTTAGAAAGAAGGTGCAATGAGTTTAAAAAATATTTATCTTACTGTTTAATAATAACGTAAAATAAATGCACTTGAATTTGTTGTTTTGGCTGTTGAGTTGGAATGGACTTGTTGCTGACTTTGCAGTGAGATTTCAGAGGTAAATTGTACAAGAAGATTGTGCGTTCTCCCTGGGAGCACCTGGTAAATTTGAACCACCTGCCTTTGGCTTGGCGGAGTACCTCCTTACCACTAAGCCACCAGAGCTCTCTTGCATTTAAAATAGGATAATGATTAATGCTTCTGCTCATAACTTAGTGAACGTTCAAAGCATCTCTTATCCTGGGTTTTCTGCCCTGCCACGTGAGCTGCTGAGAGCAATATCTAGTGGAGGTCCAGGGAACTTTTGCGTGTGCTTCTTTCCTGTCCTTGTTTGAGGAGGTAGTGATTTATTTTTATGCATGTTAATCTCTTGAACTAGCTGGAACAAGGGTGACTTCTTTGTAATTAATAATATGCAGGGATGTGATGGTTATTTGAAGTAAATAAAAATGCAACAATTTGCATATAATCTTCTCCCCCTACTTCATTGCAATGGTATTGTAGGCATCAGCATATTTTAAGATTAGGGTGAATAACCAGGGTGTGAATTTGGAATTCTGAGCCTGTATAATAGTTTTTGTAAAATGGTTGAAGTAGGCAAGGCTTCTAAAAAAGTTTTTGTGTCTTTGGGAAAACTGATGATTTAGGGCTGGGGAGGGAAAAGTAAAGAGAGTATCTCCAGAGAATGTTTATAGATATTTTGTTTATGATCCAGATTTGCTTAAAACCCTTTAGTGGTGAAAACAATGTGGAGAAACTTTACTTGTTCAAGGTCCTATCCAGCTCCTAACAGTAGAAATTCTTTGCTTGAAACCATCAAAACTTGAAGGCATTCCTGCCTCAGACCGAACAGAGCCTAGCCACAGTGAACATTATGGGTTCTAACGTCAGGGTCTACACAAAATTTGTGGAAGTGTCCTTGCTTTGCCAGTCCAAAGGCAAGTAGCTTATATCCACCATTTCCTCCACTAGAGAAAGATGGACAGTCTCCTCTCATGTGATTTTCAGCCTCTGAAAACCCACTGAAGGGTCACCTCTGAGTTGGTTCTGACTTGATGGCACATAACAGCTGATGAAGATGATGTTTATTGGAGCAACTAGTGAAACAACAGTTTGTGCTGGAATGAGTAGTTGTCATGCTTGCTTTGTCTCCCTCCAATCCTAATGGAGTCCACCTTCTCGGATAATTTACTCAGCATATAAATTGAACAGGTATGGAGATAGAATATATCCCTGATGCCCTCCTTTCCCAATTCCAAACCATGCAGTGCTCCCCTGCTCTGTTTGCACAACAGCCTCTTGCTACAGCTATAGATTCCTCATGAGCACAATCACATGCTCTGGGATTCCCATTCTTCTCTTTGTCAGCCACAACTTGTCATGATCCACACAGTCAAAATGCCTTTGCATCGTCAATGAAGCACATATAGACATTCTTTTGGTTTTACTTTGAGCCAGGATCAGTCTGACATCAGCAATGATATCCCTGGTGCCACGGCCTCTTCTAAATCCTGCTTGAACTTCTGACAGTTCCCTATCTATGTACTGCTTCAGCTGTTTTTGACTGATCTTCAGCAACATTTTGCATGCATGTGATATCACTGATATTGTTTGATTATTTCCACATTCATTTGGATCACCCTTCTTGGAAATAGGAATAAATATGGACCTCTTCAGTCTGTTGGCCAGACAGCAGTCCTCCACATTTCCTGGCATAGACTGATGAGACATCTAAGGCTGCATCTATTAATTGAAACAAGTCAATTGATATCCTATTGATTTCTGGGGCCTTATTTTTTGCCTGTTCCTTCAATGCAGTTTCCACCTCTTTCATTACCATTGGCTCCTGTTCATGAATTAAATTTTTTTCTGGCACAGTGACTGTGTGCATTTCCTTCATCTTCTTTTGATGCTTTCTGGGTCATTCAGTATCTTGCCCATAGCAACCTTTCAGCATTGCGACATGAGGTTTATATTTGTTTTTCAGTTCTTTAAGTTTTAAAGAGTTCGTCCCTTTTTATTTTTCAGTTCCAGCTCTCTGCACGTTCTATTACAATACTTTGCTTTGTCCTCCTGAATTGCCCTTTGAAACTGACTGTTCAGCTCTTTTACTTTGACATGTACTCCTTTGGATTTGCCTTCCCAGTGTTCCAGTGCAATCTTTAGAATCTCTTCTGACATCCATTTTGGTTTTTTCTTCTGTTTTTGTAATGACCTTTTGCTTTTTTCATGGATGATATCCTTGATAATATCCCACAGCTCCTCTGGACTTCTGTCATTGGTGTTCAGTGCCTCAAAAGATGATCATGAAATTTTGATGGAAGATGTGTTTTCTGGTTTGAGGTTGAGACTTGAGTGTGGCTGTTGACTCACACCTAGGTGTGAGCTGATTAGATTTGGCCTTATATTTAAAAAAGCATTTGGGCCCTCAGTCCTGGTTTTTGTGGAGCTTCCTAATAAAACAGGCTGGGAAGCAGAAATGACATCCACTTCCAAAAAAGCTTGCCTCCGGAAACTCTATGAACTTGAAGAAAAGATGAAAGTTTTGTGTTTTAAGACTTTAGTTCATAGGGTCGCTATGGGTCTACGACTTGACGACAACATGAGTAATTGATGATCTGACCCACAGTCTGCCCCGGCCTAGTTTTGACTACTGATATTGAGCTTCTCCAACCATTTCTTCCACAAATGTAGTTATTCTGATTCTGATGTAGCCCATCTGATGAAATCCACGTCTAAAGTTGTCTTTTGTGTCTTTTAGAAAAGGTATTTGCAATGAATAAATCATTGTATATACAAAATTCAGTCATTGTTTCCACCCTCATTTCTATCACTAAGCCCATATTTTCCAACTATTGTTCATTCATTCTTTCCTACTTTTGTATTCCAGTCACCAATTATGTGGCATCAGGATTGGAGGGAGACTCATAAATAACTTGCATTATGCAGATGACACAACTTTAGTTACTCAAAGTGGAGGAGGACTTGAAGCACTTGTTGCAGAAGATCAAGGAATGCAGCCTTCAACATGGATTGTGTCTCAATATCAAGAAAACAAAAGATTCTTACCAATGGACCAATAGACAGTGTCATGATGGATCTGTCAACAGCTTCATCTTGCTTGGATCCACAATTAACACCCTTGGTATGAACAGTCAGGAAATACGGAGATGCATTGCACTGGGAAAATCTGCAGTTAGGGAACTTCGCAAATTATTGAGGAGTGGTGATGTCAGTTTGAGGACTAAGGCGCATCTCATTCAGGCCGTGGTCTTTCCAGTTAATAGCTATGCATTGCCTCACATAATTTGGACATGTTGCTAGGAGGTGCTATTCCTTGGAGAGGGACATGATGTTGGGAAGGGTGGAGGGTCAGCGAAGGAGAGGACAGTCCTCAACCAGGTGGATTGACAAGGGTGACTGCTGCTGTGGGCTCTTGTGTGTCAGAAAGCCTGAGGACCAGAACTGGGTTCAGATCTTTTCTTCATAGAGTCACTGTGAGTCATACTTAATGGCACCTAACAACAACAACAACATACTTGCTTTGTCTGACTTAATAGGGAGCTCTCACGGCCTAGTTTGGAGAGAGCTGCTTGGCTCACCCAAAACTGGTATACTCTGGGTGACTCGAATCCGTCAAGAGCTCCTTGAGAGAAAGATGGGCATTGTCCTCCTCTAAGTCACATGAAGGTCAGCTGTACGTAGGTTGACGACCATATTAGTGTATGTTGTGAAGAAAGTGGCCCAGATGGTTATGCACTGGACTGCTGACTATAGAAGGATGGTTGTTTAAGTCTACCTGGAGGCGTCTCAGGTAAAGAGGCCTGACGATCTACTTGTGGAAGATGTCAGCCCTGGAAAAGCCCGCTGAAGGCAGATACGTCCTGAAACAACTGGGCCACCCTGGCTTGGAACTGACTTGACAGCAGTTGGTGGGAGCCCCTGATTGTGCGCATGGTGATTGATTGCTTGGCTACTAATGGAAAGGTCTGCGGTTTGAATCCCTCTGAAGCACCTTGGAGAAAGTCCTGACTGTTTCTGAAAGAACACGTTGTTTGGTGGGCACCCTGTTAGTGGAGCCAGCTGGACAGCACCTGTTGTTGCTTGGCTTTGCTTTGAGGATGTGGTCTCCCATTGCCAGGCAGTTCTGAGGGCCACACTGATTTTGTGATGTAACTGCTGACTGAAAATTAGCAGTGACCATGGCATGAATTAAATGACAATTTGTCTATTTCAATTCAAGATACTACATGGATTTGAAAAGTGGAACACGGATGTAAAATTTAGTCTTGGAATTGTAGGTTTTTCAGTGAATATAGCCTGCAGTTTAGCTTACAGGGGTAGAAAACATGATCTGACCCGAGTTCACTGCTGTAGCAGATTATAGATTTCTTTCATATTTACTTGGTAAATGTTACAAAATCTGAGATGGTATATAACCAGAGGAGCAAACACTGACCATATGGTCCAGCCCACTGGCCACTAGTATGGAGCAGTTTAGTGTTGACAACTTAGGTCTGTTTTGGTAACAGAGCACAAAGCACCTGACAGTAACAAAGGGGGGGGGGAACCCCCAAAGCAACATGCCAGGACCTGCCGTCATAGCCTCAGGGCGAGATGCATCATTGCTTTAGTTGACTCTTGTCAGAGGGTCTGGGGCTCCTTGGAAGCTCGTTGTCAGGCTTGCCTTCCCAGCTACATCTGGGATGGGTTTAAACTATCACCCTTTCTGACAGTTCATTGGACTAGGACATCGATGGTTGCCCCTTATTCGTGGAAGAAAAAGATATTTAGAATTTGAAGGAAAAGAGTAGAAAAATACGTGAAATACACACTTCTTACACAGTGTTAAAAATTTAGAGCAACAGAATTTAGGGGAAACACTGATCCAGATGTGGTTGTTA
>NW_006399752.1:28518755-28579067 GCF_000299155.1 Elephantulus edwardii
AATAATAAGTTACTTATCTTTAGGGTTTTTATGAACTTATTTCACCAGGGAGAATACAAAACAAGAATTGGTTCTCTTAATAGTGAACCATATTAGTTTCCTACAAATTTATAGTATATTGTGCCTTTTCACTGCTAGTTCAGATCCTCGTGGTTGAACAAGACTGAAACTTTGCTTAAAATAGGGAACTCTTGTACCGTGGCATCACTGCTAAAACCCAAGTCTTTAAAGAAAATCAGTAGCAACCTTGGTATGAACATAATTTTTTTCAGACTGTATGGTAGGTTTTTTTACCCATATAGCCTAGGAGCTCTAGTCATTGTTATTCAGAGACTCAGTTGTATTGGCAAATAGCATTTGTAGGTTTAAAAATGTTTTAAAAACAATGCGTTAGAAGTGTAAGAAATTTTGACCCTTTTCAACAAGTTCTCTGTATCCTGATTGCTCAAGGTTTTGCAAATAACTTTAGTATATAGGGAATTCTGGTGGCCTAGTGGTAAGGAGTTGCATTGCAGTCCCAAAGGTTCACAGCTTGAATCCGTCAGCTGCTCTGCGAAAGGATGATGTAGCTCGTTAAAATGCTTGTGATGGGAGAATGATTTTGTTACAGGGCAAGGGTGTGTGTTTCGAAAGTTAAATTATTTTGGCTGCAGTGGGAAAAGTAGCCATGCTTAGAAATGTGTTTTACAATAGTGGTGTTTTTTCTCCCCCTGGTGATGCTGATTTGCTCCAAAATAGACCTTTTTGACACAAAAATGTTTCTGCTTCCAGTCCAGTTACAGCGCAGGGATCACAGCAGACGCGGCCGCCCCAGAAGCACTATGGTATCACTTCTCCTATCAGCCTTGCATTCCCCAAGGAGTCGGACTGCACCCTTACACAGAAACTTGTTGAAACTCTGAAGCCTTTTGGGGTGTTTGAAGAGGAAGAGGAGCTGCAGCGCAGGTACATAGATACATATGTGTGTAGGATGTGATTTATTTGTTAGGAAGGTGAACGTATACCAATTTGGGGTGACTACTAAGTTACTCAGTTCGAAGGCTGGAGTTATTACCTCACATTTGTGTCTGTCTCACACAAGAGAAGAGTGGTACTTAATGGGTTGGTGTGAGTGGTGATGTGGAATGGGTCATCAGACTTCTTTGTCTCACTTCACAAGGGAGAAGAATCGCCATTGTTGCACAAGGCCGAGCTTGATGCAAGTAGAGGTCAGACATGGCAGACCTGCACGGTCCTCTGCTCTGCTGCTGGGAGCGGCCACAGAGAACTCACAGATAGTGGTCACAGTTATGGGGTTTATTAGCAAAGTACTCAGTTATAACTCTGTACCAGGAACAAATTGGTATGCAATTCTCTGGTCACTTCACTCCTAGCTCTTCTTGTTGGTAGTGATGTATCATCTTTTCTGACTGAGCTGACTCATTTTAAACCTAAGAGTGTGACAAAACGAACCATTGTTACTGTTTGCCTTACTTGAATTATTAGCAAACTGTTCAAACTCCTTGGTAGGCCAGAAATAACTTATTACGTTATCCCTGTCTTTAGGGAGCTGGCCTAATGGTGATAGTTATGTTACCAGCCCAAAGGCACCACCTGTTTTGCACAAGACAGACAGGCAGTCTTCTCCTTCTGTGATTTATAGCCTCTGAAAACTTGCTGGAGAATCAGCTGTTAGTTACTTCCTACACAGGGCCAAATAACACCAGCACCCAGTCGTTTGATGAGAGTTAGGAGGCTATCAGAAGGGCATGTGAATCCGTGCATAGCAGGGGAAACCTGGGTTTTCTACTGAAGGCTGGGCTTTTGCCTTCTTTCTTTCTTTCCTTCCTGCTTTGCATTATTACAGATCACACTTGTCAGGTGATGGGGGCATCTGTTATTCATTGTACTAACGCCCATATGAGTTGCCAGCTCTCCTCACTGAGCCATGTGGTTAGTTTTCAGATAGTGGTGTTTGGAGAAAATGGCAGTTACATAAAAATAGGATATAACTACATCTTTAGAGAACTACAGATTTTTGTTCTGTTATGAACCAAGCACCAAGACCCCTGGCTTAGCGAAGTTGACTTTAACTTGACCATCAGAGCCAGCCTTATTCTTGCCTTGAACTTGGGTATGTCCTTGTTTCCACTTGTGTGTCATTCATGTACAGAGTGGTCAGATTTTTATCCTGTGGTTGCTGATTTGTATGTTGGTTAATGATCTAGATAAGTAAGGAGTAGGTGATACTCCTGATAAGTTTTTAAAAAAATAAAATTGGGAAGCCACATATATAGATGTCATTTTGAGCAATAATGCTTTGAGATAAATGCAACTTAGTTATTAATACTTGTGTTATCTACAGGATTTTAATTTTGGGAAAATTAAATAACCTGGTAAAAGAGTGGATACGAGAAATCAGTGAAAGCAAGGTAAGGTGACTTTCTGCACAAGGACTAGTTTGCCATGTGTAACCACTTGTTTCCATCATAGATTGTGATTTTTATAATTTATAATTTTTCCCTTTTTATGCAGATTAATTTGCAGAATTCAAACACATTATTTTTCACATAAAATCCTTCCTATTTCCTTCACTACCACCCCAAATTTTATATTTTGTTTGTACATATTTTTTAATGAAGGTAAACTGAGCTTCATTTAATGAATTTATTTGTACTTTTTAGTCGGAACATTTCAAAGCTGAAACTGCTACATAGAAACAAATAGATGCTTACCTGAAAAGAATCTTTTTCTTTGAGACTCTTGTTAGGAGATTTTCAGTTATTAGATTCTTGAATGGACTATATCTTTTCTTGTAACAGTATGTTCTGAGTTCTGTATTGTTAGAATACTCAACTGAAATTGATGATGGGACTTTGGTAAAGGAAATGGATTCTTAGATGTATGTGGAATTCATTTGACCCGTTTTGAAAAAGTACTAGGAAGCAAACCATTGCTGTGGGGCTTTTCTGACTCAGGGGTAAGACTTGTGATGGCAGTTTGTACAGGACAGTGCTGTGCAGGTAGAAACATAACCCATCTCTCAGGGTAGAATGAAACATTACCAGGGGGATATTTCATCAAAGAAATGATCTTAGTCAAATTTTTTCTTAAAACAATGTATACATATTTCAAAATCTAAGCAATTGCAGCCTTTTCAGTTGGGAGTTGCCTTGTATTAGAACCAACTGAATGGCAGTACATTTTGGGTTATGTATATGCTGGTTTTTATTCATAGTTTACCATGCACATTTATATTTTTGAAAAGGAAACAATGTGGAGCTGAACAAATGGTACGGAAACATCTCATCTTACTACTGTTGCTTTGTAACTGACTATAGCTGACCCTCCCAGCCTGTTTTCAGAGATTGTATATTGCCCAAGAGAAGAGTACCCATCTTACTCCCAAGGAGCCTTTGATAACCCAAACTGTCAGAGATGTGGCCTCTCGGTCAGCAGAGCAACCCAGTCTCCCCAGACTGCACCACCAGAGCCACCCTTGTTGACTGGTGGTGCCCTTTTTATCTTTAATCATTCCTTGACCTTTGTCTTTCCTTAATAAGATAGACAGCTTGTTTGTTCTAATAGTTGCTTTACTTTTAAAAACACCGTATTCAAGTAGACAAGGCTACTTGTTCTTTCCTATGAACAAGAGTTCCTGTCTTGTTGACAGCTTTGTCTCAGGTACTTGAGAGCCTGCTAAGTTCTTGAAGCAGAGACGTGATGAAATTCTCCTTATTGCTTTGCCTGAGGGTAAGGAAAATGGCTTGGCGAGCATATTGATACTCCTCTTCCATTTTGCCTTCCATCTTTTCCCTTCTATCCTTAAAATGCTTTCTAGCAATTTAATGAATTAATTTAATGAATTAATTGAATTTTCTTAGAACCACTTGACTTAATGAGATAATTACATACACATAGTTTTGGAGATACAGTTGAATTCATTGCCGCTCTCAAGTTCAGGTCTTTTTGGATCCACCTTCTATATTGAGAGCTCTGGTTGTCTGGGCTGTAGGGATGTGTGCTGCCAGTCCACAGGTGGCACCTCTCTGGCAATTTGAGTCTACCAGCTGCTCTGTGGGAGAAAGATGGACAGTCTCTTTCCACATTCTTCATGAGTTCCTGAAAATCCATGCATGGCAACAATGAGCTGACTGTGGCTCATTGACAATATATGTGAGTTTTTCAGTTTGTGAGAGAGATGTTTTTGACCAGCTGGCTGCGTGCCAACATCCTCACTAGCAGAGTATATTAATTGTATATTAATTAAAACAATTTTTAATATCACTGTATGATGTTTGTAACTTACTTTGTTTACCATCTGATAAGGTAAAGATTTTAAAAATGAAGATGTTACAGTTGCTGTGTTTTTTCTGTGACTTAAATTGAGTAGTCAGTTTCTGGGTTACAGGGCTCTCAGTATGTATGAGTGTATTCATATCTAAAGCTTTGCTAACAGGGTAGGCCACTAGCCACATACGGCTGTATTAAATACGGCATTTTGCAGCTACACTAGCTGCTTCTCAGGCCCTCTGGTGGTGGCATGTGTACGGAGTTGTGCACCTCATACTCAGTGGTCTCGTGGGAGAGAGATAAGCAGTCTGTTTCTGTGTGACCTACAACCTTGGCATCCAGTAGAGGGTCAGCTGTGAGTTGGTTCCAACTGGGCAATGAGAGATTTTTTTTTTAGCTACTTTTCAAGTGCATCAAATCCATGGACAAGTTGTTCTTGGTTGTTCTTGGCTACTGTGTTGGGCCTTGCAGGTCAAGACCATTCCCTTCCTCACAGAAAGTTCAGGAGAGTGCTCATTTCAGAGAATTAGTGTCTCCTGCAGTTGTCTACAAATCACTCTCTTCATGTCATTCTCCTGCACTTGCTTTATAGGTTTCTTTCTCTACAAAGAGTACTGGCCGCCTCCTGGTACCCAGGCTACTGTTAGAATTGGTTTTCTTTCTTTGTAAATAGAAGGAGCTCTGGTGGCAGAGTGTTGTGCTGCTAACCAAAAGGTAGCAGTTCAAATCCACTAGCTGCCTTTCAGGAGAAAGTGAGCAGTCCACTCCGTCAATATTGACCCTTTCAGAAGCGTGATGGAGGGTCACCTGTGCGTTGGACTCAACTCCATTGGCAGGTTGTGTGTCATTGTGTAGGAACTGACCTATAAGCTGACCCTTGAGGTTTTCAGAGGCAGTTAGTTGCATGGAGGTTTGTTCATCCTTCTCGAAGAGGTGCTGGTGGATTCAAGTCACGTGCTTGTGGGAGTGCAGTGCTGATTCTTACACTAGGCCACTCATGGGTATATCTAAATATCTTCGTCATAGCTTTGGAGTCAGAACTCACTCATTGCTGACCCTCAGTTGTGTTTCTCAGACTGTATATTGCACAAGAGGAATTTGTCCATCTTTCTCCCACAGAGCTGCTAGTGGATTCAGACCACCATAAAGCCGTGGCCTTTGAGCTAGCAACACTGCTCCCTGTGGGCATCAGCAGAGAGCAGCCTCCTGGAAAGGGGGTGCCTCTGTGTGTTCTGTATGGAGTAGGGACTGCCGTGTGGGGCAATGAGATACCCTGAATGAAAGCTCCCTGACAGATGACACCAGCACAGTCCCTGGTGGGGTGGCAGAAGGTTCAGCCTCTTCTGGATGGATTGCCCAAATCATTCTACCCAAGCCAAGTAGTCTGAAAAACAAAATTACTTATTTCCAGAATTGACTTTTAAAGTAACTTTTTATATATTATATATTCCCTTGTGCTCTTCAGTAGAGTTACCTGTGCTTCTAACTGGTCCTGATACCAGTTTCTAGTCCATTTTATTATCCAGGCTTGGTATTAAGTAGCATCTTTGTCAGGAATAAGAACCCTGGTCTTGCATTGTCCCCACGAACACATGACTTCTTCTACCCTGGTCTTTATAGCTGTTTTTTTAAAAATGGGAAGTTTCTGAAATGACTTGGTTCTTCACTAAAGAACACTCATTAACAAGTAAAAATGGTGTGAATTTCAAATTAGGTTGACCTCTGAAGGCCTGTTATGTTATTTTGTATGGTTTGAATGTTCTCTGTATTAGTGGTCTTATTTGGGAATTTTGAACTGTACCCATACTGTTTGAAAGAATTTCTTTTGTGTATCACTGAGAAAGTAACCATTGTTTGTTTGTTTCAATAGAATCTTCCACAATCTGTAATTGAAAATGTTGGCGGAAAGATTTTTACATTTGGATCTTACAGATTAGGAGTACACACAAAAGGTAAATATTGTTTTATTTACCTTGAAGAAAGGGTTCGTTTTAGTCCTTACAAATTGTAAAGTAGTATATATTTTGGTTGTTTGCATGGTATCTTGTAGCCTGGGTCTGCATGGGGGAGAGACCTCAAGGATGCTGAATTTGGTAAGATAGAAAATAGTGTGGAATGAGACGCTTGCTTCTAGTAGGACTCATGTCATCTGGTACATGGTAAGCCTGAAATAAAATGGAGCGGGGTCCAGATAAAATGGGGCATCCTAAGTAGGAGCAGTGCCCTTACATAATGACTAGGGGCTGATACTGTAGACAGTGCAGGCATAGAGCATTTCCCTACTGTTCTCCCAGCCTCTGCTGTAGAAGTCAGAACAAAAGTGGATAAAAGCTTTTCAGCAATTGTGTGGTTTTTCTCTGCCCCGTACTTGCATTATAGATAAGTTGTAAATTGGTTCAGTTAAAAAAATAGGCCTTGATAATCTGTGTCATTGTTATTCTTGTTATTGTTCCTTTCTTTGCACATAAGCACACAGTAAAATTGTGGTTGTGGCCAAGAACCCATGTTGAGCTGTTTATTCTCCAGGACATGGAGCTGAATGCTTTCTTGTCATTATTTTGTTCTGACCTGGCAGCACTCTGATGCTCATGTGACCAGGAAGTAGCCTGAGACTTGAGGAAGCGGCCGGCTAGCCTGCCGTTTCTTTGTCTTTTGCTGATGGGCAAGGTTCTGCTCCAGGTGGCCTGATTATGTGCTGCAAATGGTCACCACTGGCCTCTGGCCTTTAAAAATCTGCCCATACTGAGCCGACTGCATCCTGGTGTTTCCCGCTCCCACTGCAGGCTTCTCCAGATCCATACCTGCTTCTGATTTGTTCCCTGTGTGGCTGTGCCCAGCTTCAGAGTAGTGTCTCCACTTCTCTTCTAGAAAGACAGATTGGGCAGGCCCCAGAGTCTTCGCTTTCATTTGTCATCCTATTTACCCCAGTTTGAATCTCCTTTATTGTAATGCCCCTGTATGCTCACTACTGACCTTTTATAAACCTCAAAAGCAGAATAGGTATGTACCGTGTTCTGTCTTTGTGTTTTCAGGTTATTTTGGAAATAGAATTTTAGACGAGTGAGCTTGGATGTGACTAATGACATCAAGATGTGCAGTGTGTGTCTGAACCATTCCCACTTGTCACCATAAAGATGTAACTCACCCAACTCTCAGCCTCCTGGCTCGCTTGGGCTGCTGGAGAGAGAGAGGCTGCTGCACTAGGAAAACAGTCTTGTCCTATACTGAGTGATACTTTTGTTGAGAGGAGTGTAGTAGTTTCTTTTTAGAGGCTTACCAATGAAATGCTAACAGGTTACAGCATAGTTCCTTGTTAAGACGAAAAACGAGCTTTCTTACAATACTGACGGGTTTCTCTTTTTCAGGTGCTGATATTGATGCATTGTGTGTTGCACCAAGACATGTGGATCGAAGTGACTTTTTCACCTCGTTTTATGATAAATTGAAATTACAGGAAGAAGTAAAAGATTTAAGAGTGAGTGTAGTGTGGCTAAAGGCAGAGAAGTTCTAGAAATTCCTGTAGTCCTTTGCATTTTGTAGTGCAGACATCATGTGCTGGCCTCAGTGTGATACACTTCATGCATGTTCTTGCATTTTAATCTTTCTAGCAAGAGTGAAAGCAAGAACTGTGGTCTCATTAGTACACGAGAAAACTAAAGCTAAAAGGAAATGAACGTGGTCATGATCACTCCTTTCATGAGTAAAATGAGGCTTTGTTTGACACTGTCTGATTCCAGAGTCCTATATCAGATGTGATTAAACTTTTTGAAAATGTCCTATTTATTCTAAAACCCTAAAGCTGGTCTAGGACATGGCTACAATGTCAGAGGTACTGACTGTGGGCTTTTCTTTCAGGCTGTGGAAGAGGCCTTTGTGCCTGTCATCAAGCTGTGTTTTGATGGGATAGAGGTGAGACCTGCATGGTTGTTATTTGCTGTAGATTGTTACCAGTTTTGATTGATAATAGATTAAATGTCGTTGCTTTAAGACTTTACTATTTAAAATATTTAAAATAATTGGTTGCAATATTAATGAGAATGCAATGTATTCTTATTTTGTAGAACACTCTCTTAACATATCCTTAGTGTCAAAGTAAAATTTGGCACATAGAGTTAGAACTAATGAACCATGAGGGCTATGAATTGCTGCTACAAAGCCATTTACTTGACAGTTGTTCCTTTGCAGATTTTGTGTACTTCTGGTCTCATTAATTAAGGGGGTAGCAGTGTATCTTTGCAAGTACCGCCTTGCTCTGACTTAAGTGATGCTGGATCTTCTTGAAGATAGCATGAAGATGTTGGGAAAAGACTAGTGTGGCCATGCTTGGACTGCCTTGTTCTTTAGGAGAGTTAGGAGCGTCCAAGTTCAGATTAAAAGAACATGTTTCTCCTTGCTGTTTTTAACATATGTAGTCAAAGTAAATTTAACAAAACTGACAGTGATGCATCATGAGTTACTTCTACATAAGTAAGGCTTAGTAGTGCTTTTAACTCGCCAATAGTAATAGTGAAAATACAAAATTTTGGAAATTGGTAGAATAGTAGTTGTGCTCAACTTCATCTGACATGCATAGTTGGAGGAATGACCTTAATGAGTAAAAATCAGTATTAAGTTTGGTAAAGGATCACCATCTGCATTCATTCAGAAAACAGCTTTGTAAAATCAAAATCAATTGATGTTCTATTTTCCAAAACAAGATTACCAGTAAAGAATAGATTTCCCCCACCATGGGAGAATAACTTGAATAAATTTTTCTGGATGAGTATGAGAGTCAAATGACAGTTGAATGTATATTCCATAAAATAATAGTGTTTCAGGATTGCATTACCATTTGGACCATTTCATGAGTAATTTCGTCCTAACTCTTGTTTCCATTAGTGTCATTAACTGAGTGAGTAAATCAGTTGTGCTGATCATTGAACCTTGATTTCTTTCTACATTGAACTGTGGGGCTTTGGAATCTGGTGCATTGGGAATCTACAACAAAAACTCATCTACTCATTTTGTAGGTGTAGGTCTAAGTAATTTTTACAAGGTTCTTAAAATAGCTCCCTTTAAAGTGATCTTAAAAATGGCTAGTTTATAGCAATGTGCAACTTCCAGAAAGGCCCAACCCAGAAATAATGACCAAATTTGGGATACGGTGTTTTGTCCTATTTTTCCATTCTTAAAAAGCAACAACAAGGGTGCTCTGGTGGCTTAGTGACAAGAAGCTGCACTGCAATCCCAGAGATACGTGGTTTGAATCCACCAGAGGCTCTGCTGGAGAAGGAGGGGCAGTCTCCTCCTGTACCATCAGATCCAATTTGATGGTACACACAAAAATAATAAATTTAACCTCCCCCCAGAACCCCCCCCAAAACCCACAAAAAGCCACAACAAACCCTAAACCTTTCATTAAAATTACATGGGGGGGGGGAGTTTTGCTATTTGAAATTTAAAAAAAAAAAATGTTTTCAAAAATAAAAAAAACAGTTGAGAGGTGTCAGTTAAATTCTTTAAGTATTTAAAATTATGATTTAATTCTTGGTGTCATCCTTCCATTTATGTTACTCAGAATTTCTCAGAAACTCTTTGCATTCCATGCAAGTTGGGCTGACCCACAACTGACCCCCAAGTGGGTTTCCAAGGCTGTAAATGGCACAGGATGAGATTACCCTTGGAGCTGCTGGTTGATTTTGCCCTACAGACTAACCATCAGAGCTCCCTAATCAGAACTAAGTCTTGGAGAAATCAAACTACAGTATTGCGAACATAATTGTTTCATTTACCAGGTGCTCACTTTTTTACTAAGATGTAGTTGTTCAGTAAATAAAGAATATTTATTTTGACACAGTTCCTACAGAACACCTAACTTTACATAATCAGGAAGATGGATTTAACAGACTTGATAATCAAACTGTGGTTAACATGACAACAAAGTATTTAGAGGACTTGCTTTGTATGTTTTTGTAACACTGTTTAAAATGCCCATAATCAGAATGGAGTTTTTGTGGACAGTGTCATAATCCATGAGATAGCTCAATGATAAAGCATTTATAGAAAATCCTTATAAATAATTATATAGACATGGAATATTCTGTTTTGTTTTTCTTTTAGATTGATATTTTGTTTGCAAGATTAGCACTGCAGACTATTCCAGAAGACTTGGACTTACGAGATGACAGTCTGCTTAAAAATTTAGATATAAGATGCATAAGAAGTCTTAATGGTATGTCCCATCCTTCTTCACTTTGCATAATAGCAATTTTTGTCAGACATGAAGTAGTTATTTTGTACTGAAGTTTTTTGTAGCCATATTGTTCTTTCATGATAAGTCAGACAAAATGCATTCTATTTTATTGGGCATAGAGGGACATCCTGTAATCTGTTCTGCTCATTGATATTTTACACTGTTTCTGCTTTCTTCTTACTGTGAACAGCGCACCTTTTCATAAAAGGTTAAAAAACAAAACAGAAAAACCCCAAACTCTCAGCTGTGGAGCCCAGTTAATAGCAGTCCTACCGGATGAAGTTGAAGTTGAACTGCCCAGTAAAGTTTGCAAGAGTGTGACCTTTATGACAGTGGAGTGCCTTGGATGACTGGTGGATTTGAACCACCATCCTTTCTGTTGGCAGCAGAGAGCTTTGACCACTGTGTTACCTGGGCATCTTGAAAGGCACATAAAAATGGTGCTTAAAAAGATGATCTGGGTTTTGTGCTGTGATACAAATGAGGCACCTGGTGAATTCTGACACTTTTCTAATACTTTCGACTCAGGTCAGGAGAGTTGGTTTTGAAGAATGTGTTATTAGCATATGCTCTTAGGAACAATTACTGGAAACTCATGTGGCTTAAGCCTTGCTCTCTGAACCTACATGGGAAAAAGTTGAATAGACAAGTGTGAGATGAGAGAGATTATAATTCTGTTTTCTTTGATTTAGTGTAGTTCTTGGTGGAGGAAAAGTTTATTAGGCTTTTATTTGCTTTTTCACCATTACTGACTTTAATATGTGAAAGTTCTTAATATGACATCAGTCTCAGAAAAGTTAAAAGAAGTCTATCATAAACTTTTTGATAATTTTAATGTTCTGTTTTTCGCTCCTATTAATCAGGTTGCAGGGTAACCGATGAAATTTTGCATCTAGTACCAAACATTGACAACTTCAGGTTAACTCTGAGAGCTATCAAACTGTGGGCCAAACGTGAGTTCAGAATTTGTTGGCTAGCTTATTGAAAGGTTTGCACTTTTGTTCATTACTAATGCATCTTTTTGCTTTTCCCTTATCAACAGGCCACAACATCTATTCCAATATATTAGGTTTCCTCGGTGGTGTTTCCTGGGCTATGCTAGTAGCAAGAACTTGCCAGCTTTATCCAAATGCAATAGCATCAACTCTTGTACATAAATTTTTCTTGGTATTTTCTAAATGGTATGTGTTTAGATTCTATTAAAATAAAATTGATTGTAGACACTGAAGTTTAGTCTTATTTCTATGACATTTCTGCAGTTGCTTTTAGATGAAAAGTTTAGTTGATGAAGTGGTGATGTAGGGAGCCTTGAGCAGGTGGTCTCCCTGTTTGTGACATGACAGACCTCGATTGGTTTCCCCACTTCTCCCAGGATAGTGAGACAGGTGCTGTTGGTTCTTCTAGTTAGTGAGTAGAGAGGACAGCAGAACACCGCCATCTGCATCTCCTCTTTCCACAAGCCATTAGCTTTTTGACCCCTGCCCCTCACCCCATTTTAGTGGTTTATCTGCATGTAAAAAGAATAAATCAAAATCCCCGGGGGGAGGAATTAACTTTGATCATCCCTTTGATATTAGTCATTTCAAGATGTATGTTTGTCCTTTATTATTTCTTTTTTAATAAGTAAGATAACACATTATTGTATTTCATATTTGTTTTATCCCCAAAATATGAAAATTCTTGATGTTTTAATTAAAAAATTTGATTTATCTTAGTGATTTTAAGTTCTTGTCTATTTCTGCCAACTCTTGCCTTTACTGAAAAATAATATTAGTGTTATTGGAGATGAATGACAATTTAGAACTGCTACACTTATCAGTACATACTGAGATTTGATAGCTCTGAAGCATGTATGATCATGTGTGAGAAAATTAAAGAATGTCAGAATTCTCTTTTACACATACATAGGGAAGTATTTTTAAAAGCTGACCTGGATGTTAATGGCAAATGTTGTCTAGTTTTTGCCTGTTCTGTTGAGTAAAGTAGTTTAACCTATAGGCCATGTCTTGCAAACAGTGTCTTTCACAGCTCAAAAATTTTACCACACATTTCATGACTTAACAGGTGGAGAAAATTCCAATTTTTAGAATTGTTTTGCCCACTTTTGCATATAATTAGAACTAAGCAATTCTCAGTTGTGTAGTGCAGAGATAAGATTTTGCCTCATAGAGTTAGCCTTTCCTGGGGGTGGTGGTGGGGGCACGTACATACATGTCTTAGGTTAGTGTTGCTCCAGCCAAAGCACTTTACTGATATTTATTCAGTTTTTTGTTTGTTTTTAGTTAGAGGTGTTTGGCTTGAATCTGGGAAATTTTTGTCATGTGACTTAAAGAGTCTTAATTGCGTATTTACCAGAGAAGTAGTCTGAGTAGTCCTATATTGTGAGATAGGAATACCAGAGCGTGTAAACTGGAAGAGCGAAACAAAGGATGACAGTCACATTCACAGATGCTGTGTCTTTTACAGAATAGGCTTAGATGGTAATATCTTATAGTCTTATCAAGTGCTACACTCTTTTTAAACAGGGAATGGCCAAATCCAGTGCTATTGAAACAGCCTGAAGAATGCAATCTTAATTTGCCTGTGTGGGACCCAAGGGTTAGTGTATTATTTTTTCCCCTACAAATTCAGTTTGCAATAACAAGTAAAAATCAACTGCATAAACTGCAGGGAGATTTCTCATCTTTGCGTATGAGTGACCATGTCTGTATTACCCTTTCTTCTAGATAACTTCAACTCTGTTGTCCTCTAATGTGTGAAGCATAATTATGTACCCTGTAAACCACCTAATTGTACATAGTTTCTGGTACCAACTTCATTAACGTTTAAAATAGAACTACTTTGTAAGACAAAGTTGTGTGGGCATTTGCACTTTTAAAAATAAAAGGTTAACTGAAAACCCCTGGTTTTTTATTGAATCTAAATATTCTTGTTAAAATTGGGTTATAGTAGAAAAGGTGCTGCATAATCTTTCCAGAAGGCACATAACTTGTAAGCAGTGTTACTGTAGTTGGGATGTAATTGTAAAAATGGACTTGGAGGAAGTTTCAGTATGGTCTCTTGGCAAGTTAGCATCATTGCTGCTTACATTTTAAATGTTAACCATAAAAATTTTGTTAATTCACAAGAAAAATTTAAGATACTAGTTTATAGGAGTTCATTATTTTCTGCGTTAATACTTCAGTACTATATGGAAAACCTGTCTGTTTTAGGTCTCTACAGTTACATCAAATACATTTTCAGGATTATAATTTCCGCTGCTATCATGACGAGATTAGAATGAATAGTTTATTAAATCATCTCATTGTCTTGAGTTAATATTCTCGGGTGTTATATGTCGATTCCTCACTGGTTAGTGCTTTTATAGATTTTACAAGTAGAAGGTAGATTACAGAATTGTGAAAAGCTAGTTTTACATGGAAATGGGCTGTTTCTCTGAAGTGTAACTGTATGTGTGCATCCCCAGTTCTGTTGTTGAACAAAGAAAAACTAAACATCACTAGATGCCCAGGAGGAGCTGTCTTGCTCAGCAGCAACGCTGTTGTAGTAAGGTGGCTGAATTGGTCATGGCCGAGAGATGAGAACCACCTCCAATAGTTCAGACCAAATCTCTGAGTCTCTGAAGAATTCCTATAAAAACGTTGTCTCCTTATGTGGTTTTTCTTTCTCAACTCCAGCTGTGAATGAAGTAAAAAAAAAAAAAAAAAGAGTAATCATTGATACAGTTTAACAAGGCATAAAAAAGTCCAAGTGTCTGATGAATGTGTACTTGAAGAAACTGATTGGCTGTTGTTGTATATAGGTAAATCCCAGTGATAGGTACCATCTTATGCCTATAATTACACCAGCCTACCCACAGCAGAACTCCACGTACAATGTGTCCGTTTCAACACGGATGGTCATGGTTGAGGAGTTCAAGCAAGGTAAGTGTCTGTCCTTCTGTTCTTTGTACACACAGGACTTAGTACTGTTCTAGGCTTGGTAGGCCACTGGGCAGTTTAAGTGGATCGCACGTTCTCGAAGTGAGTTAGCATTCTTTTATTGATGACAGCATGTTTGAGAACTGGCATAATAAAATTCATTTTCAGCTTTTTTAGGTCTTCTGACTTTATGTTAGAGGATTAATCAGCCTTTAAAGTCAGCTCTACAGCTGGACCTTTATAGACTGGCTCAGTGCTGCACTAACTATGCCATGCCACATGATTTCACACTTGTATACCCTGTGGGGACCAGGAAAGAAGCAGGCTGTGCCCTTCTGGGAAAGAAATCCCAGCAAGATCTGGGCCAGACTGACCATTCTTTAGAAGAACTCCACTTCTGATACTTTGAAAGTATATTGCCAACCAGTCTTTTTTTTTTTTTTAAGTACATGAGGCTGGGACATAGTTAAGGAAATTCTTTGCATTTCTTAAAGTACCAAAGTGAAAAATGTCTCTTAATAGAAGAGCTATCATGGGAATGTGTTGGCCTTTTAGAATTTAACAATGAAAAGAAGCAGAGTGTATAATTATAGACACTGTTCTTTCTCAGGAGGCCACACGGCTTCAGTGTTTGCAAAGATGTTCTCTGTGCATGGTGTTGGCAAGCTGGCACGTGACCAGAACACTGCTTTCAGAATGTGTATGTGTGAATGAATGTTGTGTGTGCTAAATCATGAGCTGACCTTTCTGCTGCTTAAAATTACTTGAGGATTTTGAATGCGTGGGATATGTAAAATATAGAATTCTGGGTTTGTTGACAAGCATACAAACATTTTAATGTGTTTTTAATTTAGGTCTTGCTATCACAGATGAAATTTTGCTGAGTAAGGCAGAGTGGTCCAAACTTTTTGAAGCTCCAAACTTCTTTCAAAAGTACAAGTATGTATTTTAAGGCATGTTGGATGTGTTGCTCTTATGCTCTTATAATGGTTTAATGATCGTGCCTAGACCTCTATTCTTGCTAGGTTGATTTTGATTTGCCTTGAAACTACTTCTGCAGAGTGTTATTCTCGTCCTTAGTCAGCCTTTCCTATCTTCTCTACTTGCCCCTCCGTTTCCCCTACTGTTTTGCTGCCTGTTTAGATTGAATTCCAAACATCATCACCTCAGTTCTGTAGGCTTGTGTCAGTGAGGCCCATATCACTTAGTTTTTCTGTCTTGGCAGAAGGCTAGTCCTTATCAGTTCATTGAGTCTGCATTTTTAAGTAGTTTAACTGGTCAGCATCAATATTATCTGTGAGAGAGACAAAGTTAATACAGTGCCAGTATATATTGTTTTAATAATTACAGCACATCCCTGGCCATTTGCTCCCAGTGTTAATAAGTCCCCCTTTTCTTGAGTTCTAAGTGGGTGTACTGTTTTTTAGTAATGATTTTTCTCTGATGCTTTTAATACTTTAGTACAGGTTAAAGACCTGTTTATTTGTGCTGGGTTTGAAGAAAATTGTAAGTTGAATAAATCTTACTTTTACAAAAACATGGACTTGAACTTTTATTTGCCCCTGAGCTGAAAATTTCTAGAGGCCTACTTAAAAATTTTTAAAGCTTTAAAACTTTTCTGACCTTTGATCTTTTGTTGAATTGTATTTTGTAATAATCTGAGAAAGATTGCTTTATGCTATTTCCCCAATTAAAACCAAGATGATGAC
Organism: Elephantulus edwardii; assembly: GCF_000299155.1. Lineage (NCBI taxonomy): Eukaryota > Metazoa > Chordata > Mammalia > Macroscelidea > Macroscelididae > Elephantulus > Elephantulus edwardii. The sequence continues at coordinate 28,534,889 of NW_006399752.1, forward strand.
CTTCATGATGTCTCTGTGTTTTGTTTCTGTATCTTTTGCATGAACAGACGAGCAGGGACAGAGCCAGCTTGATTATTTTGTTTAGGGATGCTGTGTTGTTGTCACTTAAGATTGAAAGACCCTAAGGTTGAGTGTGAAGTGTGTCACTATAAATTGGGCTTTTCTGTTTGGGTCCAAAGTCATCTTTGTTTTCCACTTTAGTCAAATGTTGAGAGAAATACTTTTAAGCATTTTTAATAAATATATAGGCTGATACCTACACAGAATTATAAAATGATAGAAAATTGTAAACAGAGGAGTAAAATGGCAGGAAAGCCGACCAGCATCTGTAAATCCCAAGCACCAAGGAGGAGAATGGGAGGCTGGTGAGTGAGGCTCTTAAAGTACCCATTTCCATAGCTTCCATGTATGTCAGAAAAAGTCAGTGTTACTTTATTAGAACAAGTTTAAGTTGCTAGAACCTTGAGATGATGGTTTAAAAATTTATTTCAAGTTAGAAGATGCACAAATCTGCGCTAAGTAGCATTTACAAGATTTTTAGTTGGTTGGTTAATAGAGTATAATATTTCTTAACATGTGATTTAAATGATTGAAATCTGAAATAAGCAAATCTTTAGGTTAAGGTAGTATAAAAATTCTTAGTTGTGAGGAAATAGCAACAAATGAAAATCTGTCCGGGAATTGTGAATTAGAACTGTTAAGTTCTGAGAGGACAGAGACTGTAAAACGTGGAGACGGTAAGCTGGCACCGAGTTCTGTTTCTAGTTTTCCACAGAAGCCCATCCCCTTCTTTAAGTTGTCATGCTTACTATTGGTAAGCTATGGGAAATAGAGATTTGAAGTTTTAAGACCTACTCTCATATGAAATGCTCCAGAGATTAAATATATATTCGATTTAAAATTCTTAACTCTCCCCTGAGTCAGTTAGGTCCTCTTGGAGGCACATTCTTTTAAGACATCTGAGGAAGTGATTCTGAGGAACATAGTGGCATTGCTTGGTAGAATTCTAAATTCTAAGGGAAAAGTTGATTCCCTTTTAAGCTACTTGACACTTAACCGACCTGGGGAATTTGAATAGTGATTTTGGGGTGTTTATTTCACTAGCAAACAAAAGATAATAGGGAAAAATTCGTTCTGAGAAAGTTGTGGTTAATAGGTTGTAATTTCACAGGATGTAGAAAATAATTTAGTCTTAAAACCTTTTATTAGGAGTGATAAGTCTTGGTGTTAGGTTACTTAGTCCTAGAGTTTTGACAAAAATGAGATTTTTTTTTCAGTACATAGCTGAGCTCTGTTAATCTGCTCGTAAAATATTAGATGAAATCACCGAGAAAACCTCATTTCCAAGTACTTTATGGTGGATTATTTTGTTGTAAAAGCAAGTAAATGAGATATTTTAAAAGTAGGGTTTAATGTGTTTGGAACAATTGTATACTCTATTGGAAGTTAGCATAGTTTCTCAGGATTAGCTGTCTTAATCTTCAGAAAGTTTTGATGACCTAGTGCACTTCCAACCCAAAGTCAGACAGTTTAAATCCACCGGCTGCTTCTCAGGACAGAGATGGGCGCTCTGCTTCGGTGCATCGGTGCATTTACAGCCTAGGAAAAGCCATTGGAGGGTCAGCCTGATTCCGTTCCAACTTGAAGATGCCTGACCACAGCAGCGTGACTCGTTACGTTTGTGGACCCACTGCCCTGCACTCAGACTTGAGGGTTCTCTTGACGGCCTTGGAGCGCCTTCCATGGTGCAGAGGAGTAGGTGGCAGTGTGCAGCAGCTGACAAGATTACCTCTGTTGGATAAGACTGGTTCGTTCATGGGTCCTGTTTAGAAGGAACTGAAATGAGGCATCACAGTTTTGGGTTATCTCACATTCTAGAGTCTAAATTTAAAGGTATTTCTTTCTGTACTCTGATAGGAAGACTAGGAACTAACTGATAATCTAGTTAGGATATTTAAACCTTAATGAAATGTAGGTGGAATTTTCGCCTCCAGCTTCTTAGATTGATGAATCCTTGTTTTGAATACCAATGCCTAATGGCTGATAGAGGAATACGGGCAAGTTCTTTCTGTTTAGTGAAGTGACTGTTTTCTGTCTCCATGTCACATTTGCTTAGCTTTGGTTGAGTGAAGGACTTAACTGCAGCACAGAGAACAGGATCACTTCACGCTGTTAATTTTGTGCTTGCAAACTAGGCACTTGACCCTCTTTAGGCTTCAGAATACTAAACTTGTCCGATCCAGCAATGTTCTAGTCACATATTGAAGTATGCTTCACTTTGATAAAGTTCTTCACATTTAAGCAGTTGCTGAACAACCTCATGAACAACCTGGTTGGTCATGGGGTGAGGATTGAGCCAGGTCCAGGTGACCCCGGGCAGTGCGGCATTGGTCATTTCTGTGTGTGCCAGCTTTGTATGCATCACTGCCCTAGTTGTCACCTCTTTTTAGAGACCTTCAGTCTCCTCCCTACTCTTAAAAATGCCTTACCACCGTTTGACCTTCACAGAGACTGTATATGACATCACTGAGCTCATCAGGATTCCATTCTTAGGGTGCCCCGGACTGTGCAGTTCAGCGTTCATTTTTTTTCTGTGGTGACATGAAATGCATGTGCACCATGTGCTCCTGTGCATAGGGTGCCTGTACTGGCTCAGGTCCAGCCTGTGGACAGAGGTAAGGACCTTTGAACCCAGGCAGCAGACTGACCTGTGTTCTCACATGTACGCCTTGCCTCCGTGGCCTTGGACTTGGAGTCCTGGAGGTTTGCTCATTTTGAACTTGGAGCTTCATTTTATCTGCCAGTATGACAGGTCCCCCTGTGTTTCACAGATAAGGAACTTGTTCAGCATTACAGCTGCTGACTCTTTGGACCATTTCCCAAATATCTGTGAGCATAAATAATTAATCGTAGGGAGTGTGGTTAAAATTGCTTCACCTCCCAAAACAAGTCTCCTTGTTAGAATGTTCTGCCTTTGCTTGCTTGAACTGGACTTGAGTAGTTCCTTTTTTGGGGCCTAGGTCAAAGACTTTCCTGGTAAAATGTGGTGGTCAGAAAACACTATTACTGTCTCAGACTCAGTTAAAAATGTGGACACCTGCCCCCTTTTGCAGACTGCTGCCCATGAGGAGCAGCGACACCACTCCTTTCTGAGGTGGTTGCTTGTGGGAAAAGTGGGATTCCAGCATGTAGAAGAGAATCCCAGGGTGACTGAGCTCAGTGTGTTCAGCATGAGGGGTGGCAGAAGAGGTCTTAAATATTTAAGAGTAGCTGGTTGTGGTATTTTCTGAACTGAAAACTCACCTTTTTCTAGTTTAGCATGGTAGTGTTGTAACCAGTTTAGAGAGTGTTTTCTGGTCTCACGTTAGAGATCATTAGTTCTGACCAGAAAAGTCCCAGGGCTTAACGTCTGTATCCCTTTAATTGTGCTGACTTGTACTTGGAATTAAAAAGGCATAATGTATTTGAGACTACTTTTGGAGTTCCTGATGTTTTACTTCTATTCAGGGAACATATTCTTAGGGCCAGATCTCCAGGGCTGTTTTCATGAAAAGAACTCGAGGGTCATGGAACAAAGTTTTCAGTTACTGATTATGTAGCTTCCTTGAACTAAAGAGGCTTTTCATTTCATGATTCATAAAATTACCGTCTTGGTCAGAAAAATTAAGCCCACCAGTAGATTGAAACTTAGGAAATTTGTCTTTCATGAGTTCCTGTCTATCTTGTAGTTCCCACTCTTTTGCTGAGTTATGTTGATCTTTAGCTATAAGAAGCTTGTTACATTATGGTTTTAATGTCCTGCACAAAGCATGTAAATAAAATAAATAGCATGTTGTCTTTATCTCCAAAGGCATTATATTGTACTTCTAGCAAGTGCACCAACAGAAAAACAGCGCCTCGAATGGTGAGTATAAGGCTAGCCTTCATAGGAAAAAGAAATTGCTAAATGGCTCGAATGCTCTCAGGACACAGTAGGAGGTGGGAGTCCGTCAGGCATTTATTTGTTTGATTTGTAGGAGTCCTGGTGGCATAGTTGGTAGGGAGTTGCAGTGCTAACCCAAAGGCAGCGCTTCTCTGATGGTTTGAATCCAAGCAGCTCCTTGGGAGAAAGATGGGCAGTGTCCTGTGTTAGTCATGGCCTCAGAAGACCCACTGGAGGGTTAGTACGGAGTCTGTTCCAGCTTGGCAGCAGCGAGTTGAGTTTTGAATCCTTGTGAGGGAAGTATAAGAACCAGAGGATCCATATTTAACTTTTACATACTTATTTTTCTTTATAAAGATACCTCCCTAGCTATATAAAGTCTGTTTTTATAAAACTTGGGACTTTTTTTAGCTTGCTGCATTTTCTTTTGAGTATTGGCACTGGCCTGTGACTTCCTGTTTTGAATGACATGTAGTTGAGTATCTTTTCCCTCCTGGGAGCAAAGTTCTCTCCACAACATTTGGGGGTAGAACACAACCTTGAGTGTCATCCGCATCTTGGTCAGACAGGTGAACTGTGTCTAGATCTTTTTTTGGGGGGGGGTATCTTCCCCATACTCCTACTTTATAGAAATAGATTTGGTTTTATGATTTTTTAAAAAATACATCCGAAACTTTGAATAATTTTAAGTGACATTTGTCCAGGGTGGGCTTGGTGGAATCAAAAATCCGCATCCTGGTTGGAAGCTTGGAGAAGAACGAATTCATCACACTGGCGCATGTGAACCCCCAGTCCTTTCCAGCACCCAAAGAAAACCCCGACAAGTAAGGAGTCTTCTGATTACATCCCCTTTTTAGTTTTTACTCTGATGCTCTGTCAGTGATATTTTGAAGTAGCTAGTCTGTCAGTATTTTGTTGATTGGCTGTAGCCCATGGCCAGTTTGAAATTTCTAGTTTAGGCTGTCTAGATTAGGAATAAAGGTGGATAAGCAGAAAGCTTTTTTTTTTACAAAAGCCAACTATGGAGTTGTTTTTCTGATGATAATCAAAGGACAAAGTAACCAGCTAGAGTCCCCACTCTGCAGATTGACCAGGACTGGCAGGCACAGTGCTGCTTCCAGCTCTCCTCCTCATCTCTGTCTCCGCTACACTTGTCAGAATTGCTGCTGTCTTCTCATTTTTTTTAAAAGGATGTACTTTTGATTTTGACTGTGCAGAAATCCGCCTTGTGACGGATTCTGCAGCAGTGTGCAGGTTAGCTTGATCTCTACAAGGTCTTCGTGGGTCCCTGACTGGTGAAGGGCTGTGTATTACTTGAGACTCATTTCGAGGATGAGGCGTATCAGTGAGGGACATTTTAATTTGTAAAAGGAAAGTGGGGACCTGCAGCCGACAGGAGCTCTTCAGCCTGGGTTTTCTTTGCTGCACAATGCAGAGCCCCAGACTGCTGTGCTTTTCCCCCTTTGTCTTCCTGCAGTCGTGTGAAAGAGGTATTGGCTGGGGCAGTCTGACTGCCATGTTCATTAGTAAAAGATTGTGATTCAGATACATCTTAAATGTTCTGAAGCTTTTGAACCACCAGGTGTTGCTGTTTTGTGTGGTTGGGTTTTTTAAGACAATTTTTAAATTTTATTGTTTTTTGTGTGTACCGTCAAATTGGATCTTACTGATACAGGAGGAGATTGGCCCTCCTTCTTTAGCAGAGCATTTGGCGGATTCGAACCACATACCTCTGGCATTGCAGTGCAGTTTCTTGCTTCTAGGCCACCAGAGCTCGCTCAGTTTTTGCTGTTATGTTACTGTAAAATTCCTCTTCTTGGGATTTCATTAACGGAATCTCAAAGGCTCAAACATTACATATACAAGTTTTAGTTAATGTGTGGTTTTTTGTTTTGTTTTTTTAAATCTAGGAAATCCTTTTTGTTTGTTTGAATTGTTCTTAAACAGCATTATCCTTTCTAAGTTAGAACGTAGGTTTTCATTGCTCTCCTGCCTTAGTTTAGACTCATCAGGAAGGTTGGCTGTCAGGTCTGGGTTGTAAGGGTCTTTTCACCCTGGGACTCTGATCATAAAGTAATAGGAGTAGAAAGTGTGGGAGGTGAGAAGGGAAGGGGGGGTTTTTTAATTGAATTGTAGGTCTAGCTTTAGAACTTAGTTTGTTTCTATGCTTGTATTTCACGTTTTCCACTTAGCTCAGTTTGTCAGCCCTATTTATGGTAGTTTTTATGACATCCTAATAAAGCTCAGTAATGATATTCTCACTTTACAGGGAAGAATTTCGTACAATGTGGGTGATCGGGTTAGTGTTTAAGAAAACAGAAAACTCGGAAAACCTCAGTGTTGATCTCACCTATGATATTCAGTCTTTCACCGATACAGGTATGTCTCTGTTTGGATGACCAGAACGTTTACATGCGCGCATATTTGAATTTTTTCCATCTAAGGACCAACTTGAAGTAACTCAGGAAACAGTGATTATCAGAGTGGTTATTTAAATGGTTTTCTCTTAATTAGTAATTTCTAATGCCATGTAGTTTCTGAAATCTCCAGTATATAAACCATCCTGATTGCAGCGGTGGCCTTGAAGTCAGCAGAGCAATGTTACATTTGCTTTTCTCACAGTGCTCGGAAATTAGGAGGGATCCATGAATGCATATGTCTGACTGCCTTCATAGCCTTGAACCTTAGAAACATGAAGGTCAACTTCTGACAATTTGAGGAAGATATCCTAGTTGTCAGGTGAATTGGTTGACATTCCAGATTGACCCTGAGCAAAAAGGTAGTAAGTTTCAGTTCAAGACCAGAAAGTGGGTGTATTTGATGAAAACCAAGGCCGAATGGAAAAATTCAAGGTTCAGGGAAGCAGAGGGACGTGTGTCTCACTCTTCTCTCAGACCTTCCTCTCTGTTCCCCTTCCTACTTTCAGTAAGTGGTGTTTTCCACAATATGCACATTGATCCTAACCAGCCAAGAAGAAAGAGGGAGAGAAAAATGGTTTTGTTACCTATTTTTTGTTTTGAAGCTTGCAACTTTGAGTTTATAGTCACAGCTAGTTATTTAAAGGGGAAAATTGAATAATGCTAAGTCTTTAGATCTTACTAGGGTCTCTGTACTTGACTAGATGTCACCTAACAATAAGTCTTTATGTAGAATAATTAATTTTTCATAACGAATTTTTATTTAAAAGTTAGTTTTAGGTTTAAATGCTATATGATACTTTCCCCCCTAATGTTTGCTATTTCATTATGAAATGTAATAATGGTAAGATCAAAGTATCATTTACTAGCAGTATTTACAAAGGAGAAACAGTGTGTCTTGGTCCTGAAGTATTTGGCATGCATCAAGGTGTTGGAAGGCACAGTGCTGAGGGACCAGGTGGACACATTGTATGTAGAGCCCCTGACAGTGTAATCTTTGTGACTGCTGGCTGATTTAGGGGCTTAGGTGTAGAGATTCAGACACTGTCTACAATGTTGCTAGTGATGACGAAAGATTCCAGGAAAGCTAAAGGTAACTTTGATTTCCCCAGTAGCATTCCTGGAAAATTAGGTTCGGAATACTTGATTTCTTAGTGAAATTGAGTTTGGCTCTTGGTTTGAGTAATCCAGTGGTTGGTTTTTCGTCTATAAGAGCACAGGCTGCGGGGCAGGGGTCCCTTCTTGATTCAGAGGAACTCTTGCAGGTTATATAATGTCTTGGCTAATGGCAGCCCTTAATCTTTGTGACAGCAGAGACCTCACTGTAGGTTTCTAAGATACCGTCTTCTGTGGAACACCATTAAAAGTGACTTTTCCTAAGTAAAAATCCCAGCATCTACTTAAATGATTTTTCAACTAGGGTGTCGGAGAGAGAAGTGAAGGTTTAGTTTTGTATATTCCATCCAGGTTGAGCTGTTTGGTCAGAGATAGTCCTACCAAACCATTGGGATGTTTGAGGAACTTACAGATGTTCTAGAGAGCTCTCTCTGGTGGCTTAGTGGTAAGGAATCATACTGCCAACCTAAAGGCACATGGATCAGGTTCACTAGCTGCTCCATAGGAACAAGATGGGCAATCTCCTCCCATGTGATTTACTGCCTCTGAAAACCCAGTACAGGGTCAGCTAAGAGCTTGTTCCTACTCAGGGGCAAACAGCCACCACCATCCACAGAGGTATTCTAGGGGAAAAGTGATTTCATGATCCTGTATCCTTAAGCATTCATGGAGTACCTTAGCAGGCTTACCACATTCAGAATAGAAGTCTTCAGGCCCCATTCCAAAACGGCCTCTCCCCAAGTCTTTTTTATTTCTCTTAATGATACAGTAGCCTTCTAGTTGTTCAAGCTAGACACCTTGGAGGTGACCTTGACTTTTGTTTTTTCTCTCTTCTCCCTCTGTTACTCAAATTCCTCTGCCCTCAGCCTTCAGAGTAAATTGCAATTCTTCCTCTTGGTAGTCCCTGTCCCACTCAGCCAGCTACTGTCCTCGCTGTGTCCATGCCTTAGCTTTCTTCTTTTGTTCTTAGTCCCTATCAGCTGTTTTTAACTGGAATCCCAATGATTGGGTGTGTAATTGTGCCCTCTCCCACTCAGAACAGAAGTCCACATCCTCACTGCAGTGGACACATCCACCTTGTTCAGGCCTAGTCTATGAGACCTAACGTGGCTCGGGCTAGGAGGGACCCGCACTTGATAAGACTTCATATTCTGTAATCGACCCCACCAGACCTGGGTTGCAGTTGGTGATGAGAGACAGCCCTGTGGCCCTCCTCATGTGGAGCAGAAGATGAATGCTCCTGAATGAGGACAGCACAGGACTCTCATTCTGCTGTATAGCGCCTGCCTGTCAGACCGAACCTTCCAGCAGCTGACAGACAGCAGGGTTCACTGGCCACGCCTTCCACTCAGGGTTCATGGCCTACCACACTGTGGGAAGAGTTGGGTTAGGACTGTTTGGGTTTTAGCATGCAGAGAAGGGAGGGAGACAGTCTCCATCCCTAACTGGTCTCCATTCCCAACCGGCAGATCTCTGATTCCTGACACTCAGGTGTGTGCTCTGCTTTTCCACATTTGCTCTCCTGGGACCAATACATGTCTCCTCACTTAAGCCTCCTCTTTCCAGGCTGGGCTCCTTGCCTTCTTTCCTTTGTCCAGTACCTAATGAGGAAGCTTTTTACCTGTTTTGTGTCTGTTCTGTTTGCTGATTGTGTTCTGCATCTTTGGATGTGGGCTCTGGGATGTCTTGATGACTACGTTACTCTTACAGAAGCTTGGTACATGCCTGTTCGATGATGGGCAGTATCCATCTTTTCATTTGGGTGCTGGCTCTTCAGATCAAAATTATTTGTATATATCTGTAGTTTTTCCTTTCACTCTGTGGCGGTTTTCATTATTTCTGCAAATAAGTAAGTCATCATTTAAAATGCTTTTTCACATCATATTTAAAGCTGTGTTTACAGATTTAGAAGAGGTGGTTTTTAGGTAGAATATAGTGAGCATGACTTCTAATTTTCAGCATTGTTATTCCTTGGGCTCCAGTTTTAGGTAAGATTGGCATTTTGAGGGTGGGATGGCTGTTGTTTTGGGCTACCGTTTTAAATTACCCTACTAGCATAACAAGAAGTTTAAAACCCATCTCGCCCGGTCCGCAGTTTGTGAAAGGGTTGCCCTGGAAGGACTGATGGCTTTTGTGCCTGGGTTTGTGGTCAAAGGCACCTAGCGTGTATTAGACAGTGGTACTCTGTTGGCAAGAGCTAGATTTCAGCCCTGAGGATTGTGTTGATAACTGATCAGAAAGGCACCTTTAACTAGATTAGCCTCTCCGGGTGAGTTTAACTAATTTTGGAAAAAAAAAAATGTTTCTATTTTGTTGACAATTTTCTAATTGTATAGTTTATAGGCAAGCAATAAACAGCAAGATGTTTGAGGTGGATATGAAAATCGCTGCAATGCATGTAAAAAGAAGGCAACTCCATCAGCTGCTCCCTAATCATGTGCTTCAGAAAAAGAAAAAGGTAAATGGAGAAAGTACTTTTGAAATCAACCCCAGCGTATGAAACCTCGTGACACAGTGGCTGCGTGGTTGCCGTCTTGCTCCTCGTCTGGTCTCTTGGACATACTTGTTCAGACACACGAGTGATGATTCACCATGCCTTTATTTTATGTGTGCTGTTTTTTCTTTGAAAAGTCTTTTACTACCCTTTTAAAATCTCACACCCATATCTAAATAGCATTAAAAAAGTAAAACTAGTGAGATGATAATGTTGATTTTGTAACCTCGTATTTATGGGGTGAATTGTGAAAACTAGATGCCCATCACTGAAAAATGCAAAATGCTGTAAAAGAGGCGTTCACCTCTGCCACGCTCAGACATCGCAGTAGGTGTTTGCAGCGTGTTGTGGCAGTGTTGGCTCTCTTGACCCTGAAGAGCTTCCTCGGGTCCTTGGCCCTTTTGTTGACTTGTCTCCTTCTGCAGAATCATTAGGGCAGGCTGATATTTCAGTGCTGAGATTGCATATATGTTTGTTTCTTTAAGTGGTTTTCAAAATAGATGCTCTTTTCTTCAGTGGAATATTGTCAGTAGTAGAACTAAATAAACCAGGGCTGTGTATGTTCCTATGTTTAGTAACAAGAACGAGATGGGGCTTTATCCACCAGCTTTGTAGATGTTTTACATATTTAAAAACTCCTAACACTGTGCTTTGTTTGGGAAGACGATGAAGGAAGAGTTATGTGGCAGAGAATGGTTGGCTGTTAGAAAAGAGTAGGACAAGAAGATAGAGGAATGAATCCCCAGAAGGCTCTTGCTCCATAATGTGTAGTGAAATGTTTCAGGGTACAAAAACATGGATGTTGAGGGCAGGAACTTGACACCACACTGCCTAGACACAGCCTAGACACACTCAAACTGCTTCCTAAAGAGATCTGTGCCATTTCTATAGTGGGTGGATATCCTGGCTAGCCTTGTTTGTAAAAGTAATTACGAATTTTTACTTACGAGGCGTAGCTTTCATGAGTCAATACATGTAAAGAGTTTAAACTAGTGCCTGGCCCATAGTAAATCCACCTTAACCTCTGTTAGTGGTCACACTGCTGTCATTAACAAGGTGGGGACAGGGGCCTAGGTGATTGTTTTCTTGTCTAAATGCAGCTTAAAAACCATGTTTCATGTCTTCAGAGCAAAAAGAACCATCTGTGATTAGATATTAATATAGTCCGATTAGATATTAATATAGTCCGAATATTTCACTTAAGTCAGCACAACCTCATCACCATATAATTTTAGTTTTTAGTACCCGTACATATCAACAGATAATACATACTTTTAAAAGGCATTTCACAGTACTGTTTTGTGACTTGTTTTTCTACATGCTTGCTTTAGTCTGTAGGGAGATCTGATGGCTTATGCAGAGGTATGTGGTTCACTTTCAGCTGTTCTGTGGGAGAAAGATGGGCATTTAATCTCCTGTGATTTACTGCCTCTGACAACCTGCTGCAGAGGCCCTTGCGGTTCTGTTCTGACTCAGTGTATATAACAACAGCATCAAACTCGAGTCTGTTGTGTGTACTTTTGTCCTGTGTTAGTAACTGTCTGCTGTTTCTTTGGATAACTTTGATAGGATTTATTTCTTCAGGGTCATTTACTTTTAAGATACCTTTAGTTTTGTGTGTTGGTTTGGGTGTTTTTTTGTTTTTAAATTTTTGTGTGTGTGTGTACCATCAAATTGGATCTGACTGGTACAGAAGGAGATTGTCCCTCCTTGTCCAGCAGAGCATCTGGTGAATTTGAACCAAGCTCCTCTTGGATTGCAGTGCAGCTTCCTGCCACTAGGCCACCAGAGCTCCTTACGGGTGTTGTGCTGCCGTCTTTTGTTTGGTTTGTTTTTCTTTAAAAAAAACCCAGACAAACCTAGAATCCAGTCAACCAGTGAGCACATTTTTTTTTAAACAACATTAATAAAAACCCCTACATTCAATAAGATAGCTGATTGTTTTGGTTTTTGAAATTTTTCTTCTCTGTATAAGTAACCTGTGTTTGGTTATCAGATTCCATAATTATTCTCATGGAGCTGTTACTAATAGCAGTCCTTTATTACCTGCTGTAAAGTAGTGCCCATGCATTGTCTTTTTCTGTATTTAATGGTCAGGAAACCTGTAGGTGTTGTCCTTGGAGAAGAAGCAGTGAGGAAAACACTTGCCAGCAGCTCCGTTGTATGTGTGAACCAGAGTTGGAGGTCTGACTGCAGGGGCTGTGTGGTGGTGTCTTCGCGCTGCCATTCGCTCCCTGGCTGGGGCTTCTTTTAGAGCACGTTGCTAGAATAATTATGATGAATTGATAGTAGTAGTCTCTTGCTCCCAAACGTGATTAAAGATACCGAGGCAAAACAGAATGGCTAATTGCTGTTGTGTATATGTGTAGACCACCAGTTAAAACCTTGATAGTCACAGATTGTCTCCACTGGTGGCTGGTTAGGTTAGAAGAGCTGTAACACTGAGGGCAGTTCTTGTGTAAGCTACTTCATTAACCAGCAGTTCCTTCCCATGCTCACTGGGGAGATTGGTAACATGTTTGTGTAGGAAAAAAGTATTCACGGCTGTCTTTATAACCAAATAGTACTTCTTTTCTCTGCTCTTTGTCTCTGATACATATTAATCTGTGTATACATTGGTATGTCTGTAGTGCCAAATCAGAGGTTAGGGTATTTGTCACGTGGGAAACTGAAGAGCAGAATGTGTGCACATACAGGCAGCACACAGGTCATGTAGAGATAAAACTGAGTACATACAGGGTGTGGGTGTTTCCCCTAAGTGTGGGCTTCACCCGCTTGTTTAACAAAGATCAGGTTGTTACATGAATGGGGAGCATGGTGTGGAGGGTTACTGCATTATTACAAAACTGCCACATTAGCTCAGGACACCACTGACAAATCACTGAGAGGCCTGGCTTTGCTAATAAGCTCGCGTATACAGGTAGGCCTTGTTACTGTCAAACGCACATCTTTAACACACTACACAGCTGAATGTAGAGTGTTTACTATTGCTAAAAATGGGACCCACTCACCAATGAGATAGGAGGGAAGGGTGAGGCATGTTTTCATCAACATGAGTGTAATTAAGTGAACGCTGAGGCTAGGCAGACTTTGACATGATACAAACACACTTTAAAATCATGATAGCTCTGATGGCAAAAATAAAACTTTATAAAAGGCCACCATAGAAATTAGCATATCCCACTAAATCATTGGTTTGGGTTTCCTGCTTATTTAATGCTTTGTGGAGCAGGGCCAGTGTTAGGGTTTCTGTATAGGCTGTAGTTCCGTTTCCACAGGGTAATTTACACTGTTCCTGCACCATGTGGAGACCTGAGGCTGCCGCTAGAGCTGCAGTGGTCTTGTTTTCTCAGAGGCTCCCTTGGCTGAGAAATAGGATCATAGGTGGCACTGAATTGTACTTAAATGGTCATTGGTTTGGAATTCCGTAATTTTATGTTTATTGTAGAGTAAGTAGAAGTATGAGTAACCAAACAAAATTCCTTCTGATTTCACTTTCCAAAGATGTTCATCATTAATGTTGACTGTGTCAATCTTATGCGCACGTGGATGCACTCTTACATGCATACACTCATGTGCATGCTGCCACAGCCTCTGTGCCCAGGTGGTTATGTTTTCTTACTCTGATGCTTCTCAATTTGTGCCAGGGGTCAGTCAGTGCATTTTCAAAGTGGAGTATCTTTGTCCTGCACTGGTCTGTGCTCCTCTCAGAGATACTTGGAAATAGAGGACAGGACTCTGAAGGCTTGCCTTGTACAACCAGTTTGCTTTAGATTTTCACCCATGACCTGTTCTCTTTGTAGAAATCTTGTCTCAGTTAGGTAAATGGCGTCCCAAAGGTGTGAGTCTGATGAAATGTCTTCTTGATTGCAGCATTCAGCAGAAGGTGTCAGATTGGCAACTTTGAATGACAACAGCCTCGACTTGTCCATGGACAGTGACAACAGCATGTCTGTGCCTTCACCCACTAGTGCTATGAAGACCAGTCCATTGAACAGTTCTGGCAGCTCTCAGGGGTAAGAACTGGGCTGGATGCAGCAGCTGCTTGCTCATAGGACCTCACACAGACTTGGGATGCAGTTAGAGTTCTCAATGGAGAATGCTATTTTTATTCATATTTTAGTTTTTTTTTCAACAGCCATTTTACACCACGCTTTTGGAAAGACAGTTTTTGTGTCTTACTGTATCTTGCTTGTATTACAGTTGGAGAACAGATTTGTCTTGATGTAGTCAGTAATGAATGTTAACACCAGACTTAAAACTAAGCCCACTGGGTAGAATCACTGGGGTCTAGTCCTCCACAGAGCGACTCTGTAGGCCCCAGCAGCACTGCCTCGGTGAGTTTTCTGAAGCCGGAGTCCTTATGGAAGCAGACGCCGAAGCACTTTCTGTGAAGTGGCTGGTGTGTTGAAACTGTTGCCTTTCCACTTAGCAGCTTCGAGCTTTGACCACTACACCACCAGGGTTCTTGTTTGCTCTGACACCCTCCAGATTCCTGTTTGAAGAGAGCTGCAAGCTTGAGTGTCACAGTGTGTTCAGAACAGCTCTGGGGAGGGAGCCTGGCCTGTACTGGAGGGCGCATGCATGGCGTGGGCGGATTGAGGTGCTCATTACAGACATGCAGACAGTGTCTGGGCTTTTATTACAAAAGAAAGACCTGTGTATATTGGTAAAAATAGCACTCAGGAAGTCCTGTTGAGTTCTGTAAATCTTTAAAGTGTATCCTTCAGGAATACTTCTTTTTTGTGGATACACTATTTATGAAGAGAGTGGTTTAGGGGAGATGTGAGGTACTGACAGTGTTATAAACAATTAAAATGCTGTACTGATAATTCTCATGGCATGAGCGAGATCACTCAAGCATTGTCTTAAGTGTTGAAAGAAAGCACGTTTAGAAGTTGGATTATTGGTTAAGGCAGAACTTGATGTTAGCGGAGAATACTGCTCTCTGGCTGGGTGTAGTGGCGCACGCCTGGTGTCAGCTCGGGGTGGTACTCTGGCTGAGTGTAGTGACATGCCTGGTGTCAGAGGTCAGGGGATGGAGCTCTGGCCATATGTATTGGCGCACGTCTGGAGTGCTGCTGTCTGTGCCGACCGAGTACGTGTGTTTTTAGGCTATTTGTGTGCAGTCTGTCTTGACAATGAACGTGACTTTAAGCACTGGCAGTTTCAGTCTCCAGTTAGTTGAGCATTCATTTGAAAGATTTCTTTGTTCATTTGGTTTTCCACACTAAGTAATTTCTTTTTTTTTTTTTTTTTTGCCCCCCGCCCCCACTAAGTAATTTCTTAGTGTCTTGTGGTATTAAGACACCTGTATACAGCACGGATTTGGAGTTCATGACTCTTTGTCCACCAGTGAGTGATACTGTTTATCATATCATAGACACTTTGTTGGCTGTTTCAGTAATTGCTTGTCACTTGTACCGGTGTGCCTTTGAGAGACAATCCGCAGCCTACTTGCGCCTTCCTCCTCTCTTTCAGGGTACCCCAAGTCCACTGACTTCCCTGATCTACATGTGTGGAAGTGCCACACTGGGAGAACCTGCTGGTACTGACTGTTCAGTTGTCCCCAAGGCCCTAGACACCCCACATACCCTTCCCCAGGCCGCCTATGTCTGCGCCTCAGCTGTTGAGGAGCTTGGTTTTGAACGAGAATCTGTGTGTAATCTTAATTGGATGCTATAGGGCAGAATATGCACGAGACAGAGAAGGGAAGAAGGGTGAGCAGTCAGTTTCCAGAGTTGATGAATGGGCTCGAGCATTAGGTGCCATGGAGTTGATCCTCTGAGCAACAAATTCTTGTGCTGCCCTCAGGATCTCTTACGTGCTTGACCTCATTGCTGGTCTCAGTGTTGATCCATCTTTTTGAAAGAGGCTTGGATAGGTGATCATAAAGAAACCATCTCACTACTGTGCTGGGAAAGAAGGGGCTTAATGACAGTGGTCAGACGACTGACTGTTATTTTTATAGTCTGAATTGAGCTAACTCCTGGGTAATAAGGGAGATCTTGTGGCCTAGTGGTAAAGAGTTGGCTGCCAACCCACAGGCACTTGGTTCAGATCTCCCAGCTGCTACTGGAGAGGAAGATGGACAGCTCTCTTCTGTGCACTGCCTCTGAAAACCCAGTGGAGAGTCAGCTATGAGTTGATTCGGACTTGACTTAATTAGAAAACTGGATAGTAAGGGAGCTGTGATGGCCTAGGGGTAAAGAAAAGAATTTCTCTGCCAGCCCAACATCACGCAGTTCAAGCCCACCAGCTGCCTCTCAGGACAAAGATGGTTAATTTCCTCCCATGCAGTGTACAGGACTCTGAAAACGTGCTGGAGGGTCGGTCAGCTGTGCGTCCGTTCCAACTCCATGATACACCACACCCCAACCCTGGCTCATGGCACAACTTCCTGTGAAGACGGAAGCTGAGTCATCTGCTGAATGTACATGAGAGAGGGTTGGACTTGAGAGGAGGATCCCTGGCCGGTGAAGCGCTCAGCTAACTGCTAACGAGTCAGTGATGGGAGCCTACCAGCAGTTCCACTTAGAGAAATGCCTGGTGCTCTGCTCCCATGAGGGTTAGGGCCTCACAAGGCCTGGGGCTGGTGCACTAGCGGTGGGGGAGTGCCACAAGTTAGAATCTGCTTCTTAGCGTGCAGCAGCAGTGACAAAGAGGATTTAAAATTCCTTCTTTGAAGCAAAATGATGAAATATGCCCTGTCTCTTTGAGAGCTTTACACATGTCACAAATTCTTTTTTTCCCTTAGACCATTTGCACCCGCATAGCTTTCATAGGCTTTTCTTGAAGTGGAAGTCTGTTTAATTCAGCACCTACATTAAAAAAAACCAAACATTTAAAAACAATCCTTTAGTACAGGGCCTTCGCATATAGACCATAAGGGAAGTCACTCGCTGCATGAGGCTGTTCACGTTAGTTAGTTAATTAGTTAGTTAACTGTTAGTTAGTTAGTTAGTTAGTTAAAGTAATTAATTAATAGTAGGTAAAGATAAAATGTTCAGCTGTATTTCTTTGTTGCATAGTAGGCACATCTGAGTAGTGGCTGCAGGCCGTTTGCAGCATAAGTTCTGGGGGTTAGCACTGCTTTCTGAAATGTGTTGTTCTGTTTACTGTCAAGGTCAGTACCAGAAATAGATGTGCTTATGTGGGAGTAAAACAAATGGAATAGTTACTTTAGAAGATGGCTTTCTATCTTAAAGTTGGCTACTGACTTATTTTATACTAATTTTTACTTTTATTTTCTTAATAAATTTAGCAGAAACAGCCCCGCTCCGGCTGTAACAGCCGCCTCTGTGACCAACGTCCCGGCTCCTGAAGTTTCTGTGCCACAAGTCAATTCCAGTGAGAGCTCAGGGGGTGAGGACATGACTGAGGGGTTGGGGAGCACGTGCCTTGGACTTGAGTTGACCCTTATTTTCAAATAAGCCAAGTTTAGTTTCCAAAATGCTGTTTCGTTATTTACGTGTAAAGTAGTTCATGAGTGCAAATGTGGAATAATAAAAACTTGAGCTTTTCCTTTTTTTGAATTTTTAAGAAATCTTTGCTTACTCATAGGTACATCGAGTGAAAGCATTCCTCAAACTGCCACACAGCCAGCCATTTCTCCACCACCAAAGCCTACGGTCTCCAGAGTCGCTTCTTCAACACGTCTGGTAAACCAGCCACCTAGAACTTCAGGAAACGCAACAAAAATACCTAGTCCTGTAGTAGGAGTGAAGAGGACATCCTCCCCACATAAAGAAGAGAGTCCTAAGAAAGCAAAAACAGAAGAGGTAGGTGTGCCCTGGAGAGGTGAGCCTGGACCCCAGCCTTGACCAGCTCAGATGGAGTGGAGGTGACACAGAGGGCTGTCTGTAGTGTGTCAGTCCTTTACCGTACCCTTCCTCTTTGTCTCAGGATAGCTTCCCATTTTCATGTAGGTGCTGTGTAGGCTAACACACTCCAGCCCCTCATGGCTGCCATTGGGTGCTTATAGCCCCTTTGCACAGAAATTCTTGTGCCTGTGACATAAGGTTTACAATTCCTGCATTATGCTCTACTGTGGTGACACTGAGCTGCAGGCTCTCATCCCACACAATGCTTGGATGGCAACAGGTCCCTCAGCTCCAGAGATCAGTTCACTTCCACAGGGTCACCTCAGCTCCACAGGGTCAACTAACTCAACCCTGCAGGGTCACTCAGCTCCACAGGGTCCCTGTACTTGTACTTGAGAGAGGTGACTGTACTAAGTACTGAATTAGATTTGAATTCCCATAATTACTTGTCCAAATCTTTGGGTTTTTTTCTGATAGTACTTTTTCTGATAACTCCTCACAGTTTGAAAACAGTTGTAGGGAAACTATCAAACTCATGTGGGTGGGAGTCTTTTTCCCTCACCCTCCTGTCCCCCCACCCCCACCTATAATGGAGACAATCTTTTTTAAAATGGCTATTTTAGTGAATATTACAGAGTAAATTAATATTTTATTTTCCCATTCATACAACTTTTGCTCAGTAACATTACTTTTAGTACCCACACTGTGACAGCATTTCCCCCTCTTCCTCCCTGTTCATTTCCATGAAGTCTCCTGTGCCTCTGCTGCCTTCCCCCTTTAGTGCTGTTGTAGTCCTCATCCTCTTGGCATGTGGGTCTTTTCCCTTCCCCCATCTTAATATATTTCTCTTCCTAAGTGGTGGTCTGCACTCCCACCCTCCGCATTTCTGGTAGACATCCATGTTTGAGTCTTTGTGTAAACCATTCCTAACTTGGTCACAGTTCTCCTACACAGTGGCTGATTCTTATACCCACTCCTCAATCCCTAAGGCCATACTCTGGCTCTTTGTTTTACTCTGCCTTAACAGTTGCCCTTGCAGCCACTGTATAATGCTCTACATGATGTGCTTTGAAAAGACAACATGTTCTGTGCATGGGGCGTGAACCCAGAAGTGGCACTAACCCTGTGTGCCAGCGTAGTTCCTTGTCTCACTCTCCCTGCTGTGTTCTGGAGACACTCCAGGACTTGTATTCTGCAGTCTTTGTCACATTCCCTCCTGTCTCAGGCCTGTGACCTGTCACCCCCACTCGTGTCCACTGAGGCTTGTCTTACCACCATTTTAGAGTTCACATTTACTTAGCAAAGAGTGGAAACCCCTTAACAAGGTGAATTGACACAGTGGATTCGAGCATGTTGGAGATCATGAGGATAGGACAAATTCTGATCTGTTGTTTACAGACTACTGTGGGTTGTAGTCTCCTCAACAGCAGCTGCCTGGTGTCGGTTTCTAAGGTGATCTCTGGCCTCTCCGCGGCTTCTTCAGCATTGAGTGCGCACTCTGGAGAGCAGTCCCTCCCGCACAGGCCCTGCGATGCTGTTCTCATTTGCCTTGGTGGGCATGTGCTTGTGTGTTCTGCCTGGTTGAGAAAGGCAATGGAATATGACTTTGTGGGATATGGGATTTTTTTTTTTTAAATTAGTGTAAAAATTTGGAAGCATGTGTCACACAAGTAAAGAGGATTGTGTAATGGCCTCGGTAGCCATACTGTAGCTTCCTGAGGAAGGGCTGAGGGGCACCTCCTGTCCCTGCACCCTCACTCCTCTCAATCTTTTCGGGCCCCATTAACCCATGCTCCCCACTCTGAAACCTATAGAAGACAGCATTTCGTTTCCCCTGACTGCAACATGAGGACTGTAGAAGTTGCAGTGTAACTTGACTACCCTGGTGGTCTGCACAGTGCCCAGAGGGTCCACCTCGGGCTCCTTTGTCTGTCTTTGTCTTCCTTAGGGGGTGAGTTCTCTGAGGGCATGACCATAGCACTTGGCTTCCTGTAGACCTCCAGCTACCAAGCTTCATGTGTGAACATGAATGCTCATTATTCCACAGAGATGATTTTCAAAAAAGAGAAGAAAACAAATGCAACGTAAAATCAGTGGACTTGAAAAATGATAATTTAATAGCATTGTCTGTCTATTCCATTCTCACCTGTTCCCTGTTCTTTCATTGTTAACACCTGGTGGTTTGAAGCCTGCACTGAGTGTGGTTTCTGTCTTGTGATTGTGTGATGTCCCTTACTTAGGTCTTATGTCTCATTTTTCTCTTTCCTTTAACTCCTTGACATTTTATATTTGTTTATACATTCTCCTAGAGTATGCATAGGACATCTTCCGGGAGTTGTTTAACACAAACAGAATTTTTAGATTTCAGTATCTAGAAGTGTCTTTAGGTTACCTCATAGGTGATTCCTTTCATTTCACAGAAGAGAAACTTTTGGTTCATGTAGTTATTTTTTGTAGTTAAAAAGCCAGCTAAAGTCATAGTCAAGATTAGAACTCCGGCCTAATCCTTAGGATGCCAGAGTTGGAGTGAGTAAAGTCCCTAATGCAGGTCTTTGGAAATACTTTATGAGAATGCGTTTAAGAAGTTTAGCCAATTGGGACAAGGTCCTGGTTCCACTCGGTTACTAATCTGCACACAAAGAGGACCTGGATGCGTAGAGATGAGTTTATAGTTATGTCATTGTAGTTTAGTTCTGCTGGGCGTTCATAATGTGTCAGTTTTTCAAACTCATCTAAGTGGTAATCTTAACACAAAACAAAGTATGTTGCTATATGTACCACATAGATTATGTGGAAAAAAAAATTATTGTCAAAGACGAGTACTTTCGGAAGAATTGAAACCTGCACAAGAATGGAATTATGTCGCAAACTGTCATTAGCACATTTTAACACCTCATGACCAGACTTGTCAGTTTTATAGCCCCTGAAGCCAGTCCAGAGATGACATTGTTCAACCACAAATATCTCAGAATATTTCTTAAAAATGCAGTGATGTGCCACAGCTCCAGTTGGCAGTCAGGTTTTTGTAGTGGGGCTGCTACAGTGAGTAGGTTTTTTCCATAGAAAGCAGTTTTCATGTTTGATGACACAGGTTCTTACTAGATTGATTGGTGTTGCTGTGAAAAACCTTGATCCTCAGGTTTCCCTGTGATTTATGTGCTGGATGCGTGTGTGTGTGTGTGTGTGTGAATGTGAATCCCCTTAAGGTCATATTAGTATTTTAATTTCTCAACTAAAATTTTGACAGTAAGAATGCTAAACTGTTTAAAGAAAGTAATTTCAAGTCAACTCTTACATGTCCCAACTATTTTTGGCTTTCCTTCTTAGGAAAATAAGTTTTTTCCCATTGGGATACATTAAAAAGTGAAGACCCAGGAAAGACAGTGTAGTCTTAACTTGAATTATTTCGTGGCTAGGTACTATTAGAGAATTTTAAGAAGTATCCTTGATAGAACATTTCAGGACTATTAATATTCTAGTAATGTGTGGGTGTACGTATGCTTGTATGTATGTGAACAGGTGAGAGACAGGCAGCCGAGGGTGGGTTGGGAGGTGGAGAGGAGTGGTTCTCTGAGAATGGGATAATAGTTTGTGGATCTGATCAGGAAGCCTTTTTTATTTACTTAATAAAATATTTTAAAAAAAATTTGCAACTTGAGTGGCTTCAGAGAGTATTTTAGGTGTGGTGCTTTGCAGGGTTAGTTTTCCCCATGTTCTACGAACTTCAGTAGATGCTAAAGCTAAATTTGTTAATATGGGGGGGGGGAAGTTTTCAGAACCAACAGTAAACAAAATACCGCACCCTGTATTTAGGAACCTTGTAATCTATTTTAAGGCTATATGTAATCTTACGCAGTTTTGAAAATTTTTTACTAATTAAAGCATTGATTGGCAGATAACCTAAATTTTTCATTTTCGAGAATAAAGCTTTTCTTTTTAAAAACAGGATGAAACAAGTGAAGATGCTAACTGTCTTGCTTTGAGTGGACATGATAAAACAGAAACAAAGGTATACTCATTTAGCCTTTGGGAAATATATACTCAAATAAGAGCACAGACAATGTGATAGAAATGTCTTAGATGTGGCACTGTATTGTTTAGGTTTTAGGTTGTTGTCAGTGGTCATTGCATTGTTACTGCTCTATGCTGAGATGGGGTTCCCCAAACCTGAGGTGGTTCCACTAGAGATGCTATTGATGCTAAAGTGAATCCAGTAATGACTACGTTCTATACCTTTCAAAAAGTGTGTGACTAAGTAGAGAAGGTAAGATAGTCATGTCCTTGCTTATGTTATCAGAGAAAAGAGACTTGCTTAGGCCTGGATGCCAAGGGACCAGAGCAGAAAGTCGATGTTCCTGCCTGCCATGGTGGAGAAGTGATATAGGAAGGAGGGCCGTGGTCCTTGAAGACCACATGGGATTTTAGACCGTCCAGGAAGATCGAAGGAGGAGGAGACTTCCCTCTTGGGGAGAGAGGGACCCAAGATCTGAGCCAGGTTTTGACAGGAGGTTTGTTTTAGCAGAGCAGGAGGAAGCTGTGGCTGTCTGCCTCCCTGAAGGTGGCAGCTGTGGGACCCTGTGGGGCAGTGCTCTGTCCCACAGGGCTCCCTGTCTTGACTTTGATTTCTGGATGCACTGGGCTTCATGCAGCAGATAGAGGGCAAGAGACTTATTTTGACCAGCTTGGGAAAAAACTCGAGGCTTTTACAGGAACTGGAATGTCTCACAGTCTGTAATACATTTCCTTTTTGTTTCTTTATTTCCCTTAAATTACCCAGAGTCTTTTGATGGGTAGATCATAAGTTTAACAATCTTTCTAGGTTTTGTGTCTGCCCATATGTGCACTATAGTCATTACTTGTTAAGAATGAAATACTGATAACATCATGTAACCTACAACGTTACTGTGAATCACCACACTCATCTGAAAGCTACTCCTCCTGTATTTTATTCAGGTAGCTTCCTATTAGCAGTGGTTTCCATTAAAGAAGAGTAACTCACTTGTGCTGTAGCTGACCCACGGCCACTGTTCTTGCCCTTGGCTGGGTGAGAGGAGAGGAGATACTGAGGCACGGAGTACAGTATGCTTAGTGATCAACCTTCATGTGAAATAGCCTGTGCGGCTGTCTTCCGAGGACCAGCCTTCTCTGCCCACTCACTGTGCACAGGCCCTCTCTCACCTCCTTCCCGATTCCCAAGGAGAGTTGGTAGAGCTAGTAGTTGATTGCTAACTGTCACTGTTACTTGTTGTTTACACCCTGATTTGTGTATCCATGTCTGTGCAGACCTTCCATCAGTGGAGTGGCAGGGCTCGCCCATGCCTGCCCTCTGCATCTGGGTGGGGACGAGGATCAGAAAGCAACACATACACAGAGACCATTCTTTCTTTTAAGTAAAGGCACAAAGCAGTTTGTGTACTTCTAGGTACATTAATTTGATGATTTTTTTTTATTGTAGCCAAGAGCTTTTTCTTCAGTTTATATTCTATATTTAGTTATTGTCCAGGCAACAATTTTTTGTATGCCTGCATGTCTTAATGTCTGTTTAAAATGTCTACATTGAAGCTGGTTGCAGAGTCTTGGTAGTAGTTGGACCATGAATTGGAAGGCTAAGGTAGGCAAGCAGATACTTAGTGCTGTCTGAAAAAATGAGAGTCCACATCGAGGCTTTGTGGATGGATTTTGTAATGTGGTCCCTGCTTTCTCTGAACCCCCTGCTCTCTGGCTGTCTGCTTTATTGCCCACCAGATCCAGTCGTGTTCTCGTTTCTGAGTCTCTTTTCCCCCCCACTTTCTTTGTCTCACAGGAACAACTTGATACCGAGACAAGTACGACTCCGTCAGAAACTCTGCAGACGGCGGCTGCCCTGCTGGCCTCGCAGGTACGAAGTGCACGAAGCAGGAGCAATTTATAAACATTCTTGAGGCTTGTGGTTATCGAACTGAACACATCCAGGAGACTTCAAGTTATGTTTGTGAAAGGAGATGATTTCTGGCCTCTTGAGTGTGGTTATTGTAGGTGGGAGGCAGCACGATATGAGCCCCCCCAACCCCCCCCCCGTGCTGACTCAGCACCTTGTCATGTGGTGTTACAAATTAGTGACACCTTCACTAGATGGGTACGTGGTATTTGGATAGAGGTTTTATTTATAAGTTAATGAATGACATTTAAATGAGAGGACTAAGTCACTCTGTAGATTTTTTTGCAAAATTAACATGAATTTTCATTTTTAATGTTTGTTTCTGCCTCCATTTCCACCACTTGTTTTCAGTGAAACCTAGAGGTTTTTTAAATTGTTTCTCTTTTTTGTCTTCTGTGCCAGTCCGTTGTCTTCAGAGGCACCTTGGAGTAGCTCACAATTTTGTGAGCCTTTGTTATGTCTCTGAAGTCTCTTCATGCTGACCACACCTGGTGGTCACAGTCATAATCCGGCCCAGGCGCAGAGAACCTTGTTTAATGGAGCAGGTGTTAAAACTGGGTTCTGGCTTTGCCCTCTCTTCTTCAGACCCCAATCTGGCAGCACCAGCTGCTTCTCATTAGCCTTAAATATAAGAGCTTCCTGGGGTCGCCACAGGAGCTTTGACAGGTGCTGTGTGTGGTCAGCCAGTCACACTTGTTCCTCAGCCCAGGCTTTGTGACTATGATGGAACTCCTCTAAGGAGCTGTATTCCTAGTGTTGTCTCCAAGTTCAGTCCTATAGTGATTAGTACTCATGCATGTCTTCCTGTTAGCAGTTCTCATGAGTAAGTAAAAATTTCTTTTTAATGAAAAGATTTCTCCAGTCATAGAAGCCACTCAATTCTAAAAAGATGGATTGTGTTTGATTTTTTTTTTGAAAGCACAGTGCACCTGTGTATTTGGGCATCCTAAGCACAGACCGCCAATATAGCAAAGAGGTCTATCTTGGAGAGAGTGAAACCAGGCTGCCCCTTGGAGGCTAGGATTTGAAGCTCTGTTTCACATCGTTTACTCACGTGTCCAGGAGAGACCAGACCTTGGAGGATGTCGTGCTTAGAAGGGTGGAGGGACAGAGCAGGAGAGAAGACCCCAGATGAGATGGATTGATAACAGTAACTGGGACAATGGGTGTTGGTGTGTCGGAATCAGTGAGACTGGCTCAGGACAGGGCAGGGTCACAACGAGTCGCAGACGACTTGATGGCACTTAACAAGGCAGTAAATAAGGCTCTGGTGACATAGCCCACAGGGAGTTGTGCCACTAGCCCAAGGGCTATGCCTCTGACAGTTGGAATTCTTAGTAGATGCTGAGGGAGAAAGATGCTAGTCTGCTCCAGTGCAGTGTACAACCTCCGAACTCTGCTGGAGGGTCAGCTGTGATGACTTGGTTCTGACTCAACAGCAGTGACATTTATTTGAAGACAGGCAATCTGCCCTTCTGCAGAGATGATAATCGTACTGTGGTTTACAGTTCTTCCTGGTTGTAATAGACCCCGAAGCCCCCACTGGCAGGTTCTCAGGATTGTTGTGAATAACCCAGGCTCAGAGGCCGAGGACAGTGGCATGGCTTTGATCCAGCTGCTAATAGAGCTGGTACTTGGGCCTTTGTGCATGTGGACCTGAACACGCTCAAACATGCAGAGGTTTCATCTCTATGGTTTTGAATCTTAAGGCAATAGAATGATTTAGTACGCTTTTAAATATCATAAGGTGCTTCTCAAATTTGGGACAATAGCACAAAATTGTATATAGGTCAAATTCTGTAATTTACAGTGAGAAAATAACTTGTACAAATAATGCTCTGGCTTGAAAGAGAACTTTTAGTATTTCACCACACGAGGGCTCTCCAGTACCAGTTAACACAGAAGCTGTTTGCATTACTCTGAGTGGCATCTTTTAACGACATTGTATGAGAGCTCATTCTGAAAGGCGCTTGACGGGTTTGCAATTCCTTGGGAATATGTGTGTAGCAATCTCATAATTATTTGAAGCATTTTAAAATTACGGAGCAAACTATTAGATGGTAACAAGCATGTTCATTTCAACTAGACACATTTGAATGTATTTTTCTTTACATTTTAACTTTTTCTCCCCTGTGTTAAGGTCCCATCCATTTCTCAGGCAATAAAGCCGTAGACGGTAAATCTCACTGATATTAGTGTCCTGAATGATTGTGTTCTTTGCTTTCATCCTCAGAAAACATCCAGTACAGACCTTTCTGATATCCCTGCTCTCCCTGCAAATCCTATTCCTGTTATCAAGAATTCAATAAAACTGAGATTGAACCGGTAAAACAACCTCAGGGGTCCATAGATAATATCTGCCAACTCAACCTGTTGTCTTCAAATGCTAAGAGAGGCGACTGGAGGGGACAAGACTAGATGGGAATGGAATGGATTTGGGCTTTGGTGACCTCCCACCTGGGCTAAGCAGCACTTGAACGGAAGTCCAGGTTAGTATGTGGAGCCAGGAGGACTGTTCTTAATGTGGTAGCAACAGTTGCATTAACTATTTCAAAAGATTACTGCCTTTAAAAATCAAAACAAAGAAACAGAAAAAACCACCTCAAGTTACATTTGTATCCATATTCAACATCTGGATTGGGTTTATGTGTGATGCATTGTTTGGAAATTTCACAGTACAAACTGGCATAAGAATTTCTTATTCTGATGATGCACTTTTATTATCATTTTTTTTTTTTAAAGAAAGTAGAAGTACTTTGTGATTTTCTGCTTGGTGGATTTTCTTTTTCCTCCCCCTGAAGAATTTTCTTTACCCTTAGTCTTCAAATTGGATCCCATTGTGCATGTTGTACTGGTAGACTTCAGAGAAAGGAAAAGAGGGCTTCTAATTCAGCCCCTGTGAGCAGCTATAGCCCTAACAAATGAAGTGTCATCTTGGGGACATCGACAGTGAAAGGGTAATTAGGAAATAGCTAGGTTTCCATGGGGGTCATAATTAAGAAATGATATATTGGTTTTATTTATAGAATTGTTTTATAGTGCATACAAATCAGCGAACAAAGAACAGATATTTTTCTTTGAGCGTATCAGAGCTCCACATTCTTTTGCCTTTAATCTGTTGTCTTTGAAACAAAGCAGAAAGTCCTCCCCATTTTGCATGTCTGCACGAGCTGGCTATTTCGCGAGCATCACAACTTCAGAGCTGTGCTGAGTCGCGATGAGAGCTTGGGACCGCAGGCACCAACAGGCCTTGGCTTGCGTGGCAGTGCCTGCAGGTGACTAAAGCCATGCCTGTGAAACGGGAGTGCGTGGTGCACGTGAGCGCGTGGATGGCCACTCGATCTCTAATGGAGGAACTTTGTACACTCCACACAACTCCTGTCTCTTGCAAAGTTGATTTTCAGTTTTAAACATGTGGGCAAAAGGTATTTTCTCCAAGAGTTTTAAACTAATTTTTATTTTTGAATGGCTTACCAAAACGTGTCATAAGTTTTACATACAGAAACATTTTAAAGTCATTTCTAGCAGGCACTTGGCATCTAGTCAGCTCTCTACTACTTTTTTTTTTTAAATGCAAACAATTAGGAACTCTTTTTCTTAAAGACAAACAATCCTAGCTAAGCAGTAGAACCTCCCTTCCTGGGATGCGTGCTGGACACTCGGTGTCCTTGATCTGGACAGAGTCGACCTAACGGATTTTCCTGATGAGCATGTTTGTGAATCCTGCACTGTGCTCCATCCTGTCACATGTGCGCTTTTCATGTTAAGCTGCAGTTGCTCAAAACTCCCCCCGTCCTTCTAAATTAATTTCCCAAAGTTGGAGTGTAGTCTCCCCCTTAGGCTAGGCATTAATTGAGGCTTTCTTTTCACCACTGCTTCACGCTGTCTAGTATACAGTGTTCCACTTCCACATCTTCGCTCTGCACAGCCACGGTTCCCTGCCTCCCTCCCTCCCACCCAAGGAAGAAGACAGTCACGCTAACAGGTGACATGTACAAGGTGTCTGTGTGTTTACGTAGCTTCAGAGTTAGATTGAAATTGCCAGGCACAGATTTAGTCTTGTCATTTTGTTTACACATTTGGGCAAAAATAAAAATTAAAACATTGAGTTTATAAACTGTTTCCTGTACTTGCCCCCAAGTCTTGCCGCGCGGGAACTTGGACTCCCTCTGTGTAGTGACCTTTCATCCTCGTTTCATAACCTGGAGGTCAGACTGTTGCTTTCGCATGATGTGCGTAGTGTCTCATGACTGGAGTTTGCTTTGTTTTATAGTATCTGTACTCCTTGTATTTTTCCAGAGCTATTTTGTAAACAGATGATGTATTTCTCCATTGAAAACACAATAAAAAAAGGAAAAAAAAACCACAGCACAATCCCAGAGTTGACTTTTTTTAATTGACTCTTATTCCTTCGGCCTGTGCAGACTTGCTCAAGCATTTACTTTGGTTACATTGGAAAGGGTTTGTTTCTGGTGAGCTTCCTGCGTCTCGTTGTATGTAGCCTCATGCTTGGCTCACCAGCAGTGCGATGATTGTTTTCCTTTAGTTGGTCTTGGGAGGGAAGAACATGAACATAGTTGCCAGGAGTTTACGGGATCTGCCCCTTAGTGTGTTTTGGCCATGCACACATACGGCCTGTCCTCACGTGCCCAGCGGGCTGGAGCTCCATGTCCAGAGCAGCTAGCAGTGTCTCTCTTGGGTCAGCAGGTGGCGCTGTTGTGCTTTTGCTAATTAGCACACACACACACACCCCCCTCCCCCAGGTTTGTATTTTCCTAAACCCCAATCAGATAACCACTTTTCTTCTTTCTGAGCCCCCAGCCCTCCGTGCCACATACCAACTTCGTGGGCCAGGTCTGGCCACTGTACCAGTTGGGAGGGTCATGCTGGAGGGCTTTGGTGGGAGGAGCATGTGGAATCCTACAGCCTTCACTCTGTTGGTGGACACACCTTGGCCTCCCCTAAGGTGGACGTCCTGAGAGGATCTGTAAATGGGACATGTCCCTGTGGGACGGAAGCTGTCCCCGCTCCCTGGTGTCACAGGGCCGAGCATCACCATTCCCCACAGCCCATGTGTCTTACGGATCAGTGGAAAGGTGTGTTGTGCTCTGAGGCTCTTGGATTCTGGAGAGATTTGTGTTTTTCTTATAAACCTTATTTCCTTTGCCTTCTACACAGGAAAAAAAAATAGCTTCAGATTCTCAGTGTAGTATTCATGGTGAACAACCAGCAGCAGCAACACACAGCAAACATACGCCGTTACTCGGCACAGGCTTGCCAGGTAAGCCTGGGAGTGCCCCTAAATGCAAGGCCACGGAGCAGTCCTTGGGGCGCATGTACATCTGCTTACACCGTGACGACGTGAGGGGTGCACAGGGAGCACAGGCTGCCTACAGCCTGCTCTGTACACTCAGAACGAGTCCTGTGCTGGGAACATTTCTCCAGGTCTGAGTCACACAGGGCCTTGCCCCTCACTCGGTAAATGAAGTCTCCCATGTGTTCTGTAACAAATGAGACCTTCAGTCACAGAGACAGGTGGTCTGTTCCCCACATTTGTAGGATTGGTGCATGTCTCACTTTTCTGTAATTACTATTGGCTTTTAGATTCTTTTGGTGTTTTCTTTCGTTTTATTGGCGCCCAACAGAAAGGAGGCATGAGGACTTCTGAGCCTTCTCTTTCAGAAGTGATGTGGCTTTGGGGAGAGTCAGGTCAACGTCTGCTTTCTCCCTCAGCCTTTTGTTTTTCCCCAGAGCCAGGGCTCTGGAAAGGCGTGGGATTTTAAGTGCATTTTTCCTTTTCTCCTCTCCCAGTTGACAAGCCTCTTTGAGAGGGTTGAATCACAGCATGGCTGGAGTCTGGAGCTGGTCCTGTTTTGCGCTGATGGATGTGGTGGTTACACTTCTCCCTTTACTTTTAAAACGCTTCACAGTCTAAAAATCATGTTTTTGAAGGGTACTAGAGGGAGGCCTGGTGATGCCCACAGGGACCTGCACAGGATCACCCAAGGACCGGGACTCTGGCATTTCGAATCCGCCAGGGGCTCCATGAGAGAACGCTGAAGAATCTTCTCCCATGGAGTATACAACCTTACAAAAGTAATGGTCTCCTCTGCAGCTTGCGAGCGAGTCACATGTCAGAGTCTGTGCTTTAGTTATGTTCTCCTAAATGTTAACCTTTAAGATACAGAACATAAGGAAGAATGCAGTCACGGGGTTATCTCTGTGCTCAAAGAACAGAGGAGGCTGTTCGGGTTTTAAGTATAACAGGATTTTATGTTGCTGTTTCTAAGATAAGCGTGATGGTCTTAGAAAAAGATGTGCTGAGAAAGGCGGGCTCAGCCAAGGAGAGGGAGGCTGTCGGGGTGGGAGGACCCAGGGACAGCCAAGAGGGGAGACTGACCACTGTGCAGAGCAGGACAGGCTTCAGACGAGTTGTTCAGAGGGTTACAGTGAGCTGTAGTTGATGGCATCTAACAGCAACAGCATTTGTAAGTTATACAGTAGTTGTCAAATAGAGGAGCCTGTCATCCTGGGAGAACCGGTGGTGTTGCTCCTGGTGTGAGAACAAGTTTCTGCTCCTCACCACAGCCCTCCCCGTTTGGTCCCAGAACTGACCCCAGGAAGCCCAAGGGTGTGGCAGCGTTTGGGGACTGATGCGGCTTTGTCTCAAGATTCGCCAGTGAGGGGAATTGCTTAGCAAAGAAAACAGACTGGAGGAAACTGCTGGGGTCTCATCCCGGCTGGTCTGTGACAGATAGTTCGTTACCTGGATAGGGTGCCCCACGTCACAGGCTCCACACCCCGGGATCCTGGGCTAATCCAGGTGGGATGTGGGGTTTCTAGTTTGCTTTGAGGCCTTTTGTTTCACGTTAGTCTGAGGAATGTTTTCTTTTACTGATATTTAAGATGTTATTGTGTCCCATCGCCCCCCCGCCCTGTTCTCACTCCGTGCTCTTGTGGGCTGGTAACTTGGTGTCCTGAGGGGTTGACACTGCTGTCAGCAGCTCTGCCCCATGTCCACCCCGCGGGCCCTGCACAGGTGTGAGCTTCGCTGGGAGTGGAGCACGGACACGCGGGCGACACTAATCTGCCCATCGGCCTGGCCGGGCCACCTCTTGGCACAACACCCGCCTTACAGACTTTCCCACTGTGCAGCGCCTGGTGCTCTGATTCCAGAAATCTGGCAGGAGAACGGGCCCTTGTTTGCGTTCCCTGACTGCAGCGGAGCTGTTAATAAAGAGATTGATGATAAAGTTGTCGAAAAGAGACAGTTGGGCAGAACTGCTCCCCGTGAGTGACAGAGGGCACGCTCCGTGTTCACAGCCAAGAACGCCGCCCCCGGCAGAGCGCCCACCGAGCCTCGATGCTGTGCCAAGACGGTGACGAGCCGCGGCTGCCCGCGCTGTCAGCCCTCGAACTCGCGCCGGGCAGACGGCCATTCCCACGGCTCACCTTGGTCAGCGTGCTCATCATCAAGTTTGCCTTAAAATAGACTGGAGATGGCCTCGTAGTAAAATCCTGCACTGCAGTCCCAGGGACACGGGGTTCGAATCCACCAGCTGCACTGTGGGAGGAAGATGGGCAGCACCTCCACCCCCTACACCCTGTGATTCGCTGCCTCTGAAAACCTGCGTGAGTTGGCTGGAAGTCGATCCTGACTGGACTGCGCACAGCTGATGAAAAGCGCGAGTGTCTTGTGGGAGGTCGGCGGGACACACCTAGACCATCCTGTTGTCTGGCTGGCTGTGGCCGTGTCCCCAACGCCCTCTGCTGACACACCCTCTCCAGTGGCAGAGTGACTCTGGTAAACACTGCTTTGACAGGTACAGGCTTTGCCTACAGTTTGAGCTGTCCTGGCGTTCGGCCTCTCTGAGCTTCCTTGACTCAGAGTGTGGTGGTGGCCAGGTCACGTGTGGATGCTCCAGGAAGAAGTCAGCTCTGCAGGACTGCACTGCTGTGGGCCTGACCTCTTGTGTGCTCTGGCCTCTCTGTCTCAGTTTTTCTGTCTCTGTCTCTGCTTTTGATAAGAACCTAAAGCCAAACCCATAGCGACTGAGTCATGGCTGCCTCGCGCAGACCCTCCCACAGGTCTTGGGTCTAGAAGGTACAGGGAAGATCCCCGTCTTTATTCTCGGGGGTTGTGGGACAGCAGTGCAGCAGGTAATGCATAGGACCCCCAGAGCACATTTTTGGTAATGAACACCTCCGGAGGGAGAGGAGTCCGCTGTGCCCAGTTGTGGCGGCTCAGTGTCTGCGGACAGAGCCCTTCCTGTGTGGGGATCGGTGGTGCCAGCGCTGGCGAAGGTGAGCTTGGGCTTGGGGGGGGTCCTTCATCCCTGGTGCGCGCTGCCTTTAGAGGCAAGTCTGACCAGGCCTGAGACCTCAGAGCTGGTGTCTCATGTCACTTGACACCCCCTGGGTGAGAGTTCAGGTCTTGGGGTGCACTTCGAGGTGGGTGTGCTGAAACAGAAGGGGCCTCCCTCCAGCTGAGCCCACTGTGACGGACATCGGGCCCTGTGTGCTCATTGAAGCTGTGCTCATTCCGCATGGTACAGTCGCCTGCGGGTCGAGGATGAAGCTGAGCGTGGACGCCCCAGAATCTGCAGTGCGGAAGCTGCGGCTCCAGGGCCCACGTGTTCCCGGCCTGTGAGTGCTTCTCGTGCAGGCTGTGGGAGGTCCAGTGGAGTCGGCCTCTCTGGGTCCTGAGTCTGCTGCTAGGGGACAGCATGTTCTCTCGATCTCCTCAGGCGCAGGTTCTGAACCAAGCTCCCAGGGGTGGCCTTGGAGAGGGACTTGTGGTCACAGCCATTGTCCCTACAAAACAGCCCTGCTGTGGGGCGTCCGAGGGCTCCGCCTGTGGGTCTCCGCATGTTTGCTGTAAGCAGCTCCTGGAAGTCCTCCCTGAGGTAGGAAATTTTGGCATTGCTCAGAATTCCCAAATACTAACTCTGGATCCAAAGTGAAGTCTCACTAATGCGCGTGTTTTGGCCACCTACTAGCCATTTCTGACAAAAAAGAACCTCAGTGGGCAGGCATTCTGTGAGGTGGGTAGAGTCCAGCCCTTGAGCAGGTGGTCCCACATGTCAGCAGTCTGTCCGAGCTGTGGCCCCTTTGCGGAGGAGGGGGCTGCGGCACTTGGGGCTGGGTTCAGCTTTTCTCAGCTGGGATTTGGGAAATCTGGGCACCTATTTAAAGTTCAGAGTTGAGGGCAGGGCAGCTTGTTTGTAAAATGCTATGGCCAGCTCGTAGCGAGTGTCTGGCCGTGCGGAAAGTGCTGTTACTACCTGGCGATCCCGCAGCACTGGCTCACCAAGGCTCTTCAGTTACAGAAGCCGCCTCCCTGCTCTTCCCCACACCAAGGAGCCTAGTGCTTTTGAACTGCTGACCTTCGTGTTAGCTGCCTAGTGCTTCATCATTGTACTACCAGGACTCCTTAAGAGCATAAAAAGCAAGACTTCATTAATCAGAGCCAAAGTAACTTGAAAGAAGCAGCTATTTTTCTTTCTTAGCTCTTTGATTGATTTCCTGTGCTTGGCTCTTAAGCACTAGCGAGCAGGGGAAGTGGGTGTAGAGAGGAAGGGGTGCCTGACCCAAGCCGTGGTGATTCATCGTCTTGTATGTGTGTGTGCAAGTGGGCGCAGGGATTGTGGAGGAGACTCCCCACCTTTGAATTGTCTTGGAGAAGAGGATTGAATGTTGTGTGGATCTCCAGAGGGACAGCCCAATCTGTCCTGGACAAAGTGCAACCAAGTGTCCTCGGAGACGAGGGACCTTGCCTCACAGGGCCATGTAGTCAGGAAGGACCAGTTCTGGGGAAAAAGAGGTGGAGGGGCAGGAAGAGGGGAAGGCAAGGTGAATTGGCACAGTCACTGAGCATGGCATCAGCATACGGGGACGGCGTGGCATTGGACAGGCTTCAGATCTGCTGTCAGAGTTGCTGTGAGTTGTAGTTCACTCAGTGGCACCAAACAGCAAGCATGGCCTTGACCAAGACGAGAGTAGTCCTTGGGAGGGCCTGGTGCGTTCAGAACACCACCTTTGTGGTTAGCAGCTGGGAACCCTAATAACCTCTCTGTCCCCAGGGCTCTTGTGTCAGTTAACAGGTGGAGGCGGGGATGGGAGAGGTAGATGAGCAGGGGATACTCTAAAGCCACTCCACCATGTGGTCACTTAGTGGCGGGAGGGAGCCTGGGAAGGGAGGGAGAGGAGGTCTTAAGGAGGAACAAGCAGCCCACAGCCCAGATGACCACAGGCAAGCTTTAAGTCAGAACATGCAAGCTGTTTGTGTCCAACTGGGATCATGGAGGAGGACAGCACAGCTGGGGGCTGGCCAGTCGCTGCCTCTTATCAGCATGGGATGGGGTAGCTGAGGAGGCCTTGGGTGGAGTAAACTGTGAAGACGCTGTACTTGGGCACCAGGGGTCACTATGTGTCAGTGTCAGCCTGGGTGTGGGCCTTGCACAGGTACCCTGGTCCTTTAATGGGGCACAGGTTGCCAGAATGGCTTAGTGACCCCAGTGCATGTGCATACTGCTGGATGGGGTTACAATGACAGCAGTAAATAGTATTTAAGGGGACCCTCAAAGATGGCACAAACATGGAGGTCACATGGGTCAGATCTTGTTAAGAACAGAAGATAAAGGCAAATGTGAATTTAAGAAGTGGCTGAAATACTTGTATTTTAAAGGTAAAGATTGAAATACATGTTCTAAAAACTTTTTGCCTGGGACTTGGAGGGCTGGCTGCCTGTATCTTAAAGGCTGCTGGTAAGTGGTGGCCCTTCTCTGACAAAGCGGCCGTGGGTTTGGTAGGTGGGATTTCTCTGTGGCTCTCATGATGACACGTACATGAAATTACGGAGGGGGAAGATCGTGTAATCCTGGCTCTGAGCCGCTCTGAGGGTACTGCCACATTGGCAAGTGAAGGGTCCAGTGCACATGAGGGGACAGGTGCTGGGTGGGCCCCTGTGGCCTCCACACCGAGAGGGGAGAGGGACTTTGTCCTACCTAGTAGAGGCTCACTGACGAGCAGATCCCTTGCCTCGTCTCTGAGGCCTCACGATTCCTTGTGGCAATTCTGATGCACACACTTATGTCCCTTATGAAGATTCATTTTGACAACTTGATTTCCACCTGTGCCAGGTGCTACCTCAAGACAAGCCTGGCAGGGCAGGCAGAGCTGGCGTTTTGGTCTGTGGCGTGGGCTCTGTGGCTACCCCATGGAATTTGTAGGATATGTCTTAACATTAGAAGTGCGTTGCCACGTCTCTCTTCTGGTGTCAGCGGGCACTGGCTGGGTATGTGGGAATTATGGGTGGTGACACGGGCTGCCGCCTTCATGTGCCCAGCTTTCTGAGAGAATGGCTTATGGTGGGGTCTGTGAAGTGGGGACCCCTTGACTAGGGTCTTGCGTGGGGGTGAGAATGGAGGGGAAGCATCCTGCTGGCTTTGGGGACCTGATGATGGAGTTGGGTCTGGGTGTAGGAGCATCCTGGAGTTGTAAGGTATCAGTGATTCCAGGAAAGTGGCTCCCTTGGAACATCCACCCCGAGGCTAGGCTTGTGCCTGGACAGGTGGGACTTGAGCATGGTCATGGGTGAGGGGTCAGTCTCCCCTGCGTTGGACACTGGTCATACCCTTGATGGTGGCCCATTCCCTCCTGGTCTGGGGGTCTTAGAGCTGTCATTGTCCCATTCTCCCGTTCACTTCCTTTCAGGGCTGACCCTCCCTCTGCTCCCCACACATTCAGCCAGTGTCCAGGCCCACATCTTCCACATGCTGGGGCTGCGTCTCAGTGCGTCTGCATAGAACCTCTGCTTGACATGAGTGTGTGACGCTTTTATCCCAGGTGAGACGGCTCGCTGCATGTCTCTTAGTAAAGGTGCTTTCCCCTCTGGCCACTTGAGGAGTTTGGTACAGGGTGCCCTCACCATGAGACCAGAGCACCTTGCATGAGGAACCCATCCTGGCACTGGCCCTGCCGGGCATCTCTAAAAGAGCTGATTGTGTGAACGGTGAGGGGCTGGGCCTTGGGAGCTTGAGGTGGGGTGGCCTCTACATCCACGTGCCCCACTCACTGACCTTCAAGTCACTCATTATCAGCCTTAGGTGGTCACATGGGGTCAAGGTTTAGGGTACCCAAGGTGGGGTGCCCTCTGCCTCATTGGTGTCTCCAGTCCTGTTCCTCAAATAATTCGATTCTTAGACCCAAGTAGTTAATGTGTGCCTGAGACCTGGGGAGTCCGAGGTGGGGTACCCTCTGGATATAGGTACCTCCTTACTCTGTGTCACTGAGAACTCACTTCTCAGACCCAGGTAGTCATGTGATGCCAGACCTGGCTGGCCCACTGTGCACCTACTTCTCTCAGTCCCTCCTGGAAGCTGCGGGAGCAGGTGAGCCTGTGGTCTCTGCACAGTAGCCTGGGTGGTCACATGGATGTGGATGGGACGCTAGCCCACAGCCTGGCTGCTGCTCCTCAAGTCCACTTGTCCTGCCGGCTTTAGTGACAGCTCACCTGAGTCACCTGAGATGATCCAGCCCCAGGGGCCTCAGACCCCCATCACCCTCTGCCTGTGGTCATCTTGGCATCTATTCTGTCCCAGGACATGAAGCTCTTAGGAAGCCAAGTCCACAGCCCCTGACGGATGGGCAACGTGTAAGGGGCTATCCCCAAGGAGCGCAACAGAATGAAAGCAGCTTGTGCCCTGTGCTGCAGCTTCAGTTGACCCCTCTCCTTGAGACTCTTCCTCTCCTATGCTGACCCTCTACTTTTTCAAGCACAATGTCCCTCTCCAGGGATGGTCCATGAGTGTCAGGAGTGGCTAGTGTTTATGGAGATGTTTGTGGAAGATTGTGGAAGATGTCAGTGCGGATGCCTACCTGGATGGTTTCCTTGCATTCTGTGAACTAGCTGTACCTGTGCCCATTGGGCAGATGTAGAAACAGGCACGAAGATCCAGAATCCCATGTCTTCTAGAGGACTGAAGGGAACATTGAGAGGAGGATGGAGAGGTGCTCAGCTTTGTGTAGGCTGCACAGCCCCTTCATACCCCGCTTCCTTCTCCGAACAGCCCCAGGAGAGAAGCAGCAGGCTGGACTGGTGTCTTGGCCAAGGGCCCAGTGAGGAGGCAGACACATCAGGGCTGGACCATTCCAATCTTCCCTGACCACATAAGCCCTGGAGAAGAGGGTCTTGTAGCTCAAAGACTGAGCTTCATTTCTTCTAGGACGTACTTGTGTGTCCTTTTGGTACTCCATGGATTATTAATTCCACTTCACCAGCACTACAAGTCAAAGGAATCAGCTGTTCTTGGATCTTTATTGTCTGACTTAAACATGAAGCAGAAAATCCCATCTCCTAGGCCATGTACACATTAGCCTTTGAACTGACATCCGCAAACTTGGGCCAGTGTGATGTGTCATTTGATTTCTGACTTCTCCTTCCGTGTTGTGTTCCAAGTCAAACAAAAGTAGTTACAGCTGCCATCTTTCCTCTGTGTGTCAGGAAGTTTCCTACTTGTCTGCCTGTAGGAGTTTTGTATTTACATTGAAATGTAATACACATTGAAGGCGGTAGTCTTCTGGCTTCATCAGTAAGTGCTCCAAGTCTTCATTTTGAGCAGCAAGGGGTTGTGTCGTTGGCATAACATTGTTGATGAGTCCTCCTTCAATCCTGATGCCTTAGGGTTTTTCATAGCATTTAGTGTCTTGATTTGCTAAGCATGCAGGTTTAGTAGACGGGGAGAAAGGATACAGCCCGGGCACATCTTTCTTCTTTTAGGCCATGCAGCCTTCCCTTTTCTGTTTGAACACTTACTCTCCTTCAGCATCTTGACGTAGAAGGGCAGGTTTCAGTCTCTTCTAATAGCCATCTTGGTCTCTTTCTTTCCTGGCTTTTTTTGTCTTCAAGTATGATGTCCTTGATGTCATCTCATGGCTTTTCTAGTCTCTGGTCATTTGTGTTCAGTGCATGAGATCTGTTCTTGAGATGGTTTCTGAAGTCAGGTGGGATAAACTCGTTTGGTCGCCCCCACCCCCCCAGTTATATTCTAACTCTCGAGGGTTGGTTTTCATTTTCCTCAGCTTCAGTTTGGACTTGCATATGAATAATTGATGGTCTGTTCCACAGGCTTTGGCCTGATTGATGATACTGGCCTTCTCAACTCTTTTTTTCCACAAATGTAGTTGATTTGATACTTGTGAGTTCTGCGTAGTTGATCACCTTTTAGTTGTACGTTTTTAGAGAAGTTCTTTGCAGTGATTGAGCCATTGGTTGTTGAATTGATACCCTGATCGTGTCTTACCTGGGCTGTACTTTCAGACTGTCAGTCTCTCTTGCTTTGGTTCCGTCTTTGATGTTATAGTCATTAGTTAGCATCGTTGTTGTTGTTGTTATTGACTGCTGTCCAGTCGAACAAAAGGCCTGAAGCCTTCTGTAACCTTTGTCATTTATCAAGGTTCATAGATTGCCCGGAGGCATGTTGTTGAGGAAGTGGATGCCACTCGATCATGATGGCATGTTTGGGCGACTTCAGACTGCAGAAGTTGGTTGTTTTTTGGTGCCATCAAGTCGACTGACCCACAGCAATGCCGTGAACAACAGATCTGACCCTTGACCTATCTTACACCATTCTCATGATCTGTCATCAGTTAGTGGTCGGTATTCTACCAGGCATTGTTGTTATTGTGGTTCTGTGTTGTCAAGTCAGAACCAACGCACAGCTGACCCTACGGCAGGTCAGAAGCTTCTGAGGCTGTAATCAGTATGGCAGATGTCAGTAGAAACCCCCATCTGAGGAATTTGCAGTGTGTGCAGAGGTGGCGGCTAGCAGAGCAGAGGGCTCCTGTGGACACTGTTGGGTGGGCAGCTGGTCAGACAAGCTGAATGGAGTGGGGACCCCAGAAAGACTGGCTCACTTGGCCCTTCCACCTCTCTATCCCTACCTGGCTCCCAGGTCTGGGGTCCCCACATTACTTCCACTTCTCAAGAACTGGAAAAACAGAGGTGGCCTTGGGCTTACGGAGTGTCCCTGCATCTATTTGGAGAAGAGTTCATTTAGGGGTTAGGGCTGCTTGTCTATGTGTCATGAAGCGCCACACGTCTGCTCCGGAGCCAGCAGTCGGGGATATGGAGAAAAGTTAGAAAGGCTCTTCCCTCGCCTCGTTTACATTCCCTGCTCCTCTGTCCTTTCTCAGGCGTGGGCAGGTGCAGGCCAGAGACAGACAGACAGACAGACTGAGTGTGTCTGGGGATACCAAGCTGTGCGCTTGCCCCCACGCACGCGCCTTCCTCTCTCAGATCTTCTCAGGAGGGACGGTGGCCTTGTGAAGGCTGAGGTGCCCAGGGCAGGCAAGGGCTAGAGATCTGACCCCAGCCTATCTCTCTCTCTGTGTCCTACTGTGGGTCTCAGTCTTGTCTTCTGGGCTGTGATCTCCCCTTACTGTGTGGTTAGAACAAGGAGGAAACCTAGGAACAGAGGCAGAGCCTCAGACACCGGGACTGCAGCCACTCAGCCTGCAATCTCTGGACGGGTTGTCCAGGGTACAGCAGCAGCGCAGCTCCTGGGCCCAGAGCCAGGTCCTGACTGGAGTGACAAGGGTTAGAGCCCTGGGGACAGAGAGGTGGCCTGGGGCCTGCCTGGCTAGCAGGAGCCCTTTCCCTGTGGTCCCATAACAGGCTCTCTCCTTGGGAACCATGGGGAGCCTGATCTCAGGAGGGCTGTTGGTGGTTAACACAAGGCTCACCGCTCAAGGTGACACCCTCAGTGTGACATGGCCAGATAGACTGCAAGGGTCACTCTTAGTGAATGGGCAGAACCTTGGGGTGCCCCTGCCTGCTGGCTCCTGCCTGAGGCTCTGACCTGCCGTCTCTTCCAACAGCTGCCCACAGTTCACTAGATGTCACAGACCAACGGGTGACCCCCCAGGAGGGCAATATGGCAGGGCCTGGGTTGGGGCAGGGCCGGCTAGGGGCCTATCCATGTGGTCTCTGTGGGCCAGGCCAGTTTTGAGGGCCCACCACGGCAGGACCTGGTGGGTCCATTGTGGAGCGGTGAGGAGGGAGGACAGCCCAGATAAAGGTGAGGTATCCTGTTGGATGGCTGGTAGATTCTGTTCATTCAGTGAGCGGTTTGGAGTGTTTAGGAATGTCTGGTAAAAAGTGACTGGTGGGAGCTGCTTTGCTTTTACCCCAGAAATGCACAGCCTCTGTAGTGCCCCCATCCCAGGGTAATTGCCAGGGTGCCCACTGCTATTCTTCAGGGCAAGCTGAGGGGTACAGGAAACTGTCCAGAAAGTAGAGAATTCCTGGGTGTCCCCCATGCCATTCATAGGGGCAGTCCCAGTACTCATGTTAATGAGAGGGTCCCAGAGTCATGGTCAGTCAAGTCAGGAGTCTGCTGGGCACACCCCACTTTGAACACTTAGTTGTATGTTTCATGGTGCACTTAGAAGCCGCCTGGTCCGGGAAGAGAAACTGCTGAAAGTAGGTTTTGGGACATCTGCACCCTGAGTCTGGGAGTTCAGCTTGAGGGCAGGGATTGGGGTGAGGGAGAAAGTGTGTGTCCCCAGCTCCAGAGGACAGAAGAAGGTGCCATTTCCAAGCCTGAAAAAAATCCTTTTTTAAAATTAAGAATGGCCCTTGTCCTGTGACCTTGGAAAATGCAGATGTGTTTCTGAACAGGCGGCCTGAGTTATCAGAGGCCCCTGTCGCCCGAGTGCCCTCTGCATGAACATATTCATGAACACCAGGGACCTGGTTCCCGCTGCCATGTGGCCTGCCTCGAACCTCTGTCCTTACAGTCACAGGGGTGGGAAGAGGGAGCGAGGCTGCGCCCAGGCCAACCCAGGCCGTCCTCTTCGGCTGCTAAAGTGTTAAGGATGCGGGCTGGAGAGACGCTGGGGAAAGGAGCCGCCACAGCTCCACAAAGATCTTTTTAGTGTCAACTTAAATGTACACAAATAGCGGATGATGATCTCCTTTATTGGGCTAACATTTATCCAGTAATATCCACACACTTTAAAACCATCGAGGCCTCCTCTTCAGGTGTTCATTTGAATAGAAATAGCTGAATGAGTGTTTTTATAATTGATCCCCGGAGAACTGAGTGTGTAGCTCTGCATAACCAACATTTTCCCATTGCTGGGTGGTTTTTTTCCTTGTTCCCCCAAATTGCCACTCTGCAAAATTAGGATTTTGTACAGTTTTGATAAGAGTTAACCTTCAATGTGCTGAGCCCCCTGAGTGGAGGGGGCCACAGGTGGGCCTGTGAGGGTGTCTGCTACCAGGGAGGACCCCACCCCTGTGCAGAGGGGAGCAGACTGGCCGTTCTACCCCAGCCTCCCCACCCCCAGACTCTGGAACTGTAGCTGCCCTGGTCAGAAAGCCCAGCGCCCCGACTCCTCCAGCCTCCCCTTCCCACTCCTGGACTCTGACACTGAGGCTGCCCTGGTCAGAAAGCCCAGTGCCCCAACTCCAGCCTCCCCTTCCCACTCCTGGACTCTGACAATGAGGCTGCCCTGGTCAAAAAGCCCAGTGCCCCAACTCCAGCCTATTCCCCAAAGACTGGCATTCAGGTTGCCCTCGTCAGAAAGCCCAGTGCCCCGACTCCAGCCCTGCGCCGCCCCCCCCCCCCCCCCGCACTTCCCCTAAGACTCTGGCACTGAGGCTGCCCTGGTGAGAAAGCCCAGCGCCCCAACTCCAGCCTCCGACACCGCTCCCTCGCCTGCAGAGGGGCTGCTTCCGCTCCTCCTCTTTCACGACCTTGCTTTCTGGATTATCAGCCCACATAGTTGTCAGAATCTTGCAAGAAGTGTTGCCAGGCCTCGCAACCTTGAGGACATCCACGGCTCTGTGCTCATAGCCAGGTGAGAGGGTGGTCGGTCGGTCAAGATCAAGAAAAAGAAGTTGTGCAGCTGAAGGTCCAGAGGGGGCCTGGAAAAGGTGGGGAAACTGGGAAGCCCCCACCTAGCATTGCCATCGAAGGCTGACATGAACCAAGTGCTGAGCTCAAATCTTAATAAAAGTTGTAAAACAAATCTTCTTTCCTTGGAGGAAATTTACAAACATTTGAAAGTTGAAAATAAATACTAGCTGAAATTCCACCACCTACTTTGTGCGTAAATTGCCATTGTGCTTTGGAGTGGGTTCATGCCAGGCCTCCCCCTTTTTCATCTCAAGGCTGTGCAGACCTCCTCCCAGCCGAGTCCCTGCTCCCCAGCTTCAGCTCCACTGCCCGAGGCTCTGAGTCAAGCCCTCACTGCTGCTGGGTCCCGGGGCTGTACGTCACACAGGAGGAGCTTGCCTGTCCTCCCCTGGAACCACCACTGGAGTGGAACCCCCAGAGATGCAAG
This sequence comes from Elephantulus edwardii, assembly GCF_000299155.1. Taxonomy (NCBI): domain Eukaryota; kingdom Metazoa; phylum Chordata; class Mammalia; order Macroscelidea; family Macroscelididae; genus Elephantulus; species Elephantulus edwardii. The sequence continues at coordinate 28,576,929 of NW_006399752.1, forward strand.
GACTTGGGTTAGCATTGCAGCTCCCTACAGACTGCGCCACCAGAGCCAGCCAGAAGGTCCCGCTGTTAGGTGCCATCGAGTCGAGTACGATTCTCAGTAACTCTGTGAACGGCAGATGTGAGCCCTGTCCCGTCCTGCGCCATCCTCCGCATTGCTGACACACTCCACCCCTTTGCTGCAGTCTCTGTGTCCATCCACCCGCTTGAGGGTCTTTACCTCTTTAACCATTTCTCCACCTTTTCAAGCATGTTGTCCCTCTACAAGGGTCATTTCCCATTTTTAGGAAGGCATCTTTAAATTACAGGAGACACCACAAGATAAAGGTAAATAATCCATTTGGAAAATGGGCACAGGATATGAATAGACACTTCACCAAAGAAGACATTCAGATGGCCAACAAGCACATGAAAAAATGTTCAAAATCTCTAGCTCTAGGAGCCAGAAGTGGCCCAGGCTTTTGTATAGTTACGTCTCATTGGCTAAGACTGTATCACATGGCTACAAGTAGCTGCAAGGGATGCTGGGAAATGTAGTCTGAAATGGGGCTGCCTTGTACCCATCCTCAACTTGGGATTTCTCTGTTAAAGGCAGGAAGAGAATGCATATGAGGGACAAGTAGCGACTCTGGCACAGGTGATGGAGAGAGAGGTTGGGTTGGAAGTACTGCTTCAGTCCCAGCACCCTGCCTTCATTCTGCTGCTAGACCAGCAGGGGCTGGGCAGGTCGGGAGCCTGCAGTTGGTGGGATGGGTGTAGGCCCCCTTCTGGGGCCACTCAGACTACCCAGTGAGGCCAGTGTGTGGCATCTGCCTATGGAATGGTCCATGTTTGTGTGTGTGTGTATATTTATGGGCATGGGTGCATGCTTGGTGTGTATTTGTACATGTTTGTATCAATGTGTCCCTGTACATAAATGCTTGTGTGTGGATGTGGGAGTGGGGCCTCAGCTTGTGGAGACCTCCCTGGAGGATGGCTGAGGCTGGAAGCCCTTGGGGAGCCTGGGAGCACGTGTACCGAGGAGGCAGGGTCCGTGTGTCTGTCAGTCCATCGTTCAGTGGAAGGAGAGTGTCTTCTGACCTGAGGCTCACACAGCTGAGTACCCACTCCCCAGCCCGTGCTCTCCCATCCATACCCACCCCAGCTCCAGCCAGGACTTGGTGCACCAGGAGTGGTGGCTCCCTTCCACAGCTCTCCTGGAGAAATGCCCAGCCAGCGTGATTGGGGAGCTGACCAACCAACAGCCTCTCTCTGGTGGGCAGGCATGAAGCAGATTTGAGGGTCTTGGTGTCACCCCTCTTGTCCAGGGGATGCCCCCTGGAAGTACCACCCCCCATGCCTAGTCTTCTTGGGCCTGAGAGGTGGCTCAATGTCCGTGTCCCTGTGACTGTCGGCCAGGTTTGCCCACCCTTGATGTCTCTGCTCACTCACCAAAGGGATCATTGTGGGGCTGAACTCAAGAGGAGAGTGTGTCGTCCCCTCTTGTGCCTGCCTCACCTCCCAGCCCTGGGGGCTCCTGAATCCTGTGTAGGTCCAATACAGGGCCTCCGTGCGACCACCCCTCACCCTCAGCTGCTGAGGCTGCATCCACAATAGATCTCTGGCCTCTGGGGTGAGTCAAGGGGATGCCTGACCAGCAGGTGAGAGGACAGGTAGACAGATGTCTGTACCAGAGGCCTGGCGTGATCACGTCCCTACACTGAGAATGAGGGCCCAGGGAGTCAGGCCAGCCCTCCAGTATGACAGAAATCAAGCTGTGAAGGTGACCAGCTGGACACCACTCACCCTGTCACCACGTCCACATTTCCTCCTCCGGAGCCCATGCCACCAGGGAGTGCGGCTGCCCGGGACTAGCAACCAAGCCTTGTGCGTTGCCAGGGATGATGGGGACAGGAAAGCTTTGGGGGCAGAGGTCACAGTCAGGGTTGAGGAGCTGATCTTGCCCAAGCATCGGGCCTGGGAGGAGCTGTGTAGTAGAAGGACATCAATAATAATAGTAATATTTTTTTGTAAGGAAAAAAAAATCAATATGTACATTCTGAAATAATTTTCTCTGTAAATGGTTGGATTTCATTTCACCCTTAAAGGGATGCTCCAAGGAGAAGATACTGTTAATAATAAAACAGCTATAAAGTAAAAAAAA
>NW_006399752.1:28583507-28587581 GCF_000299155.1 Elephantulus edwardii
AAAACACATTGGGCAAATCTATTGCCAAAGATCCCCTTTCACAGTAAGAGCACAGATGGAGTCATGTTGAGGGCCCAGGTGCACCTGCCCCATGCCTGGGTTTCCAGTCGCCTCATCTGCACACACAGGAGCTTTGGTGGCTTAGAGGTGAAAGAATTAAGCTGGGGAAAAGGTTGGGAGTTCAAACCCTCCAGCTGCTGTGTGAGGGAACGTATAACCGTCAGCTTCTGTAAAGATCACAGGTGTGGGAGCCCTGTACATGGCCTCACGCTGTCCTGCAGGGCCACTCGGTCATGACTGGCCTGCTGCTGGTGGAGTTTTACGTACCCGTGAAACCTGGACAATGAATAAGGAGGACTGAAGGATTGATGTTTGCATGTTGTGGGAGATGAGTATTGAGTAGCCCCTGGAGTATTGAGTAGCAAGAAGGATAAGTCTGTCAGGAGAAGTGCAGCTTGGGGCTCCCTGCAGGCAAGGATGGTGGCCTGGTCTCCTGTACTTGGGGGGCATCTTGTCATGAGAGCCCAGCCCTAGAGAAGGAAGGACATCATGCTCTCAAAGTAGAGGGTCAGAAACAAGAAGCCCTTCAATGAGATGGACTGGGACAGTGACCACAACGGTGGGTTCAGCTGTAACATCCGAGCAAGGTGGGGGGGGGGCAGGGCTTCATCCTGTTTTGTGTGGGGTCAGTGAGTCAGAACTGAATGACCTAACATTCTTGGAGTCATTCAGAGGCCTGTGGTCTTGAGGTGATGGCAGAAGCCATCCATTACTTGCATCAGTAAAATACTTTGACAGGCCAGAGGGAGTTCTAGAGACAGGAAGCTGCGCTGCAGTCATGAAGGCACTTGGTTCAAGGTGACCAGCTGCTCTGTAGGAGAAGGGTGGATAATCTTCCCTGCGATTAATTGCCTCTAAAAAGCCGCTGGAGGGTCAGCTATGGGTCAGTTCTGACTCTGGTATGCAATAAGACAGGATGGGGGATAGATGTCCATCTTGCCGTCCTCTCAGCCTCTGTCCCCTCTGCTCTGAGCAGAACTGTTGAACTGTCCTGGTTATCCTTGTACCAGGAAGGCTGGTGTAGGCTGCTGGTCAGAAAGACCAGCTCCACTGGCTTCAGGATGGACACTGTGCCATATGACAGATCTCCCAGGTGGCCACTCCAGGGCAGGTGGACTCGGCAGTGTCTTTGTCCCTGCCTGGCCACCCTCTGGGTGTCTGGCTCCTCCCCAGGCTGTCTCCTCATGGTGGCAAAGTGGCTGCCCGGCTCCGGTGTACGCCTCAGTCCTGATGCTGTCACAGGCAGGACAGGGCTACTTCTTCCTAGGTGCTTTCATCAGCAAGGACAGCCTTTCCTGGGACCCGAGCCTCATCCCTCATTGACTGGGACTGGCCACATGCCTGCGTCTGAATCAATCGCAGGGCCAGTGGTGGGCCTGTGGGAACATTCCCACCTCTCATGCGGGAGCCCCTGGTTCAGCCCCCAGTGGTCCACCTCGGCACAGCCAGCACCGTCTGTGAGTGAAGGCCCCAGTGGTGCTCCATGGGTCCCAGCAGAGCTTCTGGGTGGAGGTTAGGAAACAAGGCCTGGAGACCCACTTCCAGGGAAAACCCCATGGGTCCCCACAAGCTGGCCCTGAGGTGGAGCAGGGCCTGGCAAGGCTTCGTCCACCGCGTGTCGGGTCACCAGGAGTTGGGGACCAACTTGAATGGCAGCTAAAAGCAGCCCTAAGCCAGTCACTGGCAGAAAAAGATTAATTCCAAGAGGCTGAGGGCTACTTTGGGGGCCTAGAGGAATCACTGAAACACGCCCTCGGGCTCAGAGCCACCAGGCTTTGCCACCCAGCTGTGGGCACTGGCTGTTCAAACTGTAGGCCCCCTCAGGCCCCAAGGCAGCCCTCCAAGGCCAGGGTGCAGACTGTCCATCCTCATGAAGTTGAGGGGCTCTGGGGTCCATGAAGCTTGGGTGAGGTCTGAACCAGTCCCTCTGGTGCCTCCCGTCCCACTGAATGCCTGGGAGGCCCCTGTGGTCAGAGCCCTGAGGCCATTTTGCTGCTGGGATGACCTATCCTGTCCCACTGTGGCCCTGCCCCCTGTGCCAGCCCCCTGCTTCAGGAAATAGGCCCTGTTTTCCCGCAGAATGCTCTACGAATCTAAGAAAAATGGGTTCAGAGGGGGACTCCTCAACAACCTGCGTTATGCAGATGACACAACTCTGCTTGCAGAAAGTGAGGAGAACTTGAGGCACTTGCTGCAGAAGATCAAGGACTACAGCCTTCGGTATGGATTACATCTCAACATCAAGAAAACAGGTCCTCACCACAGGACCAGCAGTCAATGATGTCATCTTGCTTGAATCAACAATCAGCACCCTTGGCAGTAGCAGTCAGGGCATCACGAGATGTCTTAGTACATTGGGCAAGCCTGCTGTCAGGGGCTTCTCCAAAATGGTGAAGAACCATAATGCCAGTTTGAAGACCAGGGTTCATCATCTGATTCAGGCCATGGTCAGCTCAGTCGCTGGACAATGAATAAGGATGACAGAAGAATCGATGCTTTTGGATTGTGGTGCTGGAGGAGAGGGTATTGAATATTCCGTGGACAGGTCTTGGAGAAAGGCCAGCCAGGGTACTGTTTGGAGGCAATGATGGTGAAGCTTAGTCTCTCATACTTTGGACGTGTTACTAGGAGAGGTTAAGCTATTCTTCGGAAAAAGATATGCTTGGGAAGGTGGAGGGTCCATGAAGGAGAAGCCACGTGATGGATGGACATGGTGACATCAGCACTGGGTTCTAGTGTATCAGAGACGATGTGGATGGCTCAAGATCGGACAGGGTTCAACTTGGCTATTCATTGGGTGGCTGTGAGTTGTACTCAACTTGATGGCACCTAACAACGACAATAACAACCCCTCCTCCAGGCAGCCCACTGCCAGGGCCAAGCGAGCCCAGAAGAGCCACGGCCAGTCTCACCCCTCAGACGGAGTAGTGGGAGAGCGTTGGAACCAAATTGGTAGGAGGGGACCTTGGAAAGAGAGGTGCCTCCTCCTGGGGCTCCAGAATTCAACAGGCTGGCCAGATGGGAGGTCAGCTAAAAACAGGAAGCCTCTCAGCATAGTGGGCTCAGAGACCAATGCTACCCGCTACGAGTGACCGGCCTCTGGGCTGTCGTGTGAGCATGGGTTGTGCTGGGCAGGACTCATTTTGTTAGAGGGTTGTCACGAATCAGAACTGACTTGATGGCACGAAGCAACACATTGGGGTGGTGGCGGGCAGTCAGCCTCAACCCAAGGCCCGCACACGGGAAGGAGGAGCAGGAGGGGAGAGCGCCTGGCAGCACAGTAACGAAGCAACTGGTGGTTAGAAGCCGGCCAGGTGCTCCATGGGAGAAAGCCCTGGCGATCCCGTGACCTTAGGGAGGACAGTCTTCCACTGTCACATGGGACCAACTCAGAGCAGCATCAGCATCCATGATGATGCTGGGAGCCAGTACACTGGTGCTTCACATACCAGCGGAGCCTTCATGGTGGGCAGGCTCCCACAGGACTCCCATCTAAGCTGAGAAGCAAAGGCCTGGTTATTTCTCCAATAGCCAGCCAGAGGAGGCCCTCTGGTTGCACTGGGACAGTTGCAAAGTATGTCAGACGGAGCTTCAGAATCCTTGCCTCCAAGGAGTAGCCTGATTTCATCCTCTCCAGGATGAACTTGTTTGTTCTCTTAGCAGTCCATTGTATATTCAATACTCTTCTCCAGTACCAAAGCTCAAAGGCATCAACTCTCCTTCTATCATCCCTAGTCATTGTCCAGCTTTCTGATGCATAGCAAGTAATTGCAAAGACCATGTCCTGTATCAGGCACACCTTAGTCTCCAGACTGACATCATTGCTCCTCAGTACCTTGGAGAGATCTCTGACAGCAGACTTTCCCAATGCAAATCATCTTTTAATTTCCTGGCTGCTGGTACCAAGAGTGTTTTATTAGTTTTAATGAACATTTACAGAGATTTTTTTGGTTTTCATTCATTCATTCATTGTTGCATTGTTTTCTCCACCCTCATCCCCAGTTCGTTCTTCTT
>NW_006399752.1:28593368-28596393 GCF_000299155.1 Elephantulus edwardii
CTTGACAGAAAGAGGCTAATGGCTTCTTCCTGCAGGGCTTGAACCATCAGAGACACGCAGGCCTTTGGTCAATGGCCTGCTCCTCTCCATGCTGGGCCACTGCAGCTCTTCCCACTGGTCACTCGATCCCTTCATCTTCAGTGTTGCTTTTGCTGTTCGTCAACATTTTACCTCTTCTGTTTTTGTTGGTGTCGTTGAGCAGAGCATGACCCTGTGAATGATAGAACTGAACCCTGTCCTCTCCTGTGCCACCCACACCGTCTCTCCCGCATGAGAACTTATTGCCACAGTCACTGTGTCAGTCCATCACCTTGAGGGTCTTCCTCTCCTTCACTGACCCTCCACCTTTACAAGCATGATGTCTTTTTCTAAAGACCGGTTCTTCCTAGCAATGTTCCCAAAGAATGTAAAAATTTCTAAGGAGCGCCCTGGCTCACTCTGTCCCTGGGCTCCCTGGAGATTGCCATCCACAGCCTTGTCTTGTCTGCACTTTCACTTTGAGAAGTGCTGTGTGCGGCCTCCCGTTGCCCTTCTAACTGCAGGTCTGAGCACATTTCACTGACACTGTTTTCTCGATGAGCAGATCTTTGAAATCTTCTGTTTGGTTTTCTACTTCCCTTCTCCTCTGCCTGTGTTGGGTCTTCTGCATTCAACAGCAGGTTTTGGAATCTTTCCTGACCTCTATCTTGGTCTTTTCCTTCTTTCTTGTATTTTTAATGACTTTACTTTTTCATGTATGTCTCTGATGTCATCCTACAACTCAGCTGGTCTTCAGTCATTCGTGTTCAGTGTCTTGGACTGATCCTCAAGGTGACTTCTAAGTTCAGCTGAGCATGAAGTCCATTCTCATGTTCCTGAAATGGGATCACCCCGAGAGATTGAGCAGGTGCGGAGGCATGGCCTTGCAAGTCAGCCGGCCTGAGTTTGTGTGCGGACTCCATGGTCATGGTCACCTCTCTCAGGCCTGGTTTCCCATGTGTACAGTGGGGGCCACAGCCTCTCCATGTTAGAGGGAAGGAAGGTGAAATGCAGTTGTGACTGAACTTGCTCTGCTGGGTGAACAGTCGGGTGTCGTGTGTGAACTCTCACTTGCACACAGTGACCCACGTAGAACCCTGCCCCTGGGGGTACCTTTCAAAGCGCATGAAAACGGCGGACTCCACCACCACACTTTAGTTTATCAGAGGAGCACACCAGCTGTCCGTGGTACCGGGGATTCCAGAGTGTGCAAAGTAGGTGCTTAATAACTGTGAGCCCTACCTGATGGAGCCCTTGACCACTGGCCACCATGTTTCTGGTCTCTTCTGAAAGTTGGTTTTCCATTCTCGTATTTCATTTCTCTCTCCTTCTCCTCCCCTCTCTCTGCCCTCCTCTCCCTCTGCCCCTCCCCTCCCTCTCTCCTTTCCACCTGTTCTCTCCACTCCCCTCCTTTTCACCTCCTCATTTTCATGTCTCAGCCTCCTGCCTCTTCTCCTTCTCCTCCCTCCTTCCCCTCTTCTTCCTCCCCCTCCCCCACTTCTTCCTTCCTCCCTCCACCCTTCTCCCTCCACTTCTGCCCTCCCCCCCCTTTTTCTTCTTTCCTCTTCTCCCTGTTTCTTCTCTTCTTGCCTCCCCTCCCTCCTTCCTCTCATCTTCCTCCTCCCTCCTCCCCCTGTTCTTCTTCCCTCCTTCCCCCTTCTCTTCCTCCCCATCTTCTCCTCTCCTCCTTCCCCACCCTCCGCCACCTCTCTCCTGTATCTTCCCTTAAATGTGTTTCTGATTTAAGGCTTAGCCTCCTGGAGCCCTGCTGAGGGAGACTCTCTTTGCATTCAGTGGAGAGGAGGAGGTGCAGAGGGAACCTGCACTGGGGGGCTTGGGGCCTGGCGGGTTGACTGTTGGTTTTCTTCCGTGTTTGATCCAGGGCCTGATGGGCCAGTAGTGGTGGGCACCCACCTCACTGCCTGCCCTCCGCACCCACTCTGATGGGGTAGAACAGTATTCCAGTAGAGCTGGTGTTTGGAATGGACTGTCGGCCCCAGCGCCCCAGAGCAGAGCCTTGGGGTGTGGAGGATGGGTGCCTAGGCCCAGCAGCTTGGGGACAGGGATGAGGACAAGGGGAAGAGTCCTGCACTTGACCATGGCCCACCTTGACACCCAGTGGGGCTGGTGGGAAGTCACCTGGCCCATCCCAGCTGGAGCTGGTGGTGTGAGGCTGGGCCAGGCTTGCCTGGGGTACCCAGCAGGAATGTGGGGTCCACTCATCCTGCCCCCTCCACTCCCTTCTCACCTTGCCCCTCTCCTCTCCACTTCCCTCCTCTTTCTCATTTTCTCCCCCTTAACCTTCCTCCTCCTCCCCTCCTCCTCTGCACTCTTTTCTCCTGTCCTTCCTCTGCCTCCTCATTCTCCCCACTCCTCTCCATCCATCCCTCCCCTCCCCCTTCTCTCTCTTCCTCCTCCTGCATCTCTCCCCTCCTCCCTGCACCCTTCTCCTCCCTCCAGGGTCCCCCACCCCTCACCAGCACAGGCTTCTCTGAGATAGCCTGGTGGGGCTGGTGCTGTCCAGTTACCTGGAAAGGGCTGACAGCAGACACAGCCTGGTCGGCCAGCAGGTCCCCGGCCAGCTGGTGAGGCGATGGGCTGGCGCCAGGTAATTATTGCTCAGTGCAGAGGTCGGACGCCGCAGCGCGGATGTACTAATGAAGCACAAATGGGCATCTGTGCCCAGGAGCTCGGCCTGTGAGGAGCCCGCTGTGCCAGGAGTTTATGAGGGTAGTGTGCCCCCCACCCCAGGCCAGGCCACTGAGTACGTGCTGGGGTCTCCTGAGGACTGGGTGGCTAGGAGGACCGGAGCAGGTCAGAGTGAGGGGGTGGGGAGGCTCCCTGTGGCCTGGGCTGGCTGCCTCCCACTGTCCTGCCCTACCCCACTACCCTGCCCTACCCCACCGCCCAGTCCCAGGCCAGCGGCCCTCTATAGCCTGGGAGGCAAGGATAAGTGCACACCAGTTTTCTTATTTTTTTTTAATTATTATTTTTTTGTGTGTGTACC
>NW_006399752.1:28596648-28619379 GCF_000299155.1 Elephantulus edwardii
TAGGAATGAAATCATAGGGTTGCACAATTTGACGGGTGGAGGGAGTGATTGAAAAAAATGAGAAAGATCCAGTGGGGACTGGAAAAGACAGGGTAATGGTGGGCGTAGTCCAATGGTGAGTAATTTTTCTTTAAAAAAGATTGTCTTTTTCATTTGTGGGTTTCCCATTTGGGAATGGGGTGCAGACTCTCTGACTGAACAGGGGCATTGAGGTGAAGGGGAAAGGGAGCCCACTTTAACACTTACTGGTGGTCTTGAATTGAAGCTGCATGTCTCCTTATTCAGTTATAAGATATTTTCATGACGTTTTCTGCCCTGTGGACTGCAAGATGTTTTCAGTAGGAGTGGTTGGCTGAACTTTGAGGCTCCATCCACCTCTGCTTCCTTAGCTGGCAGTTATACGTCCCTTTTCTCTCTGGAACAGGGCTCAGGGTTCAGGTTACCTATGGGAAAGGGAGCAAACCTAGAGAGAACAAACTTGTGAGTTACAAAGAAAAGGGCTTTGAAGGTGTCACTTCCAGGTGTACTGGAGGAGGAGATGGAGGAAAGTGGCTTAGATAAAGTTCTTTATACATACCAGATGGTTCTCCCCAGGGGCTGGGCAGCTCTACGCCTCCAAAGCTCTTCAAGAGGTCGGCATCTTGTGCCCTACTGGGGACTGTGGCCAAGGACAGCACTTCTGGCTCTAGCGCCACCATTATTGGCCCCTTCCTCTCCACCAAGTGGTCCGATTGTGACTTGAAGTAGGTATTACTTTCTCCTTCCACAAATGGAGAAGTGGCTTCCAGAGTGGGGAGGAGACCTGCTCATGTTGAAAAAGAAATAAAAGCAATAGAACAAGGACTCAAACCAAGGCTGTCTCGAAGGCAGGCTATGAGGTGGCGAGCTCCATGTTGCTTGGGTTTGACCATCTTTTGTCTTCCTCTGTGAGCAAAATCCTGCTGAAGAGAATTTTCAAAGTGGCCAGAAGAGTCCAGTCAGGCTGCATGTGGGATGCTTCCCACTGGCCCGTCAGCCACGTGCAAGGTGCTTCTCACCCACACCAGCTTTCTAGAGCCAGAGTTCAAGGGATGGTGTAAGGAACAATGAAGTCACGTGTGCGTTTCCAGCCTAGAGGATCCCAAGTCACTACCACTGGGACCCCTAGAACACACCAGATGAAGCCCCTCGATGAGATGGGCTGACACGGGGGCTTGAGCACTGGGTGAAGGTGGACTGACACTGGACAGGCAGTTTGTTCTGTCATATCTGGGGTTGTGAGCAGCCAGCATCTCACAACAATCCCCCCCGCCCCCCAAGATGCTGTGTTGGAAGCCGAGGTGACCGGCTCCAGTGTCCTTGTAGCTCTGCGTGCCCCCTTTCTGGCGGGTACACTTGGTCTCTTCAGGATCCAGCTGTAGGACTCCAGGCTCTACATCTGCTTCCAGGGGTCAGCGGGGTTGGGCTGACGCTCCTGCTCCCCCTTCTGACTCTGAAGGTGGCCTGCGACCTGTGGAGTCTGAATTGGCCCAAGGTCGGCTCCTTACCACTGCCTGTACCTTGCAGCTCGAAGTCTCCTCATTGGCCTCCCCTGTAGCCGTGGGTGAGCCTTTGCCAGCACTGATGTGTGCGTGAGTCACAGAGTGTCCCTGGGTGCTGCCACCTGCCACCCTCATGGTCGCCCGAGAGAGCTCCTGTCTGAAACCAGGACACCGAGTGAAGCACAGATAGTGCCTAGCCGCAGAGCCAGGCCCAGGAGGGCAGGCCCGCAGGACAGCAGGGCTGGCCCCTAAAGGAGCTGAACTGGAGAAAATGCTACCTGGTGTAGCACTGAGCACCTCTGTGGTCCCCTGCTGGGCTCCATGTCCATTCCTGTCATTTCATCTCCCAGAACTGATGTCTGGCCACATTCCTAATCCCAGCTCCTTCCAGATCAGGTGCACGTGCTGAGAGAGGTGATAAGGTGAGAGCTAGTTCTCACTAAAGTGTGAATGACTAATACCCCCCTGCTATGCAGAGCCATGAAGAACAGCACCTACGAATTTTTATTACAAAGATTCAAGTGAAAGTCTGCAGAACAAGTGGGCATTCCATTCACCCGTCCATGTGGGTTTTGTTTGAGGACATTGATTACAATCCCCAGATTGTATCATTGCTCTTACCACTGTGTCGGTGGTCCTGTTTCTGTTTGTCCTTCCATCCTCTGCCTGCTGAGTTTATCCTGGAACAGATGCTGCCCCCGTGAACCTGCATGGCTGGGCATTCTGAGGGGCCGCATTTATGAACTGGTCAGGCGATGTGTGAGGACTCACCGCATGCTCACTCGCCCCGGGCTGTTCTGCCCTACTTTTTTTTTTTTTACATCACTTTATTTTTTTCAATTGTGATTTTAACCAAAGTTTACAGAAAAGTTGGATTTTCATTTTTGCACATTTTCCTCTCTACCCTCCCCACTTTACTTAAAACAAAAATTCATTTATTGTTTTATAATTTCCTCCCTCGCCCTCAGCCCACTTTGTTAGGCACCTCTTACTCTGGGCTGTTGTCATACCAATAATGCCTAGTCCTGTATCCTTTTTAAACAGTTCTTTCCCTCATCAGTGCCCATGCAGTGCTCATTATTTATTCCCTCTTTTCTTATTTTCCTCTAACCCCCATGTCAGTCTGTTTTATAACAGTGGTGCGGGGAGGCGGTGGGGGGGATCCTTTTCAAAACCTTTCTATTGTGATTTGGGTGAAACTTTATGGTTAATTCTCCATCCAACAGCTTGTTTCTTGACCGTGGCTGCGGCTCCCATGTCACACTCTTCCTAGCTCCTCCCTGTGTGTCTAGTCTCCACTCGTCTCTTTTCTCTCCCTTCCTGCCTCCTGAGTGTTCCCTTGGCAGACGCTGCCCTTTTGGGCTCCAGTGTGTGGCTGTTCTCCAGATGCACAGCTCCCTGTGTGGACGGTACAGGCCTGTCTGTTGTCTGGGTGCCAGGTGAGTGGCCCAGGTGAGTTCACTTCTCTTTGTGGACCGTACAAGCCTGTCTGTTGTCTGGATGCAAGTCACCCAGGAGACTTCAGCTTTGGATTGGAAGGCTGACTAAAGGCCACAGTCTCTACGGGACCAGAAAGTCTGGCCTTTTATATGGGTTTGGATTTCCCTTCATTTCCAGAGGTCCCTCTGAGTGGTCAGCAGTGGCCGTGGGTACCATCTAGTTGTTCTGGCCTTAGGGTTGTGGAGGTTGGAGATGGAGGAGCAGGTCGCCATGGCCCATTTGTCCTGTAGACGAGTCGTTTCTGTTCAGCTTTGCTTTCCTCCTCTTTGTTCTGGACACAGGGAGACTGATGGTTGTGTTGTAGATGGGCACTTCCAAGCTTCTGAGACCCCAGCCAGCATTCACCAAAGCTGGACGTAGTATATCGTCTCTGCAGAGACTATGGTCCTGAGGTCCTAGGCCCTGCATCTCGTTCACCTTTCCAGGAGAGGGAGCTCTCACCTGACAGAAACTAGGGGCAGTGAAGTGAGAACTTGGGGCTACTGGAGTCTGTGGTCACGGTGCTGACGCCTAGCGCCCATCAATGACAGGTCCTGAAGGGTGGGGTCCACACTTCAGCCCAGCCCAGAGGCAGTAGACAATCTGGCCTCGTAGCCCAACCGGGATCTTGTCTAGATAATACTCTGCCCTCAGACCGCAGGCAGCTGGAGGCTGGGACCTGGTCCCAATTCTCCACAGAGCCCTTGTGGAACCGGACACACAGGTGATCTCTTGCTGTTTGCTGAATGACTGAGTGAGCGGCTGTCTTTGTGGCTGGATGATGCTAAGTGGTCATTTGGAATGATAAAATCGGCTGTGGAACCTTCCGTGTTCCAGGTGGAGAGGATGCTTTTGGTCACTCGTGGCTTCGGACTAGAGTCTGGTCCAACATAGTGATGTCCATGATTACTCAGGAGAGACCACCACTGTCCCGTCGATGGCTCTGTGGCTGGTATGTTGCTGGGAGCTGGGAGCTCAGGCACTGGTATTCCAAGTACTAGCAGGGTCACCTTTGGTGAGCAGGTTTCAGAAAAGCTTGCAGACAAGACAGACTAGGCAGAAAGGCCTGGCAATCTGCTTTCAAGAACCAGCCAATGCAAATTCTAGATCTCTCCCACTCCTGCTCGAGCTGTGTCATAGGCTGGAAGGGCTGTGATTGTACCTGTGAGGTATGGCGCTGATGGAGGACATCAGAGAAGCTCAGATGTCCACAGAGGACCACGCGAGATGCTCAGATGTCCAGAGAGGACCATGGAGATGCTCAGATGTCCACAGAGGACCATGGAGATGCTCAGATGTCCACAGAGGACCATGGAGACGCTCAGATGTCCACAGAGGACCATGGAGATGCTCAGATGTCCACAGAGGACCACGTGAATGCTCAGATGTCCACAGAGGACCATGGAGATGCTCAGATGTCCACAGAGGACCACGTGAATGCTCAGATGTCCACAGAGGACCACGTGAATGCTCAGATGCCCACAGAGGACCATGCCTCGGAAGAAATGCAGCCAGAGTGCTCCTCTGTGGAAAGGGCGGACTTGGTCTCACGTGCCTTGGACATGTTATCAGGGGATCAGCTCCAGAGAAGGGCATCCTCTGTGGTGAAGCAGGGTCAGTGAGAAATGGGAAGAGCCCCAGTGAGACAGATAGAGGCAGCGGTCACTGCAGTGGGCTGCAGGCCAGCAGCAATGGTGAGGAGGGGTCCAGGCAGCATCTTGTAGATTTGTGCAAAGTTGTGAGCTGGAGCCGACACTATGGCACCGAACAGCTAACAGCCACAGGCTCAGGCCCACGGCTGTCGTGAAGGTGGCACTGCACAGGTGACAGGTTTGTTCTGTTCGTGGGCTGTGGGCTCTCCAGGGCTCAACTCCGTGGAGAGCTGTGTTGAGGTTGCCATGGTGGTGCCTGGATCAGGGGAGGAGGAGAGAGCAAGCGAGGGTCCTGGAAGGGAAGCTGCCGAAAGCCATTATCCGCCCTGGGGTCACTCGGTGATGCGTGTGCTGTGGGGAAGGTTGTCTCCAGGCCCCGGCTAGTGTGGAGCCGCCCTGACCTTGATGGGGCTCTGGGGTTGTAGCGAGGAGGAGTGTGCCTGGCTGTCTGGGCCCAGCTTCTGAGCCACAGGGACCTGGGGGTGGCGTCTGGCACACAGGGGACAGTCTGAAGACAGGGTGGGCTGGGCTGTGGCCCGAGGAGGAGCCCTGGTGGTGTAGCAGTTGGCACTCGACAGCTATTGGAGAAGCCAGGGGGTTGAACACATGGATGCTCAGAGAGAGGAAGCTGGTCCGGCTGCCTCTCTGACCATTTACAGCTTTGGGAGCCCGTGGGCCATCCTCCTCTGTCTGACAGTCCGCTGCAGCTGGGAATCCACAGAAGGAGGTGTGTTTGGTTTGGGCTTGAGGAATCTTTATAGGAAGGAACCTTATTAAAGTGCTTGGCTGCTAATCAAAAGGTAGGCTGTTCAAATCCACTAATGGCTCAGTAGGAGAGATGGGGCAATCTGATCCCATAGAGATTACAGCCATGGAGACCACTTGGGCAGCCACGCCGGGACTGTGGGGCCCAGTATGTGAGTCTGTACTGATGCCAGGTCTTTAGGGATCCTAGTAGTCCTATTTTTTTTTTTTTTTAGATTACCCACCTTTGACTTGGTAACATAATTTTCTATCCACCAAGTCCACAGAGCTCTCTCTATGTTGGTGGTGGTGTTGTTAAGTGCTGTCAAGCTGTAGACAGCTCATTGCTACCCTATGAACCAAAGACCTGAACAATTGTATAACTTTCATCCTTTCTCCAAGTTCATAGAGTTTCCAGAGGCAAGTCAAAGGTGGGTGATTTTAATCTGCGGCTCTCAGGCCTGGTTTTAATTGTTTTTGGTCAAATATTCTTCTAGGTGGTACAGCACTGGTCTGTGCATTGCTGTACAGAGGTAACTCGTGGTTACTGTGATGCTGAACACTGTGACACTGATGTGTCAAATATGATAATGGTTACCCATGGTGGACAGTGTTTGGTGACACTCCCTGATTAAAACAAGCTTGGAAACAGGAGTGGCATCCACTTCCGAAATAGCTTGTCTCCAGAAACTATGAACTTGGAGAAACGATGGAAGTTAAATAAGCGTTCTAGTCTTTCATTCACAGGGTCGCTATGAGTCGTCTACGACTCGACGGCACTTAACAACAACAACAGCAGCAGTCCTAGCGTGGGCAGGGGGTCATGGAATCTCTGTGGGCTGCCTTGTTCCCCAGCAGTGCTCTGTGGACAGACAGGAGTCACAGGGGGCTTCCTGAGACTACCAACTGGACATTTATCACCTACCGATGCATGGAATTTGACTCTGTAACATGCATCTGAGTTGCCAAAGAATGGCTTTTCACATATTTCCTGCAAATAGGGGTAATCTGTGGGTAGGAGGGTTGTGTGTGGAACGTGAGGCAGCCTCGGCATAGGGCTGGGCCTTGTGCTGCTCTACTTAACCGCAAGCCCACAGCTGGTGAGTCCCAGAGGACAAACTCCCGAGGGTTTCCAAGGAGCAGCCCACCTCATCTTTCCCATATGGAGCCGGCTAGGAGTTTCAAACTGCTGGTCTTTGGGTTAAACCCACTGCCTCACCAGGGCTCGCTCTCGGCCAATGCAAGCTTCAGAGGTATATTGGCCAGATTCAGGTATCATTAGTGAAGTCAGGGCGGGGACAGTCTGGTCCCCAGGGCTCAAAGTGGAGCTAGCAGTGGGAGGAAGCCCTTCATTCAAGGTCCAAGATGTAGGGAACAGAGTGAGGTCCTTGCCAGAAGACACTCCTCCCAGAGATGTATTCAGTGGTAGCCTTTTCCTACAGGAGCCCATGAACTCTTGGGCCATCGGTGAAGCTGAGAGGCGTGTGGCTGGAGATCCTGAGGGTCACTTGTCCACCTGTAGAGGCCTAGGAAACATGCTGGGCTCAGCCCCTAAATAGCATGTGCACCCCACTGTGTAACTCTGAATGCACCCTCATCAAGTCCAGCCAGTGGAGTCAGAAGCTGAACCCCAAGGCCACCTCCATGTTCATTCCAGCAGCACCTCCAATCTCCTGCTGCCCACCGCGTCCCTATAGGTCATCCCTCCGGGAGGGTGCTGGATGGGATGACATGTGAGATTACACTTGTGCTGACATCTCCACTCCTAGGTTCTGGGCTTCACTGGAGCACAGAGTTGACAAGTGAGAAAACCAAGAGTCAAGGAGATGAAGAAAGAACCCCTTGGTAATTCAGTCTCCTGATTCCATCCCTGATCTGAAGCACTGCCATGGCCAGGGGCGGCCAGACGTCCTGTCGAGACTCTCCCAAGCCTCTGACACTTCCCCTCCTCAGCTGGATGCACCCACCATGGCTGTGCTCAGAGCTTTCCCACTTTCCACCAGCTCTTCTCACCAGAACCACCAGCCCCTGCCCTCTGCCTGGCACAGTCTCCTTTCCTTGTCCCTCTTTCTCACGGCTCCTGTTAGAGCAGTCCATTCTGCCAGCTTCTGCTTAATTGTACCCACATGATATACCTAATTTTTTCTTTTTGGTTCTTGGATTATTTTGTGGGTTTTTAAAAATTATGATTAAAAATTTTTATTTTATATTGGTTTGCATATAAAATTCAAATGCATTGTATTTCTTCCAAAAAATATGCTTGGATTTGACCTTCAAAGTCCTTTTCATGAGTCACTATTTGTCTAACTCTGTGCAGGCCATCCTCATGAGGTCAGGGGCCAACTGTGGGATCCACATGTCTCCTAAGCACATGTCCTAGGGGATGCTGGGACATGGTCAGCTCACATCTTCCTGGTGTCTGATGATGGGTAGGTGGTTCCATTCCATTAGTGAGGCCTTGAAACTATTTGTTGTGTGGTCACTACCCCCAACATCTCAAAGACCCTATGAGGACCCTCCCAGCAGAAGGGGCCATGTGCCTGTTAGCTAACCTTGTCTGTAGGGGGGAATGTCCCTCTTTCTTCTTCACCCTGCCCAGTCATGCCTCAGAAGCAACGTTAAATACAGTGACCTGACATGCTTTGTGCCACGTAAGACTCCGCTGGATACGGAGGAGGAGACTGTGGAGAGGGGAGGTCCTGGCGGCTGCCCTACCTCAGCTGTAGGGTCTGAGAACAGTAGGGGCTGAGGTCAGCTCTCACCTTGAACACACCTGTTGTCCTTTATGGTCTTACCACTTCATTTTTCCCATGAAGCCTCTGGGTGGGTTTGAAAACACCATCCTAGAAGTGAACAACTGAATGCAAACCATTTATGAGACTAAGGGGGCCATTTATGTGGGGAGGTGGGTATAAGGACCCTGCATGTTGGGGGAGGTGGGGTAGAAGTCTAGATGGAGCTAAGGTGAAGCAGGTGTGGTACCTGCCCCAGGCTCCACTGAGCAGCTCTCATGAACCATCACAGTGTCCCCGGCCAACTATGAGAGATCGCCCAGCAAGTTCACAGGCACTTCCAGATTTGAGAGTCTCCATGGGTGAGGGTTGACTGTAATCCTGCTCAGCTGAGTGCAGACAGAGAACAAGGGCTAAAAAAGTCCGAGTCCCTACCGTCCACTCCCGGGGACCCTCCACTGAGCCTCTCAAAAGAACAAACACATGTGTCCTGGAGAAGGTGCAGCCAGACTGCTCCTTGGAGGCAAAGATGGAAAAGCTTTGTCTCACGTAAGTTGTACATGTTATGTGCTGTCGAGTCCCTTGCGACTCATAGCGACCCTGTGTACAACATCCCTAAACTCTGCTCTGTCCTGTGCCAATCGCACTGTCTCTGACACTCCTATCCCGATTACCCCAGTCGCTGAATCAATCCACCTCATAGAGGGTCTTCCTCTCCTGCGCTGTCCCTCTACTCTACCCAGCATGATGTCCCTCTCCAAGGGCCAGTCCCTCCTTACAACATGTCCAAAGTATGTTAGACAGAGCCTCAGAATCCTTGCCTCCAAGGAGCCGCCCAGTTTAACCCTTTCCAGGTTGAATCTGTTCATTTTCTTAGCAGTCCATGGTACTCTCAATACTCTTCTCCAGCACCACAGCTCAAAGGCATCAATTCTCTTACTATCCTCCTTAGTCATTGTCCAACTCTCTGATGCATAACAAGTGATTGTGAAGACTATGGCCTGTATCAGATGCATCTTAGTCTCCAGAGACACCATTGCTCTTCAGTACTTTGGAGAGGTCCCTAACAGCAGACATTCCCATGGCAATATGTCTCTTAATTTCCTGACAGCTGGTGCCAAGAGTGTTGACTGTGGAGCCAAGCAAACTAAAGCTGTGAACAATCTCAATCTCTTCACCATCCATCCTGATGCTGCCAATTGGTCCAGTGGTGAGAATCTTTGTCTTCTTGACATTGAGCCTCAATCCATATTGTAGGCTACAGTCCTTGACACTCTGCAGCAGGCGCTTCAGGTCCTCCTCAGTTTCAGCAAGCAGGGTTGTGTCATCCGCATAACGCAGATTGTTGATAGATCTTCCACCAATCCTGACACCACATTTCTCCTCGTAGAGCCCAGCCTCCTGGACAATCGGTTCAGCATACAGGTTGCTAGCAGAGACAGTTCCTTGGAGAGGGACATCATGCTTGGGGAGATGGAGAGTCAGAAAGGAGAGGAAGACCCTCAACCTGGTGGATTGCCACAGTGACTGCCGCAATGGGCTTGCGCATATCAGGAATGATGAGGATGACACAGGAAAGGACAGGGTTCAGATCGTTTGTAGGGTCACTGTGAATGATGCCTTTGAGCTGTGGTGCTGGAGAAGTCTGGAACATACCATGGACTGCTAAGAGAACAAACAGGTCTGTCCTGGAGAGGTGAAGCCAGGCTACTCCTTGGAGGCAAGGATTTTGAAGTGTTGTCTCACATACTTTTGGCCCTAGCAGGGGCCAGTCCTTGAGGAAGGACATCATGCTTAGGAGGGTGGAGGGACAGTGCAACAGAGGATGACCCTGGATGAGATGGATTGAAGTGGGGTCATGGGGGTAGGTGTGTCAGAGTCAGTGAGATTGGCTTAGGACAGGGCAGGGTTCAGAGCTGATTTCCGTAAGGTAACCATGAGTCACTAGCAACTCAGAGGCAAACAACAACAACAACAACAACGGCCTGAGTCATCCTCTGACAACAATGGCACCTACCAGCAGCAACAATAACAATATTGAGCTTCTGACCCTGTAACGCTTAACAGGAAGCAAGTGTTGGTGGATTTAAACTTCTGGAGGCGGCCGTCTTTTGGTTTCCAGCACAGCCCACTACAGACCAGGATTTTCTGGTTGCCAGTGTTGTTCTTAGGTGCCATGGAATAAATTCCAACTCATAGTGACCCCCGCGGGAAACTTGGCCTGGTCCTGCACCTCCAACCTCTGCCCTGCCATGCTTTAGCCCACTGTGGTGGACACTGGTGGTCACTGGGCAGTCACTAGTCACTAAGGGGTCACTGAGGTGGCCACTGGGTGGTCACTGGGTAGTTACTATGGTAGCCACTGGGCAGTCCCTGGGAAGTCACTGTGGTAGCCACTGGGTGGTCAGTGGGCAGTCACTGGGCAGTCACTGAGGCAGTCACTGTGGCAGTCACTGGGGAGTCACTGGGTGGTCACTGAGGCAGTCTCTGGGCAGTCACCATGGTGGTCACTGTGATGGTCATTGGGTGGTCACTGTGCAGTCCATCTCATTAAGGGTCTTCCTCTCCTTTGCGGACCCTCAACTTTTCCAAGCGTCATAACTTTTCTGAAGGTCTGGTCCTCCTGATAACACACGCCTATCATGTGAGATGAAGTCTCACCAGGCTCACTTCTAGGCGCTATTTTCCATAGATATGCCGCTGGGTACCAGCCTAGCTGCCAGGATTCTGAACCAGGTGAGGACATGGAGTGAAGTCCACCATGTTGTCCGTGAAGGCTTTCTTTGACCCTCAACTTTCAGTAAGGTGTCCACTGGAGCTGGAGTTTCTGAATTCAGTCTGCCCCTTCTCATCATAATGTGGTATTTCCCCCCAGGCTTCTTTGGGGGCTCAGGGGGTGACCTCACAAGAACACAGAGTTGGGGAGCAGATCATGGGTTCCTTGGGACTGAAAGTTCCCTGGAAGACCTCAGAGTCCAGGCGATACAGGACACTGGGCGCCTGTCTGTTATGTGACTGCCTTATTGACCTGTCCCCGCCTGTCTTTCTGTCTTCAGCCTCACTGGGAACTGCAGCCTTGAGGAGTGCTTGATGCTTGTCCCTCTGTCTCCTGAATGTTTCCAGGCTCTGTGGAGAGCTGGGGTGGCAGTGCCTGTACTTGATTGCTAACTAAAAGGTTATACATTGATGCTGACCAAATAAGGTCAGTGGTTCAAATCCACCAGCCACGCATGGAGAGAGATGAAGCTATCTGCTTCTGTAGAGAGTTGCAGGTTTGGACGCCGTGCGGGGCAGCCTTTGTCCTTTGGGGTCTTTGTGAGTCAGAATAGATGTGAGGGCAGTGGACTGGGTCTGACGTGGAGGCTGGGGAGCTGGCTTGACCCTTGAGGTCCTCCCTGGACACAATTGCGCTGCAGCTTGCAGGTCTGCTCAGTGGGTCCGCACTGTCAATTGTCAACCCTCCAAAATTCTGCTATCATCTCTGTCTGCTATGCCCTTGATTGCTCTGTGTCCACAGCTCATTGGTTCTGTTACGACTCCTCCTAGGACCAGAACAAACGTGTGTTCTCTCTCCCGCTCAGCTAGAAGTACCCCCATGTGTCAGGTTTCTACCACGGCTGAGAACCCCATTTCCTCTGGCCCTCACCTCCCAGGTACGGGTATGTCAGACGACCTCGGTGTTTTCCAAACTACAGTTCCAAAGCTGTTGTGTTTTAGCTCTACTTGTTATGGGTGAGAACCTGACACTGTGCTTTCATTTCGTTTCTTTATTTGAATGGGCTGACTTCGACAAATCACCCTTCTGAGGGCCTGGGCACTATACTGGCATTTTGTTGTATTTAGTAGATATTATGGCCTCTTCTTCTTTTTCAAACAAACTGAAGGTTGTTGCAACCTTTCCCTGAGCAAATGTATCAGTACCATTTTCCCAAAAGTATGTGCTCACTTCGTATCTCTGTGTCACATACAAGTCATTCTCAGAGCATTGGAAACTTTTGAGTAACACTATTAATGGACACCACACCCTCCCCCAAGATGATTACAACATACACATACACTGCTTGTCAAGGTGATTACAACTTGTGGCAACTTGACATGAGTTATGTTTCTTTTTATATTGTGATTTGAGTGAATTGTGCTAAGTACCTCCATCCAGTTTTAGAGGCTGCACATGAGCCGACTGCCTTCTCTTTCTCTCGCTGGGCAGCTGGTGCATTTGAACCACTGAGGGGTTTTTGGTTAGCAGCCCACCATGCAGCCCACTGCACACCAGGGTGTGAACATCACTTTCACATACACCAAGAAACCAACAGAGTCAAGCAGCTCACCATGGTGTGAAGCTGGCTTTACCACGGAAGCCTGGAAATGAGCCCATAGTATCTCGGACCTGTGCCTGTACTTCCTGAGTTTTTCTTGTTTGAGAGTAGCACCTATTATCTTTCTTAATCAAATAGAATCTTCCCTGATCGTATTTCTGGAGAACTCAGCAGTCCTGCTCTTGTGTTTTCTGGGCTTTAAACTTCAAGGAAATCTTAGGGCAACTGTGTAGTTTGTCTCCTTGTTTGGGGTTGGCTTTTTCTGTCCTGAAGAATTCCTTTTCACCCTTGATGTTATGTAGTTTTCTAAAGTGAGATCTTCTGGGATGCTTTGTTTTTGATCTGCTGAAAAAGTTATGCAGCTAAGAGAAATGTTCTTGTATCATTTCTTTAAACACATCTTCTTTCTGGGGTCCTTTTTGCTGTGTGTTACTGCTCTTTCTTGCCCTTCAAAAGTGGGTGGGCGGCCCAGAGCCCTAAATTAAGGAGAAGCAAGGGCGGAGTCTGCTCCAGGGGGTAGATTAAAATCCTGGAGGGCCCTCAGGCCCTGCGGCCCTAAGGCCTGTCTTTAATTGTTTTGGTGAAATCGTATAGCCCTGGTGTGTCCACTTGCCATACAGAGGCACCTTGTGGTTGCCGTGAAGCTGAACACTGTGACACTGACGTGTCAAGTGCGATACCGGTTACCCATGGCAGACAGTATTTGGTGGCGCTCCCTGGCTAAAACAAGCTTGGAAGCAGGAGTGGCATCCACTTCCATAAATAGCTTGCCTCAGGAAACCCTACGAACGTGGAGAAAGGATGAAAGTCATGCAACTGTCAAGGACTTTCATTCATAGGGTCACTACGAGTCGCCTATGACTTGACACTTAACAACAACAACAACGACATCTGCCCCTTGTGTGAGACTCTTTCCTTCAGACACCAGTTGTTCTTGTGTTATACCATCTTTGTCAGTTTTCTATGTTAACTGAGCTCCAGTTACTTTCATCTCTTTTTGAACCCATCTGCCTTCATTGTGACTCTGAAGCTTTTCTATTTTGCTAGTCATTTATGTTTCAGAAGTTGCTTTCTGTTCCTTGCTGTTTATAATTTATTCCTCTTGTAGTGATGTTTTGATCTTCAATCCTTTCCTCAGATATGAGAAATCACTCCTTTTACCTTTTTGTTTTATTGCCTGTCTTTGTCTTCTTGTTTTATTGTGTTGTTGTTCCCACAGGTTGTTCAACAATGAGGAATTTTCTTCTCTGGAGTTATGTGTTCTTTTGAGGTTGTGACCATTATTTATGTCTTTTTCTTCTTTTCTTTCTTATTGTTGCAGTTTCCTTTTACTCTCATTCCTCCTGCTCTCCCTCACTCTCTCTGCCCCTTCCACATTCTTTTCCCTGACAACTGCCTGAATGAGTGCCGTGATATTTTCAGATGGCCCGTTGGTGATCCTGGCCTTGTTGTGACAGCCTTGGGTGTGATGGTTACGATTGCACGTCACCTTGACTAGACCATTGTTCTCATGATTTGTCAGTTGTAATGTAGTCACCCCCGTGATGATATCTAATATGAAGTAATCACCTCCATGATGAGAGCAGTCAGTCAGTTGAAATAGACTCCCCCCTGGGTTATGGGCTATATCTAACCTATAAGGATGTTCCGGCTTTTTGCTTCCTCTCAAACTTCCGAGTTTCATCATTTGCTCTCAGTTCTTAGGGCTACTGGCTGCCGTCATGGGTTTGTTAGCCCTGAAGCTAGCAACTTCCTGTCTTATCTGTCGATCCTGCAGCCAGCAGCCTGCTGTCTTACCTGTTGATCATAGGTTTTTCGACTCTTGGATTTGTCAGCGTCTACAAGTACATGAGGCATGGACTTGGACTTGCCAACTTCTACAGTCATTTTCCTAAATGAAAGGCCTCTCTCTATGTGTATGCTTCACTGATTCACTAGAGAACCCAGTCTAGGACAAGTGGAGGTCAGTGGGTGTGTGGGAGACTTCTTGACTCTTGGCCCACCACGTGAGGTTATCTGTATTCTCTCATGGTTTGAGGGTGTGTGACAGGCTAGCAAGACTCCAGTATTGGACGACAACAGGGGATGGGAGAGATCAGCTGAGGGAGCTCTCTGTAGGGCATGGCTGTGGAGTATGCTTCCTGTTCTAAGGCCTGTGCAGGGTCCTCGCTGGAGATTGCCTCCTTGCTGGTGGGTGGGCCTCTTTCTCCCACCGGCTTCTAATGGCACCTTCAGTCTCATGTGGGCGTCTCTTTGTCACTCTGTGTGACCCATTGTAGTGCCGTCTCTGGTGGGACAACAGCTTGTTCACTCCCACTCAGCACATAGTAGTAGTCCAACAAATGCCAACTGAAGGCAAGAAGGATCTATTGAAAATGAAGAGCTTCCCTAGACCACATACGCCCCACCAAGGCCCTCCCACGTTTACAGAGTGAGTGCACGAGCAAGCCATTTTAGGGCTAATGGGATTCATTTATAATTACATAGTTAAGTAAAATTTACGTTTGGCAGGATTCACTGGACTCCCTGAGGGCAGTGTAAACCAGAGAGTAACTCGTTTCAAAGTCCTGTCTCCAGTTGGAAACGTTTGTCATTCTTTTGTGGCAACGGCAAAAAGCTCCTGGAGGCCGAGGATGCTTATTTACTGGTCCACAGATGACGGATGGCGCGTCCCTGCTTTGTTTGGAAGGGAAAATGTGAACAGCTTGTCCGCACCTCTCCACTCGGACATTAAATCAACACGGCTCTATTAGTGGCCTTGGGATGCCAGCTGAGTCTCCCCTGCGCCTGTCACGGTGATGTCTTCATCTGTAAGCAGAGCAGACGTGAGCTCCTGGCAGCGTCAGAAGGTGACAACAAATCCAATTAGCCCCTCTCCACGGTGCCGCCGCACTCCCGCCAAACGCTCTGACAGTGCCCACCCGTGGGGTGGCCGCGGGGCGGGGGAGGGGGACAAAGGACCTGCCTGACGCCGGTGTGGTGGGGCCCGTGCCAACACTGGGATGGCCACCGGTCCCAGCAGAGACTACCACATGCTGTCCCTTGCTCGCTTTGCAGGTGGCTGTGCTGGACCCCTCCATCTCTCCACCCGTGCCTCCTTCCAGCTTCCCTTCTGGCCCCCAGATTCATGCACCTCAGCAAAGTGTGGGGCTTTTGCTATTGGTATGAGGTGAAGGTTTGTGGTATTCTTGTCAAAGTAAGTATCAGGAAACTGACTCCCAATCTGGGAGGTGGGGTGGTCACGGTACAGCAGGAAAGAGGTGCTGGGAGTGGGTGAGGGGGCTACGACCTGGAGCCAGAGGAGCTGCCCTTATTTCCATAAGATCTGGCCTTGGCTCTGTGAGACCTGGAGCCTGGGGGACACGAAGTGAGGAAGAAGAAGCAGGGCAGGCTCCTGAGGAAGCTAGCGTCACAGCAGTCCTTCAAGCAAGTCCCCAGGAGCACAGTGCCACCAGCTTCCCAAGGACAGAGCCCCTGGAGGCCACCATGTGACCTGAGGGGAGACTGGACACCTTCCCTGGAAGACATGGCCCACCTGCCAGGCTGGGCACTCTCCTTGGAGGTGGACACTCTGCTCCAAGATCACCACTGGTGGGATGAGATGGGGCTGGGACTGGAACTTGGGAGAGCCTGGCTGTCTGGATGGGGGCTGGAGGAGAGTGATGGGAGTTGAGGGTAAGGAGGCAGAATCGCAGCCTCTGGATTTTGCTGTGGCACCGACTTGGTCTTTGTGGGCCCTTCTCAGCAGTGACCAGGCCAGTGAAGCGGCAGCACCTGAGAGGAGGGGTGGGGTGTGATGGAGCAGCAGGTTGGAGACACCAGTGGCATTTGTCCTCTCTGAGCATCCGGTCTTGGTTTTCATTTGTGATGGGAGCAGTGGAGCCCTCAGGAGGTGAAGCAAGGCGGTCCCCTGACAGGGGCCTTCCTACAGTCCTCATCCAGAGGCCCTGCGGAAGAAAGCCCTGGCATTCAGTCTCAGAAAGCGGCTGCTGGAAACCCTGGGGAACAGTTCTGCTTGGACACAGTAGGGTCTCCATGGCAACTGTAAACAGATATGTTTCCTCCTTCCCTTCCCTCCTCCCTCCTCCCCTTCCTTCTTTATCCTTTTCTACCTCACTTCTCCTCCTCTTCCTCCCTCTTCCCTCCCCCTCCTCCACCTCACCCCTTCCCAGTCAGTGAGCATCTCCTGGACCGGCTCTCTGAGAGCACCAGGGCTAGGAACAGGTCCTTGTGTGCGAAGCCAGGCCTGGCGCATGCTTCTGGAGTTAGGACACAACAAGGGCGCCAAGCTGCATTCCGGGGAGTTCTGCATGCGGGCTCCCCCCATGTCCTGGGCCAGGAGCAGGAGTTTGTGAGCAGTGCCCCATGAGCCAGTGGGAGCAGTCAGGGCTGGAGGCCGGCAGCAGGGTCTCCGCTGCCAGCTCGCCAATGCGGCTGTCACTTTCTGCCATAACCTGGTCCATCTACCTGTGGGGGCCTGGCAGCCACAAGGCCTCTGTGGGTGATGGCAGGGGAAGGAGTGTTGGGCAGGGACCTGCATGGGCCCATCCGATGCTTCTTTCAGAAGCAGGATGGTCTGAGCGTCCATCACTTCAGTCCAGCTCATTCTAGATGAATTGGGCACGATATGGAGGCATCTGGCTGTGGCACTGGGCAAATGATGATTCCTCAGGCACTGGCGCTCCACGGCTTTGGGCCACAGCCCAGCGCTGCCAGGCACAATTATTTTCAGCAATGTCTTCCTGCCGTGGGAGCTTAGGACTGTGGACTTTGGCAGGAAGATAAGTGCCCGTTTGCGAGCTCACAAATGGATGCGATCCTACGAGCCATTTGTGCAAACTGCGGGACCAGGCTGGATGGTGCCAGGGAGGGGGACCCTCAGGTTCTGCACGTGGTGAACGGGCACGTTTGGGAGATGGCGCTCATGCGCGCGCGCGTGTGTGTGTGTGTGTGTGTGTGTGTGTGTGTGCGCGCGCGCACGTGCGTACACACTGTGAGAACGTGGCTGGAGAGGGCCCGGGAGCCAGGATCCAGAGGGGCCCAGAGACCAATCCAGGGAGTGTGGACTTTAGCCAGCGACCGTGCGGAGAATGTCACCCACTGAAGCCACTGCTTCTCTGCCAGCTGACCTCCAGTCCACTGTGACACACGACCACCTTCTGCCCCACAGAATGAATCCCTGCCTGACCCTGCACTGTCCTCAGGATCGCTGGCAGCCCAGTCCACTGTTGCAGCCAACAGGTCATCCAAGGAGGACCTCACCTGTGTCCTCTGAGCCTCTGTGAGCACAATGCCGCCTTCACCACTGACCCCTCCCAAGGACGTTTGCCAACTGAATGAGTCTGAGTCCTGCCATCCTTGCTGGTAGAGGAGGTTCTGATTCTGTTTCCTACAGGCCTTTGCTGTTAAAGCCCCGTCATACGGATTCCGTCTCCCTGCAGCTCTGCAGGACAGAGGACCGCCCACAGGATGTCAAGTCTGCATCTTTGTGGAGACAAACCTTTCTCCCGTGGAATGGCGGGTACATTCAAACTACTGACCTTGGCTCTGCAGCTGTGTGCCTTCCTCAGAGTGCCACCAGAGTCCTTTTGCTGTTATTTTTAGTGCCATAGAGTTGACTACAGTTGATAGTGACCTTTTGCGTAACGGCTA
Source organism: Elephantulus edwardii (assembly GCF_000299155.1). Taxonomy (NCBI): domain Eukaryota; kingdom Metazoa; phylum Chordata; class Mammalia; order Macroscelidea; family Macroscelididae; genus Elephantulus; species Elephantulus edwardii. Next base: position 28,614,744 of record NW_006399752.1, read on the forward strand.
TAAACCTTGCCCTATCCTAAGCCTACTCCACTGTCTCAGACATACCAGACTCCATTGCCACAGTTACAGTGTCAACTCATCTCATCCACAATCCTCTCCTGTGTTGACCTTCCACCCTTCCAAGCATGATGTCCTTCTCCAATGATGGGCCCTTTCTGACAACATGCCCAAATGTGAGACAGAGCTGCAAAATCTTTGCTTTCAAGGAGCAACCTGGTTTAACCCTTTCCAGGACAGACCTGTTTTTTCTTTGGCCAGTCCATGGTATATTCAATACTTTTCTCCAGCACCACAACTCAAAGGCATCAATTCTTCTTCTATCACCCTTAGTCATTTTCCAGATCTCTGATGCATAGCAAGCAATTGAGAAGACCTTGGACTGGACCAGGCACACCTTAGTTTCTAGGCTGATATTGTTGCTCTTTAGCACTCTGGAGAGGCCCTTGATGGCAGATTTTCCCAATGCCACTCATCTTTTGATGTACTAACTAGATGCCAAGGATGTTGAATGTAAATCTTAGCAAGATGAAATTGTTAACAACATCAATCTTTTCTCCATCTATCATGATGCTACCTATTGGCCCAGTGGTGAGGATCTGGGTTTTCTTTTTTTTTTTTTTTTTTTAGGATCTGGGTTTTCTTGATGTTAGATGCATTCCATATTAAAGACGGCAGGGTTTAAATTTCTGCAACAAATGCTTCAAGTCCTCCTCAGTTTCAATGAGCAAGGTTGTATCATCTGGATAACTCAGGTTATTGATGAGTCTTCCTCCAATCCTGATGTCACATTCTTTTTCATAAAGTCCTAAAGACTGAATGTCTTAAGTTTGTGCCAAAAGCCCCTATGAGGTTCACAGCACCATTTTATCTCTTCTGTGGCTCCTATGTGGACTGGCCATGATATCTTCATTTTCTATCACTGTTGAACTTTGAAATTCTTGGAGATCACGGTTGGACACCATTAATTCTCATCACCAAGTGCAGACACATGTTGGAACCTCAGCTGACCTTCGTGGAATGAGGCCATTGACAGGGAGAGATGGGACCAACGTGGCATTATAATTTGAGGAAGACTCATCACCAACCTATATTATGCAGATTACACAACCAACCTCACTTGCAGAAAATGAAGAAAACTTGACGTACTTTATGAGGAAGGTCAAAGACTACAGCCTTCATTATGGATTACATCTCAATATCAATAAAACAAAAATCCTCACCACTGGACCAAGAAGCAGCATCTTGAGAGATGAAAAAGATTGACACTGTCAGCACTTTGATTCCACTTGAATCTATAATCAACAAACAAGAAATCCAACAATGTATTGCGTTGGGGAAATCTGAAGTCAAGGACTTCTTTAAAGTGCTATGTTGTTGATCGCCTTCGAGTCGAGCATGACTCATAGCGACCTCATGAACAAAAGGCCCGAAGCCCCTCTACAACTATTGACATTTGTCAAAGTTCATAGAGTTTCTGGAGACATGTTATTTAGGAAGTGGATGCCATTTATTCTTCAAAAAAGTGCTATAGAGCAAGGATATAATTTTAAAGATGCAGGTATTCCTGGTGCCATAATATTTTTAGTTGCTTTCCATGAATCTGAAAGTTGGACAATGAATAAAATAGAATTGATGCCTTTGAAGGGTGCTGACATAGAGTCCTGAATATCCCATGAATTGCCAAAACAACAAACAAATCTGTCCTGGAGGAAGTACAACCAGGGTACTCCTCAGAGGCGAGGATGGAGAAACTTTGTTTCACATACTTCGGGTGTGTTATGAGGAAGGGCAGGTGCTTGAAAAAAGACTTCATTCTGTGAAAGGTAGTGGTCAGATAAAGAGAGAAAAACTCTAAAAAAGATAGATTGGCAGAGCAACTATAATGGACCTACACATGGTAGATGCTAGGGACACCAGAAGTGGTCAGCGTACTCTGTGATGTTGCTACAGTATGAACAAGCCCACCATTCCCTTGTCAGCTCTACTTTCTCTTTGGAAAACACCACAGCATAAGGTGATTGCCATGCATGGAGGAGCTGCCCCTTTCCACCAAGAAGAAGAAATCAAACCAGAAAGAAGACCCCCATAAATAGCCCCTACAGAACAGCTCTGGTGGCCTGGTGATAAGAAGCTGAGCTGAAATCCTGAAGGCACATGGCTCAAATTCACCAGCTCTTCTGTGGTGAAGGATGAGCAACCTCCTCCCCAGAGGGTCAGCGATGGATCAATTCCAGTTCAGTGACACACAACAACCCTCTGCATGTTATCTTTCAAAGTGACTTCTCTAGCCCTTAGTTGATGTTACTATGCAGATGGACAGGACTCTGTGCATGGGACATATTGATCTATCCACAGGAGATTGGCCATCCTCAACAATCTACAAGAGTATTGACTATTCTTGTTAATAAATTAAACACGTCTAGCTGCAGAAAGTATTTTTCCCCACCAGAAGAGGTGGAATTCTTCACCCAGCCAGAGAAGAGAGACCTCCCCGAGTCTGGTGAGATGCAGGGCATGCTTCAGGATGGCTGCAGCAGCGACGGCTGAACTCTACAAGAGCCAAAATATCACTTTGAGTTTATGTCACCTGAATCTGAAAACCATCCCAAGAATAGATTTGATGTAGTGAAAATCAATGATCAAAGATCAGGTGAGTTGTAAGATAATACCAAAGACATCATTCATCAAACAACAAATGCTAACCAGGTTATGGAGAAATTAGCACCCTTATTCACTACTGGTGGGAGCGCAAAATGGTGCAACCCCTATGGAAGGTGGTTTGGCACTTTCTTAAAAGGTTGGAAATAGGAACACCATTTGACTCAGCAATTCTACTACTGGGAATATACTGGTCACTCTAAAGAAACCTAATGGCCATCCAATAGATATATGCACACCCATGTTTATTGCTGCACTATTCACAATGGCAAAGAGATAGAAGCAACCCAAGTGCCTTTCAACAAATAAATGGATAGAAAAAAAGACAGTATTTCACACAATGAAATACTATACAGCACTGAAAAACAAGGAACTCATAAAATATTACCCAACATGGGTGACCCTGGAGGACATTATGCTAAATGAAACATCTCATCACAAAAAGACAAACACAGCATAACACCACTATTATAAAACAGGACTGACATGGGGCTTGGGGGAAAGTAAGAAAAGAGGGGATAAATAATGAACACTGTACTAGAACGTTTGAAGGAAAGAATTGTTTAAAAGGAATATATGATTACTCATTATTTGTATAACAATACTCCAGAATAAGAGATGCATAGCAAAGTGGACTGGGGGAGAAGTGGGGGCAAGGGAGGAAATTATGCAACAGTGAATTATATATATATATATTTCCATATAGCTATGGTTCTATATAGATAGATATGTTTCCATATATATAGATAGGGAGGAAATTGTACAATGAATGAATGAAAAACTTGTTAAAATCACAATAAAACACTTTTTAAAAAGGACATTAATCATGAATAAAGCAAGTTATTAAAAAACAGGAAAGAGAGGAAAGACCAAATGGATGTCAGAAAAGGCTCAGAAACTTGCTCTTCAATGCAGAGTAATGAAAGCCAATGGAAGACATGATGACGTAAGAGAGTTGAATATATTTCGGGGGCAGATTGAAAAGACAAAGTAAAATATCAGAGTGAAATGCACACAAACCTCAAGTTAGAAAACCAAGACAGAACACACCTTCCATTTCTCAAGCTAGAAGAACTGCAGAGAAGTTCAAGCCTCCAGTTGTGATAGTGAAAGATTCTATGTGCAGAAAATGGGATGAAGCAGGAAGCATCACAAGAAGATGGAAGAGATTCACAGTGGCTGCACCAAAACTCGATGGTGTTCACCTATTTCAGGTCGTAGCATATGATTAAGAACAGCTATTAGAAGTTCAAACTGCATTGAAGGTATTGAGGGAAACAAATGTCCAGGAATTGACAGAATTGAGATGTTTCAGCAAACAAGTAACACCTTGGCCACACTGATGCGTGTGGAGAACTTTGGATTCTATCTGCCTGGTTAAACAACTAGAGAAGTGTCTGTTTTCACCCTCAGAAGGTTATCCAAGCAGAAGGTGAAAATCATTGAGCGATATTATTACTATCAAGTGCGAGGAAAATTTTGCTGGAGATAATTCAGAAGTGGTTGGAGCAGAACGTCAACAGGGAACTGTCAGAAAGCAAGGCCAATTTGGAAGATGTGGACAGAGGAAGACATTGGTGATGGAACTGGATTGAAAACAAAAGATATAAGAGAAAAATGTTCCCCTGTGTTCTACTGACTATCCAGAGGCATTTAACTGTGTAGATGATGGCAGACTGGATAAAACTGCAGAGAAGACGCATTGCAGAACACTTTCTTGTGCTGATGCAGAGCCCGTACATAGACCAAGAAACGGTGGTTTGAATAGAACAAGTGGACTGCTTGGTTTAAAATCAAGAAACATGTGGCTTAAGTTTATATCTTTTTAAGGTACTTATTCAGTCAATAACAACAACAACAACAACAACAACAACAACCACCTTTTCAACCTATATGCAGAACAGATTATCCGGGAGGCTGGGCTCTATGAGGAGAAATGTGGGGTCAAGATTGGTGGACGATTTATCAACAATCTGCG
>NW_006399752.1:28620934-28622703 GCF_000299155.1 Elephantulus edwardii
CTCTGAGTCGTCTGTGACTTGACGGCACTTAACAACAACATTCAGTCTTTATGCTGAGTAAATAATACAGGAACTTAGACTATATGGAGAAGAAGGTCACAGCAGGATTGGAAGAAGGCTCATTAACAACATATGATATGTAGGTGACACAGCCTTGCTTGCTGAACGTGAAGAGGATATGAAGTATTTGACTGATGGAATCGAGGACCACTGAGATTATGCTGAGATATAAAGAAAACAAAAATCTTCACAATTGAAGTAATAAACAGCACCATTATAAAAAGAAAAAAAATACTGAAGTTGTCAATAATTTCATTTTACTTGGACTACAATCAGTCCCCGTGGAAATGTTGTTAGCAGTCATTGAGTTGACTGTGACTCAGCGACTCTGTGAACAATGGGTCTGAACCATCCCCATCCTGTGCCAACCTCATTATCTCTGCTATTCTTGAGCCCATTGTATGGTCACTGTGTCAGTCTATCTCATTGAGACTCTTCCTCACTTTCATGGACCTTTCCAAGCCTGATGTCTCTAAGAACCGGCGCTTCCTAACAACGTGCTCCAAACAGGGGAGACAAAGCTTCCCCGTCCTTGCCTCCAGGGACCTCTCTCGCTGCACTGTCCCCTGACAGATCTGTCTGTACTTTTGGCAGTCTCTGGGATATTCATTACTCTTCTCCAGCACCACACTGAAAGGCATCAATTATTCTTCTGTCATCATTATTCCCTGTCCATAGAAATAGCAGTCAAGAAATGAAATGATGTATTGCATTGGGAAAATCTGCTGTGAAAGACCTTTAAAGTGGTAAAAATAAAAAGTATAACTTTGAGAACTAAGATGTAATGAACATAAGCCATGATATTTTAAATTGCCTCATATGGCTAGAGAGGGTAAAACTATGCTGCTCCGTGGAGCAAGGATTCTGAGGCTTCGTCTGACATACTTTGGGCATGTTGCAAGAAGAAACCATTCCTTGGAGAGGGACGTCATGCTTGGGAGGGTGGAGGGGCAGCACAGGAGAGGAAGAGCCTTGATGAGATGGACTGACTCAGTGACTGGGGTGATGGAAGTAGGTGTATCAGAAACAATAAAGTTGGCACAGGACAGAGAAGGGTTTAGGGCTGTTGTACGTGAGGTCATTATCAGTTGCAAGCAACTCAATAGCACATAACAACATAGCCTGATTCAATCACTTGCTGTGCATCTGAGAGCTGGACAATGACTAACGATGACAGGAGAGTACTGAGTATGTCATGGAAAAGAACAAGCAGACATGTCTTGGAGAAAGTGCAGCCAGAGTGCTCCTTGGAGGCAAAGGTGATAAAGCTTCACTTGGGCATGTGGCTAGGAGAGGTTATTACTTGGAGAGGGACATCATTCCTGAAAAGGTGGAAAGTCAGCAAAAGAGATGAGGACCCTCAACCAGGTGGACTGACACAGTGACACAGCAATGTGCTTGGGTATATCAGGTAATTAGGAGGGTACAGGATAGGACAGGGTCCACATCTGCTGTTCTTAGAGTTCGTGTGAGTTGTACTTGATGGCACCTGACAGCAACAACAAGAGCTGCATGAGGGATAAGGAAGATCTGAAGTTTGATGCCTTTAAATCAGGGTGCTGGTGGAGAATCTTGGATGCAGCAGGCTTGCTAGAAAACCAGACAATACACGTTGGAAGAACTGCAGCCACCCCCCAACAAGATAAATGTAAACAACCCAGCTGAACAATGGGTACAGGATATAAACAGACACTTCACCGAAGATGACG
>NW_006399752.1:28622928-28628037 GCF_000299155.1 Elephantulus edwardii
AGTGTAAAATGGTGTAACCACTGTGGAAGGCAGTGTGGCGCTTTCTCAAAAAGTTGCAAATAGAAATATCATTTGACCCAGGAATTTCACTAGTGGGAATATACCCCAAAGAAACCAGAACTGCCCCCAAAGCAGATATATGCACACCATGTTTATTGTGGATTTGCTCATAATAGCAAAGAGCTGAAAACAACCCAAGTGCCCATCAACAAACGAATGGACAGAAGCTTGGGTATATTCACACAATGGAATACTATGCAGCTTTGATAAACATGGAACTCATAAAATGTTATGCAAAATGGGATGACCTTGGAGGACATTATGCTGAGTGAAATATCTCAGTCACAAAAGGACAAATATTGCATAAGGCTACTGTTGTAAAATGGGACTGACATCGGGGTTGAGGGAAGACTGAGAAGGAGGGGAGGAATGATGTATACTGCATTGAAACAGATGAGAGAGAACTGTTTAAAAGGGACATATGAATGGGTTTAATTGTCATGACAGGAGTCCAGAATGAAGGCCGCACAGTGGAGTGGACTTGGAGGGGAGGGATTGTATAACAATGAAAGAATTTTTCTTTTACTTTTCAAGGAGAAGAGTGAATTGGGGGAGACAGGGAGAAAAGTGCAACAATGAATGACTAGAAACCCTAAATCTCTGTAAACTTTCATGAAAATTAATTAAAAAAAAAAAAAAGAAGAAATGCAGCTGAAGTGCCTGCTAATAGAGGCTTGGCCTGTCCCAATTGTCCTAAATGTGCTGTGAGCTGAAGCCAGTGCTTGGGATGCACACACGCTTCATGAAGAGGAGCCCGGGAGGACTAGGGCGCTGGCTGGCACAGGGCTCCAGCACAGCTGTGACAGTTGTCCTGCAGGAGGGGGCAGGTGGGAGAATTGGACAGTGATGTACAGGATGTGGTGGGGGACTTGGGTGGCCCCAGTTGGATGTGACAGGAGTGGTTGCCATTTCTCTGGGAATGCCAGACCTCTCATAAACCAAGGTTCTGTGCCCTCCTCCATGAAGTTGATAACTTTCTGAGATACATCAGAACTTGGAGGTCTCCTGTGCTGGATGCCCCTACTTCCTCCACATGACCATGGGATGTGGGACCCCTCTGCTTCATGGGAAGGGGGCCCTCCGCTCAGGGATCCCTCTGCCCTATGGGAGACCTCAAGGATGCCTCCACCTTGTGGGGGTCCTGACATCATAGACCCTGTGCCTCATGCACACCCTGTCACTGTCACCTTTCCTTTGGGCATCCAATCTGCCCAGTCCATGGGGGTCTAGCCCTCTGAGCTTTCCCTGAGATCTGAGGCCTGGAAGCTGCCAGCACTTGCTGCTCCGCCCCACTTGAGCCCTGGACACCAGTGCAGCTCATCCCCAGCCAGCAGCCCCAGGTAGTGTGTCTCAAGGGGCCCTAAGGTCCCATTGTCGAGGCTCAGAGTTCCACTCCGTGAGCCAGCAGCTTTTGTGCCCGTTCCCTGCTAACAACAAGGAGAAAATAATAGTGACACTTTAGTGTGGGGACCAGCCGCTGCCTGGAGGGCAAGCTGGGGAGGTCCAGCTCCTCTCACTATGGTTTGGGTTCATAGCTCCCCACCACATTGCACCCTGGCCATGGGCTGCCTGAACTGCCTGGAGCTGGGTCCTGGGGTGACCAGAAAGGGAGAAATCTCACCCTCCAAGGAGTTGAAGTGAAAGGGTGCAGGCTGACAGATCAACCACTTCAGAGGCAAGGAGAGTCACTAGTGCAGGAGACTGGAATGTCCCTGTCCCCAGTACTGAGAAAGAAGGTGCCTCCTCGAACCAGGAATTGTCCTGGGGAACTAGTGACCAGTTACTGTCCCTTCAGGCTCAAGCACTCCAAGGGGCTAATTAGTGCTTTAAATATGCAAATCAGGGCATAGGCAGACTCATTGCAGGGAAAACCAGCAGTGAATGTTATTTGATTATGACTCCTGACTCAGGATGGGTGTGATGTTCTACCATGGCCACACTTGATTCACCAGAGGAGGAGAGCTGACCTGGAGCCCGAGGCCCTGGGTGCAGGGGAGGAGCTGGCTGGGCCCCCACTGCTGTACAGACCACTCTTCCCGTTGGGGGCCTGTCCTGTATTGAATTGGGCAGCAACCCCCTCCTCAGGTATGGTGACCACCAGGCTAGACTATGCTGCTTAGAGGTTGGGCAGTGAGCTAATGATGTCCTCATCCCCATGACATCATCTGATGGATTTGGCTGGGAAGTCACACTCTACTTAGTACCCAGCCCTGAGCCAGCGTAAGGGAAGGTTCTCTGCAGTGTGGCCTGTATCGCCTTTGAAAGAGAAGTGAGCAGAAAGAGATGGACCTACACGTCCCAAGATGGAAGAACTGGGAGTGGAATATGTCCTTGATTCGGGGCCCCTGGGCTGAGAACATCCTAGACCTCAGGAAAGACTGAATGCAAGACAGGGACAGCAAGCCCACAGATGGTGGGGAGAGGTGAGGTCCTCCCCCGAGAGCTGACACAGAGGCAAAGCCCCATCTGAGCTGGTGGTGTGGACTTGAACTTCCAGCTTCTTAAACTGTGAGAAAATAAATCTCTGTTTGTTAAAGCCTCCTCTTATGATATTCCAGTTACAGCAGGACTGGAGAGGGAAAAAGGCCTCAGGTTCATCATCATCATCAAAGGCAGGATCTTGGGTGGGATCATGCTAGTCATTTGCTCACTCAACAGGCATTTGTTGGCCACCTACTATGTGGCAGACATTGGGCATGGTATGGGGAGTCTGACAATCAACAAGTGATACACCAATGAATAACCACAGAGACAGAGTCGCTAAGACAAGAACACACCAGGAGCTTTGTATTGTTACTTGGTGTTGAGTCGCAGTGACCCGGTCACAGACAGACTGAGTGCTGACCAGTGTGGACCCTTCCCACCCAAGTTGTTGCTGTGACCTTTGGTTTTATTTATTAAACAATATTGCATTGTGAATGTTTTGTTGGTGAAATTTTATACAGGAAATTAGCTTCCTATTGACGATTTCCTTTTGTTCAATTCCCAAATTCCCATTTGTTCACCGACATTAATTACGTCTCCACACTGTGTCAACCTTCTCTTCCATTGTGTCTGGTTGTTCCTTTTCTGGTACTCTAGTTGCCCTGGCTCCTTAGCTTCTCTCGCACACAGATGGTCTTGAATACAGCATGGTTCACAGAGAACACCCCTTAGTCAGTGCTAGTCCCTTATTTGGCCAAAAGGTGACTTCAGATTATAGTTTTGTCCCAAAGTTTTCAGGGTGATTGTCTCAAGAAGTCCTCTAGTTTCAACTGTTCCAGTAAGTCTGAACTTTTAAAGAATCTGGGTCCCTAATTTCTCTGCCACCTATCAGCAACCATGTATCAGGGCCCTGATCAGAAGGGTAGTACTTCAGCCAGGCTCCATCTCGCTGTTCTGGTGTCACAGAGGATGAAGCTGTGTCTTACGTAGGATGTTGGCTCTGTAAACTTGTTTCTTTGCTGAGTCCACAGGATTTCTACGGGCTGATTGTCAGAAGCAGATGGCCAGCCCATACTTCCCAGTCACATTAGCCAGGAAGTGCTTCTGAGGTCTGTGGAACTCACAGTGACAGATGCATAGAAAGGTGGTGGCTGCTGTTGTGCTGCCGAATGAAACCCAGGTGTTCCCACGGAAGGTGAGGCTCCCACCAGTGCACTGCTGCTGCCTTGTGACCAGAGGCCGGGCCGCTCACCACGAGGAGGGCACTTCTCAGTGAGACCCGGAGGCTGATGGAACCAGGGGTGTGGAGAGAAGCAGGGGTGTGGTGAGGACCAGGGGTGTGGAGAGAAGCAGGGGTGTGTTGAGGACCTGGGGTGTTGGGAGCACGGGGGTGTGGCAAGGACAATCCTGGTACCTTGGTGCTGAGTGTCCCTGGGGTCCTCCCATCTGCCATGAGGACACTGACCCAGCCTCCCTGGACCTGACCGTGGTGTGGAAGATGGAGGAACTGGGAGGTACATGGCACCCTAAGGGTCAGTGGAAGATAGTCCAGGTGAGCTGATTGTTGTTCCTTTTTTGAAATGACAACTGGAAGGAAAGCTCCATGCAGGAGTGTTTTCCTGTGATTCTCCTCATCACAGGCTCCAGGCTTCCCATCCTGAGTCAGCAGGTGAGATCTGCAGACTCCCCCTGGCTGTGTGCACATCTATGCACACCTGTAGGTGCATGCGAGCAGGTGTGTACACACTTGTGTTCATGTGCGCTTGCTGGTGCGGCATGTGGGCATACGTGTATATACTAGTGTGAGCACAGCCCTGTTTGCTGAGAGTGAGGAGGACTTGAAGCCCTTGTTGCAGAAGATTATCTCTACATCAAGGAGACAAAAGTCCTCACCACTGGACCAATAGGCAACATCGTGATAGATGGAGAAAAGATGGAAATTGCCTGTGGTTTCATCTTACTTGGATCCATGGGAATGGCAGCCAAGACATAAAAAGATACGTTGTATTGGGCAAGACTACTGTCAAGACCTCTTTACGGGGCTGGAAGGACAGTGGAACCAGTTTGCAAGCTAAGCTGTGCCTCATCCCAAATATGGCATCTTCCCCTGCTTCATGTTCATGTGAAGGTTTGACGATGAATAAGGAAGACGGAAGAATCTATGCCTTTGAGTTGTGATGTTTGCAAAGAATAACGACCATCCCATGAACCACCAACAGAACATACAGATCTGTCATGAAGAAAGTGCCACCAGCCTCCTCCTTAGCGGCTCGGATGGTGAAATGTTGTCTCACACACTTGGGGCATTTTGTCAAGAGGCACCAGGTCTTGGAAACATACATCCTACTGGGAAAAGAAAAGAGGCAGTCAAACAGGAGACAGTCAGAAGTCAGGCTGGGACAGCTGCAGTGAACGGGACCTTGGCGGACTGGGGGCGGGTGAAGGGTGATGCAGGAAAAGGTAAGCGTTCCCATTTATTACTCAAAGGATCCCTACCAGTCAGAGGCGACTTGATGACACCCAGCAAAGCAATAGTGTGTGTGTGTGTGTGTGTGTGTGTGCGCGCGCGCGCAGACTGGATGGGTATGCATGTGCTGGGGTGTGTGTGTGTGTGTGTGTGAGTGT
>NW_006399752.1:28628161-28644285 GCF_000299155.1 Elephantulus edwardii
GGTGTGTGTGTGTGTGTGCGTGTGTGTGTGCGCGCGCGCACACGCAGACTGGATGGGTATGCATGTGCGTGTGTGTGTGTGTGTGTGTGTGTGTGTGTGTGTGTGTGTGGGCGTGTGCACACATGCTGTGGTGCGTGCACACCAAGTACGCAGGCATCTTTGACTAGATGATTACTTCCTGCTCCTGCATCCTTGGAGATGCTCAGAAGACCTCCAGACACATTCCTAAGCTGCCCTGTGCTGAAGCCTGTTGCTCCAGAGCCCCTGGGCCAGTCACCAAGTGCAGAGCCCAGCTGGGCTTCTCTGATTCTGCAGACTGGAGCCGGCTTTTAAGTGGGTTTTACTTTTATGGAAAATGACAAAACAAAACTTGGAGATCAAGGTGTGTCATATCCCTAGTCACACACAGAAGGGCCTGAATACCATGCACTGGGACACCAGAGTGGAATAATAGAAAAAGAGATGAAAAATTCATTCTGTTGCACCAACTTCGCCTGGAGGCAGCAGGGGATGAATCCCTTGCACAGGAGGGAGAGTCGAGAGGGGGAGTGTGTGGTAAGAGTGAGAGTCACAGAGGAGGAGGAAGGGCGGAGGACCACCTGAAGGTGGGAGAAGAGAGGAGAAAGGAGAGGGAGTGGTGAAAGGGAGGGGAGGGGGGAGATGGAGGAGGGAACAGGACCAGGAGAGAGTGATGAGCAGAGGGTGGGTGTGAGCTGGTCACTGGCAGCCTGAGTGTGGAGTCCCCCGCTCAGTACCCAGCAGCTCCCACCATCACGCTCAGCAGGGCCCTGTGGGTGCCCATGGGAAATGACAAGGACAGAACCTCACCTGTTTTCCATGCAAGCAGGTGTGCACATGGCCCAGCTGGCTGCAGCCTGGCAGAAGGGAGGGTGAGGGCAGAAGGACCCAGTGGTGGGGTGGCACCGGGTTCCTTCTCTTACCCGTTGGCCTGTAGCGACAGTTTCCCGTGTTTTCACCTCATCACGACTGCTCCTGATGGCTGGCCTCCGTCTCTCCCAGCCCCCAGCCCTTTCTGCAGGATGAAAGCCTCTTTATCCTTGGCAGGGGCAGAGCCAGCAGGAAGTGAGCAGAGGACAGACGTCACTGTGCTGGCTGCCACTCTGTAATGGACATTTCACATGGTGTTCACGCAACGCTCATAAAAGTGCTCACCACAGAGGGGCTTCCCCTGCTGACGGGGACATCCTCCTGGGGGAGGGCTGGCTAGATCTGTGCCTGGGGCACTTGACCCCGCTTCGTGCCAATCACGGGCAGACATACTCTTACCAAGTCCCTTCTGCTGTTCACACCACGCCCTGGACGAGACATTACTGCTGCCTGTCATTTTAAAGAGAAAGGACTGAAGTGTCAAGAGTTGGACTGATCTGACCATGGTCCTCAGGTAAGCAGAGATGGAGCAGGTGTGAGAGATTGTCCAGCATTCTGACCATTCTGCTACCTTGGTTTTAAATCCTCAGGGTTTTTCCATTTGTTCTCCTTCCTCCACGCTTCTCATGGAGTCCCTCAGACAGGACCAAGATGGGGCACCTGGTCCCTCAGTCCTCAGCTCCCAGCACAGAGCCACAGGCTGGAATGGGTGGTGGGTGGGGCAGAGGCTCAGAGCACAGAAGATGAGAGCCCTGACAGTGGCTCAGTGGGAGCTGCCACTAGTTCTGGGCCGAGCCCTGGCTGCAGCTCGGTTCATCCTAGTCCTAGTCCTGGGCAGAGCCCCTTTGTTCGTCCTACTCCCAGTCCTGGGCAGAGCCCCGGCTGCGGCTCACCTCGTCCTGAGCACAGTTGTGGGAGGCAGCTGTTGCTCTCTAATTGATCAAGGTCTCACCTGTGGGGCCCCCAGTAGAAGTGGAGGAGGACGCAGCCACGGAGGGTCAGGGAGGGCTTTGTGGAGGTGATGTTGAGCTGGTAAAGAGAGCTAGCCAGGTGAAGAAAGGAGGCGGGAGCTCAGAGGGGGATTGGTCACGGTGAAAGTTCAGAGGCTGACCCTGTAAGGTGTCTGTGGGCAACCCCAACACACTCGATTGCCACCATTCCACAAGCAGGTCAGGATGCTGGGACTTGAAGGTGATGGCGCTGGTAGTGGACTTGTCACAGAGGGTGAAGGCAATGGAGAGTTTGGGGAAGGAGTCGATGATGGGGTAAGTAGGGTTCTAGAAGGGTCCATGTGACAGCTACGTGTGGTCATTGATCTCCATCTCTGGACCCACGGATCTTGAAGAGACCAGTCAGGAGCTGTAGCCATGACTGGCCAGAGACGACGAGTTCTAAGCCAGGACAAAGAACAAGGAGGGCAGATCTAGGGTGATTTAGGGGAGAGGAATCACGGGGCCTCTGCTTGAGAGTAAGGCAGACATCCAGGGTGACACCAGGTCCTGGGTGGCTGGAAGCACCACTCACAGAGATGGTGACACAAGAAGAGGAGCCTGTGGTGTTAAGTTTTCTTGATACAGTGATCCTGGGGACCTGTTGGGACACCTTGTGAGCAGGTGGACACTTGAGGAGGCAGGTCTGGATTCGAGGCATAGATTTGAGGGTCACCAACATAGGACCTACACTTGGACCCACCATTGATACGCTTGGTACCAGCAGTCAGGAGATCAGGAGACGTGTTGCATCGGGAGAAGTCTGCAGTCAGGGAGCTCTATGAATTATTAAGGAACAATAGTGTCAGTCTGAGGTTGAAGGTGCACCTGATTTAGGCCATGGTCTTTGCAATCATTGCCTTGCAGCTGAGAGCTGGAGAATAATGATGACAGGAGAAGAATTGGAGCCTTTGAGTTGTGGTGCTAGAGAAGAGCACTGAACACCCCATGTGCAAAAAGAATAAACAGGTAAAACAAAACAAAACAATTTTTTTTAAAAAAAGAATAAACAGGTACGTCTTGGAGAAGGTGCAGCCAGAGTGCTCCTTGGAGGCAAAGCTGATGAAGCTTCGTCTCACATACTTTGGACGTGTTGCTAGCACAGACTATTCCTTGGAAAGGGACATCATGTTTGGGAAGGTAGAGTGATGGCAGAAGAGAGGAAGACCCTCAAACACAGTGACTGCAGCAGTGGCCTTGAGGATGTGGGAGATTGTGAGGATGGCACAGGACAGGACGGGGTTCAGATCTGTTGTTTATTGGGTCGCTATGAGTCGTACTCAACTCAATGGCCCTATCAACAAGAGCAGCAGGGTAGGATGGTGATTGTCACCATGAGGCGTCCAGGAGATTGGAGAGAGGAAGAGGAGAAAAGGCTGACGGTGGGACTGCCGACAGCACCGACTTCTGAGCTGTCTGTGGGGAAGTAGAGTCGACAAGGGTCAGCGGAGGAGCAGTGGAGCAGAATGGAAGGGAGTATGGGTAGAGGCAAGGGCATGGATGGGGTTCCAAGCGGCCAACAGCATCGGAAGTGCAGGGAAGTGAGTGGGGCAGAGTCAGGTTTCCATGGTGGAGGGTGGGATGGATGGAAGTCAATATATGAATAGGCTGGAGCTGGAAGTGGCCTCTGGTCAAGAAGGGATGTTACAGAAAGGGCAAGATTTGGCTACAGATTGTGAAATGCAGGGTGGCTAAAAGAGGGGGACGCACAGAGGCTCGGATAAGGAGCATGTGTGAGGAGGCGGCCTCATCTCCAGGGGCAGAGGGAGAGCAGCAAGGACAGGGGTCGATGGAGGCACGTTCACAGGCGGGGGAAGGTCTGGAAGTTGAAGTTGTTTGTATTTGCCTGTCTCATTTCCCACACGCACATACAGTGGACGCCAACTTCGCTGGGAAGAAAAGGGTCAGATAGTGGTTTCAATACTTGAGGAAGCGGAGGTTTGACTAAGGAGCCTAGAGAGGGAACCTCCATGAGAAGTAAAATAAGATGACATTACTGACCGTATTAGACTTTATTAGGGTGCAATTACCCAAATTATATAAAACTTAGTGCCTTAAAAATAACCAACTTTAGTTATCTCAACTGATTTCCAATAGCTAGGACTCCAGCAATGGCAGACTGATGTCATTCTGCCTTAAAGATTCTCAGCAGCTTGCAGGCACGAGGATGGTCAGCGCTGCATTCATCAGAAGGTTTGACTGGAGCTGAAAGATCTGCTTCTAAGATGCTTATTCACACATGCAAAACATTATCCAGGAGGCTGGGCTCTATGAGGAGAACTGTGGCATCAGGATTGGAGGAAGACTCAACAATCTGCATTATGCAGATGACACAACCCTGCTTGCTGAAACTGAGGAGGACCTGAAGCACTTGCTGCAGTAGGTCAAGGACTGCAGCCTCCAATATGGATTGAAGCTCAACATCAAGAAGACAAAGATTCTCACCACTGGGCCAATTGGCAGTGGATGGTGAAGGGATTGAGATTGTTGACAGCTTCAGTTTGCTTGGCTCCACAATCAACACTCTTGGTATCAGCAGCCAGGAAATTAAAAGATGAATTGCATTGGGAAAGTCTGCTGTCAGAGACCTCTCCAAAGTACTGAAGAGCAACGATGTCAGTCTGGAGACTAAGGTGCACCGAATACAGGCCATGGTCTTTGCAATTACTTGCTATGCATCAGAGTGCTGGACAATGGCTAGGGATGATAGGAGGAGAGTTGATGACTTTGAGCTGTGGTTCTGGAGAAAAGTACTGAACATACCATGGACTGCTATAGAACAAATAAGTTCATCCTGGAGAGAGTGAAGCCAGGCTGGTTACTCCTTGGAGGCAAGGATTCTGAAGCATCATCTGACATACTTTGGACATGTTACAAGGAGGGATCAGTCCCTGGAGAAGGACATCATGCTTGGGAGGGTGGGGGAACAGTGCAGGAAAGGAAGACCCTCGATGAGCTGGATTGATTCAGTCACTGGGGTAATAGAGATAGGTTTCTTGGAGACAATAACATTGACAAGAGATAGAGCAGTTTTTAGGGCTGTTCTATATAGGGTCACTCTGAGTTGCAGGAGACTTGATGGCACATAACAACAACAGCAACAATTGGGTGGAGGTGTTGTCAGCCTTTGCATGTCTCCAAAGGACTGCTTGACTGTTTTTTTTTAAAACTTGTAATTTGCTTTATTGTGATATTTATTACAGTAGTCTGGAACCAAACCCACCATTTCTCCCAGATATGCTGTGTGTGTGTTCTTGCTAGGCAGATGGATTCCCTGGAGTGGGGCTGGGGTGGAAAGAGAGAGACGAAGGAGCAACAGGCGGGAAAGGAGCTGGAGGAGAAAGACAAAGAAGAGGAGGAAGCTGTGATCTTTGGAAATATTACAACACTACTACTGTGTGTGTTCATTGCTGCTGTTACGTGCGGTTGAGTAGGAACCAACTCATGGCTGGCCCTCCAGCGGGTTTCCTGAGGCTGTGAAAACACTAGTGGAGATTCTTCTTCTCCTCCAGCTTATGAATTATACGCAGATTATTAATCTAGTCCACACTCAAGGTGGGAGGAGAGGAGACTTCATGTTTTGAGGACTGTATTTACGTGTCTTCCTTGCACAGGGGTCATGCTAATCTTCTCTATTTTGTTCCAATTTTAGTGTATATGCTGCCAAAGCGAGCACTTGAGGTTCGTATTTAAAAGACAAGTCCTCGTGGCACTCTGCTCTGAACGGCAGAGTTTGCTGTTTAAACCCACTGGTCGCTTTGTTGGAGAAGGATGGAGATGTGGCAGTATACTTCTGTAAAGATGTACAGATTTAGAACCCTGTGGGGCAGTCCTCCATAGATGCAGTGACTCCACAGCAGAGGGTTTGGGGGTGTTGTCAACAGATCCATGTGTGGACATATTTGAGAACCCCCCTGTGAGTGTAGCACATGAGTGTAGAGGTGGCAGTCTGTTCAGCCAGCACCAGCCACCTGGGGAGAAGGGGGCGGAGCATGCAAGGAGTCTAGGACTGAGGACGAACAGGTCTGTCTTAGAGGACCTGCAGCCAGGATGGTCCTCAGAGGTGAGGGTGGACAAACCTCAGGCTTGTTGTCAGGAGAAGCCTGGCCCTGGAGAAGGACTCACACTTGGTGAAGTAGAGTCAGTGGAAAGGCTGTCCGTGAGAGGGATTGATGCAGGGGGTTAAGCACAGCAGTAATCTTAAACAAGACACAGGACTGGGTAACGTTCTGTTTTGTTGTACAAAGGCTTCCTAGTAGGAAACAGCTCAACAGCACCTAATAAAACAACATGATTTATATATTAGCCCTGACAGCATAGCTACATGAGTTAAGTCCTCAGCTATTAACTAGAAGGTCTGGGTTCAAATCCACATAGAAGCTTCATGGGAGAAAGAACAATTCCCTTGATTATATGCAAGTTAAAGATTTCAATTAAGGTCTCAGCTGAGGGGAGGAGGTGTGTTTATTCTTCTCTACATGCTTGAACATTTGAGCTGTGGGAGGATTTCAAGAATATCATCCATGAAGAACGCAAACGGTCATTACAAAGACAGAAGAGGAAGAAAAGACCAAGATGTGTGTCAGAAGAGACTCTAAATATTGCACTAGAGAACCAAGAAGTCAAAACAAAGGGAAGAAATCAAGAAGTTATGGAGCCGAACAGAAGATTTCAAAGCACAGCTTGTGGAAGACAAAGCAAAGTATGAAATGTGCAAAGAGCTGGAGTCAGAAAATCAAAAGGGATGAACTTGTTCTGCATTTCTTAAGCTGAAGAAACTGAAGAACAAGGTTAAGCCTTCAGTTGCAGTACTTAAGGATGTGATGGGCAGACTGTTGAATGACCCAGAAAGCGTTAAAAGAAGATGGAAGTGGTACACTGAGTCACTGTACACAAAAGAATTAGCTGACACAGAAGACTTTAATAAAACATCACATGATCACGAGGTGTTGGTGATGAAGGAGGATGTTCAAGCTGTCCTGAAGGAATTGATGGAAAACCAATTGACATATTTAAACAAATGGATGCAGCCCAGGATGTGCTCACCAAGTTTTGCCAAGAGATCTGGAGGACAGCTACCTGGTCAACCGCCTGGAAGAGATGACTATTCCCATTCCAAAAAAGGGTGATCCGTCTGAGTGTGGAAATTATCAAACAATACCACTAGTATCACATGCAAGCAAGATCCTACAGAAGATTATCCAGAAACAACTGGAACAGCACATCAGCAGAAATATAAGCTGGGTTTAGAAGAGGCCATGTTACTGGGGACAATATATCCAATAATAGATGGATCTTAGCTGAAAACAGAGAGTAACAGAGAAATGTCTATGTGTGTTTCATTGACCGTGAAAAGGCATTTGGCTGTGTGGAATAAAAAAAAACACATTGTAACTAACCTTGAGAACAACCGGAATCCCAGAACACTTAATTATGCTCATGTGAAACCTATACTCAGGCCAGGAAGCAGTGTTCAGGACAGAGCAAGGAAACACTGCGTGGTTCAAAATCAGGAAAGGGATGCATACCTTTTCAATCTGTTTGCAAACATCATTTTTTTTATGGTGAGAAAAATTTGTATTTAAAATTAGCCAGCTGGACTCAGTTTAGATGATCCCAATTTTATTGGCAACATCCAAAGCTTCATAGTCAGAAGCAAATCAAGCACAGGCCTTCTTCTCTCCATCAGGCCTAAAAAATTGACCTTGGCCACATCAATGTCATAGAGCTTCTTTACAGTTTGTTTGATTTGGTGCTTGTTGGCCTTGACATCCACAATGAACACAAGTGTGTTGTTATCTTCTTGATGATGGCATAGTGGTCAAGCTTGTTTCTCCTGGGGGTGCTCTTCGGGGGGTGTTTGGGCTGCCTTCGGAGTCTCAGCGTCTTAGGCTGCCGGAAGTTGGATGACGTGCAGATCTTCTTCTTTTTTTTCTGTGGATGCCCTTCAGGACGCCTTCTTGACCTTTAATGCCTTTGCTTTAGCTTCAGTTTTGGGAGGGGCAGGGGCTTCCTTCTTTGCTTTTGGCACCATCTTCGTAAAAGCCAAACAGATCACTCTTGAGGCTGGATTTTTTGAGGAGGAATGTGGTATCAAGAATGGAGTAAGACTTATCAATAACTTGCATTATGCATATGACATAACCTTGCTACCTTGCTTGCTGAGGTGTTTGCTGCAGAGGGTCTAGGACTACAGTCTTCAATATGGATTGAAGCTCAACATCAAGAGAACAGATTCTCACCACTGGGCCGATTGGCAGCATCATGATGGATGGAGATTGAGATTATGAACAGCTTCAGCTTTCTTGGTTCCACTGTCAACACTCTTGGTACCAGCAGTCAGGAAATAAAAAAGAAACAAATAGCATTGGGAAAATCTGCTGTCAGGGACCTCTACAGAGACTTGAAAAGCAACAATGTCAGTTTAAAGACTAAGGTGCAACTGATCTTTGCAATTACTTGTTATCCATCAGCGAGTTGGACAGTGACTGAGGATGATAGAACACTGAGGATGTTCTGGAGAGGGGGAAATCAAGTTGTTTATTCAAGGCAAGGTTTTGAAGCTCCACCTCACAGCCTTTGCACATGTGGCCAGGAAGGGCCAGTCCTTGGAGAAGGACATCATGCTTGGGAGGATAAAGGGACAGCACAGGAGAGGAAGACCCTGGATGAGATGAATTGACTTAGTGACTGGGGTGATGGGGGTAGATTGCTCAGGACACGGCGGGTCCAGAGCTATTGTCCATCACTATGGATCGGAGTCCACTCAACGGCACATAACAGCAATAGCATGTGCTTGGATGGGCTCTCGTGACCGGCTGTACTGCAATCCTGAAGGCAGGTAGTTTGAATCCACTAGCTGCTCCACAGGAGAAAGATGGGCAATCTCCTCCCATGTGATAAACTCCCTCTGAAAACCCGCTGGAGTGTTAGCTATGGGCTGGTTCTGACTCAAAAGCACACAACAACAACAAACCCTTGAGCAAATGTAAAGCCTATCATTCGGGGACTCCGTGGCCCTCACAGTCTTGGAGACCCTATACAGAAATCCTGCTTTATCATGTACCACTGCCCTGGTTCAGAATCAATGTGATGGAACATAATAACATCACATGGGTTATGGAAGTTGTTGTTGCTGTTGGGTGCCATCGAGTATGGCCCATATCGACCCTGTGAACAATAGATCTGAACCTTGTCCTGTCCTGTGACATCTCTGACACATGTGAGCCCTTCGCTGCAGTCACTGTGTCAACCATCTGGTTAAGGGTCTTCCTCTCTTCTGTCGACCCTCCCCCCTCCAAGCATGATGTCCCTTCCCGAGGAATAGCCTCTCCTAGCAACATTCCTAAAGTAGGCCAAGCCTCATTGACCCTTGCCTCCAAGGAGCACTCTGGCTGCACTTTCTCCAAGACATGTCTGTTTGTTCTTTGGCTGTCTGTCGGGTATCCAGGGCTCTTCTCCAGCACCACAACTCAAAGGCATCAGTTCAGCATGGTGGCTGCTAACTGAAAGGCTAGCAGGTCGAACCCACCCAGGGAGACACCTGGTAGGTGATCTGCTTTGAAAAAAATCATGCACTGAAACCCTCACAGAGCGCAGCACCCTCTCAGACATGCGGGATTGCTGTGAGTAACTGGACAGCAGCTGTGCGGGGGTGGGGTGGGGGTTGGGGGCAGGCCCATGGAGACGAGAGCAGGTCCTGAGAAGAGCTCGGTGTTTCCACGTGGTCTCCACACAAGGAGGTGTGGACAGCCAGTTTCCAACAGGG
This sequence comes from Elephantulus edwardii, assembly GCF_000299155.1. Lineage (NCBI taxonomy): Eukaryota > Metazoa > Chordata > Mammalia > Macroscelidea > Macroscelididae > Elephantulus > Elephantulus edwardii. The sequence goes on from NW_006399752.1 coordinate 28,637,807, forward strand.
CAGGATCACGAGGCCCAGTGAGGAGAGGTTTCCAGGGACATCAAGAGAAATGTTGTCATCCCGAGGGCATCAGAGCCACATTCAGCGAGCACCTTTGGTTAGAAGTTTAACTCCTTTAGAGATTGGCCACACCGGGGATTTGTAGAAGAGTCACATGATCAGAGTGGTGGTGAGGGTCCTCCTGTGAACATCTATAAAGACCTGCTTCCTGCTTTTGTTATTGTTGCCCTGGCCCCAACCAGCTGTTCCTAATCACCTGTTACCTACCAGGGAGGCCTCACTCAGGGTCAGCTGTTCCTGCCTAGGACCCTTGCTCCTGCTGGGAACTCCTGGTCTTATTGGGGACCCCTGCTCCTGTCGGGGACCCCTGCATGCTGACACCAACCAGGTACTCTTCTCTTGGTTGACACACCCTGCCTAGTCTTCCACTGCCTGCCAGTTCCACCCCGGTGACCCTGCCCTCCGTGACCTCTTTGGTGAAGTCTCAAGAAAAACTGGCTGTTCTGTGTCCGATTACAGCCTCTTCTCTGGATCTAGGCAGGCTTCTACCAGCTCATGGGGAGAACATACCCACCCTTCTCAGTGGGACACTGGAGTGAAATCTTCAGTTTGGACGTAATCGAGGATGCTGTTCTTTGGGAAATCCTTTTGGGCTCCAGAGAAGCAGGAGAAAACCTACAATCTTTTCCCTACAGTGGGGCCCAAAGGCTCTGAGAGCTGGTGAGTGCCTTGCAGACAAGAGATGCAGTTTCTTCACTGGGTTTTTTAAATCTACTTCGTAGAGGGCCCTTTGGGATCTGTGCTTATTGAAATGGTCAGTGGGCAGGAGGCTAACGGGCCCAGTTCTGAGGAGGGGTTAGAAGCATGGGGATTGCAAGGAGCAATGGGACGACTGCTTCCACCTGTGGTCCTGCTGAAGAAGGAGCTGCGATGCCGGAGAGCTGCAGATGCTTAAAGGAGTGAGGGGGTAACTTTGGTAAGACTCAAAAAGTCCCCAAATCTTCAATCCTTAGCCCTCTCCCCTTTGGCCCTCCAGGGCCCCTGACTCCGCTCTTTCAGATGAGAAGGGAGGAAAAAGGGATCCAAGATGAACGAACTGAAAGGGTAAAATTGGAATTCCTTTCTCTGAAATTAGTCACTGTTTTGTTTTCGAATAAAGGGTTTGTTTTTTGTTTTTTTTAAAATTTGCCCTTACCTGCACAATCAGGTGTGCTGGTCTTGGGAAGCAGAAGAGTTGAGAGGATGGGGTGGAGTTGAGTCTTTACAAGGTTTAATTTCCCACCTGGGTTGTTGGCTTCCAGTTTCTCCTTCTTGTCTCTTCCTCTTCCCACACTTCTCTGTCTTGATAGTTTTGTTGAATGGAAACACCTTAGAGACCATGACATTCACTTCTTGTAACTGTAAAGTTCAATGACATTCATTTAATGAATAGATTTGTTACCATTACCACAATCTATTATTAGCATCTTGCTATCACTTCCAACAAGATCTCATTGTGCCCACTTCGCACCCCACCCCAAGCCCCGGACAATCCCAGGTCTGCTTCTTATCTCTTTAAGTGTGCCTTTCTGGACATTTCATATAAAGACAATCATATTTATGTAGTCTTTTGCAGTTGGCTTATTTCACTTACGATAATGGGTTTTCCCCCCTGAATTCTATTTATTTCTTGTTGCTGAGACTATGCTCAGCTAAATGTACACCAGTAATTTCTACCTTTACAACTTAGTGGCATTGATTATATGCTTTATGTTGTTCTAATCCTCCTCTGAGTTGTCCACGTCTCACTAACTCACTAATGTTCTGATCTCATCTTTTCAAATACCTGTTATCATTGTGATCCCATGTGGATTGTTTTTCTAAAGAAAAAAAGCATAATGCTCAAGGCAGATATTTCTATTAAGAGAAATTATGCATTATAAGCAGAAGTGGCATCCACTTCCTAAGCAACATGCCTTTGGAAACTATGAACTTTGATGAATGACGATAAGTAGAGGGGCTTCAGACCTTTTGTTCATAGGGTCATGAGCCATGCTCAACTCCATGGCAATCGATAACAACAACAGCAGCAACATGCTTTGGTTTTAAGAAGACTTCAGAGGACGTTTTTGGCTCAAGATGTAAAGAGTATGTCAGGGCAATAGTTTCAAAGTTTCATCCAGCTTTCATGGCTACAGAGAGTCTGGAGTCCATGAAAATCTGAAATTCTGTTCTGCATATCCCCCCTTTAAATCAGAATTCTTCTGCGGAACTCTTTTTACTTTAACTTTTTATCAACTGTGATATCTAGGAACTATCCAGTTCTTTTGGTCTAATGGCAAAGGAAGTAGTTGTACCTGGAGCCAGTTTTTCCATATTCTTCTATTTTTAACTCTCTTTCTCTTCTATTGCTTTGGGTGCATAGAGGCCAATGTTTGGCCTTTGGATGGCTGCTGGTAAGCTTGTAAGATCCCAGGTACCACACATGTTCTAGGAGGTAGAACACAGTCATGGACCATGTGATTTGGTCAGTTAACTAGGAGGTTCCATGAAACCATGGCCTTGAACGCTAAACCAAAGAACCAAATCACATGAGGTTTTACCCTTTCATAAACAACCTTGGTATCTACTCTTTGCTGTTGTAAATATATCACACACTTTTTGTCAATTCAGTTTCTGAATTGATCTTATTGATCTTGTCAGATGCCATCGTGCTGACTACGATTAATAGCAACTCTATGCACAACAAATTTAACTCTTCATAACCTGAGTACCTCATGGTCTGTCGTGTAAAGTTCATTGTGGAAGTCACTGTCAGAACACCTCACGGAGGGGCTTCCTCTCTCTTCCTGACCCTCTACCATTCCCAGAAGAATGTCTTTCTCCAAGGGCTGGTTCCTCTTGAAAATATGCCCAAAATAAGTCAGATGAAGTTTCACCCTCCTTGCCTCTAAGGAGCACTGTAGTTGCACTTTCTGAAGATAGATTCGTTTCTTCTCTTGGTGGTCTGTGGGATATTCAGTGATCTTCAATACCATGATTCAAAGGCATTGTTTCCTCTATCATCCTTATTCCTTGTCCAAATTTCAGGTGCATAGGAAGCAGTTGGAGAGACCATGGCTGGGACTGGCACACCTTGGCCTTTAGACGAATATCCTTGCTTTTTAGCCTGTTTGGGGAACAGCAGATTTTCCCATTGCAATACATCTTTTACTTTCTTGACAGCTGGCACCAGGGGTGTTGATTGTGGATCCAAGTAAAATGAAATAGTTGACAACTTCAATATTTTCTCCACATATCATAATGTCTTTTATTCCAGTGGTGAGGATTTTTGTTTTCTTGTTGTTGAGATGTAACCTTGTTATTGAAAATCATCTTTGATCTTCTGAAGCAAGTTTCAGGTTTTCCTCACTTTCTGAAAACAAGGTTGTATCATCTGCATAATCCAATCTGCCTTAAAACCTGATGCCACATTCTTTTACATAGAGTCTAGCTTCTTGAATGATTTGCTTAGCGTACAGGTTAATAGGTATAGAGAAAGAATACAGCCTTGACCTCTTTTCTGATTTTTTTTTAATTACTTTTAATGGAAGTTTACAGAGATTTAGGATTACCATTCATTCATTGTTGCACTTATATTACTGCCCACTCCTCCCCCAATTCTCTCTTCTCTTTGAAAAGTAAAAGAAAAATTCTTTCATTGTTTTACAATCCATCCCCCCAAGTCCTCTCCACAGTGCAGCCTTCGTTCTGGACTCCTCTCATGACAATAATACCCAATCATATATCCCTTTTAAACAGTTCTGTCCTTCAACTGTTTCAGTGCAGTATATATTATATATCCCTTCTTTCCCAACCCTGATGTCAGTCCCGTTCTACAACAGTGACACTATGCGGTATTTGTCCTTTTGTGACTGAGATATTTCACTCAGCATAATGTCCTCCAGGGTCACCCATTTTGCCTAATATTTCATTAATTTCTTGTTTTTCAGTGCAGCATAGTATTCCATTGTGTGAATACACCAGAGTTTCTCTATCCATTCGTTTGTTGATGGGCACTTGGGTTGTTTCCAACTCTTTACTATTGTGAACAAAGCTGCAATAAACATGGGTGTGCATATATCTGCTTGGGTGGCAGTTACGGTTTCTTTAGGGTAAATTCCCAGGAGTGGACTTGCTAGATCAAATGGCATTTCTATTTGGAACTTTTTGAGAAAGCGCCATACTGCCTTCCATAATGGTTGCACCATTTTATACTCCCACCAACAGTGAATAAGGGTTCCAGTTTCTCCACAACCTCGCCAGCATTTGGTGTGTGCTGTTCTGTTAAATTTTGCTATTCTTACTGGGGTGAGATTTGCATCTCTCTTAGAGCTAGGGATTTTGAACATTTCCTCATGTGTTTGTTGGCCATCTGAATGTCTTCTTTGGTGAAGTGTCTGTTCTTATCCTGTGCCCATTTTCCAATTGGGTTACTTGCATCTTGTTGTGGTGCATCTTTTCTGATTTTAAACCATGTGGTGTTCCCTTGTTCTGCTTGGACAGCTTCTTGGTCTATACGACTTCCCAGAGAAGTTTGGGAGCAACCATCTCGCTCATTCTTGTAGCTAAGCACAGGATTGCTCTCATTGTCTCCCTTGTAATGCTCTGTGGTTGCCTTTTGAAGTTGCCAGTACCAGCACATTTCCTGCAGATCTCCACTCCTTCCCTGGAGCGATATAGTTTTCACATGAGTATGATTAGGTGTTCTGGAATTCTCATTCCTAGTGTTAGGTTTTAGCCATAATTTGTTATGACCCACAGAGTCAAGTGTCTTTACATAACGATAAAACACAAGTAAACATCTTTCTGGTATTTTCTGCTTTCAACCAAGATCTGCCTGACATCAGCAATGATATCCCTTGTTCCATAATATCTTTTAAATCCAGCTTGAATTTCTGGCAATTCCCTATCTGTGTACTGTTCCGGCCATTTTTAAACAATTTTCAGCAAAATTTTACTGGCATGTGAAATTAATGACATTGCTTGATAATACCCACATTCTGTTTGATGACATGTTGGATCACTTTTTTTGGGAATGGGAACAAATGTGGATCTGTTCCAGTCAGTTCACCAGGTAGTTGTCTCACATAGTTGTTGATAGTGGCTCGCGAGCATGTCCTGCATTGCGTCTGTTTCCTGAAGCAGCTCAGTTGGTCTTCCATCAGTTCCTGGGACTTTATTTTGTGCCAATGCCTTCAGTGCAGTGTAGACGTCTTCTTTTAGGAATGTTGATTCTTGATCATATATTACTTCCTGAAACAGCTTAGTGCCAAACACTTCTATTTGGTGCAGTGACTTTGTGTATTCCTTCCATCTTTTTTTTTTTGTTTTTAATTTTTATGAAATTGTATTTTATATTGGCTTGCATACAAAATTCACATACACTGTGTTTCACCCTTTTCTTAATTCACATTGTGTTTCATATTATCATCCTCTTATATTGTGTTTTATAGATGAATCCCCTCTGAATTATGCCCACTATTACCCTGTCTTTTCAGGTCCCTGCTGATCCTTCCCGTTTCCTTTATCTTCTCCTTCCTCGTCTCAAATTCTGCCACCCTGTGATTTCCTCCATGCCTATCCTCACCCCTCTACTCCCACCCCTTCTCCCCTTGGACCCGCATACATGTTTTACTAATTATCCTTCTATTTTTTATAATAATGGTCTTATATAGTATTTTTGGAAGGAGGAGTGCCATCCACTTCTGTAATAGCTTGCCTCCGGAAACCCTATGAACCTGGAGAGAGGAAGAAAGGCACCCAAGCGTTGAGGACTCTCTTTCATAGGGTCGCTATGAGTCGCCTGCGACTCAGTGGCACTTAACAACAACAATACAATATTTATCCTTATGAGACTGAGTTAGTTCCCTCAGTATAATGTTCTCCAATCTTTCCAAAGTTATATAGTGTTTTTCAAAATTGTTGCTTCTGAGTGTTTCATAGTATTCCATTGTGTGAATGTACCACAATTTCTTAATCCATTCAATAGAGGTTGGACATGTAGGCTGTTTTCATGTTCTTGTGGTTGTCAATAGTGCTGTTATTCCTGCCATATTCTTTTTGTGCTTCCTGCATTATTCAATATTTTGCTTGAATAATCTTTCATTATTGCAACTTGAAGCTTGAATTTGTTCTTCAGTTCTTTCAGCTTGAGAAATGTTGAGCGTGTTCTTCCCTTTTTGTTTTCTAAATTCAGCTCTTCCAATATTAATTGGCGAAAAACAAGGCTCCAGGAGTTGATGGAATACCAACTGAGATATTTCAACAAACAGACGTTTCCCTGGATGTGCTCACCAAGTTGTACCAAGAAATCTGAAGGACAGCCACCTGGCCAACTGACTTGAAGAGATCTATATTTATCCCCATTACGAAGACAAGTGACATGACAGAGTGTGGAAATTATCAAGCAATATCATTAATATGACACACAAGCAAGGTTCTGCTGATAATTACGCAAA
>NW_006399752.1:28645220-28653223 GCF_000299155.1 Elephantulus edwardii
ACCAGGCTGCTTCTGAAGGATTCTGAAGCTTCATCTGACATACTTTGGGCATGTTGCAAGGGGGGACAGGTTCTTGGAGAGGGATATCATGTTTGGGAGAGTGGAGGGACAGCACAGGAGAGGAGGATCCTCGATGATATGGATTGATTCAGTGACTGGGGTAATGGAGACAGGTGTGTCAGAGACAATAAGGTTGGCACAGGATAGTGCAGGATTTAGGGCTCTTTTACAGAAGGTCGCCGCTATAAGTTGCAAGTGACTCGACAGCACATAACAACAACAACAACAACAACAACAACAACAACATTTATTATAATACTTGGCTTTGTCTTCACAAGCTGCTGTTTTAAATCCGTTCTGCTCTTACCTCCGCATTATTTTTTCTTCATTTTATCTTTTTGCCTTGTTTCCATGCACGTTTCAGATTATTTTCTGGCATCCTTCTTGGTCTTTTCTCTCTATCCTGTTTTTGTAATGAACTTTTTCTTTCTTCATGGATGATGCCCTTGATATCATTACACAGCTCATCTGGTCTTCATTCATCAAATGTCCAGTGCATTAAATCTATTCTTAATATGATCTTTAAATCCATTGGGACACACATTGCAAGGAGGGTCCTTGGAGAGGGACATCATGTTTGGGAGGGTGGAAGGACAGCACAAGAGAGGAAGACCTTCAATGAGACGGATCAATTCAGTGACTGTGATAACGTGTTTTGGTTCTTATAGGCTTGTTTTAATTTTCTTTTATTCTGCACTTATGTGTGAGTGGTTGATGGTCTGGTCCACAGTCAGCCCCTGGTCTGGGCTTCACTGCTGCTGTTGGACTTATGTCTCTTTTCACAGATGCTGTCAATATGATTCCTACATAGTCCATCAGATGAAGTCCATGGATATAGTTGCCATTTTTATTTTATTAAAATAATGTTTGTAGTGGATGAATCATTCATTGTACAGAATTCCATCATGCAATCTGTAGCTTCATATCTGTTACCAAGGCCATGTTTTCCAACTACCAGTCCTTCTCTGTTTCCAACTTTTGCATTCCAGTAAAACATTATTATTAGTGGCTCTTGATTGCCTGTTTGGTCAATTTCAGACTGAAAAATTGGTAGAATTCCTCAATTCCTTCATCTTTGTCTTTCATGGTTGGGGCATGTACTTGAATAAGAGTTGTCTTCTCAGGATTTCCTCGTGTTTGTGTGGATAGAGTGCTGTCTCATTCACAGCATTGTACTTGGTAGGTCTTGGAAGGCTCTTTTGGATGATGAATGCCACACCTTTCCTTTCCGACCTGTCATTTTTTTTTTAATAATTATATTTTATTAATTTTCATAAACATTTACAGAGATTTTGGGCTTCCACTCATTCATTGTTGCACTATTCTCTCTACCCTCCTCCCAGTTTGTTCTTGTCCAAATGCCACAGTGCTTGTCAAAGCCAGTTCTGATTAATCTTCTTTGTCAGTGTATCCTTTGCCATTCCCTATCACTCCTCCCTGAGAGAGACTTCACCCTGAGTCATAAGGAAAAGGGCACGGCGTATTCTCTTAGCTACTTCCTGCTGAAAAGGGACGCTGTGGGTTTCAGGGTGAAGATCTTCTCTCACTACTCTAAAGGGCCCCTTTGGCAGTAGGAAACACATAGACTATTATGGAGATTGATTTTGGAATTCAGATGCACTCTTATTGATTGTGCTTGGCTGTACATGTACATATCCTTGAAGATGTATCATGGGGGTGTTGCAACCTAGAAGACACAAATTTGACTAACAAGTTATAAGTACATGAGTCCAAAAATTATGGAAAAGTAAAAGAAAAGATTCTTTCATTGTTTTACAAACCCTCCCCCAGGTCCCCTCCACCATGCAGCCCTCGCTCTAGTCTCCTGTGATGACAGAAATACCCAGTTACATCTCTCTTTTAAACGGTTCTCTCCCTCCTCTGTTTCAGTGCAGTATACATTATTGAACCCATCTTACTCAGTCTCTCCCCAACCCCAAGGACAGTCACATTCTACAACAGCGACCTGTCATTTAGATACCAGAGTAGAGCATGTGATTATCTGCTCAGAAATGCCTGGTACCAGCCCATGGTAGCTCACTAATGTCTAGATGTTGATCTGTATGCGTTCCATTTCATTTTTGAGAACTTCCATTTTCCCTAGATTCATACTTCATATAGTCCATGTTCCAGTGATTATTGGATGTTTGCAGCTGTTTCTCCTAACTTGGAGTCTAGTCACATCAGCAATGGAGGTCCTCAGTGGGTGAGGGCGTGACTCCACCCCATCATTCAGGTGGACTCCACTGTAGGGAGACAGGTCTTCCCCGGCGGCATTCGGAGGGAGTTCCAACCCCAGGAGCTCATCACCTGGCATTCTCCCCAGCAATTATCTCCCATTGTCACGAGAGGTCTTGGGGTCCCATTATTTCAGAAGTAGATGTCCAGTCCTGCTTCTTAGTCTGTCTTAGTCTGGAAGCTCCGCTGAAATCTGTCAGCCACACCTTGTGGTTGCATGTTCTATCAATTTCAGACTGCAAAAGTTGTTGTTGTTGTTATGTGCTGCTGAGTTGCCTATAGCTTTCAGAGTTCCTATGAATAATAGCGACGAACTCTGCCCTGTCCTGAGCCAATCTCACTCTCTCTGACATACCTGTTTCTATTGCTCCAGTCACTGTGTCAATCCATCTCATTTGGGGTCTTCCTCTCCTGCCCTGACCCTCTGCCTTTCCACACATGATGTCCCTCTCCAAGGACTGGTTCCTCCTGGCAACATGTCTGATGTATATGAAATGGAATTTCAAAATCCTTGCCTCCAAGGAGCAACTTGGTTTCACCTCCTCCACGTTAGACCTGTTCCCTCGGTGGTGCATGATATATATGTTCAATACTCTTCCCCAGTGCCACAACTCAAAAGCATTGATTCTTCTTTTGTCATCCTTAGTCACTGTCTGGCTCTCAAATGCATAGAAAGCAATTGAGAAGACGATGGCCTGCCTCAGGTGCACCTTAGTCTTCAGACTGACATCATTGCTCCTTAGCACTCTGGTGAGGTAGAAATATTCACTGTAAACCATGACTGACCTTTTGTTATTTGAAATACAATGACATAACTTCCAGCACCACAGCAACACATATGCCACCACATTCTGTACAGCTCATTGATAGCAATTACAACAATCAGCTATACACATCTACTCTTAATCAATGTGATGTTTACATTACCATTAAACCCCTCTACTCTCTCTTCAGCCCCTGGTAGCCACTTAGGAAGCTTTATCTGTACATTTGCATTTTCTTATCTTTTTATCTAAGTGAGGTCATCTAATATTCACCCTGTTGTGATTTGCTTATTTAGCTCAGCATGGTGTCTTTCGGCGGCATATATAGTCTCAAGGCTCTGTTTCTTCTGCTGGCCTGGTACAGACCACACTTGTTTATCCAATGAGCATTTAGGTTAGATGGGCATTTAGGTTGCTTCTACTGTATGGCCCTGGCTGGAAGAGGGTACAGGTAGAGCCAAACAGACTCCCTGGGAGGTGTGTCTTGTTGGTTTCAGAGGCCTGAGCGGTGGGCTGCTGAAGGATGTGTGCAGGGTGCCTGCTGTCAGAGCAGACTCCACGTGGACATTCTGCTGAAATTCACTTCAGGCTTTTAACCGACAACGCACATGTGGTGGGAGTGCTGGCGCACTCCACACGGACCCCAGAAAGGTCTGCTTTGTTGATAATAGGGCAGAACCATGGACTCCTTCCTGTGTCTTTGTACAGGCAGGACCTGTGGGAGTTAGAGAAATGGGCTCTATTTCTGGGGCGCTTTCCCAGTCACAGCAGTTGAACTGTGTGTCTGAAGGAAGGGGTAGGGTTGGTGGGAGAGTTTAGTTTCCTACCTTACACGACTTACTGATCAATCGATTCAACAGTCCCCATGGCTCTCCTGTGCTCTGCGGCTCAGCGTCTCTCAAAGCAGACTGACGTTTCCTCGGTGGGGGCCATCCTCTGCTTACATCGCCGTCCTCGGAGGACATTCAAGGCCATGCCTTTGTGAGACCTCCAAGTGGTGGCACACGTGAGTAGCTTGTTACTGTTCATGGCTGAATACAGTTCTGTTGTAAAGATAGATCGCATTTCATTTACACATTCATGAGTGGAGGGGCATCCGGATGTGTCTCATGTTTTTGACTGTTAGACGGTTGTTGAGTATTCACATACACGGCTTTGCATGGACAAATGCTTTCATTTCTCCTGAGGACACCTAGAAGTGGACTGTGGGATCATACAGTAAGCCAGTTTAACTTTCTTTCCTCTCCCCCTTTTTTATTATTAATTTTAATGATCAGTTACAGAGACTCTGGATTTGCATTCATTGTTGCATTTTTCTCCCTGCCCACCTTTTCCCCCAATTCACTTTTCTCTTTGAAAAGTAAAAAATAACCCTCTTTCATTGCTATACAATCCCTCTTCCCAAGTCCACTTCACTGTGCAGCCTTCATTCTGGACTCCTGTCATGATAATAATGCCTAATCATATATTGCTTTTAAACAGTTTTCTCCCTCATCTGTTTCAATGCAGTATACATAATTTATCCCCTCTTTCTCAGGTCTCCCTCAACCCCCATGTCAGTCCTGTTTTACAACAGTGGCACTATACAGTATTTGTCCTTTTGTGAGTGAAATATCTCACTCCGTATAATGTCCTGAGGGTCACCCATTTTGAATAATATTGCATGAGTTCCTTGTTTTTCAATGCAGCATAGTATTCCACTGTGTGAATGTACCAGAGCTTCTCTACCCATTCATTTGTTGATGGGAACTTGGGTTGTTTCCAACTCTTTGCTATTGTGAACAAATCAGCAATAAACATGGGTGTGTATATATCTGTTTGGATGGCAATTATGGTTTCTTTTTTTTAAAATTTAAATTTATTATTAATTTCAGTAAAAGTTTACAGAGGATTTGGATTTCCATTCATTCAATGTTGCACATTTTCCCCTCCCAAGCCTCCCCCCCAAGTATACCACCCTCTTGGAAAAGTAAAAGAAAAATTCTTTCATTATTTTACAAACCCTCCCCCCGGTCCACTCCACCATGTTGCCTTTGCTCTAGACTCCTGTCATGACAGAAATACCTAATCACACATCCCTTTTAAACAGTTTTCTCCCTCATCTGTTTCAATGTAGTATATGTTACTGAACCCTTCTTTCTCAGTCTCTTCCCAGCCCCAAGGTCAGTCCTGTTTTACAACAGTGGCACCATGCAGTATTTGTTCTTTTGTGACTGGGATACTTCACTGAGCATAATGTTCTCCAGGGTCACCCATTTTTAATAATATTGCATGAGTTCCTTGTTTTTTAATGCAGCATAGTATTATTCCATTGTGTGACTATACCACAGCTTCTCTATTCATTCGTTTGTTGATGGGCACTTAGGTTGTTTACAATTCCTTGCTATTGTGAACAGAGCTGCAATAAACATGGGTGTGCATATATCTGTTTGGATGTCAGTTATGGTCTCTTTGGGGTATATTCCCAGCAGTGGAATTGCTGGTTCAAATGGTATTTCTGTTTGCAACTTTTTGAGAAAGCTGCTTACTGTTCTGTTAAATTTTGCAATTCTGACTGGGGTAAGATGATATCTCATAGTTGTTTTGATTTGCATCTGTCTTAGAGCTAGGGATTTTGAACATTTCTTCATGTACTTGTTAGCCATCTGAATGTTGTATTCAGTGAAGTGTCTGTTCATATTCTGTGCCCATTTTTCCTATTGGATTATTTACCTTTATCTTGTTGTGGTGCTCAAGTATTTCATAAATTCTGGATGTAAGTCCCTTACCTGATATGTTATTACCAAATACTTTTTCCCAGTCTGTGGCTTCCCTTTTTACCCTGTTGGAGAAGTTTTTGGATGTGCATAGGGATTTGATTCTTAGAAGATCCCATTCATCTACTTTATCTTTTCCTGGTTGTAGAAATTATGGTTTCTTTAGGGTAAATTTCCAGTAGTGGAATTGCTGAGTCAAATGATATTTCTATTTGCAACTTTTAGAGAGAGCACCATACAGCCTTCTATAATAGTTACACCATTTTATATTCCCACCAACAGTGAATAAGTGTTCCAGTTTCTCTGCAACCTCGCCAGCATTTGTTGTTTGCTGTTCTGTTAAATTTTGCTATTCTTACTGGGGTGAGATGATATCTCATAGTTGTTTTGGTTTGATAGCATGTTACTGGTATAATGATAGACTCATAGATCAATGGAATAGAATTGAGAATCCAGAAATCAGCCCATCTACCTATGGTCAACTGGTTTTTGACAAGGAGATGCAATCAGTTACGTGGAGAAATGACAGCCTTTTTAACAAATGGTGCTGGCAAAATTGGAAAACTATTTGCAGAAAACTCAAGCAAGACCCACACCTCACTCCATACACAGAAACCAACTCAAAATGGATCATGGATGTAGGACTAAAACCAAGGACTATAAACTTCATTAAAGAAAACCTTGAAAGAACTCTAGAAGCACTAATTCACAGCATAAACAATCTTCCAAGCATCCTGAAAAATCTACAACCAGGCGAGGATAAAGTAGATGAATGGGACCTTCTAAGAATCAAAACCCTATGCACATCCAAAAATTTCTCCAACAGGGTAAAAAGGGAAGCCACAGACTGGGAAAAAGTATTTGGTAATGACATGTAAGATAAGGGACTTATATCTAGAATTTATAAAATACTTGAGCACCACAACAAGATAAACAATCCAATTGAAAAATGGGCACAGGATATGAACAGACACTTCACCAGAGAAGACATTCAGATGGCCAACAAGCACATGAAGAAATGTTCAAAACCCCTAGTTTAACTTTGTAAGAGGCTGTTCTACCCTTTCTAAATGACTGTGTATTTTACTTTGCTACCAGCAGTGTAGAGGGTTTCCCCACCTTCCTGCCAAGCTTGTTGTAGGTGTGTAATGCTTCGTGGTAGTTTTGATTTGCATTTCCTTTGTACTTTGGACACATTATCAGGAGAGGCCAGTGCCTGGAGTAGGACATCTTCTTGATAAAGTAGAAAGTCAGTGAAAACATGGGCTCAAATATAGCAATGGTTGTGAGGCTGGCCCAGGACCGGGCAGCGTTCAAAAGATCACTATGAGTCAGAACTGGCTGATGGCACTTAAGAACAGTAATGGTGGCCAATGATGTGAGGTGCTCTCATGACCTAGTGGACAGGGTGCTGTGCTGCCAATCTAAAAGCAGGCAGTTTGAATCTACCTGCTGCTCTGTGGGGAAAAAGATGAGTAATCTTCTCTTGTGCAATTTACAGCCTCTGAACATGCTCTGGAGGGTTTCTAAGTCAGTTCCAGCTTCAAGACAGGCAACAACTAACAACATCAGTGACATTGGGCGGCTGTGCCCACTCGCTATTTGTATGTCTTCTTTGGTTAAACCTCTGTTCAATTTTGGTCTATTTTAAAATTGTCTTTTTTTGTGTCATTATCAAGTTGTAGCAGTTCTTTCCATATTCTAGAGACAATTATTTTTGTCATAAATGACTTGTAATTTTTTCCTCCGAGCTGAGTCTTTGGTTTTAATTTTCTCAAGAGTGATTTAAAAAAAAAATTTATGTTGGTTTGTTTACAAAGTTTGTATGTAAAAATGTTCTTAATTTTGACCGAGTTAAATTTATAATTTTTTCCTTTTATGCTTTGATATTCTGCTTATGAACTCTATCTATCCCAAACTTATGAAGTTTTCCGCCCTCTGTTTTATTCTGAATATCCCACAGACAGCCAAAACAACACGAATGTGTCTTGGAGAAAGTGGAGCCAGACTGCCGCTTGGAGGCAGGGATCGCAAAGCTTCATCTTACATACTTTGGACGTGTTATTCTTTTTGTTGGTGCCATTGAGTCAAGTATGACTCACAGTGACTCTATGAACAGCAGACCTGAACTCTGTCCTATCCTGTGCCGTCCTCATCATCTCTGGCACACTAAGCCCATTACTGC
>NW_006399752.1:28653528-28656428 GCF_000299155.1 Elephantulus edwardii
AGGTTCCTAACTACAGAATTTCCCAGTGCAATGTGTCTCCTTATTTCATGGCTACAAAGGCATTAATTGTGGATCCAAGCCAGATGAAGCTCTTGACAGTTTCAGTCTCCTCTCCATCCATCATGACACTGCCTGTTGGTCCACTGGTAAGAATCATTGTTTTCGAGTACTGTTTGCTTTTGTAGGACTGCTGCTCCTCCGAGGATTATGGCGCCGTCGCTGTGGAAGGGGGTGGTGGGCCTTGGCCTCTTTGCCCTAGCCCATGCAGCCTTTTCCGCTGCGCAGCATCGTTCTTATATGCGATTAACAGAAAAGGAAGATGAATCACTACCAATAGATATAGTGCTTCAAACACTTCTGGCCTTTGCAGTTACCTGTTACGGTATAGTTCATATCGCAGGGGAGTTTAAAGATATGGATGCCACATCAGAACTGAAAAATAAGACATTTGATACATTAAGGAATCATCCATCATTTTATGTATTTAATCATCGTGGTCGAGTACTGTTCCGGCCTTCTGATCCAGCAAATTCTTCAAACCAAGACGCCTTGTCCTCTAACACATCGTTGAAGTTAAGAAAACTCGACTCACTGCGTCGTTAAGGTTTTTACAAATTATAATGACAGGACAGAGTTGGAATATTGGAGTTTGGGGTATAAAACACTCCCCATCAATATTTATATTGATCTTTCAGACCTAATTAAAACAGAATCTATGGCTCTTATTTGTACACTGGCATTCATATCACTAATGCAATATAAGTTATCTGTGAAACAAGTTTTTTTCCATAGGTATTTTTTTTTTCATTTAAAACAAATGTACATCTTTGTGAAAGTCACCATTTTGAACACATTTCTTTGGAAAATGTCATTGAATTTTTTTAGCTATTTATTTTTTTAGATTTCTTTTGCACTACAGTTTTTAGGATCCTTTTGGAAATATTCTGTGATGACTGCATTTGGCAACATAAGTTATAGGAACGTGATTGTCCATTCCCAACAACAAATGGACTTTACTAAGGAGACCAAAAATGATGATTCATTTATCAGGTTTTCTTATGCCCCCTAAAAAGTGGCTCTTCAACAGATACTGGCCAGTTTTTACTTCATCCATGACCTCTCACCCTACATTACTCCTAGTTCTTTTATCACTTCTCTAAGATTCTGTGTATGAAAATGAGCAATGTTTATGTCAGATTTTCTTTGTTTTGACAAATATATTCAACAAGTTCAACTTACTTTAAAAAAAAAAGAATCATTGTTTTCTTGATATTGAAACACAATTCATACTGAAGGCTGCATTCCTTAATCATCTGCAACACGTGCTTCTAGTCCTCCTCACTTTCAGCCAGCAAGGTCGTGTCATATGCATAATGCAGGTTATTGATGAGTCTTCCTCCAATCCCAATGCCACATTTCTCTTCCTAGAATCCAGTTTCTCAGATAATTTGCTCAACATATAGTTAGACCAGGTGTGGAGATAGAATCTATATCCCTGATGCAATCTCTTCCCAATTCCAAACCATGAACGCTCCCCTGCTTTGTTCACACAACAGCCTCCTGGTCCAGGTGTAGGTTCTGCATGAGCACAATCAAGTGCTCTGGGATTCCCATTCTTCTCAATGTCAGCCACAAATTGTCATGATCCACACAGTCAAACGCCTTTGCATAGTCAATAAAGAACAAATAGACATTCTTCTGGTATTCCTTACTTTCAGCCAGGATCCATCTGACATCAGCAATGATATCCCTGGTGCCATGGCCTCTTCTAAATCCCACTTGAACTTCTGGAAGTTCCCTATCTATGTACTGCTCCAGCTGGTTTTGCTTGCATGTGATATCAAGGATATCACATGGTGGATAAGTGTTTGTGATTTACTTAAAAGCTGGGGGTAAACTGGGCATTTCTAATTGTGTTAGCAATCAAGTGTAAGCTGATTAACAGTATCTGATAAGTGTAAGCTGATTAACAGTATCTGATCTCACTTACAATCAGTTTGGGTGGGAAGCCTTTTGTGTAGGCGAACAGGATCTGGTGGGCTGATCTTTCTACGTAAAAAGCCTGGTCTGGTCCTACCTCTGAGTGAGCTTTTTGGTTAGTGTAGTTAGATCCTGGTGGGTTACTGTTTGCGATTTACTTGAAAGCTGGGGGTAAACTGTTCGGGTGTTTCTAATTATGTTAGCAATCAAGTGTAAGCTGATTAAATATATCAGATCTTGTTTACAACCAGCTTGAGTAGGAAGGCTCTTGTGCAGGCAAGCAAAATTTCTCTGGTACATACAGTTAACTGCTTTTGGTTAGCTTTGCAATGCTTGTGAACCACCCATGAGAGTTCATTTACATAAACTATTTTTACAAGTAAACATCTTGCAATCAGAAAATAGTCTCTCTGATGCTTGAGTACTAGTTTGTTATTATAAAATTGTTTGGGTTTTTTTTTAAAATAATATGAACACAAAACCACTGGCCAGTAAGTATTTATCTGGATTCATCCAGGCTTAAACACTCCATGGCTGCTGACTAGATGTGTGGAAAAATGTTTTGAAAACCAAGTGCAATGCAAATACTTCTTTATGGGGCTGTCAATTTTTATGGGAGGAAACTGCTCATCTTTTTCCCACAGAGCAGCTGGTAGATTTGAACTGCTGGCCTTCATCTGTCTAATTCACACTTTTGAACATGAACTTCCAAGGGCAAAGCCTGTTCTTCCTTGCTGGAATTGCCTCTGTATTGGAGAAGCAATTGATCACACATGTGATAGTGTAATCATCTGAAGTCTCATTTCTGTGCCCTTCATTTTTTCGCCTATCCTGTGGCCTTGCACATAAAACTGCAGTGCCTTGATCGCAGTAGCTTTGAAGTGAGAAGTTTTGGTATTTGATCATTTAGTAGAAATCTT
>NW_006399752.1:28656968-28660644 GCF_000299155.1 Elephantulus edwardii
TCTCCTCCTGTGCAGTTTACTTCCACTGAAAACCTGCTGGAGGGTCAGCTATGAGTTGGTTCCAACACAACAGCACAATGACAACAATCCATGTGTACAAATTATATCTCCATTATACTTTAAAAACATCTTCCTGATGGTTTGTAATTTGACTGCACAAATCTTGCAATTTTTGTTACCTTTGTTTTTAAATATTTTATTTGACAAATCTTTTATTGTTGTGAATGATGTTTTTCTTTATTTTATTTCCAGTTATTTGCTGTCAGTATGTAGAATTAATTGGTGCATATTGTCTGGTCTCTTTCAACCTTGCTCATCTCATTAACTAGGTCTAGCAGACTTTTCTCTCCCCCGTAGACATGCATCTCTTAGGATCAAGCCATTTATGAGTGAAGATAGATTTCTTTTCCTTTTTCACCTGGATGCCTTTTGTTTCTTTTTCTCACCTGATTTCACTGGCTCGAACTGCAAGTACAACATAGAAGAGAAGTAAATGTCAAAGGCTTGATCCTGATCGTGGGAGAAGGTGATTTTCATCAATGTGGTGTATTATGTTTAAAATGTCAAACCAATCATACACTCCTGAGACAAATACTGCTTGATCATTGTAAATAATTCTCTCTATATATTCCTGGATTCAGTTTAATAATATTTTATTGTAATTTTTATGTCTGTGTTCATGAAGGATACTGATATGTAGTAATACTAGCCTTGTAGAGTGAGTTTTTGAAACTAATTTTTAAAGCATTGACATTATTTCTTCTTTAAATATTTGATGGAAGTTACTAGAGAAGCCACTTAGATATGATAATTTATTGTGGAAAGATTTTTTAAATTTATTTACTCTTTTTGCGTGAAAGACACTAGATCATACTGGTTTTTCGTTTGATCATTTATGCACATTTTGTTTTATAACATTATAATTAAAATTTCCTTTGATTATTCATATGCATTTTGTTGTAGAACATGAATTGCAATTAATTAGTTAGTTAACAACAATGTCTTATCACAATATATGTTGTCTTTCTTGTGGGAAGGTTTTAAACTATGCATTGTATTTTATCACTTGTTAAAATTCAAGCACATAGCTTAGTGATTCATGACTCTATTTGGATTTTTCACGTTTTCTTATTTCACTTTTAACAGTTGACCCTTTTCTAGAACTTACTCATTTTATCTCAGCTGTGATTGTCACAAAGGATTCTGTACAGCACCTTCTCACAAGTGATCGTAACTCCTGATTGGTCTTGTGCTTTCATTTTCATTTCTGACTTTGCTAATTTGTGCCTCTTTCTCTGTCTCTGGTCAGTCAGGAGAGCTGTTTGTTCAACTTCATTCTTCTTTTGAAAGCGTAAAGTTTTAGATCCATTGATTTATCTATTTAATTGCTTTCTTTTCTCATCCTTAAAAAATTTTGCTTTTCTCTGTTTGTTTTGGGTTTTTCTCTGTGCTTTTTATAATCCTTTCCTAAGGCAGCAGCTTTCGTTCTTGATGTGAGCCTTGGTCCTCTTTTCTGACACAGATGGGGAAGCGAAACATTGTCCTTTAAGCCCTGCTTCAATGGTAGCCCGTATTTCCCCTCTATATTTTGATTTGTTATCTCATTGTATTAATTCAGTGTATAATATTTTGTCATTTTCCTCAAGTGTTCTTTGATCCTTGGATTACTTAGAAATGTATTGTCCAGTTTAGACAGATCTGGGTGTTTCCTGAATTTCTTCCTGCTTTTGGTTTCTAATTTAATTCCTTTATGATTAGGAAACATACCTTGCTTAATATGGAACCTTTCATGTTTACCAAAATTTGTTTGAAGGACTGTACGGTCCACGTGTACTGAAGATGTTTGCTCTTACTGGGGGTGTGTCCCTGCAGGCGTCGGCTGACTGTCGATGCTGTTTGTCTTTCGGGTCCTTGTTGATTCCTGTCTTGTTATTCTATCAGTTACTGACGGGCCGGGTATTCAGCTCTCCAGTTATTACCACTGAAGTTGTTATATATCCTTTCAATTTTTGTAACTTGTTCTTCATGTGTCTTGGGGCTTTGTTTTTTAGGTGAGTGTGTATTTATAATTGTTGTATTTTACCATTTAAATGATGATTTTATTACTATGAAACGTCCCTCTTTGTCTCCAGCTAGGTCTCTTGTCCTGTGTACCATCTGTTTTACCTGATGCTAACACAGCTGTCTCAGGTATGCCGCGGCAGCCACTGCTACAGCTTCTCTTTTGTCCTCTCCCTTCACTACTCTGTTCTCTGTATTGTTGAATCTATTATGTGACTTTTGTACACAGGTATTGTGAAATCGTGTGCTTATCTTTTTTTCCAATCTGAAAAATCTCTGCCCTTTTAGTGTAAGGTTTTTCCATCACACTTAACCATGATTACTGATACGGTCAAGTGTACACTTTTTGTTTTGCTATTTGTTTTCTATATGTTGCATGTATTTTTTTCTACACTTGTTCCTTCCCTTCTACTCATTTTTGTGTTAAGTAAATATTTTTTCAAAATTTTATTATTTTTTGTGTGTATGTACCTTCAAATAGGATTTGACTGGTACAGGAGGAGATTGTCCCTCCTTCTCCAGCAAAGCATCTGGTGGATTCGAACCACACCTCTGGGATTGCAGTGCATAAGTAATTTTTTTTTTTAATAACAGCTCTTTCTCTCCTTCCATATGATTAACTGCCTCTGAAAACCTGCTGGAGGGTCAGCTCTGGGTGGTCCTGATTCCACGGTACACAAGAAGGGCAGCAACAACAACTCTTTGTCTTTTAAATCTGTTTATTTATTCTCTCCTCTCTGGTATGGAAGCTACTGGTTTTTGCTGTCTGTCCCACCCTGGAAGAACCAACATGAGCTCAATTTGGTGGGCATAGGAGCACCTGCAGGCAAGGCTGCTGCCTCTTTCCACTGCTCTTGTCTGGAGTTCAGTGGCTTCTCATGAATAACCATTTCTCAACTTCATATGAGACTTTGGTTAATTAACAGATCCCTGAAAAGGCTATTTCTAACAATTTTTTTCTGCTTTATCATTTTCTTTTTGGCGAAGGGTCTTGGCAAAGACAAGCTCCCCACACTGCTCTGCTGGAAGTCTTCATAGCACGAACTCTCAGGGGCTCAGAGGTAGAGGTGTAGTCATGGGAAGAACCAGAGGGCATCTGCAACAAAAACTTAAAAACAAATCTTTTAGTAAGTCTTTAAATCTGCAAGTGCTATCCCCTTAAGAATGGAGAGAGAAGCCACTGATAAATTATGGATTATTCATCTTTCTATCATGCATCCTTTGTTTCCTCTTAGTCATCCATCTATCCACTGCTTATTCATCATAGATCCATCCATCATCCAGCCAGCCATCATTATCATCCATCTACCTGTCATCCAAGCTGCACAGTTCAAATCCACCAGCTACTCTGTGGGAGAAGGATAGACAATCTCCTGTGTGACTGACTGCCTCTGAAAACCCGCTGGTCAGTTCCAACATGATGGCATACAACAGCAACCACCACCACCCCCCATCATCCACCAGTCTACCCATCATCTATCCATCCATTATCAACCATCCATCCATCCATCCACCTATACATCTGTTATCCACCATCCATCCATCCATCCATCCATCCATCCACCTATATATCTGTTATCCACCATCCATCCATCCATCCATCCATCCATCCATC
>NW_006399752.1:28660760-28663505 GCF_000299155.1 Elephantulus edwardii
ATCCACCATCCATCCATCCATCCATCCATCCATCTATCTCCATCCATCCATCCATCCATCCATCCATCCATCCATCTCCATCCATCCATCCATCCATCTCCATCCATCCATCCATCCATCCATCATTATCCATCAACCCATGATCATAGAGGCAATGGTGATGAGGAGGAAGTTCAAGCTTCTCTGAAGTAACTGGCAAAAAACAATACCCTAGAAATTGAGGGCATAACAACTGATATATTTCAACAAACAGATGCTGCACTGGACACACTCACCAGGTTGTTTCAAGAAATCAAGAGGACAATTACATGGCCAATTGACTGGAAGCGATCCATATTTATTCCCATTCCAATAAAAGGTGATCTGAGAGAATATGGAAATTATAGAACAGTATAATTACTATCTCACATAAGCAAGATTTTGCTGAAGATTATAAAAAAAATGACTG
Source organism: Elephantulus edwardii (assembly GCF_000299155.1). NCBI lineage: Eukaryota > Metazoa > Chordata > Mammalia > Macroscelidea > Macroscelididae > Elephantulus > Elephantulus edwardii. Next base: position 28,661,209 of record NW_006399752.1, read on the forward strand.
ATCAGTATATCAACACAAAACTGAGAGATATGCAGACTTGATTTAGAAGAGGCCTTGGCATTAGGGACATTATAGCAATATTACATGTATCTTAGCTGAAAGAAGAGAGTACAGAGAAATGCCTATCTGTGTTTCACTGACAATGCAAATGTATTTGACTGTGTAGATCACAAATTGTGGCTAACCTTGAGAAGAATGAGAATCCTAGAACACTTGATTGTGTTTATGCAAAACATATTCTTGGACCAGGTGGTAGTTGTCAGAATAGAGCATGTTCTGACACTGCATGGTTCAAAATCAAGAAAGGTGTAGTGTAGGGATGCATCAGTCTCCATACCTTTCCAATCTATGTGAGGAACAGAACATCTAAGAGGCTGAACTTTATATGGAGGCATGCACATCAGGGATGGAGAAACAGCATTCATCAACAACCTGTGCTATGCAGATGGCACAACTTTGCTTGCTGAAACTGAGGAGGACCTGAGGCATTTGCTGCTTCAATATGGCTTGAAGCTCAATATAGAGAAAACAATAATTCTCATCACTTGGCCAATTGGCAGCATCATGATAGATGGAGAAGAGATTGAGATTGTGAACAGCCTCAGCTTGCTTGGCTCCACAATCAACACTTGGTACCAGCAGTCTGAAAATCAGAAGATGAATTGCATTAGGAAAATCTGCTGTCAGGGACCTCACCAGAATACTGATGAGCAATGTTGTCAGTGTAGAGACTAAGGTGAGTTTGATCCAAAGCATGGTCTTTGCAATTACTTGCAGTGCATCAGAGAGCTGGACAATAACTAAGGCTGATAGAAGAAGAATCGATGCTTTTGAGTTTTGGTGTTGGAGAAGAGTCCATGAATTGATAAGAGAACAAACAAGTCTGTCCTGGGTAGGGTGAAACCAGGCTACTCCTTGGAGACAAGAATTTTTGAAGCTCTGTCATACATACTTTGGGCATGTTGCCAGGAGGGATCAGTCCTTGGAGAAGGACATCCTGCTTGGAAGGGTGGAGGGAAAATGCGAGGGAGAAAGACCCTGGATGAGATGGATTAACTCAATGACTCATGTAAGGCAGGTAGATGTGTCAGAGACAATGAAATTGGCTCAAGACAAAGCAAGATCTAGAGCAGATAAACAGGGTCCCTGGGAGTCACAAGTGACTCAACAGCACATAACAATAATCCATCACCCATCCATCCATCCATCCATCCATCCATCCATCCATCATCCATCCATCCCTCTCTCCCTCCATCCATCCATCCATCCATCCATCCATCCATCCATCCATCCATCCATCGCCCATCCATATATTGTTGTGGTGTACCATAGAATCGGAACCAACCCATAGCTGACCCTCTGCCAATTTTCAGAGGCAGTTAATTGCCCATCCTTCTCCTGCAGAGCAGCTGCTAGCCTCGAACTGTGTGTCTTCAGGATTGTAGCTTCTTACCACTAAGCCGTTCTCAGGCACTGTGCTAGGATATCAGAGAACAAAACATCTAAGATGAAGTCCTTGCTGTCAAGGTTGGTCCCAGGAAGGGGGAAGTCTGATGACGGCCTGTGCCCTGCTCTGAGAGATGTACACCATATCAGGGTAAGAGGGGTGATTTTGGGTTGAAGGGTGACAAGTAGAGGAGTCCTTCTAGTCTTTCCTGTAGATTCAGAAAGCCACTTTCCTACTACACACAGCCACAGCTGTGGACCTGTGCCTCTCATCTTTAATATGACTTTGTGGGGAATCATCCTTTCTGCTTTACATCATGAAACTCTAGACAGCTCTTCTTTATCTTCAACTGAGAGCTGTTTCAAGTTCCGGCATTGCGAAGCGTCTGTAGACAGAGATAAGCTGTGTTTTCACATTTTTCCTGTAAAACGAATGATCTACAACCACCATAAACCCATCACCTTCTGGCACTGAAGAGAGATCCCAGGGCACTTTCCCTACTGCTTGTGTTTCCATTTCCAGTCCTTTTCCCACCCTCTCCCTTCACATCTTTGGAGCTTTGTTGTTGTTCTGAGTGCCGTCGAGTTGCTGGTGACTAACAGCGACCCTGTGTACAATGGCTCTGAACTCGCTCTGTCCTAAGCAAGTCTCACTGACTCTGACACACTTACCCCATTACCCCAGTCACTGTATCAGTCCATCTCATCTAGGGTCTTCTTTTCCTGTGCTGTCCCTCTACCCTTCCAAGCATGATGTCCCTCTCCAAGTACTGGTCCCTCCTGGCCACATGTGAAAATATGTGAGACAAACTTTCAAAATCCTTGCCTCCAAGGAATAGCCTGGTTTCATC
>NW_006399752.1:28663855-28666832 GCF_000299155.1 Elephantulus edwardii
AACAATCTCAATCTCTTCTCCATCTATCAGGATGCTGCCAATTGGCTCAGGGGCGAGAATCTTTGTTTTCTTGATATTGAGCTTTAATCCATATTGAAGGAAACCCTCAGGGTCCCTGAGCCACAGTGGATCCCCATGAGCCAGAATCCACCTTAGGGCCCAAGAAAGACCCTACCACTCCCAGGTGGGCTTTTGTCTGATTCGAGCTGCTGTTAAAATGTGGGAACGCTTTTGTGGGCAAAAGCATTCTTCTACACTTCCTGGCCCTGGAAGGACCCCTACACTGCCCTGACTGCAGTGTAAGTGGAGGAACTCATTCTGGCCGCCAGGGACAAAGGACCCTACTCCAGCTGAGACCATCCTCTGTTCTAATTGGCCAGTGCCTGGACCTTCTCTTATGGGTTCAGACCTGAGTCATAGCTGACTCTCCGGAAGGTTTTCAGAGGCTGTAATTGCAGGCGAGGAGGATGTTCTTCTTTCGCCCACAGAGCAGCTGATGGTTCCAAACCACCTGCTTTTGGGCATCTTGTCACTAAAACCCTAAAACAGTGCCATCCAGCTTATACGAATCACGGTGACTCTGAAGGACAGACCCAAACTGCCCCCTGGGGCTTCCCAGATGGTAAATCTTTACGAGTGTGGCTTGTTACAGCCTTCTCTGGAGCAGTTTTTTTCTTTTTTAAAAAAATTATTGCTGTTGTTATGTGCCATCGAATTGCCTGCCACTCATCACAACCCTGTGTACAACAGCCCTAAACCCTGCTCTATCCTGTGCCAATTGTATTATCTCTCACACACCTACCCCCATTACCCCAGTCACTGAATCAATCCACCTCATTGAGGGTCTTCCTCTCTTGCATGGTCCCTCTCCAAGGACTGCCCAAAGTATGTCAGAGAAAGCCTCAGAATCCTTGCCTCCAAGGAGCATCCTGGTTTCACCTTCTCCGGGACAAACCTGTTCATTCCCCTACTAGATTATGGTATATTCCACACTCTTCTCCAGCACCACAGCTCAAAGGAATCAATTCTTCTTCTACCCTTCCTAGTCATTGTCCAACTCTCTGATGCATAACAAGTGATTGTAAAGACCATGGCCTGTATCAGGCACACCTTAGTCTCCAGAGTGACACCATTGCTTTTCAGTACTTTGGAGAGGTCCCTAACAGCAGACGTTCCTATCACAATACGTCTTTTAATTTCCTGGCTGCTGGTACAGAGAGTGTTGACTGTGGAGCCAAGCAAACGAAAACTGTTGACAATCTCAATCTCTTCACCATCTATCATGATGCTGTCAATCAGCCCAGTGGTGAGAATCTTTGTTTTCTTGATGTTGAGCTTCAATCCATATTGAAGGTTACAGTCCTTGACCCTCTGCAGCAAGTGCTTCAGGTCCTCCTCAGTTTCAGCAAGCAGGGCTGTGTCATCTGCATAAGGCAGATTGTTGATGAGTCTACCTCCAATCCTGATGCCACATTCCTCCTCATAGAGCCCAGCCTCCCGGATAATGTGTTCCACATACAGATTAAAAAGGTATGGAAATAGGACAAATTCCTGGCATACATCCTTCCCCATTTTGAACCATGCAGTGTTTCCCTGCTCTGTTCTGATGACTGCCTCTTAATCCAAGTATAGGTTTCACATTAGCACGATCAAGTGTTCTGGGATTACCATTCTTCTCAGAGTCAATCACGGTTTGATGTGATCCACACAGTCAAAAGCCTTTCCATAGTCAATGAAGCACAAATACACACTCCTCTGGTACTCTCAGCTTTCAGCCAAGATCCATCTAACATTAGCTACAATGTCCCTAGTACCACGACCCCTTCTAAACCCAGCCTGGACTTCTGACAGTTCTCTGTTGATGTACTGTTCCTGTCATTTTTGGATAATCTTCAGAAGAACCTTGCTTGCATGTGATATTAATGATATTGTTTGATAATTTCCACATTCTGTCAGATCACCTTTCTTTGGAATGGAAACAAATACAGTTCTCTTTCTAGTTTATTTACAAAATTAGAATACATTATTTTTCAGACCAGATTCTTCCAATTTCCCTCACCCCTCCATCAAATTGTATAGCCCTGTGATTAATGCCCTGACACATCTTCATCCCTCTGCTTCCACTCCCCCCATCTTCATACTCATTCTACAATAACGATTTTATACAATATTTGTCCTTGTGGGACTGAGTCAGTTCACTCAGCATAACGCTCTCCAGTCCCTCCCAAGCTAGGTAATAATTTACAAAGCATTGCTCCTGTGTGCCAGGTTAGGGTTAGGGTATTCCATTGTGTGAATGTACCATAATTTCTCAATCCATTTATTTGTGTTTGGACATCCGGGCTGTTCTTATGTTCTTGCAATGGTGAATAATGCTGCTATGAACATTGGTGTACAAGTTTCTGTTCTCACTTCCACAGGTGAACCACTGATCTTTTGATTAACAGCCCAAACCGTGGGCATCGACTCACCTGGCCTCAGTCTCTCCACCTGCGAATGCGGACACTTACACATCACAGCAGTAGGAATGCCCGCACCTCCTGCTCCCTGGTTCTCTCTGGGAGAAAGCCATCATCCCACCTCCCTTCCCTCGTGATGAAGCCCCTCAGTGGGTCTGTCTTTCCCCTGGCTGTGTACAGTTACACACTTCGGCTGAGAGAGGATGGAAGACGTGTACTGATCAAGGACTTTTGCTAAGATCACGAAACGGGGTCTGTGACCTTTAGAGCAAGCCACAATAACCACCTCTTTGCCAATCTGGATGCCTTTTATTTCCTGCTCTTGTCGTATTGCCCTAGCAAGTACTTCCAATACAATATTGACTAGAAGTAGTGATAATGGGCATCCTTGTCTGGTCCCAGTTTGCAAGGAAAATATTTTTTTTTTAATTTAGGTTGTTTATTTTTCATTTCAATGAACATCTACAGAGATTTTGGGATTCCATTCATTCATTGTTGCACCCTTCTCCCCGCAAAAA
>NW_006399752.1:28667017-28683259 GCF_000299155.1 Elephantulus edwardii
ATATAATACTTTTAGACTATTCTCTCCCCCATAGACTTCAATGCCGTAGAAAAATACTTTTAATCTTTCTCCATTCAAAAGAATATTACCTTTTGGTTTTGCATATATACTTTTCACTATGTTGAGGAAATTCCCTTCTATTCCAATTTTTCTGAGTGTCTTTATCAGGAAGGGGTGTTGGATTTTGTCAAAGGCCTTTTCTGCATCAGTTGCTAAGATCATATAGTTCTTGTTATTTGCTTTGTGAATATGGTGAATTACATTGATTGTTCTTCTTGTTGAACCATCCTTGCTTACCTCATGAATCCCACTTGGTCATGATGAATTTTTTTTTATGTTCTTTTGGATTCTATTGACTAGAATTTTGTTAAGGATTTTTGCATCTATATCCACACATCCACAACAGATATTGGTCTGTCATTTTCTTTCTGCTGCAGGGGGCTCTTGTGTGTCAGGAAGTGTGAGGATGGTGCAGGCTAGAAGAGGGTTCAGATCTTTTGTTCATAATGTTGCTATGAGTTTTACTCGACTTGATAGTATCTAACAACAACAACAAGAATGAGAAGTTTTCTTTCTTGATATCATCTTTGCCTGGTTTTGGTTATTAGGGTTATGCTTGCTTCATAGAATGACTCTGGGAGTGTTCCTTCTTTTTCTATTTCAAAAAGTACTTTAAATGGAATTGGTGATAGATCCTCCCTGAATGATAGAACTCAGCTGTGAGGCCATCTGGTTCAGGACTTTTCTATGGGGAAGTCTTTTTATGACCTGTACAATTTCTTCTTTTGTGATGGGTCTGTTCAAGTGTCTTACATCTGTCCATGTCAGTCTGGGTAGGGCACGAGTTTCAAGGAATTTGTCTATTTCCTCTAGGTTTTCAAATTTATCAGAACATAGCTTTTCATAGTATTCCAATATTATCAATTTAATTTCATCTGTTCTGTTGTGATGTCACCTCTATCATTTCTTTTTTTAAATTTACTATTAATTTCAGTAAAAATTTACAGAGACTTTAGATTTCCATTAATTCATTGTTGCACATTTCTCCCCTCCCAAGCCTTCCCCCTGGTACACTACCCTCTTGGAAAAGTAAAAGACAAATTCTTTCATTGTTTTACAAACCCTCCCCCAGGTCCACTCCACCATGTAGCCTTCACTCTAGACTCCTGTCATGATAAAAATACCTAATCATATATCCCTTTCTGGCCTCGCCCCAGCACGACGGCTGCCCTCTCTCTCCGAGCCAGCTCTGGGCTCCATGTTCTAACCACAGCCGGGCTGGCGGCTCATTTGGAGCCTTTATGAGAACGAAAAAAGGCAGCCTCTTTGCCAGGCACAGAACCTGGTAGGTGGGCCACAAGCTTGACCCAGGCTCCACAAGTGGCTTTTGCTGGGCACTCTTGAGCAGTGGATATCCTGCACAACTGTACATGGCAGCCCTGCTGGCTGCACTCAGTGCCATTTCAGAATCACAGCTGTAAATGTATAGCTCTACGGCACGTGGATTTTAATGTAGACTAAAGTTGTCAAAGGTTTCATTTTCCTTGTAGTTACAATAAACTTTCATGAGAGCAGAAGCCACAAAAAAAAAAGGAAAAGAAAAGAAAGCAGGAGCCACAAAACCGAATGATGAATTGCACTAGGCAATTCTGCTGAAAAACGTCCCTTTAAAGTGATAAAGAGCAAGGATGTCACTTTAAAGACTAAGATGAGCCTGACTGAAGCCATGATGTTTTCAATCCCTTCCTATACATGTGAATGTTGAACAAGGAAGACTGAAGGATTTTTAAAATTGTAGTGTTGGAGACAAGTAGTCACTATTTAAAATTGTAGTGTTGGAGATAAGAACTGACTGACACTGAAAAATTTCAGGAGGCACCATATGGGTAGGATCCAATGAAGGAGGAAGTGGAAGCTAAATTGAAGACACTGGCAAAAAATAATGCCCCAGGAATCAACGGGACACCAATTAACTTGTTTCAATTAATAGCTGCAGCCTAGGATGTGCTCACTAGTCTATGCCAGGAAATTTGGAGGACTGCTGTCTGGCCAATGGATTGGAAGAGGTTCATATTTGTTCCCGTTCCCAAGAAAGGTGATCCAATAGAATGTGAAAACTATCAAACAATGTTATACTATTACATGCAAGCAAAATAGTACTGAAGACCATTTTAAAATGGCTAGAACAGTACATAGATAGGGAATTGTCGAAAGTTCAAGCAGGATTTAGAAGAGACTATGACACCAGGGATAGCACTGCTGATGTCAGATAGATCCTGGCTGAAAGTAAAGAATACCAGAAGAATGTCTATTTATGGTTTATTGACTATGCAAAGGCATTTGACTGTGTGGATCATAAAAACTTATGGCTGACATTGAGAAGAATGGCAGTCCCAGAGTACTTAATTGTGCTCATGTGAAACCTATACCTAGACCAGGAGGCTGTTGTGTGAACAGAGCAAGGGAACACTACATGATTTAAAATTGAGGTAGTGTGTCAGGGTTCTATTCTCTCTCCATAACTACTAAATCTGTATGCTGAGAAAATTATTCAAGAAGCTGAACACTACGTGGCATCAAGATTGGAGGAAGACACATTAATAATGTGCATTACGCAGATGACACAAATGTGCTTGCTGAAAGCGAGAAAGACTTGAAACGTTTGTTGCAGAAGATCAAAGAGTATAGCCTTCAATATGGATTGAATCTCAAAGTCAAGAAAACAAAAATTCTTACCACCGGACCAATAGGCAACATCATGATAGAGAAAACATCGAAACTGTCAACTTTGTCTTGTTGGATCCGCAATCAACATCCTTGGTACCAGCAGCCAGGAAACCAGGAGACTCATTATACTGGGAAAGTGTGTAACCAGAGATCTCTCCACATTATTGAAGAGTAATGATATAATTTTGAGGATTAAAGAGCGTCTGATTGAGGCCGTCGTCTTTCTGATCACTTTCTATGCATCCGAGAACTGGGCAGTGAATAAGGATGACAGAAGAAGAGTTGATGCCTTTGAGCTGTAGTGTTGGAGAAGAGCACTGAACATCCCATGGAAGGCCAAAACCCCAAATATATCTCTGAGAAGGTGCAGCCAGATTGCCCTTTGGAGGCAAAGGTGATAAAGCTTCACCTCACATACTTCTGGCATGTTGCTGGGTGAGGCTACTCCTTGGAAAGGGGCATGATACTTGGGAAGGCGGAGTGTCGACAGAGGAGAGGAAGACCCTCAACCAGGCGATTGACACGGTGACTGCTGCCATGGGCTCTAATGTGTTAGGAAGAATGAGGACGGTACAGGATAGGGCAGGGTTCAGATCTGTTGTTCATAGGGTTGCCTATGGGTTGTTCGCGACTCAACAACACCCAACAACAATGACATTAACCATGCAAACAAATCAGTCTTGGATGAAGTTGAGCGGAATGCTGAAAGCAAGGATGGGGACACTTCACCACTCATCCCTTGGGCATAGGAGGAAGTACAGGCATGCTGGGAAGGGTCAGCGAAGGAGGGGAGGACGCTCATCGCATGGACGGTCAGAGGGCACAAGGACAGCTTGAGAGCAGCAGGGACTTGTGAGGCCTCAGCAGGACAGGGCAGGGCTTCACGGTGCTGCGGCCTGGCTTGAGGGCGAGGGCGGTGAGCAGCAGGGGTATGTATGTAAAGACCCCAGAGCCCACAATCAGGAGCCCGAGCTCTGCATTAGGTGCAAACAGCTTAATGACTAAAAGCAGCAAGAAAGCAAGTGTCCAAGCCTTTAATAAACCCACCGTGTGGGCTGGACGTCCGCTCCTGACAACCTCCGTCAGGTCCGGGATCTGGGGGCCGTGAAGCTCTCTGGGAGAATGCCCCTCTTTGTCCCTCAGAGTCCCTGATGGATCTGAAACTGCTTTTAGGTTAATAATGCAACACACCAAGCCCTGGACCTCCAGGTCTGCCGGGAGTCCACTGTGTGCCAGGCTCTGAGGACAGAGCTGACCAGGACCTGGCCTGGGTACACACAGAGGTCTGGAGGCTGGGAGGCTCACAGGTGCAGAGGCCCACAGCTTCAGCGCAGCCAGCAGGACTCTGTTGAAGTCAAGGTCAGGCAGGCCATCTGGGGCTGGCGTCCAAGGGTCAGTGCAGGGCCTTGAGCCATGGTGCCGCCTCTGTCCTGTGGGGCAGGACTTCCTGTTCCGGGTTCAAGTCATTATTTGACGCCATGGAATCCCTTGCACCAGCCCCGTCCTGCGACGTCCTCAGTCTTCTGGACGTGAGCTCATTGCTGTAGCTGCTATGTCCACCTGGTTTCAAGTTTTCCTCTTTCTCAGTAATCAACTGACATACAGCGGGTGCCCTGTGAATGCAAGGGCTGGGTGTTAGAATCCACCCAAATGTGCCTTGGAGGACAGGCCTGGAGATCAGCTTAGAACCATCAGGCCTTGAAAACCCTGAGGTGCCGAGTTCTGCTGTCAAGGTGGGCTCAGTGTAGACTGATGGGTTGTGGGGGGAGTAGAGGACACAACTCTTCTACCTGTACCTGGAGGCTACCCCATCCTCCCCTTGGGGTGGGGGGACCAGGGATGAATTCCGAGTCTCCTGGACGTGTGCCTTGTCCTGCCCACCAAACACTGGACTCAACTTTGCAAATATGGCAGCTGCACTGGGGGGAGCCCATGGCCCCCATGGCCTCCGCGATGGAGAACAAGCAGGCTGGGCCTCTGTTCCCAGAGCTGGATCACCTTTGCACAGTATTAATGTAAAAGCTTCATTTAAAAGACGCCAGCTGTGGTCCTGCCCAGGTTTATTCATATGGGACCTTCGCTGGGTCAACGTAATACTTAACTACTGCTTATTATCCCATCAGTCTTCAGGGACAACCCATGATCTAATCGCCCAGCATTTATGTTGCTTGGCAACCACAAATAGAGAAGAATAGCCCTTAAAGGGGCAGTGTGGAATTTCACGCCCCTGCAGTGAGCTGGGCGTAGGTTCCCAGAGCACCCTGTGTTTTTAATTCCACGAATAAAAATGTGTAATGAATAATTAATTATGTGCTTGGAGGCACAATAGCTGCCTACTTTTGAATATTCATCAGTGGCATTATTAATTCACTAAGAGGCCCAGGGAGGCTGCAGCCGCTCTCAGCCTGGCTGGAGGACGCACACAATGGCCCGCAAACTTTCTTACACACACTTTTCTTTGGGAGTTGCTTTCTGGGTAATTTTCCTCCTTTGCCACAGCCCAGGTTCCCACAGAGCTGGTAAGACGTGGAGGCTACCAGCGCCCAGGATAAAAAGCCGTGAAAGAACCCCGCCTGGAAAGTCCATTAGTGGCCAGGCCCACTGGCCTCCCCTGACTGAGGGCAATGGCGTGGGAGGGGGCGGAGTGTGAGCTGGTCCCTTCTGGAGGGAAAGGGAGAGTCAGGAGAGTGTCTGACAGCTTGGCCCTCTGCCAGAGTCCCCTCCTATGTGGTCATGGTCAGGATGCAGCCTCCAAGGAGAGGCAGGCTGGGGAGGGACCCACTCCTTGCCTGAGTCTCCAGGCCTCCTTGGTCCTGGGGTGTTTCCCAGCCACGCGTCCTGTGTACTGTGGACCTTCTGGGCTGCTGGGGGCTGTTAGGTGTCCTCACATCATTTCCAATCCATGGAGACCCCACAACACAGAAGGAGGCTTGCCAGACGTGTCCCCGCTTACCATCACTGCTGGACTTGCATCTGCCCACTGTAGACAGCCTACCTCAGGAGGGTCTTCCTCTTTCCCTCTGACCCTCTCTTCACCAGGCATGATGTCCTTCTTCAGAGACTGGTCCCTCCTGATACCATGGCCAAACTGTGTGACATACACCATCCTCCATCTGAAGGGACATTCTGACTTCACTTTTCCCAAGCCTTTTGCTTGTTCTTGAATCCATAGGATATTCATGTGTTCACCTCTACCACAATTCAAAAGCATCGGTTCTCCAGTCTTCCTTATTCATTGTCCAGTTTTCACACGTATGTTGTGGTTGTTAGGTGCTGTGAGTCGGCTGTGACTCACGGTGACCCTACGAACATCAGATCTGAGCCCTGCCCTACTCGAAATCGTGTTCACGACCTCAATGTGCTCCAGCGCGTTGGTATAGACACTGTCAGTCAGTCTGTTGGGGGTCTTCCTCTCTTTCTCAGACCCTCTACCTTTCTCAGCATGATGTCTTTTTGCAAGGACAAGCCTCGACCAAGTCTCGCCATCCTGGCTTCTAAGAAGCACTCTGTGTGTGCTTTCTTCAAGACAGAGCTGGGGGGCAGTCCACAGATATTCAGCACTCTTCTCCAACACCACAGCTCAGAGGCATGGATTCCTCTTCTGTTATTCACTAACTTTCAGATGCATAACAAGTAGTTGAAAAGACCATGCCTTGGATCAAGGGCACCTTAGTCTTTAACTGACATCCTTGCTCTTCAGCTCTTTGGAGAGATCCTTGACAGCAGACTGACCCAGTGCAACGTGTCTTGATTTCTTCACAGCTGTTACTGTGGGTGCTGATTGTAAGATCACATCGTTGACAACTCCAGTCTTTTCTCCATCTAACATATTGTTGCCTGTTGGTCCAGTGGTGAGGATGTTTGCTTTCTTGATGTTGAGATGGGATCCGTGTTGAAGGCTGTAGTGTTCGAGCTTCTGCATGTTAAGCAATTGCAAATACCATGGCTTGGCTTTGACTGTTGTTAAATGCCATCAGGTTGACTGTAACTCACGGCACCCGTCCGGACAGCGGATGAACCTTGAACCTTGCCCTTCCCTGTGGCACCCTCACAACTTCTACTTGGCTTGAGCCCCTGGTGCAAGCACTGTGTCAGTCGGCTTTGTTGGGGTCCTCCTTTCTTTCTCTGTCCTTCCACTTTCCCCAGCATGATGTCTTTTTCTAAGGACTGGCCCCTCCTGACATCATGCCCAAAGTCCGAGAGATGCAGTTTCACCACCCTCACCTCTCTGGGGGTTCTTCCTCCACGACAACCTTCTGCACTCCCCAGTGCTGGGGTGGCACCCTTGCGCTCTGGTGGCTCCTGCGTGGCTAGGACCCCTTATTCCTTTTTCTTATTAGCTTGTTAATGTCTTCTTGATACCAACATGGCTAGCTGCCTATCCAGCACTCACTGCCCTTCTTCCCCACTGGCAGTCTCTATTTTCAAAGGGCAGCATGGCACCCAGCCCAAGGATTGTGCTTCCCAGCCTTCCTTGCAGCCAGAAATGCTCATGTGATTTCCTTCTGGCCAATGAGATAATCTTGGACGCTGGTCTCTGCAGAGGAACATGCTCGATTAATTAGCAGGTCAGCAAAGAAGAGGAAGACGCTCAAGGAGCTGGATGGAGGGGGTGCAGGACCAGACGCCGCTCTGCACTGTTGAACCTGGGGGTCTCAGTGAGTCGGAAATGGCTCAGTAGCACCACCAACAGCAGGCATGTCCTCATAGCAGCTCTCTGAGGTGGACAGGACAAGAGTCCCAACTACTTACCGTTGTTGTTATTGTTGGCCATCAAGTTGGAATCCACCCATAGCTGACCCTCCAGGGGTTTTCAGAGGCAGTAAATGACATGAGTGGAGATTGCCTATCCTTCTCCAGTGGAGCATCTGGTGGATTTGAACCGCATGCCTTTGGGATTGCAGCACAGCTTCTTACCACATGGCCATCAGAGTTTGGTTAGCATTAGTCCTATTACAAAGCAGGATGGACTGTTGGATCTTCGAGGCCATCCAGTGAGCGTGGCTCCCTCCAACATAATGATTTCAAGAGCATCCCAGTTCTTCTTTACAGATGTGGAAGTTGTGTCTGAAGACATGAGAACGACTCGGCCAAGGTGACGCAGCCTCCCGTCTAGGTCCCAATGACCTGCCTCCCAGTGACACATCCTTTCTCCTGTCTCACATCTTCTCCAGCCTTCCAGCACCTTCTTCCTTCTTCCCATGTGCCCTCCTCACTTTGTGCTCCCAATCCCTTCCACCTCCTGTCCCCTGATCTGCACAGTCTTCTTCCAGAAAGCCTTCCACACTTACCACCATTGGATCGGCTCCGTTCTGCTGCTCCCACCTTGGGTTCCGTGACCGCTCGCCAAAGGTTGTAGCCACCCACAGTCTCCCGGCAGCACTTACCCTATTGCTTGGCCTGAGGCTGTCTCTTCTAGCCGTGGGAGTATGTTGGGCGTCTTCTACACCGCGGAAGACTGCAGCTCCCAGAGGCAATCCTCACCAATGACGGACCAATATCCAGCTTTCTTCCTTGGCAGGGGGATGTGTGGGATGCTGGGGGTCCCCACTGCCTTGCAGAGTTCCTCTGTCTAATGAGTCCCCGTGGGCTTGCTGGGAGCTGGTCGCCTTGTGCACCCTCTCCCTGTCCCATTCCTGATTGCTTCTCTGTATTTGCCTGGAATCTCTTCCCCTGTAAATTCTGTGCTCAAATCCTTGTCTTAGGATCTGCTTTGGGAACCCAAGCTCAAAGCACCGCACGTGACATCTGGCTGGCATCTTCTCCAGAATTCTGTTGTCAGATCCCTCCAGAAACTTCTCATGGTGCCACTTTGGTCTCCAGCTTGTTTTAAGGAGATCCAGCCAGGAAACAGAGCCTGTGGGCGGCTCAGTGGGTAAACTCAGGGCCCCTACACCACCCATGTGTAATCAGAGGCTGGGGAAATGGCCATCAGAGGTCAGGCCCTGGCTCTGCAGGCTGCCAATACATTGTACTCAGTGATGAGAGGCCTTACTACCCTTTGGGCATCTGGTGATGATGGACAGTAAGACTGATAATTGTTCAAGAGGTCAGCTACCTCAGCATGTCTGCATCCGTTGCCTGCTCTACACACTTGATCTTTGAGGTGGATTGTGGGCCCACACTTCCCTACGTGGACTAGTGATTGTGAGTGTGTGTGTGTGTGTGTGTGTGTGTGTAGGGGTTTTTGTTCCCCTCAAAAGATGGGGGGATGGTATGTGTGTAGATACTTTGTACTTAACTTGGGAGCATCCTGAGGTGGACACACATCTAGCTCTCATGCTATGTGTGAACTTGGCAGTGGCCTGAGCCTGTGTGAAGTGTTAACGTTCACTGAGTAGCCGGCTGAGGGAAGCCGGGGACGTCCCAGAGCAGAACATCTACACGTGAAGCACCATCCACAGCAGGCGTCCAGGGGGGTCCGTTCTTTTAGCCCCTTCCTTCCTTTCCCACTTGGCAATCACACCTGGCCGCTCCCCTCAGTCCCCACAGTCTAGTGGACAAGGGAGTGCATACCCTCTCTGACACCATCTGTCCTCTTTCGTACTGTGGGGGCTTGCATGCTGCTGTGATTCTGGAAGCTTTGCCACCAGGATTTCAGAGCTCCCAGCACCTTCCACGGTGGGCAGGTTTCTGAATGAAGATAGACTAGGAGGAAAGACCTGCCATTCTACTTCTGAAAACGGGCTGGTAGAGGCCCTGGGGGTCGCACAGGACGCTGTCGGCCTTGTTTGCTTGGGACACGCCAAGTAGAGGCAGCATTCCATGGAGGAGGCCATCATGGAGAGCAGAGACCACAAGGGACCCACGACCATCAAGAATCGAGAGATGGGAGTGGAATGCTTTTTGGGTCCAGGTCTCCAAGACCTGGGGCAGGTTTATGCTAAGGTGGAACTTAGGGGTTCCTGAGCTGCAGACACTGACAGGAGAGGAGGACTTTACCCTGAATTGCAGCCGAGAGAGATGAGGCTCTGAGCCTCCTGCAGTGTGAGAGAGTAAAGGCCTGTTTGCTAAAATCATCTCTGTGTTGGGCTTGTTTTCAGGAGGATCAGTCCTTAAAAAAAGACATCATGAAAAAAAAAAAACGACATTCTGGGAAAGGTGTCAGAGAGGCCAGTCCTCAGAAAAGGACATCCTATGGGAAAGGTGGAGGGTCTGAGAGAGGGAGGGAGACCCTCAACAAGGCAGGGTGACAGTGACTGAAGCCACACCTGAGCGCCTGAGCACCATCGAGCAGGTTGGGATGAGGCTCAGATCTGTGTGCAGAGGCCTCTAGGCGTGTGGTTGACTACGTGACGCCCAACAGCAGCAAAACCACCAGCTGTGGAATGTAGGTTCTAGAACGCTTCATAGCTAAGACTCTGTATTTACCTACTAACCTATTCGTTACTTACCTGTCTCTCTGTTGAAGAAACAAAACATGATTCCTGGGTTTCCTTTTTCATCAAAGTCGTTCCATAGACCTAGCACATTCACTTATGAGGAGAGAAACAACGCAACCACGGTGTCAGGCCTCATTAGATCGCGCCCTGATGGACATCGTCCAGCAGGCCTAGTGTGGGGACTCGGTCTGTGAAGCCTTTCTTGCATCTTGTTTTTTCCACGGCTTGAAAATGAGACAATGCCTGCATGTCCTCCTCACCTCTTGGGTGTAGGTGCTCTGCATGTCAGCGTCCCCTGCACCCCCTGGATGTGACATGGCTTGTGATGACTGCAGAATGGGCATCTGCATGTCAGTGTCCCCCTCACCTCACCTCCCCTGGGTGTAATGAGTCCTGTGTCCAGCCCCCCTCCCCAGGGTGTAATGTGCCCTGTGACGGCTGCAGGAGGGGGTTTTGATGCCGGTGTCCCCCCCTCCATGTAACGAGTCCTGTGTCCCCCCCACCCCGGGGTGTAACATGGCCTGTGATGGCCACAGGAGGGGGTTCTGATTCTGGTGTCCCCCTCACTCCCTGGGAAGCTTCGAGTTGGGATCGACTCAACAGCAATTGTCTTTTCAGTGCTTCCGGTGAAGAGTGGAGGGATCATGAATAATAAATATGGAGATAAGAGGATGAAACTGGGAAATCAATTTACTGCAAAATATTTGCATACTTTATTAAAAGACACTGCGTATGAGGCCCATAGCAGGTGGAGCGGGTTATATTTTTATTTGATTTGTGTACATTACACCCTGGAGATGCAGTGAAGCAAAGTCACTGTGCGGGACCCCTCCTATCAAAACTCACAGAGCAATAGGCGCAAAGGACGTCGGTCTTGACTCCCAGACCCTCACCTCACAGGGAAGCAGACAGACCGGCAGAAATCACCAAGCTTGCTGGCATAGCCAACGCTCACCAGGAGAAAACATTAAATGTCCTCAGAATTTAAAGACTCTGAAAAATGCCCAAGGTCATGTCAGATGAGTTTGCATAGCCACAGCTGGTTTTTAAAAACAGCTTTGCTCATAGAACAACCAATCTCAAATGATCAAAAGAACAGCATTTGTCCAGAGATAAGGCTCAGAGGAAGACCCCTCAATAACGTGTGTTATGCAGATGTCACAGCCTTGCTCGCTGAAAGTGAGGAGGACCTGAAGCACTTGTTGTAGAAGATCGAAGACTATACAGCCTTCAATATGGATGGTATCACAATGTCAAGGAACAAAAATTCTTAGCATTAGATCGATAGGTAGCACCATGATAGATGTAGAGAAGATTGAAACGGTCAACAACTTCATCATACTTGGATCCACAATTAACAGCCTTGGAACCAGCAATCAGGAAATCAGGAGTATTGCACTGAGACAGTCTGCAGTCAAGGACTTCTCCAAATCATTGAGGAGCAATGAAGTCAGTATGAGAACTAAAGTGCATCTGATTCAGGCCATGGCCTTCTCAATCACTTGCTATACATCTGAGCACTGGACAATTAATAAGGATGACAAAAGAAGAATTGACACCTTTGAGCTGTGGTGTTGGAGAAGAGCACAGAACATCCCATGGATTTTCAAATGAACAAACAAATGTATCAGCCAGAGTGCTCCTTGGAGGCAAAGATAAGAAAGCTTCACCTCAAATACCTTGGACATGTTGCTGGCAGGGCCTGTTCCTTCGAGAGGGGCATGACACTTGGAAAGCCAGAGGGTCAGTGAAGAAGAGGAAGACCATTGACCAGGTGGAGTGACATGGTGACTGCCTCAGTGGCCTCTCCTGTGTCAGGAAGTGAGGATGGGGCAGGATAGGACAGGGGTCTGATCTGTTGTTCACAGGGTCGCAATGAGTCATACTCGACCTGATGGCATCTAAGAACAAGACTCAGAAGGCAGGAAGCCATTGGAAAGAAGGTCGAATGGAAGTAGGTAACCCAAGGAGAAAGTGGGTAGAGCACTGTTACATTGTAGGAACTGTAATCAGTGTCATAAAACATGTATCAACTGTTGAATAAAAAAAATCTGACTCTAAACTTTCTTTCAAATCACAATGAAAAGTTTAAAAAAAGAAAAGCAGTTCAAAATTAAGAAGGCAAGAGTCTGCCTCTAGCCAAATACACATCTGCACATGGCTGACATCTGAGTGGGACCAGAGGGAAGAAATACGCAGGACAGGCTCCTTCTCCTTGTCTCCTGTGCATGCTTCTAGATGCTTCTTTTTGCAGCCAACAGATCCTTCTTTGTGCCATGCGTGGTAGAGCATTCGTAGGCCTTCATTGCCCCCCAACCCCCGCCCAGTTCACAGAAGTGTTTAAGAAGTTATGTCCCAGATGGACTCCACTGGGTCCTGAGAGGTGCCTGAAGCTTGGGTCAGATCTGCTGCTCACAGGGTCGCTAGGAGTTTACTTGATGCAATGGCAAATGACAACAAATGGTGAGAGTGAATTTCTGATTGTGGTCTCCTTAGTAATGGGAACAATGACTGTGACAGCAGAGGCCAAAGGTCAGAGGACACCAGAGGACAGGCGTCTCATTCCAGCTGGGATGGGTAGTCAGGACCACCTTGGTCCTGCTGGTCAGAGCCTAGCCCCGCTCTCCATCAGCCCTGATTCCCTCTGTGTTAACTCAGCACCAGCAGTTAGCAGAGCTCCCTAAATGCCTTCAAAACCCCAGGGAGATGCAGGCACTTCCTGTACAATAGCCATAAGGGTTATTCAATCTCTGGGGCATCTATTGACTGATAACTTCTGAGGAATCCTTTCCTTTATCTGATTTCTTTTTCAGTTTTAAGTTAATTTTAATGAAAGTTTACAGAGACTTTAGATTTCCATTCATTCATTGTTGCACAATTTCCTCCTTGCCTATCCCTCCCCACCCCAGTTAGCTTTTCTCTTTGAAAAAGAAGAAAAAATTATTTCATTGTTATACAACACCCCCTCCACTCCACTATGAAGCTTTCATTGGACTCTTGTCATGACAATAATACCTAATCATATATTCCTCCTAAACAGTTCTCTCCCTCATCTGTTTCAATTCAGTATACATTATTTGTCCCCTCTTTTTTTAGTTTCCCCCAACCCTGATGTCAGTCCCTCTTTACAACAGTAGTATTATGCAGTATTTTTCCTTTTGTGACTGAGATATTTCACTCAGCATAATGTCCTCTAAGGTCACCCATTTTAATATAAAAAACCAGTATAATAATTCATGAGTTCCTTGGTTTTCAATGCAGCATAGAATTCCATTGTGTGAATATAACACAGCTTCTCTATCCATTAATTTATTGATGGGCACTTGGGTTGTTTCCAACTCTTTGCTATTGTGAAAAAAGAAGCAATAAACATAGATGTGCACATATCTGCTTGGGTGGCAATTATGGTTTCTTTAGGGTATATTACCAGTAGTGGAATTGCTGAGTCAAATGGTATTTCTATTTGCAACTTTTTGAGAAAGCACCATACTGCCTTCCATAGTGGTTGCACCATTTTACACTCCCACCAACACTGAATAAGAGTTCCAATTTCTCCGCAACCTCTCCAGCATTTGATGTTTGCTGTTCTGTTAAATTTTGCTTTTCTTACTGGCGTGAGATGATATCTCATAGTTGTTTTGATTTGCATCTCTCTTAGAGCTAGGGATTTTGAACATTTCTTCATGTGTTTGTTTCCCATCTGAACATCTTCTTTGGTGAAGTGTCTGTTCATATCCTGTACCCATTTTGCAATTGGATGGTTTACTGTTATCTTGTTGTGGTGCTCAAGTATTCTATAAATTCTAGATGTAAGTCCCTTATCAGACATGTCATTACCAGATTTCCCCCCTTCCCCTCAGTCTGTGGCTTCCCTTTTAACCCTGTTGCGATGTTTTTGGATGTGCATAGGGATTTGATTCGTAGAAGATCCCATTCATTTATTTTATCCTTTCTTGGTTGTAGGTTTTTCCGGATGCTCTGAAGACTGTTCATGTTGTGGATTAGGACTTCTGGACTTCATTCAGGCTTTTCTTTAATGAAGTTTATAGTTCTTGGTTTTAGTTCGAGGTCCTTGATCTACTTTGAGCTGGTTTTGTGTATGGAGTGAGGTGTGGGTCTAACTTGAATTTTCTGCAGATACTTTTCCAATTTTGCCAGCACCATTTGTTAAAATGCTATCATTTCCCTACTTCACTGATTTCGTCTCCTTGTCAAAAATCAGTTGACCATAGGTAGATGGGCTGATTTCTGGGTTCTCAATTCTATTCCACTCATCTATGTGCTGTCATTGTACCAGTACCACAATATCTTGACCACCACAGCAGTGCAGTAGGATTTGAAATCAGAGAGTGAGATGCTTCCTACCTTGTTTCTCTTTTTAAGGAGTGCTTTACTTATTTGGGGCCTCTTTACCATTCCACATGAAACTGAAGATTGCCTTTTCCATTTTGCTGGAGAATGGGATTGGTATTTGTATTGGGGTTGCATTGAATGTGTAAATTGCCTGTGGTAGTATTGTCATTTTCACAATATTGAGTCTTCCTATCCATGAGCAAGGAATATTCTTCCATTTCTCCAGGTCTCTTTTTGTTTCTTGTAGTAATGTTTTGTAATTTTCTTTTAATAGATTCTTTGTGCTTCTGGTTAGATTTACTCCCAAGTATTTAATCTTGTGATTAGCTATTGTGAAGGGTATTGTTCTTCTTAGCTCCAGCTCTGCATTCTCTTTGTCACTGTAGAGAAATCCAATTGATTTTTGTATGTTGATCTTGCGTCCTGCCACTTTGCTGAATTGGTCAACTATGTCTAGAAGTTTTCTTGCTGAGTCTTTAGGGTTTTCTAAGTATACTATCATATTATTTGCTTATAGAGATAATTTTACCTCCTCTTTACCAATTTGGATACCTCTTATTTCCTTCTCTTGTCTTATTGGTAAGACCTCCAATACAGTATTGAATAAGAGAGATGATAGTGGGCATCATTGCTTAGTTTTTGTTCTTAAGGGGAATGCCTTTAATCTCTCTCCATTGAGAACAATGTTGGCTCACAGGTTTGCATATATTTGTTTTACTATGTTGAAGAAACTCCTCTCTAATTCTATTTTGTTGAGTGTTTTAATCAGGAAAGGGTGTTGAATTCTTTTGGTTTTTTATTAATTTTTTATTAATAATAATTTTAATGAAAATTTAGTGATTTTGGATTTCCATTCATTCATTGTTGCACTTTTCTCCCTGCCCATCCTTCCCTTCCAGTTCATTCTTATCTTTGAAAAAGAAAAGAAAAGTTCTTTCATTGTTATGCAATCTCTCCCCCCAAGTCCACTCCACTATGCAGCCTTTGTTCTGGACTCCTGTCATGACAATAATACCTAATTATATATCCCTTTTAAACAGTTCTCTCTCTCACTTATTTCAATGTAGTATACATAATTTATCCCATCTTTCTCAGTCTCCCCCCAATCCCAATGCCGGTCCCATTTTACAATAGTGGCACTATGCAGTATTTGTCCTTTTGTGTCTGAGCTATTTCACTGAGCATATATCCTCCAGGGTCACCCATTTTGAATAATGTTTCATGAGTTCCTTGTTTTTCAAGGGTGTTGGATTTTGTCAAAGGCCTTTTCTGCATCAATTGATAGGATAATGTGGTTCTTGTTCTTTGCTTTGTTTATTTGATGAATGGCATTGTTTTTCTTATGTTGAACCATCTCTGCATACCAGTTATGAATCTCACTTGGTCATGGTGAGTTATTTTTTTTATCTATCATTGGATTCTATTGGCCAAGATTTTATTCAAGATTTTTGCCTCTATGTTCATAAGAGATATTGGCCTAAAGTTTTCTATTGTGGTTTCCTTTCCTGGCTTTGGTATCAAGGATTTGTTTGATTCATAGAATGAGTCTGAGAGAATACCATCTTTTTCTATTTTCTAAAATAGTTTATGTAGAATTGGTAACAGTTCTTCTCTGAATGTTTGATAAAATTCACTTATAAAACCATCTGGTCCAGGGTTTTTTTTTAAGCTGGAAGATGTTTTATTACCTTTTCAATTTCTTCTTTTGTAATGGGTCTGTTCAGGTGTTTAATTTCAGTTTGTCTCAGTCTAGGTAGGTTGTGCATTTCTAAGTATTTGT
>NW_006399752.1:28686877-28716517 GCF_000299155.1 Elephantulus edwardii
GGCAGTGTAGTAGGATTTGAAATCAGGGAGTGAGATACCTCCTACCGTTCTTCTATTCTTAAGGAGTGCTTTGCTAATTCGGAGCTTTTTCCCATTCCATACGAAATTGGAGATTGCCTTTTCCATCTCGTTGAAGATCCTGGGTATTCTTGATTGACAGTTTTGTTCTTTGAGTGTTCAGTCTATGTCATTCCACTGTCATCTTTCTTGCATGGTTTCTCTAAGAAATTGGCACTTAATCTTATCTGTTCTCCCTTATAGGTTACTCTTTGTTTCTCCCTCACTGCTTTCAGAATTCTCTCCTTATCTTTAGTTTTGGCAAATTTGACTATGATATGCCTTGGTGTTTTTATTTTGGAATATATTCCATATGGTGTTCACTCAGCTTCTTGAATATATATTCTCTCATTCTTCATTATACCTGGGAAGTTTTCTTCTAGTAATTCTTCCACAACTTCTTTGGTGCTTTTACTTGCTTCTTCCTGTTCTGGGATTCCAATGATGTGCATGTTATTTCTCTTGATGTTGTTCCACATTATTCTTAGGTTTTGTTCTTTTTCCTTCCTTTTTGATTCTACTTTTTGCTCTGGCAGATCAGTGGTGATAATTCTATCTTCTATTTCACTGATTCTGTGTTGCACCTCTTCAGCTCTGTTCATATGTCCCTCCGTCAGGTTGACAGCATCTGAAACATTGGGCCTCATAATTTGGATTGTGATTTCTTGTTTTCCCAGTGCCTCTAATGTCTTGTTTGCTTTATCTGCATTGTTTTGGATATTTATTTATTTATTTATGCATGCATGCATGCATGCATGCATGCATGCTCCTCCTGGTTTTTGCTTTCAGGATCCTATAATTCTTCAAGTTTGTCTTTCACCCATTAAAAATATTCAGTCATTGTTCTTTTAAATGCTGTGTCAGAAAGTTCCAACAGATTTTCTGGCCTCAGAAAATCCATTGATTCTGTGTCACTTTTTTTGGGTGACATCTTGCTTTGTGGTTTTGTAGGGTGTGATGTAGCCTGCTCCTCACATGACATTGCTGTTGTCCTGAGGCAATGATGGGTTCTTGATCTGAAGTTCCTGCTCTAGAAAAGGGTGGGGCAGCTACCCTGCCTATTTTTCTCTCTGAACTTCTGACCCAAGGAAGGTTCAGTTCAGGACCTGTGAGAGAAGCCTCTTGTTGCAGCTAAGTCAGACCAAGGTGCTCCGGTTTCAAGGCAAGTTAGTTGACTGGATGTGGAGGCATGGGTGTGGGGTGGAATGAGCACAGGATGGGAATGGGTGCAGATCAGGGACAGACACAGGGACCTCACCGAGATTCCAGCGATCTAGGTGGGCTCACGCAGGGACCTCACTCAAATTCCAGCTGTACAGCTCTCGCCCAGCGGGGATCTGGGCCTAGCAGGGCTTAAGAAAACTCGGTCAAATTCCCACTGTCCTGCTTGCTCCTAGCAGGTGGGTTCCACAGTGGCTTAGCTGGAATTTCCTGCCATGGCTCACTGTTCCTGCGGCTCCCAAACGACTTGTTTTAATACTAATTCTCACTCAAATTCCTGCAGTCCTGCTTGCTTCCTGCATGTTGCTTCCTGCGCGTCACTTCCTGCACGTCGCTCCTGTGCATCGCCCCTGTGCACCGCTCCATTGCTCCCTGCGCGTCCTGATTTCTTTAAAGGATAAGGAAGACCAAAGACGAATGGACACGTTTGAATCATGGTGTTAGTTAGAAAAGAATATTGGGCTTTCAGGAAAGTGAACCAACCTGTGTTGGACGAAGTGCAGCCAGGGTGTTTGTTCTTTTAAAGTAAGGAGGAAGAGACTTCCTGTCACGTACTTTGGGCACGTTAACTACAGGGCCCAGGCCCTGGAGAAGGACATGCTTGGTAAGTCACAGGGTCAGTGGGAGAGTGGGGTCCTGCACAGGATGGATCGTTACAGGAGTGGCAATAATGGGCTTAAACATGACCATGATGATGTGGACGACACAGGATCGGCAGGGTTTTGTTCTAATCTATGTAGGAATGCCATGAATGACTCAATAGCACCAAATCATGAGATTTCTGAGTGTCTTTGGAAAAGCGATGCTTTCAGAATAGACAGACCCCTGTGAGTCTCAGCTCTGCTCCTTATTAACCTCACCACGTGACCTTGTGTGAGTGATCTGTCCCTCTGAGCCTCAGTCTCCTCCTCTGTAGAATGGGATAATAGTAATCCCACAGAGTTGCTGTGATGATGAAGTGAGCCAATGGGGTGAACATGTCCTACAAACTGTAGGATACTCTGGCCACGTAGAGGTCTGACCACCATGAGGACTAGGAAGGGAGAGTCGGTGGTCAGTGGGATGCATGGCATCAGCACGTTTCCACCAGCCCTCGTGGGAGCGAATCCCTGCTCTCCACCAACCACTCAGTTTCAGATGAATTAATTGAGTGGGGATGAGGGCTGAGTGCTGCTGAGCTGGAGAATTTCTAATAATAGATTCAGGTCAGACTCTGCAGAGTGTTCCTGTCGACCACGCCTATTCAGACACGACCTATGAGCTGCCGCGGCATTTTCTGCCACAAGAGAAGACCAGAGCCCCTTGCCCTGTACTCTGGAGGAGGGAGGTCTCCCTGGAGCCAGAACCTTCTAAAATGCCATAGCCTGCAGGTCTATCCACACCTGTCTTCACATGGCTCCTTCTTGGACAGCAGGTGGACCGTGTAGGGCAGTCGTCACAGCCACCTGGGCTCTGACACCCGGCCCTGGTTCAGGTCCACCTGGCTCTCACTGTGTGGTGGCTGTTTGCTGGCTCTGGGAACACTAATGAATTCACCTGTGCAGGTTAAGCTCGCTTTTGCTGCACCAGCTGCCCCTACTTTCATCCACCCAGGATCCTGACACTGGGTGTCCTGCTGATATATCCTCAAAGGCCATCAAGTCCCCAGAGATTCGTAGTGACCTTACGTCTGACAGGACAAAGCTCTGCCCAGTCCTGGCCATCCTCACAGCCTCTCCTGGGCTTGCGCCGTGGCTACAGCCAGTGAGTCAACCCATCTCATTGAAGAGCGTCCTCATTTTCACTTTGGCACCGTGGTCCATAGGGAACTTCATTGCTAACCCAAAGGTGGGAGGTTCAATTCCATGCGGAGGCTCCTCAGAAGAAAAGCCTGTCAACTTACTCCTGACTATTCAGCCTTGATCCCCGTGGAGTACATTCTCCCTTGGCACAACCGGGCCATGCGTTCATCCATTCACTGGACAAACTTCCTCTTGGGGCATGTTCGACCCGGGCACACGTGGGCTGTGAACTTATCCATCCACTGCATAAACTTCTCCATGGAGCACATCCGACCCAGGCACAACCGGGCCACACACTCATCCATTCACTGGACAAACGTCTTCTTGGGGCACGTTCGACCTAGGCACACGTGGGCTGTGAACTCATCCATCCACTGGATAAACTTCCTCGTGGAGCACGTTTGACCCGGGCGCACACTCATCCATTCACTGGATAAACTTCCTCGTGGAGCACGTCCGACCCGGGCACACGGGGCCATGCGTTGTTTCATCCACTGGATAAACTCCCACTGAGTAAATTCTGTATGAGGAATTTTACTCTATTAACTTGTTCAGTCATCCCCCAACTCCAAGAAACAGCTCTGCTAACATCACCCTCCATTGTACCCAGGGGTAAATCAGGGCTCAGAGAAGGCCTGGGGTGCACAGAGACCACACGTCACACCCCACCTGGCTGCCTCCTGCCACAGGAATTCTGGTTCATTGTGACTTCAAGCAACTTACTTAGAGTTTTGGATTTATGTGAACCGGTCTAGTCATGGCTGTCAAGTGAAATTAGAACAGACTAAAATTTGTAAAAGGTGGCTATACTAAAAAATTAAACAGGAAACTGGAGGCTTGAAGCCCAAGAATGTCCGTCAGAGTTGGAAGAGGAGTGGTGACCCCTCTTAGGAGCCTTTGTGACCCTGGACTGGGCCGTGCTATGGTCAGTGTGATGCAGTTGAGCTTTGAGTTGGGCGCCGTTATTCTCACTCTGTTGGTAAAGAGATTTAGTTGCAATGAGCACACTGTCCTGTGCTCTAGGAGGGTGATTCACTTTCTGTCAGGACACTAACCCATAATTTTTCCCATTCCATTTATTCCTGTCCATTCATATTTTACAAATTCAGGTGTATTTATTTCACATCATACCATCAACCATCACCAAACCAGGAAGAACTAGTTCAAAGTCCTGATTCCACCTCAGAGCTTCCATCTTTTCAGTTAAAGACTG
Organism: Elephantulus edwardii; assembly: GCF_000299155.1. NCBI lineage: Eukaryota > Metazoa > Chordata > Mammalia > Macroscelidea > Macroscelididae > Elephantulus > Elephantulus edwardii. The sequence goes on from NW_006399752.1 coordinate 28,691,150, forward strand.
GAGGTGATAAGGCTTTCTCAGCCAACCTTACAGCCTGTTATAACCCAAAGGAAATTGTCAGTAAAGGTGCTTAGAAAGGTAGAAAGTGATACGCAATGTAAGGCCTTCTCAGGTGGATCCTAGCACGCGAGTCCCAGCAGGCCAGAGGAGTTGAGCCCTGTAGCATCCTGCTGCCTGAGCTCCTGTGATAACAAGCAGAGACCTAGCCTCCTGCAGTCCAGGGGCTAGAAGACAGAATTCAGGGTGCCAGCTCTCAGGGAAGGGCCTCTGTCTGTGGGCTCTGGGGGATGGTCCTGGCCCCCCAGTTCTGTGTCCTGGTTTCTTGCAATGTCCACGAGCTGGGTCATCTCTGCTCTCTTGCTTAGTGCTTGCTCTGCTTCAGTGTATCAAAGGAGACTGATTTAAAACACACCCTACACCGGCACTGATTCACTGACACAATCAACAAAAATCTATTCCACAGAGGGCTTATTGTCACAGGGATGGTAGCATCGACATGTATTTCTGGGGGACATAGTTCAACCCCTCACGCCTGTGAAAATGAAACTCCTTGTCCACCAGCTAGAAACCCCAAGAACACTAATGAGAGGTGCCAGTCAGTGTAGAGAGTGAGGCCCAGGCCACCAGTTATTTCCACAACCTCATTCCATAACTTCCTTGAAGCTGAAAACCAAGAGCTACCTGAGTGGTTCCAAGAAATGGAGGAGTTGGAAATGCTCAGGAAGCTTGTGTGAGGTGACAGAGGCACATCGTTTGGTTCATCGTCCTGTTTTCCTAACAGTCTTTGTACTGTGGGTGTGGTTTATAACAAAAGAGTCAAGGCATTAAAAAGAAGAGCTACTCTTTCAGAGTTACCACCACCTCAGCAGCCAGTTCCAGCTCACGTGTCCACGGTGTCACGGGGACCTGGGCTCCAGTGTTCTCAGTGTGACCATGTGTCATGACATGCTGGGCTCCAGGACATTCTCAGTGTGCCCGTGTGTCACATGGTCCAGTGTTGCAGAACATTCTCAGTGTGACCATGTGCTGTGAGGTCCTGTGCTCCACTGTGCTTTCCGAAGCTGATCTTTGGGATGTAGTTCACCAGGCCTTTCTCCCAAGGCACCCTGGGTAGACTTAACCCTTCTTAGTAGAAGCTGAGCATGTTGAATATTGGCACCACTCAGGCTACACATTTCCACCTGATTCTTAGTGTCCAGGTCATCTTGGCAACGCTCAATGTCCTCCTCATCTTTCCTCGAGTCCCCATTGTCGAAGGTGGACCCTGGTCCAGCACCCCCGGGAAGGCTGTGACCGTGCAGATAGCCGATTGTTGGGGCATTCGTGGCCATGAACCCCACCTCTGAATGCAGGTGTGTGGCTGGGAGTGTTTGGCTTTGAGGGGCCATCTGGAGTGCTGGGGAGACAGTCCTAGCTGTCACAGCTGGGTAGGATGGGGTATAGTGCTGCTGGCCTCTGGCACCCATCTCCACCACAAAGACTTACCTGGCCCCAATGTTAGCTATTCCCTGGCTGAGACATCCTCCTGGGCCTCAGAGTGGCCATTTGTGGGCTGAGGGAGGCGGCACTAGTGGTACCCATGTCCCTTAGGGACCTCCTATCTCTCAGGCTCAGGGATGACGTGGAGGTGGTGCAGCGTGGCCTTCCAGCCCCTGTGACATCAGCCCTGTGACAGCACCTCTAACAGCAGGGCGCCCCATGACGTGGTCTCGGTGACAGGTGGCAGCAGGGAACTCGCTGTGGTGACAGTCCCCTGGAGGGCAGACACTCTCACCCTCAAGCTTGCTTTTGTCTGTCTGTCTCCATCTCCTCCTTAAACAAGGACCATGCCTTCCGCGTTTGGCTCAGCACAGCATCATCTGTACCCAGGAGCCCCACTGTACCCAGCTCCCCGAGGCCCACCCTAGCACAGCCAGCTCCCCGAAGCCCACCGAGCTCTCCCAGCTCCCCGAGGCCCACCTGAGGGGCCAGCTGTCCTGGAGCTGGCGTTTCTTCTTGGAGCCGGCCCGCTCTCCCGCTCTGGCTTTTCACTCTGCTTGCACATGGAGTGCTCAGGACTGGAGGCACACCTGCACGGGCGGTTCGGGGACAGCCAGAAATCATAACGAGAGGAGCCTGTCTCCCCTGCAGATTCGAATCCTGACCTTTCAGTTAGCTGCTCAGCACGTTACCTGCTATCCTATCTGTGCTCCCTCACCTGGCCAGACTGTGAAAACCTGGAGAGGACACTGGCTGCGCCTGAGGTTATACGGTAAAATAGGCGTGCAGCCGCTCTGTGCCATGTGTGGTTGTGTGCCTCTGGGCCGGCAGCACCGTATGCTGACCCTCCTGCAGGCCTCCAGAAGCTGTAAGCCGCCTGGAAGGCGGCGGCCCATCTTTCTCCATTGAGCAGCTGGTGGACTTGAACTATGTGCCTGTGAATAATGACCCGTAAATAGCAAAGCTGAGACCACTGAGTGGATGCCAACTCACAGTGACCCTGCAGGCGAGGTTGAACTGCCCCACGGTTTCCAAGACTGCAAATCTTTATGGAACCCACTGTCTTCTCCATCCAGCGGATGGGCTAGTGGGTCCGAACTGCCAACCTTTGGGAGATTTCTTCGTAAAGTGCACAGTTGTGCTGACAGTGGTAATTGTTTCCATGAAGCTTGCTGGGCCTTGGCCCTGTTTCCTTAGAGATCCCACAGCAGCGGCTACCTTACCTTGTCCTGTAGGACCTCTGGTGCTCAGTTCCCAGCCTGCCACATGCCAGTGGTCACCTCTACCTTCAGTGTGGAAACCACAGTCAGTGAGCTCCCTCCCCCCATCTCCTCCATCAGCTCCGGGTGCGGTAGATGCGCTGTATTGGGTCCAGCTGAGATGCTCATGGCCGTTCATCCTCCATGGCCAAGGCTCCAAGCCCCAGGTGGGCAGTTACTGGTGAACATTCCACACCTGGGACAAGGAAGGAAGACTGAGTCATCACCCCAGAGGATGCTAGACAAAAGGACCACTGAGGTGGGGCCTTGGCCACCTGCCAGGAGGTGGCTGACCAAAGGGGGTCGCTGAGATGCAATGAGAAGCACCAACAGTAGATGATCCCCCAGAACTAGATCCTAGAGTGAGGGGCTGGGGTTCAGGCTACAAATGCCATGGACCCAGGACCAGCCGAGGTCACCAGGAGTCCTGAGACCTGTGTGGGGAGAGGAGAGACATCCCGTGAAGCTGAGTCCACCTGGATAGTGTGATATGGCCTTGCCCACAGAGGAGAGCCTGCTTCCAAGGGTGTGGCCTGCCCCAGGAATGTCAACTGTCGTCCCATAAGCATCTCCTTTGAATGTCTTACCCACCAAAGGCGTGCAGGGCTCCGTGCTGGCCACCTGAGAATGCAGGCTGCCTCTGGCTACCTAACCCCTCCTCAGTCTGCCTGCCACCCTCCCCTGGTCACACCTCTCCTTTGACACTTGTGTGAACGCTGGTAACCAGCCTCACTGCTTTGTAGGATGAGAGGAGTCAGAGCTACCCACTCTGAGGCCGTGCAAACTCTCTGCTGAGGCTGCCTACTTCCTCTATCGAAGCAGCACAAAACGAAACAAAACCCCACCAACTGGTGGCAGCTCCAGGCAAGACGAGTGCCGCCTTCCAGAGTTTTCTTTGCTGCCTGCTGGTCACAGGCTCTGGTGCCTGCTCTCCACTGCACTGGAGTCCAGCTCACAGCATCCAGGACTCTTGTTCTCTTAAAGGCCAGGCAATCTTGGACAAGTCCCTGGGCCTCTGTCTCAGTTCTGTAGAGCTGCTGTAACAGAAATAATACCATAAGGGGTGGCTTTAAGAACAGACGTTGATTTTCTCAGTATTGGAGGCTGGAGCCGGGGTCCAGCGTGGCTCTGGGGAGAAGTCTTTCCTCGTCTCTTTCAGCGCTGAGCTGCTGTGGTGATCTTGGCGAGCCTGGGCATGTGCAGCTGTGTGGGTCTCTGTGTGATCTGAGTGAAAGTGAAAGTGAAAAGGCGCACGGCTTCTCCATTCCCCCGCTCTGTGTTTAGAACATGTTTTAGGATGTTAATGACTGTGCCCACAGTGCAGCCTCGGTCTCCCCACATCCTCCTGGTTTCTGTTCGCCCTTCCTGCCAGCCCACCCCGCCGCCTTCAGGGGCAAATGCTGCTCTCGAGGCCGTACCTTGTCGGCTGTTCTCAGGACTGAGAGCTTCTCCAGTGCTGCTGGTCACCTCCTGGTTGTCAGTTGTTTGAAAGACAGTTGAGTCACAGGGTAAGTTTTGGCCCAAGTTCCAGGGGTGACCAGGACCACGTCTTGGGGTTCTTCCAGTGTCTGTGTGGCCAGTAAGCCTGACCTTTTCTGAGTTTTATTCCACATTTCCCCCCTCTGCCCCAGGACCTTCTACTGTGGTCCATTTCAGGGTGGTCAGCGATGGGAGCTGGGCCATTGGGTCCTCTGCTTCCAGGGATTGGTGGTCCTCAGAGTGCACAGGCCCTGTGGACTGGGGGTGTGTGTCCATCTGTACATGGCGTCTCCCATGTGTCTCTCTCTCCATAGGTGGTAGTGATGGGGTTTGGGTCCCACCTTACTCTGATGTGACCTCATTGTATAACAAATACACCCAATTTCCTGACAAAACCCCTCCCACATGTCGTGGGGCCAGGGCCTCAGGGGATATGATTATTGACATAATGTCAGCCCAGCATTTCCTGAAGAAGCGGCATCACACAGCTGTAGGCTGAAAGGTTGACAGTTCAAACACACCAGCGGCTTCTCAGGAGAAAGAAGCCGGAGTCTGCTTCTGTAAGAATGCCTCGAGAACTCGCTGGGGCAGCCCTCGTCTGCCCCACAGCATGGCTGTGACATAGAATTGTCTCAACAGCGTGGGGTTTGGGCAGGGAGGGCGGGGCGTGATGGTCATTCCTGTCTTGTTGGCCTCCAGGGCCTTTGGCTGAGTCCGGGGTAGGATCTTGTTTGCAAAAATGTCCACACGAGTTGCCCTCCCTGCATCCTCTTGACCTGACTCAGGGGATGGGAGAGCTCAGGTGGTGCAGGGGTAAAGCACTGTGCTGCTCCCTGGAAGGTCAGCAGTTTGAACCCCTCAGCTGTTCCCCAAGAGAAAGATGCGGCAGCTGCCTCTGGGGAGATGCAGCCTCAGAAACCCTGCGGGCGGCCACACTCTGACTTAGGGTCACTATGGGAAAGATGCTGCACTGGTATCCCAAAGGTACGGAGTTTGAATCCACCAGATAGATGCTCTGTGGGAGAAAGATGGGCAATCTCCTCCCATGGGATTCAACTGCTCTGGCAACCCCCTGGAGGGTCTGCTGTGAGTCGCCTCAGAATCCCGGGCACAACATAAACAGGGGTCACCAGGGTCGAGTCCACATCCCCCACCCCCCGTCTTGTCCTGACTCATCTTGACCAGCAGAGTGAAGCGCAGTGTTCGTGGGCCAGTTCCACACTGCCCTCCTGCAGAGACCTGTCCCTCTGCTACAAGAGCACGTGTGAGGAGACACCTCCCTGGACACCAGCCCCCTGGCCACTGGAAGCTGCAGGCAAATGCATGTGTGAGCCCAGCAGAGACAGATGAGCCGTCCAGCAGAGCCCAGACCTAGCTACCTGCCCATGGACTCACAAGCCACTCTGGCCAGATGGGGGCCACTTTAATCTACTACATTTGGGGGACGTGTGTTATGCACAAAAGCTGATGGATGTACTTGGTATCCAGGTAAACCACCTGAAGAGGCTTTGGGAGTTATGGTTGCTGAAACTGGGCTTGGGGAGGACAGCAGGAGCTCTTGAGGGCCAAGGAAGTGAGATACCAGCACCCCTACCCCCGCCCCTCTAAATCCTCAGGGCAGGAAGTGCTGAGTGTGGAGTATCAGATGTCAGGGACCAAAAATTGCATACAAGCAGGGAAAAAAACCACCAATCCCGCCTGGGCCTAAGGTTGTTATTTATAGCGAAGATTTAAACAGGGAAGCTCTGTCAGTTTTCTGAATTACTGACAGTTGCAGAAATGTTAATACAAATCTTTATAAGACTGGCCAGATGTTCGATATTAAACAAACATCTGCTTTGTATGAAAGGTTTTCTATGGCCCGCGCGTGCTCCCCACCCCCCACACACCCTGCACCCTCACCCCTTCCAGAGAGCACGGGCTGCAGCCCTGGGGAGTTCTCAGCCACAGTTTTATTTAGTTTTTGAATGCTGGTGTCCGCAGTGTCAGAAATACACCCCAAAAAATAACCCCGGAGAAGGTTAATAACGGCCTTCCTCGTGTCATATTCTGCACTCCGTGTGAGTGGTAATTATTACCATCAGGGCTGGGAGAATGTCTAGTTATCTCCCTTAATCACATACTATAGAGAAGTGCTTCTGAACACATATCTATTATTTAATCAAAATTTCACAGTTATTGGCGTTTGCGCTCCACCAGGGCTGTGTTTATTTTCTGTTTTCAGGGGGAGTGTCGCCTCCTGGGAGGGAGGGGGCCCGCGTCCATACCCACTTACATCACTGTCATTGCGGGTGACACTCGGTGCTATTAATATCAGCGACACCAAGCACGTGTTACCCCTCCCCGCGGCCCCTTCTCGGTGGCACTCGAGGAAAAACACTTTTATGAACAAATAAAGGGCAGAGAACAAGTCACAGAGCAGTGCTGGGTCTGAAGGGGAGCCTGGTACCTGAGGACTGGGGTGGGGGATCGCCCAGCTGGGGCAGTGAGAGCCAAGGTCAATACGGTGGGAGGGGCGGTCACCTCCGATGCTGGAGGGAGCCCCTCCTCAGGGAAGGGGACCAACTATGGACCTGCTGGCAGCTGTGCAGGGCCCCACACAGACAGCACCGCTGCCTTACAGAGCGGAGCCCAAGGTGCAGCAAGGACCCTGCTTGCTTGGTCCCCAGTCAGGGCACTGGGCCTCGGGCTACAGCCAATCAGCCCTCACGTCCATGGCGTTGTGGTAGATGGGTGCCTGGCCTCATCACAAAGCCACTCCTCGGGGCTGCTATGGACCCACACAGGGGCTGCTGGCCTCATGTGAGGCAGAGGCTGTACCCCGCTATGCCTGCTGAGAGGTGCTGTAAGAAGGAGCCCTGGTGGCGCGGTGGCTAGCTGCTTGGCTAGTGACCAAAAGGCCGGCAGTGTGAAGCCACCACCTGCGGCACAGGAGGAAGAGGATGCTGTCTGCTTCTGAAAAGGGCGCGCCTGGGACAGGACACAGAGCAGGCCTGCTCTGCCCTCCAGGGTCACCGTGGGTCGGAACCGATTTCAGGGCCCAAGTTCACGTGGGAAGGTGGGAAACAGCTGCTCGGTGTGCGGTGTTATGGCCCCTGATCTCTAACAGAAAGGTTCCGGGTTCATGTCTGCTGGAAGAAAGGTCTGGTGATTGATTCTCTTCTGAAAGCACAGCCCCAGAGGACCTGGGAGGACAGTACTGACATGTGGTCACCGCTGAGGACCAGAGAGGACAGTCCTGACAGAGTCACCATGGAGGACCTGAGAGGACAGTCCTGACGTGTGGTCACCACAAGTCTGGACTAAGGATGGCAGCTGGCTTTCCTCAGCAGAATTCTGGGGTGTAATAAGAAGAAAGACTATCTTGGTCACTCCCAGACATCACCAGGGCCTGGTGGGGAGTAGCCAAGGGCTTTGACGACCTCAAAGGTCGGAAGGGTGGACCGAGCAGCTGTTTTTGGGGAAGATGAGTCAGGCAGTCAGCTTCCCTGAAGTTTTACCTCTGTGGGACCCCATGTGGCCGTGGGTGAATTCCATACTGACCTGCAGGGGGTCTGTGACTGGTGTTGACCCCACAAGAGCGGGTTAGAGAACACTGTGCTTAGTGAAGCAGGTGGTCAGTGAAAAGCAGCAAGTACCCCGATGTCCAGTGCCCTCAGTGAGGGGGATGGACACAAGCTGGACGGAGGGGGGGAGGGGGGATCCCGCGGGGGGGGGCTCTGCCTGGGAGGGGGTTGCCCAGGACCCAGGTGCACCTCCTATCTGCCCATAACCTCCTTCATCCTCCTCTGCGCCCCCTTCTCCCCTCCTTTCTACCCTCCCATTATGCTTACTGATTCTCTTCAGCCCAGAAGTGCTGTCAGATCCCTCACCCACACACGTCACTGCGCCCAAAAATCCAGAGGGCTGAACCTGGAGTTGTGGATGACTGACAGGTTTCTGAGGCTGCAGGTCACCTGGGCGAAGACCGCCTGTCTGTCTCCTGATGGACAGCTGGTGGATTCGAACCGTGCGCCTTTGGGTGGCAGTGCAACTCCTTACTACTGTGCGGCCAGAGCGCCTTGAAGGTTATGAAGAGTGTTGTTTATTTTAAAAGTAGTTTATTACGCTTTCAGTGAAAGTTTGCACGGCCGTCAGGTTCCCATCGTGGCGTCTGTACAGACGGTTGGCTGGCGTTGGTTGCGCCCTGACAGCATGCGTGTCCTCAGTTCCGGCTGAGTGTCCCTGCTCCTGATACCACAGTAAAGCGGGACATGTGGGGTCATGGGGACAGGTGCCCGTCCTTGGGGCGAGACATCACGCTGGGGAAGCTTGAGGATCAGCGAAAGAGGAGACCCCAATAGAATGAACACAGTGTGGCGGCAGTGAACTTGAGCATGGCAGCCCGGAGGCTGGCACAGGTAGGCAGGCTGCATGCGGATCGGGGCTCCACAAGGTCCCCTGGAAGTGGGGTTTAGGTTCTGTTCTCACTTCTACATGTGCACCAGCTGAGGTTGCTGTTAGGAGCTGTTGAGTCCAATTGAGGCACACTGATCCTGTGAACAGCAGCTCCGAACCCTGCCCTGTCCTGTGCCAGCGACACCCTCAAGCCCATTGCTGCAGTCACTGTGACAATCCACCTGGTTGAGGCCTTGCTCTTCCCCACCATTCCTCCACCTGCCCAAGCTCGATGTCCCTCTCCAAGGAATGAAGTCTGTTCCAGCAACATGCCCAAAGGATGTGAGAGAAGCCCCATCATCTGTGCCTCCGAGGGGCACTCTGGCTGCACCTTCTCCAAGACTATCTCTTTGTTCTTTTGGTCGTCCGGGGGGTGCTCGGAACTCTTCTCTGACACTACGGCTCAAAGGCATCTATTCTTCTGTCAGCCTTAGTCGCTGCACAGCTCTAAGATGTACAGAATGGTTGATTCAAACCTTCAGTGGAGCGTGGCCTTTCCCCAAGGATCTCGCCACCAGGGCCCCCTGAGTGTGGTGGTGGTGTTGCTGTTCTGTGCCATTGAGTTGTAACTGAACTCTAGCAGGTTTTCAGATGCAGTAGATCACTTGGGAAAAGATTGCCCAATCTTTCTGTCACAGAGTAGCTGGTGGATTTGAACTTTGTGCCTTTAGGATTGCAGCACAGATTCTTACCGCTAGGCCGAAGGTTTAGGCTATTGTAGGAAGGACCAGAATGTGTCGCTGAGACAGGAGCTCGAGCTGCTGGGGAAACAGTGCCAGTGAGGAGCTCTCCACGTGCCGCAAAACTTTAACCTGTAACACGAAGTCAAGCCCGATTGCTGAGAAGTGCTGTTGAGTTGAGTGTGAGGAAATGAGATGCTTGTGTTAAGAATGACGTCCTGTTAGCAGAAAAGGAAAAGACCTTGAGAAAAACAAAGGAAGGCTCCATAGTTTAAAATGTATCTCTATTCCATTATCATAGCTTGAGGAGGTTGAACTGGGTGTAGAGGTGCTTACAACCTATTGTTTTACAGTTTCTTTGTAGAAACCATGGTTCCACCCAACTAAAAATATTTTTACAATCAGCAATAATGTAACCTAGATTTTTAATTTTTTTTTTTTTATTGTATCGCTTTAAAGTGTACTGTCAAATCAGATCTGACTGGTACAGGAGGAGATTGCCCCCTCCTTCTCCAGCAGAGCATCTGGTGGATTTGAACCACATACCTCTGGGATTGCAGTGTCTTGCCACTAGGCCACCAGAGCTCCCTTGTAACCTAGATTTTAATACACTGCCTAGCCTGTGGGGAGGAAGCTCTGGTGGCTTAGAGGTAAGGCATTGTGCTGTCCTTGCAAAGGCACGCAATTCGAATCCACCAGCTGCTCTAAGGGAAGAAGATTGACGTTCTCCTCCCGTGTGACTTACCTCCTCTGAAAGCCCACTGGACCGTCAGCCTGGGGTCAGTTCCCATTTGACAGTAAACAACAGCAACCCCCAGTCTGCGGGGAGTTGCATGGACCAATGGCAGCCCCTGCGGCCCTCACTGGCCAGTGGGGCCCTGGAGGATGTCCTGCAAGCCTGCTGCTGGGTCAGCTGGGGCTCCACTAGGCAGCGAGGAGTGAGGGAGAAGAAGAAGGAAACAGCAATGTTTAGCTTCACTTTTGAAGGCCGTCGGAGTCCAGTTTTGTTGGCAGTTCTGGGAAACGTCCCCATTTCCCCAGGCTTGTTCTCTGTGGCCCTTCGTTCCCTCCACAGGTAACGGGGCCTCTGGGGATGCTGGCTGCTGTCTGGGGCCCTAACTCGTGGTGACCACTGCCCCACGAGATGAAACACCGTCCTCTGACCGGCCAAGGGTCATGCCGCTGTGACCCTTACTGTTCTTGCTTACTGACTCTGGGCAGAGTGGTGCCACGCCTTTCTTCCTAGTTCCCTCTTTCTGCTGAAACCCTCCAGCACCACCGTGGTGGTAGATGCCGTGGCTGTGCAGGAGGTGCAGCAGCCGGGAATCGAACCTGTGTCACCAGCATGGAAGGTGAGCATTCTGCCTGAGTCTCTGTGGCCCCACAGCTCTGACCCCGTATTGTGGTGTAGTTGTGCATGGCCCTGCAGCCCAGCCCACCATGTGGAGTGGATTCCCATTCACGATGGCTTGCCACTGGGCCTGGGAGGCTGCCACGTGCATGACAGTTCTTGACCTTCGCCCATGAAACAAGCAGCTGGTGACTTTGAACCGCGGACCTTCAGTTAGACAGTTGTGCACAAAGTGACCCCATAGGGTTTTCTAAGCTGAAACCTACCACGGACCAGATCACTGGCTTTTTTGCTACAGAATCGATGATGGATGTGAACCACTGACCTCTAGGTAGCAGTCGAGTCCTGACCACTGTACCAGGGCTTCTCTGGCACCCCGCCTGGTCAGCTGATGCCCTCCTTGCTGCCGGCATAGTATGGCACTGTGACACTTGCAGCCCCTCTCAGCTCTCTGGTGACAGCCTCACTGTGGCCTTGGAGAGGGGACATCCGTGCCCTGTTGCTGGCCCTGCCCTGCCCTGTCTGTCCTGTCCTGTCCAGTGCTTCACGCTGGGTCTCAGCAAGGACAGTGCATGGGCATCCGGGCTCACCCACGTCATATCTGTTGCGGTTGGCTATGACATTGGGGAGAAGTCAGAACACAGCCTAGGACGGGGGAGCTGCTGGAATGATGGACACGTGGGCATGGCTCTGGAGACGGCCCTGATCGCCCCTGCTTAGCATATGGTTACTGCAAATGTCAGCATTATTGTTATGAATAATCTTAGCACTCCCATCCCCCACACAACGTACAGCAGGCTCCTCCCACAACTTCATCTAACGCGGTTTTGGTTGTTAGGTGCTGTCGAGTCCAGTACAACTCACAGCGACCCTGTGAGCAACAGGCCTGAACCCTGTGCCAGCGCCGTCATCCCTGACACCCTGGAGTCTGTCGCTGAGTCACTGTGTGGTCCATCTCATTGGGATCTCCTCATTCTGAGGTGCTGTTTCTCCAAGCGTGATGTTCCTTTCCAAGAATAGCCTCTCCTAACAGCATGCCCAGATAGGAGCCATCTTCACCTGCAAGGAGCAGGCTGGCGCACTTTTCCAGGACATGCCTGTTTGTTCTCTTGGCAGCCCGTGGGGCATCCAGTACTCTAGGGAGCTCCGGTGGCCCAGTGCAAGGTTTGAGACCACCGGCTGTTCCACAGATGAAGGATGAGCAATCCCCTCCTGCGTGATTAACTGCCTCTGAAAACCCTCTGGTTCACAACAGCTACAGGCTGTGTGTGTGTGTGTGTGTGTGTGTGTGTGTGTGTGTGTTGTATTGTTGGGTTGAAACTGACTCATAGCTGACCTTCCAGTCACAGCAGTTATTGAACGGGAGGACATTGCCCATCTTTCTCCTGCGGAACAGCTGGTGACCTTGAACCATATGCCTTCGGGATTGCAGCGCAGCTTCTTGCCACAAGGCCACCGGAGTAGGATGTGTGCAAATATGGATCTCTGGCCAACGATGTGCCCTGCTGCCTTTGCAGTGTCCCCACAGCACCACTTCCCCTGCTTTTTCTTGCTCAATAACCTGGGAGTTGTCTGCAGAGCTCACTCCAAGTTTACGGTTGTCCAAGCCTTGGCCCAGTCTCGGTGTGCATCACCCCTCTTCCCAGCTCCGTGCACCTGGTCTGACTGCGGGGCTCCTGTGAACGCCCTCCCCTCGCACAGGGGCCTGGCCTCAGGGGCCCTCTGCACTCTCGAGCCCCAGACCTCCACCCGGAGCTCCCAGCATTGCTCTGGGCCTTTCTCAGGCCAGTACCCCTGAACTCCCAGAGCAGACCACCACCCCCCTGGGATTTCTGGGCTGTAAATCTTCATGGATACAGCCTGGTGGCTGTTAACTGAAAGGTCACGTCCTCCAGCTGTTCCTCAGAAGAAAGCTGACCAGTCTCCTCTCTCCAGAAACCTCTGACAGAGTCTCTGAATCAGCAGACTTGGGGTGTGTGTGTATGTGTGTGTGTAGCAGCCAGCCTCACTGACTCCCACAGGGCAGCCGCTGGATCTGAAACTGTCAACCTTTTGACTAACTGCTCAAGCCAGTGACTGCTGTGTAGCTTACATCGTCTCCTTGAGCCTTTGGATAAAAATGATCCTTTGGATACAGACCTACACACGTTTCTCTGATCATGTTTCACTGGTGGTTTCCAGATGGGTGAAGAATTAAGGAGTGACGGGGATGTTGGACGCCAGGAATGAAGTTTTCTCGGTATTTCTCATCTGATGGCACCTTCAGCACCACATCACTCAGGGCATTTGGAGCAAACCTGAACCACAGCGATCCACCCAGGACGGGGGAAATGAGAAGCTGCTGTTGACAATCTTCTTCACTTTTCTGAGTTTTCCTTTTAATGGCAAGAGGGGGAAATGGTCAAACTGGGACTTTAAACAAAGAGGAAGCTGAGTGGAGCAAGGGCTGTTTCCTGCCATTGTTTCCCCCATAATCAAAACTATTCACTTGCAGGACCCCCTGGCCCTGGCTGGCTGCCGACTTCCCCAAGCGCAGCGCCTCACAATCATTTTCATATTCAGTCACCCTCTCTCTCCTCCAATAGTTGAGCCCCACTTCCCTGTCTCAACTTCTGAAATTCCTTAATGATGCAACCTGAAGTTGCCCTGCCAACTAATTTCCTAGTGGAGGAGGCGGGGCAGGGCCCTCCATCGTCCCTGGAAGCTGGGACAATTTCCCTTTCAGGACTCAGCGGCTGGCTGGAGTCTTTGCTGTGTTTTCCTAGCAGAATGGATTGCCCTGCACAGGACGTCCAGTTGCTGCATCTGGGGGCATCCTCCACTGGCCCGTCACCATCCCCTGCAGACCTAACAGCCCTCTCTGTTACAGCTCTCACCATTATGAGAAGGGCTTCTGATGGTGTCTGTAATTGTTGTTATGTGTGGTTTAGTCCCCTCCATCTCGTAGCGATTCTATGTACAGCAGCTCTGAAGCCTGTCCTGTTCTGAGCCAGTCTTACTGATTCTGACACTCCAACCCCAGTTGTCCCAGTTACTGTATCAATCCATCACATCCGGAGTCTTCCTCCCCTGTGCTGTCCCTCCACCCTTCCAAGCATGATGTCTTCCAAGGTCCAGTCCCTCCTGGCCATGTGCCCAAAGTATGTGAGACGAAGCTTCAAAATCCTAGCCTCCAAGGACAAACTTGGTTTCACCCTCTCCAAGACAGACCTATTTGTTTTCTTGGCAGTCCATGGTATGTTTAAGACTCTTCTCTAATGCCACAACTCAAAAGCATCAAATCTGTCATCCTTAGTCACTGTCCAGCTCTCTGATGCTTAGTGCGTAATTGCAAAGAACATGGACCAGATATATGCATCCAGTATAAAAGAAGGAGATTACTGTGTTTTAAACTAAGAATGGCAATGGGTTAGGATCTCTTTCTATGGACTTAGTGGAAAATGTTGTTGTGAGAACAAGGACCGGATCAGTCCTGGAAGCAGTGCAGCCAGAGAGCTGCTGAGATGCAGGGAGGGTGAGAGCTCATCCCTCCTCCTAAGGCGAGGTCAGCAGGAGGCACGTCCTGGAGCAGGACACACGCTGGCTAAGGTAGCCCAGGGCCACCACCATCAGGTCAATTCCCACTCGGGGGGACCCTCCATCGGTTTGGTTTTTAATTGTGATTTTAACAAAATTTTGTCCTCCATACATCCCAGTTCATTAAAAAAAATAATTATTCACTGCTACATAATCTCCTCCCTTCCCACCCATACAAATAATGTCTGATCATATATTTCTTTTAAACAGTTCATCTGTTCCAATGCAATGTTCATTATTTATCCCCTCTTAGTTTCCCCCAATCCCCATGTCAGTTCTGTTTTATTAAAGTGGCATTATGCAGTATTTGTCCTTTTGTGACTGAGATATTTCACTCAGCATAATGTCCTCCAGGGTCGCCCATGCTGTGTATTATTTTTTAGTTCCTTATTTTTCAGTGCTCCATTGTATTGCATTGCGTGGCTATACCGTAGTTTTTCTGTCCATTCCTTTGTTGATGAGCGCTTGGGTTGCTTCCATCTCTTTGCTATTATGAATAATGCAGCAAAAAACATGGGTGTGCATGAATCTGTTTGGGGGGCAGCTCTGGTTTCTCTAGGGTATAGTCCTAGTAGTGGAATTACTGGGTAAAATGGTATTTCTATTTGCAACTTTTGGAGAAAGCGCCACACTGCTTTTCACAGTGGTTGTACCATTTTACACTCCCACCAACAGTGAATAAGGTTCCAGTTTCTGCACAACCTTGCCAGCATTTGTTGTTTTCTACTCTGTTGAACTTTGCTATTGTCACTGGGGTGAGATGACACTTCATAGTTGTTTTGATTTGCATCTCTCTTAGAGCAAGGGGATTTCTTCATGTGTTTGTTCACCATCTGAATGTCTCCTTTTGTGAACTGCCTCTTCATATCCTGTGCCCATTTTGGATTGAGTTGTCTACTCTTTTCTTGTCGAGGTGCTGGAGTGTTCTTTAGTTTCCGAGGCTGTAAACCTTTACAAGGGGAGACTATCCAGAGCAGCTGGTGGATTTGAACAGATGACCTTTAGTTGACAGCCCTGTGCTGCAGAGCTCTTTAGAGGAAGAGGAAGACAGACACAGGGTGTGCAATGGGCTCACAGTCGCAGTGAGGATGCAGCAGTATCTCGGCAGGGCCTCGGTTACTTTTGGCTCTGGATGTGCTGTTTGTGAGCTTACCCGAGGCTGTTTGTGATTTCGAAGTGGCTGTGGGGGTAGTGCTTGACTAAAGTGCCCTGGGCCTGGGGTTCAGGTGCAATGCCAAGGGTGAAGTGAGGCGGGGCAGTGGGGACAGCAGGTGCTTCCCTGGCCTTACAAAATGCTGGATCCCTGGGTCCTGGGACACTATACACCTTCCTCTGTCTGAAATCCTTCCGGTGTTTGCTTGACATCACCGGTCACCTTGTGTGTTGGTCTTGTGTTCTCCTTCCTCTCAGGCACTCTGCACAGACCCTGACGGTCCCCACATGTCCTCATAGTACCCAGGGGGGGCCCGGCCATTGCTGGTGAGTGAGGAAACCATGCCTGGGTGTGCCTCACCTTTTTCTTTCTCCAAGTTGCTGTCGCAATCATGGTCATCTTGTGGGATTTCGGTTTGTGTCCTGTGTGAGGACCCCAGCCCCGGTTAAAGGTGGTGGCTGTACATTGAGTCACACGCTGTGTTTGTGTGAGGAAACTTTCAGGTCTCAGAGTCCTGTGTCCAGCAGATGTAGTAATGAAGGACTGGTGAGCTGTAAGTTGGGGACCAATAAACAATAGCGGTGCTGTAATGTTTGGATCACAGAGAGGTCTGGGCCATGGGGAGGGGCAGGACCCCAAGCTCAGCCCAGGGCACACGCAGGGGTGCTGGTCAGATGGTGTATTCCAGAGCATCGAGGCTGTGTCCACAGCCAGCAGTGGTGTCCCAGGTGCCTGGTCAGCTAGAAGTCTGCTGACGGCCATGAGGATTGTTTTCAGCTCTGCTCGTTCGCACATTTCTGATCTGTGAAATGTCACTGGATTCAGATGAGCTTCCAGGTTGTCAGAGCAGTTCAGGCTCCCCAGTCCTCCTCATGCCCTCTGCACCCTGTCTCCACCTGTTGAGACAAACAGGGTCCCCAATTAGCATCTTCCCCTGTGAGACATTTCCAAGGCGCCCCTTGGCCAGACCAGGTCAGAGCCTAGGTGGGCACAGCGAGTCTGCTCACCAAATATGGCTGTGCCCTCCTCCTGGCACTGTGGGTAGATTGTGGGTGGACCATGGACACTGGGGGAGGGCCCAACAGAATGGGGTGTCACTGTCGTAAGGCCTCCTGGGATGGGTTGATGCCCCTGACATTCTGACAGTGCTCAGAGCTTCCTGTGTCTGCCATTGATGGAAGCCTGGTGGTGCAAGGGGTTAAGCACCAGGCTGCTTGCCAAAGGCCAGGGGTTCAAGCCCACTGCTGCTCTGTGGGAGAAAAGTGAGACAGTTGACACTGTTATAGATTTACAGCCTCAGGAATCCCTGGGGGGTGGTCCGCTCTGACCTCTGGTCACTGCGGGCCGGACTGACCCGGGGTCTGAAGTTCTTTCTCTGGCTGCAGTGATCACTAACCGCAGCAGGTGCTCCCCTGGGAACCTGCCAGAGAAGAGTTTGGGGAGTATTCGCTGTGTCACCACCTTTCTGTGGTGGGTGGAATCTCTGTAACACCATTTTGTGGGACTGAACGCTGCTAGTGCCTTTACTGGCATCTTACAGACGTCCCCTCCTGGGCCCACAGCTTTCTGTCTTCTCCAACTTGCCAGCAAGCAAGGCCTTTCATGGGAGGGAGAGAGAGAGAGAAGCTGAGGCATTTAAGGCTCTGGGCAGTTCCTCAGCCGCCTCTCCTCACTGGATTGATGCTGTCATTGTCATTTAAATTGCTCAGAAAAATACACTTTATTGAATCACTTTCCACCATGAATAGAAACACACAAGCCTGCTCCTTTCAACAGAAGGACTTTGAGAGCTTCATTTCTCTCTCTTGCACCAAATTCCTCTTTCAAAGAAAAGACTCTTGAATGTTTTTTAAAACTTTTTATGTTTTTCCCAGCAACGATGTTGAGCAGGCGTATTATGTGGAGTTATTCTGTGGCGGGGCTTTGGTGACCCTCTCCTGAAGGTGCCTCTGAAGTGTTCAGTAACAGCCACGAGGTTGTTCCCTAAAAATAGACATCTACTGAGAAGAATGTGACCCAGGCCAGCTCCTCAGCAGAGAGGATGCTCTTCGCGGGCAGTGTAGAGCGGAGAGGGATCCCTTTGCAGAGTGGCCAGCTCGGCTCCAGATCTGGGAGTGTAGCTGCACTAGGCAGGTGGACCCTGCAGAGACAGGAGCTGCTGGGTTAGTTCCTGGGGACAGTCTGCGCTGCAAAGCTAGATTCTCGCCTGGGTGGTTCGAGCACTCTCAGAGGAACCTCAGGCTGGAGGCCTGGAGATTTTCTTCTGAAAGACTGTGTTGAAAACTCACCCCTTAGAACAGTGAAAAACATTTGCTTTGAAAAGTCAAAAGCACATGTCCAAGGAAAAGACCTGGAAGGCAGGAAGGAGTAGGCAACAAGGATTAGTGGTAATGAGAATCACAGGTGGGAACTGGGAGAAGTGCACTGGTATTGTGGTGTTGCAATCAATGTTATGGAACAGAGCCCTCATGGACGGTCAAATGGGAAGTCAATCTGCTTTGTAAATCCTCACTCAAATCACAGTAAAAAATGGACAAAGAACCCAGGAAACAGAGTTCTAGCTGATACTCCAAGGGTCCCAGTGCGTGTGGGTAGACCTCATGGCCGGTGGTGATCTGAGCTCTTCCCAGCCCCTGTGGAAAGGGTGAGGTGGAGAACCACCAAGGCTGGGAGGCAGAAAAGGACGCTGGTTGTGGTAGATGGCCAGGCTCTACTCAGTCCTTGTCTCTAACACCCTAACTCAAAGACATCAATTCTTCTCTGTCACCCTTAGACATTGCTCAACTTTCAGAGGCACAGGAGGCAATTCAAAAGACCAGGACTTGCAAAAGGTGCACCTTAGTCTTTAGACTGACATCTTTCCTCTGTAGAACTTTAGAAGGGTCCTTGACAGCATATTTTCCCTATGCAACATATCTTTTGATTTCTTGACAGATACTACCATGATGTTGCTTGTGTGTTAAAGTAAAAGAAAATAATTGACAACTTTAGTCTTTTGTCTGTTTATCATGATGCTGCCTCTTGGTCCAATGGTGAGAGTTGTTTTCTTGAAGCTGAGTTATTATTCATATTGAAAGCTGTAGTCTTTGCTCTCCTGCAGAAAGTGCTTCTGGTTTTCTTCACTTTTCTGCAAGCAAGGTTGTGTCATTTGCATAATGCAAGCTGTTGATGGGTTTTGCTCTAATCCTGATGCCACATTTTTCTTTATAAAACTCAACTTCTCAGATAAGTTGCTCAACATACAGACTGAATAGGTATGGAAAGGATGTAGTCCTACACACACCTTTCCTGATTTTAATCCATGCAGTGCTTTTTTGTTCTGTTTGGACAGCTTCTTCTTGGACTTTGCATGAGTTTCACTGAGCATAGTTAAGCGTTCTAGGATTTCCATTCTTCTCCATGTTTGTCATAATTTGTTATGATCTGCACAGTAAGAAATGCCTGTGTTTGCATAGGAAGTGATTGAAAAGACCATGGCCTGAATCAGGCACACCTTAGTCTTCAAAGTGATATCATTACTCCTCAGGACTTTGGCGAGGTCCCTGACTACAGACTTTCCTAGTGCAATATGCCTCCTGATCTCCTTTCTGCTGGTACCAATGCTGATTATTGTGGATCTAAATTAGATGAACTTGTTGACAAATTCAATCTTTTCTCCATCTATCTTCGTGTTGCCTATCAGTCTAGTGGTGAGAGGTTTTTGTTCTTGATATTGAGATGTAATTCTTATTAAAGGCTGTATTCCTTGATCTTCTGCAGCAACTGCATCAAGTTCTCCTCAGTTGTAGCAAGCAAGGTTGTGTCATCTGCATAAGACATGTTATTAATGAGTCTTTCTGTTCCCGATGTCTCATTCTTTTTCATAGATTCCAGCTTTTTGTATGATTGGCTCAGCATACAGATTAAACAGGTGTGGAGAGAGGATACAACCTTGACACACACCTTTCTTCATTTTAAACCGTGTAGTATGTGATGTTCCAAATGTGATAATGGTCACCCGCGGTGGACAGTGTTGGCTGGAGCTTCCTGATTAAAACAAGCTTGGAAGCAGGAGTGGCACCCACTTCTGAAATAGCTTGCCTCCGGCAACTCTATGAACAGTGCTCAGGCCTTTCGTTCATAGGGTCACTATGAGTCATCTACGACTCAATGGCACCCAACAACAACAACAACAGTGTCCCCTGCTTTTAACCAAGAACAACTTCTTGGTCCAGGTTTAGGTTTCACATGAGCACGGTTAAGTGCTCTGGAATTTCCATTCTTTTCAATGTTAGCCATAATTTGTTATGATCCACACAATAAAATGCCTTTTCATACTTAGTAAAGTATAAATAGGCATTCTTCTAGTATTTTTTCCCTTCAGCCAGGACCCATCTGTCATCAGCCTGATACCACAGCCTCTTGTAAGCCCAGCTTGAACTTCAGGAAACTCCTATGTCTGTATTAGTCTAGTTGTTTTTGTATGATCGTCAGTATTTTGATTCCAGGTGATTTTAATGATATTTTATAACGTCCACATTCTGCTGTATCGTTGTATCACCTTTCTTGGGGATGGGAACAAGTATAGATCTCTTCCAGTCAGTTTCCCAGGTGACTGTCCTCCAGATTTCCTGGTCTAGACTGGTGAGCATGCCCAGGGATGCATCTGTTAGTTAAAACATGTCAATTGGTATCCCATTAATTCCTTATTTTTTGCCAGTGACTTCAGTGCAGCCTGAACTTCTTCCTTCATCACCACTGGCTCTTGATCGTATGCTTCTTCTTAAGATATTACACTCTTGGCCAGTTCTTTTCGGTTTTGTGCATTCCCTTGATCTTCTTTTGATACTTCCTGGATTACTTATTTTGCCTTTAGCATCTCTCAGTATTGAAACTCAAGGCTTGATTTATTTTTCCGTTTTTTCAGTCTGAGAAATGCCAAGCCAATTTTCCCCTTTCATTCTCCAGTTTCAGCCCTCTGTACTTTCTGTAATGCAAATCCTAGAGTCCTATATTTTGAGGGGAGGGTAGCTTCAGGTTTGTTTTGACATCATTTGGGTTTGAAATATTCAAAGTATAGCTGTCATTAACTTTTCTCTCCGTATCAGCCATTAGACACTTCTTCCTCTGCACACTAGGGTTTGGAGAATGGAATCAGGTCACTGGCTTTCAGATAAATGACTTAGTGATATGGTATGAATCACATGGTACCACCATCACCTGTAACCATTATCTTCCCATCAATAATGAGCGGACCCCACTGCCTCCTACCACAGAATTCATCATGTGGACAGGCCCTGCTTGAGGCCTCTGAATCTTTTTTGGTAAATCCACCATGGAGGCACATGTCGTTGGTAGAATACTTGCTCCATATTCTATAAAGACAACTTGGCCATCTTTCTGAGGGTTGACCAGATCTAATGCCCATGTCACCTTTGGGCATTCCAGTTCCCCTACCTGGAAATCAGCATGACTTACTGAATGTTCCAGAATGTTCCCTCTGATTCTAGATCTCTAAGGAGTGGGAAATCAGAAAAACTGCTGGTGTCAATGATGCCAGCAGCACCCACTTCCTATCAATCCCAAGTCTCCGGGTCAAATGCTTCATTCAGCTGCCTGCATGGCCCCCCACTTGGTGACTGGTCACTGGAGCGTAACAGGTCCTTTATGGATCTGGCCGGACATTAGGGGGAAGATTACTATCATTTCTTTCCTGCAAGGATGCAGCTTCAGCTGGAGAATTGAGCAGGGATTGCAAAACCAGAAATGTGTGTGAATTCGAGGGAAGAAGGAGAGGCCGGGGCACAGGTATTTTGGATGGTGTTATTAGATGCTGTGGAGCTAAGTACGACTCACAGGTACCTCTGTCCCGTCCTGGGCTGTCCTCACGATCTCCGACTCGCTCACGCCCATCGCTGCAGTCACCGTGTCAGTCCAGCCTGTTGAGGATCTTCCTCTCATCGCTGACCCTCCGCCTTTCCAAGGAACAGGCTCTCCTCGAGACGACATTTCACCATCCCTGCCTCCAAGGAGCTCTCCGGCTGCCTTCTCCGACACCACGAGCCAAAGGTATCAATTCTTCTGTCATCCTTAACCTCTTAGACAAAGAGGTTGATCTCACAAGTGGAGCGTGGGGATTGAGGAGGGACACTGACCTCTTAGGCAGGGATGGAGAGGGGAGCTATTTGGAATTCTTTCCACCACTTAGATGTTTTGGAAAAAAGGGGAAGCTCATTGTCTGATTCAAAGACCCTTCAGGAAATTATTAAAAACTCTGAATTCCTTTATAATCATGAAATCTCCTAACGTGCACAAATTACACGTGCTGTGAACGGTGTGATTTTATGACTAGATGCTCATTTGAAATGAGCTGAAAGTTGGACACTCTTTGTTGTGGTTTAAAATGAGACTTTAAAAGAGAAATCTTTTAAATAGACACATCTTTGTTATGCTCAAAGGAATGAGAAAAGATTATCACTAGATTGTTGGGACATTTCTTTTCCATTTCATTTTTATTGGAAAAATAATCTGACAACCACATTAAAGATAATGGAGGGGGTGTCTCTTAATCCAGGCCCCCAGACCTGCCAGCGAGTCTCTGCATCTTCCATGTTTTATTCTTAAACAAAAAAGCATGAATATTTTATACTACTATAAACACAAAGTACAGACTGTTTTACATCCTACTCATTTTCTCTGAGCAGAAAGTACATCACTAAGAATCTTTCCTGGTTGTGCGAATACTTTCTCGGTGTAAGTGCTCCAAGCTGTGTAATATTCCAGCCATTGGCCCCATGCTGGAAAACTGATCCACAAGAGTGAAACGTTTGTGTTTTTGTGTTTTCACTGCTGTCGACAAAAGCTGTGGGCCTCCCCACCCTCCACCAAACTAGTTCCAGGGGAGCGTTTTTAAGGGTATGGACAAGCATCGTGTAGAGCAGTGAAAGGAAGCTCTGGGGGGCGGGGTCAGCAGCCGGCTGCACCGTTGACCCGAAGGCTGCTCTTCTGCTGCTTTGAATCCACCAGTTACTCTGTGCAAGAGACCTGGACGGTCCCCTTCCGCGTGGTTTACAGCCTCAGAAACCTGCTGATTGAAGGCAGATAGCGAGCACGCATGCAAAATCAATGTGCAAACGTCCGGGGTTCATCTCAGTGTCCCCGGCGAGCCTGTGGACAGCAGACCACGGCCTGACCATGCCCTTCGCCTGATGGCTACTGTACCGAAGACCACTGCTCCAGTCGCAGTCATTTTACTTACATGGACCCTGTCTTGCCTGAGCCTCCCCCTTTTCCGGTAGTTATGCCCTTCCCCAAGGACTAGGCCTCCTGACAACAGGCCCCAGGGCGAGAGAGCCTTTGTTTGGCAGGAACACTCTGGCTGCACGTCTACGAGAGATTGTTCGCTTGGCGGTTCGGGGGACATCCTGTCCGCTGCGCCGGCATCACAAACGATGGCCCAACTTCCCCATGCATGTAAAGCAGTCAAAAATGCTGCGGCTTGGGGCAGGTACATCCTTGTCTTGAAACGGACATCGTTTTCCTTAAGCATTTTAAAGAGGTCCTTGAACAGCTGATTTATCTAATGAAACATGTTGTTTCCTTGGTATTATTCACATTCCCTTCCCCCACCCCACCCCTACCCCAGGTAAGGACACTCTGGTGGCCAAATGGCAAGGAGCTGCTCTGCAATCCCAAAGGCACGCAGTTCAAGGCCACCAGCTGCTCCCCTGGAGAAGGCTGGGCAGTCTCCTCTTGCGCGATTAACTGCCTCTGAAAACCCACTGGAGGGCCAGCTTTGGGTCAGTTCTGACTCTATGATATACAACAACAGATAATAGCCACATTGGGAGTGCTCGTGGTTAGAGGTAAGGACTTGCACTGCCAACCCAAAGGTATACAGTTTGAATCTACCAGCTGCTTCACGGGAGAAAGACAGGCAGTCTCATCCTGTGTGATTTATTCCTTCTAAAGGCCGGCTGCGGGTTAAATATGAGTTGTTCCTGCACAACAGTACATAAACCCAACGATAATCATCACACGTTAACTTCAGATGAACAAGGCAGCACATGAGCAGAGAGGAGTGTGGGACTGATTCCCACGAGGTGGCACCGTGCGTGGCAGGGGGCACTCGGCTCTGTAGGGTTTTCCACAGCTGGTTGTCCGGAAGTGGATGGCCATGGCTGGGCCTGTGGATGAACCTGAGACACTGACCTCTCAGCAGCCAAGTACACTCGTCATTTCCAGGACCCAGGGACAGGTTCGAAGCCACCCTCAGCATGAAGGTGGCCTTCCTGGACCGGTAGTTACGATGCACGTTGCTCCTTGGTTTACTGTTTGTGCACCCTTGGGTTTAATTTTACACCTGTCCTTGGCTCTTTCTGTAGCGCAGGTGTCCGTGAAGGAGCAGGAACAGTCCTGCTGACAGCAGTGGAGGCGGTCATCGGAGGGGGAAGAGTAGGGGTTATGGCTACAGTGTGACAATGGAGGGGTGACGGATGATACTAGTGCACCAGTGACCGTGGTCCCAGCAGTCATGGCAGCAGCAGTGGTAGATGCAGATGCTGTCCAGGACATCGTGGTGCTGACCTGAGCTGCAGAAATAGCAGCAGTAGTGGCAGTAGCAGTGATGGTGGTGGACACAGGAGCACAGTCCCTGTGGAAGCACTAACGGCAGCAGCGGGAGTGGTGGTGGTGGTGACTGCAGCCCGGAGGCAGCAGTGAGGACCATACTGGGAGTACCCCCCTCAGCAGTGGTGGTAGACGCAGCCTCAGCTGTAGTAACAATGGTCTGGGAGCAGTGGTGGTGGCAGTGGCTGCTGTAACAGCAGCGGAAATGCAAAGCCCCAGGAGTGGTAATGCTGGTGGTCACTGCAGCAGCACTGATAGCAGAACTCAGAGTGTCAACAGAGAGACAAGCAGAAGCGGTTGTGGTAGAAGACATACAGGGCTGAGAGTAGGAGTGATGGGAGCAGGCAAAAGAGGAGGAGGGGGAGAGTGAGGAAGGAGCAGGGAGGAGGGGGAAGGGAGGAGGGATGGGAAGCACCAGAGTGGGGGGGGAGGGGGAGGAGCGTGCAATGGCGGAGGTAGGAGCACGGGCAGCGATGCTGGTAGTTGCTAGGAGCCTCTAGTCAACTCAGACTCGTCGCCCCATGAAGCACAGATGGAACCTTGTCCCCCCTGCACCATGCTCATGACCTCCACATGTTGAAGGTCATTGTCACAGTCACCATGTCAATCCGTCTTGTTAAGGGTCTTCCTTTCTTTCTCTGACTCTCCACCTTTCCAACCATGATGTCCTTCCAAGGACCAGCCACTCCTGTCAACTTCCCTCTTGACAACAAAGCATGTGAAACGAAGCTTCACCATCTTTGCCACTAAGGAGCACTTGGTCACACTTTCTCCAAAACACATGTTTGTTCTGACAGTCACGGGAGGGTCAGTGCTCTCCTCCAACACCATAGCTCAAAGGCCTCAATCCTTTCTCATTTTGCACCTCTCGGGTGCATACTAAGCAGCTGAAAGTACCATAGCTCAGGTCAGGTGCACTTTAGTCCTCAAGCTGACACCATTGCTCCTAAATAATTTAGGGAGGTCCCTGACTACAGATTTTCTCAGGGCAGTTTGTCTCCTATCTCCTGACTGATGTTATCAAGTGTATTGATTGTGGATCCAAGTAAGACGAAGTCATTGATAGTTTCAATCTTTGACCATCCTTGTTTCTAAGGAGTACTCTGGCTTCCTCTCCTCCAAGACATACCTATTGTTCTTTTGACAGTCCATAGGCTTTTTAGTGCTCTCCTCCAACACAAAGTCTGCAGTCAGGGACCTCTCCAAATTACCAAGGAGCAATGATGTCAGTTTGAGGACTAAGGTGCCCCTGATTCAGACCATGGTCTTTTCTCTTTTTTAAAAATCTTTTTAATTAATTTCAATAAAATTTTACGGAGACTTTGGATTTCCATTCATTCATTGTTG
>NW_006399752.1:28717064-28719303 GCF_000299155.1 Elephantulus edwardii
TTGCAACTTTTTGAGAAAGCGCCATACCACCTTCCACAGTGGTTGCACCATTTTACATTCCCACCAACAGTGAATAAGGGTTCCAGTTTCTTCACAACAGCATTTATTGCTTTCTGTTCTGTTAAATTTTGCTATTCTTACTGGGGTGAGATGATATCTCATAGTTGTTTTAATCTGCATCTGTCTTAGAGCTAGGGATTTTGAACATTTCTTCACGTGCTTGTTGGCCATCTGAATGTCTTTTTTTGGTGAAGTGTCTGTTCATATCTTGTGCCCATTTTTCAATTTGATTATTTACCTTTATCTTGTTGTGGTGCTCAAGTATTTTATAAATTCTGGATAGAAGTCCCTTATCTGGTATGTCATTACCAAATACATTTTCCCAGTCTGTGGCTTCCCTTTTTACCCTGTTGGAGAAGTTTTCAGATGTGCATAGGGATTTGATTCTTAGAAGATCCCATTTTATCTTAGACCATGGTCTTTTCAATCACTTGATATGCATCTGAGAGCTGGACAAGAAATAAAGATGATAGAAGAAAAATGTATACCTTAGAGTTGTAGTGTTGGAGGACAGTAGCAGCAATAGTAGCAATAATAGCAGCACCAACAGTAGCAGTGACGCTGGTGGTAACTGCAGTATGAGCACTAGGAACAAGAGGAATAGTGGTAGTGGGGGTGATAGCAATGCAGCATCAGCTGTCAGAACGGCAGTGGTGGTAACTGGGACAGTGGTGGTAACAGCAGCAGCTGCAGGAGTAATGGCAGTGGTGGTAACTGTGGTGGTGGTAATCACAGTGTTAATAGTAATAACAGCAGTGGTGGTGGTGACGGTAACCACAGCACCAGCAGCAGTAACAGCGGGGGTACTTGATGGTGTCTTATGGCAGAAACAGTGGTTACCGCAGCACTGGGTAACTGAGCAGCTACATAGCAGTGGTCAGCAGTGAGAACTCCTGCTTGGCAGGTCTGGGCTTCTGCCTGAGGCTGGGTTTTTATCCTCCTCATCCTCAAAGCTCAACATCAAGAAGACAAAAGATTCTCACCACTGGGTCAATTGGAAGCACCATGAGAGATGGAGAAGAGATTGAGGTTGCTAAGAATTTCAGCTTGCTCGGCTCCACAACCAACCCTCTTGGTCCCAGCAGTCAGGAAATCAAAAGTCTAATTGCACTGGGGATATCTGCTGTCAGGGACCTCTCCAGAGTACTGAAGAGCAATGATGTCAGTCTGGAGACTAAGGTGCACCTGATCCAGGCCATGGTCTTCACAATTACTTGCTATACACCAGAGAGGTGCACAATGACTAAGGATGACAGAAGAAGAATTGATGCCTTCAAGTTGTGGTGCTGGAGAAGAGTCTTGCACATATCATGGATCACAAAGAAAACAAATAGGTCTGCCTTGGAGAGGGTGAAACCACATTTCTCCTTGGAGATTAGGATTTTGAAGCTCTTGGGCATGTCGCCAAGAGAGACTGGTCCTTGGAGAAGGATATCATGCCCGGAAGGTTAGAGGGACAGTGCAGGAGAGGAAGACTCCAGATGAGATGGATTGATAAAGTAACTGGGGCATGAGTTGGTATATAAGAATTAGTGAGACTGGCTCAGGACAGGGCTGGGCTCAGAGTTGCTGTTCACAGGGTCGCTATGGGTTGCATGTGACCAACGGAACCTAACAACACCAGCACCTCATCCTCTGTGGAATCGCGCTCACGGCTCTGTCACAGCGGCTGCCCACTGAGTGGATGTCATGAAATGTCTCTGGAAGGCCTTGAACCCCACATGCCCCATTCAAAGGCCTCCAGAAGCTCCTCATTGTTCAGAGGACGATGTCTGAGCAGGTGGTCAGGTTCCTGGACCTGGAACCAGGAACGCAGAGACCACAGAGGCCCGGAGACCCTGAGGGTGGGGCAGGGAGGTCAGAGCCTCATCCCAAGTGGCCTTCCTGGGATTCTGTTCCCTTGTCACTGACCAGTCATGAGATGAGTGGCATCCCTCCACCCAGGCCCTCTGTCTGTGAAGGACAGGGAGCGTTGGGGTGCAGTCCACAGGGATGTGCCACTAACCCAATGTGTGTGTCTCTCTGACAGTTCAAATCCACCAGTGGCTCATCAGAGAGAGCTGGGCAGTCTCCTGCGTGATTTACAGCCGAGGAAACCTGCAGGGCCTCAGCTATGAGCAGGTTCCAAGTCACGTCAGTGAGAGAGAGAAGGGGGGAGAGGAGGCCTGGGGATGAGAGA
>NW_006399752.1:28719470-28750517 GCF_000299155.1 Elephantulus edwardii
GTGATACAGTGCACCATGTGTGACGTTGCTACAGAAAGGTATTGGTTCAAATCCATCCGCCCCCTGCAGGGTAAAGCCGGGCAGGCTGCCCCAGCCTTGTGTGGACAGTACGGCCTCGGACACTGGGTGAGGGTCACAGGGAGTCAGATCTCATTTGATGACGTAGACGTCCATTTTGACATGGAGAGGGGTGTGTTGGTGGCACTGGGGTTAAGGCATTTGGTCACTGGAGAAATATGAGCTGGTGCACCCCGTGAGGATGCCAGCCTTCGAGCCCCGTGGACAGCCTTCCTCGGCCCTCAGCGTCACTGCGGGTGGACATCCACTTGATGGGGAGGCATCCCTGGGGTGGGTGTGCTGTGAACATCAGCTGCCAATGGAAGCTGGGAAGTTTGGGTTCACCCAGCTGTGCCCAAGAAGAGGGGCCTGGCTGTCGCACTGGGAAGCCACCCACAGGAAGCCGGTGGGGCCGTGCAGCTCTGACAGTGGGTGTTGTACACCAGCCCTGCTCTTGGACAGTCTGGCAAGAGGCGGAGCTGGGAAGGGCTGGCCTGCAGGACTGAGCGTAGCAGTGGGGTCCCAGCCCTAGCCCCAGAACCTTCTCCATTACTGCCACTTGGTCAAGGGGACCCCCAGGAGCACCCTCACTGGACAGGTGCCACTGGACACGAGCACAGGGACCAGCACCCTCGTTCGCAGACACAGGACCTGCATTTCAGGGATAAGAAAAGCTCTCGTTGAGGGGACAACCCCTCCCTGCTTCTCTGAAACCTCATCTCTGCTTTAGTGAGATGTCACTGAAGCTGACATTTTTGCAAGAACTCGCGTCTCTCTGAAAACTTGCAAGCTGATTTGAAGACACACCGAGAGGTAGCCAAGACCCCCCTTGCTCCCAGATGGTGGAGGATGAGGTGCCAGGCTGCCGAGAAGCTTGGAGGCGGCAGACGGTGAGGGCAGCTGGCCCAGGCCGCCCGTGGGCAGGCGGATGGGCTGCCCAGCGGGAGGGCCCAGCCTTGGCCACCCCCACCTGCCCAGGTGAGAGCCTGCCAGGGCCCCAAGGTGGGGGCCCTGAGCCTGCATGGTCTCCTCCTGGGGTCCATGGTCAAGGGCAGGGAGCTTCAGCCTGGAACCGTCCCCAGCTCTGGCTGAGTTCACCTTTGCTCTGGGTTGGGTGTGTGGCTTCGGGTCAGAATTAACCTCTCTGGACCTGCATTTCATCAAGAAAAAGAATGGCTGTGTGAGGCAGAAGACACCTTCCTCTCAGACTTTCTGTGACGGGCAGGAAGGTGGCTGAGGAGTACTGTCCTGTTGGTTCCCACAGCGACCCCGACCCCGTCTGACAAAACAGACCTGCCTCATTGGTTTGTGAGGACAAAATCTCAGAACAAGGAGAGGCTGGAGGATTTGAACTTCCAGGCTTTCGGTGGGCTGACTCCTGGTGTGAAGACAGGGGCCATTTGTGG
This sequence comes from Elephantulus edwardii, assembly GCF_000299155.1. Taxonomy (NCBI): domain Eukaryota; kingdom Metazoa; phylum Chordata; class Mammalia; order Macroscelidea; family Macroscelididae; genus Elephantulus; species Elephantulus edwardii. The sequence goes on from NW_006399752.1 coordinate 28,720,934, forward strand.
TCTTCCACGAATTCACGCAAATTGAGCTGTCCTTGCATGAGCTTCAGGAGGCCTGGAGGTGCAGTGGTCAAGCTCGGCTGCTAGCCGGCAGTCCACCAGAGAAGGACAAGTTGACCTGCCCTGTCAGCATCGGAGCCCTGGAAACCCAGGGCGTCAGAGGGTATCGGCTCGCCGGCAACAGGTTTGGTTTTGCGGGGCACTATTTTTGATGATGATGAAGATGGTCATGATTGAAAGACAGCTTAGTGTCTAGTGCTGGCTTCTGAGCAGGCCTGGTGCTGGATGTCCCCAGAGGCAGAAGCCCCCACCCCAGGCCTTGTCGGTGGCCTGAGTCCACCTGCCTCTCCCAGCTGCACCTGCAGCCTGACCTGAACCGGGTGGCCTCCACCCTGCTTTCCACGTCAGGCTGCTCCTTGTCCTTCACATCCGCCAGTCCTGTGGTCCTCTCCACCCTGGCACACACTGCAGGCCGTGGTTTACCCTTCCCTTTGGCATCTCTGTGTGTAGGACTTCGCTTAAAATTTCTTGTAGTTTTAGTCTTATTTTCACAAATTCCTTAAGGCCCTTCTTTTCTGCAAAGAATCTGATTTCCCCTTCAAATTTTCTAGAGAGTTTTACAGGATATAGATCCTTGGCTGGAAATTGTTATCTTCCAGCTTTGTTACCCATCCCTTTGGGGGCTTGCAGATCATGCCTTGTGTCCAGGTCTGTGGGGAGAAATGGGCCTGGCCAGCCGTTGCGCATCTGGGGAAGCAGTGTCTGCTAGCCCACACATCTCCAGAGAACTCTGTAAGTCCTCACGTAGGACGAACTTAGCTTTTTGATTTCTGTCTGTCCACCAGGCAGGGAGGTGCAGGCTGGTGTTTCTACCTCCCCTACTCCGGGCTTCGTGCCATGAGGGTCCTAATGCCCTGACCAGCCTTCATGCCTCCCTCTCCTTCATTCCTGTGGACATCCCCAGTGCAGGTGGGTGAATCGTGATTTCAGCAAACGTTTAGAAACAACATGTACTAGGTCTCTGTGGGCAGAGAAGGTGTTAGGTCTATGTGGGGAGGGGAGGTGTCGGGTCAACACAGGCAGACGAGATGCCAGGTCTATGAGGAGAGGGGAGGTGTCAGGTCAACACGGGCAGGGAGGTGTCGGGTCAACACAGGCAGGGGAGGCGCCGGGTCTGAGAGGACATGGGAAATGTCGAGTCTGTGTGGTCAGAGTAGGTGTCATGTCTGTGAGGTCAGGGGAGGTGCCAGGATACCTCCTATATGGACAGGAGTGGACATCTGGTGGTGTCACTTACAGGGAAATCTGCATTTTCAGTGCAGCACTGGGTGACCCGGTGTGAAGGCCTTCCTTGGAAGAGGTCATCAGGAGCCTACGGGTGGCACTCTGTGGCTTAGTGAGAGGTTAGAGGTTTGAGCCCACCCAGAGAAGCTGCAGAAGGAAGGCCTGGCGCTTAGCTCAGAAGCCTGCAGGGCACAGTCCCTCCTGCCACACACGGGCCACCACCGGTCAGAACCGGCCCATGGCTGCAGCCCTAAGGACCTCAGCCAGGCTGGCTACAGATTCCCGGAGCTCTAAAGCCGTCCTGGGCCCGCTGGATTAGTTTACTTGTTGTTTTTATGGTTTGGGTGAAAATTTACGGAGCAAGTTACTTTGCCCTTCAATAGTTATGTCACTGTTTATGTTCTGATGAAGCACATCTCCCTCCGGGTAACAGCGCTCCCCTACTCTTGCCTGGGTCCCCGCGTCCACTCGTCCCTCTCCCCTGCCCTGTCATCTGGGCTTTTGGGGGACACACATTGCTCATTTGACCATGTGCGGTTCACTGTTCTGAGAGGCACATTCCTCTCTGGCTCCTCTTCATGTCAAAGCTGTTGTGTGAGTACAAGGCGGTGCGGGGAGTGGTTCACCTCCTGGTCTGACGGCCACTGTCTCGGGTTCCTGACCAGCCAGGCTGGTCTTTTGGATTTTGAAATGTGTCCTACCTGTCTCCCCTCCCTCTCTGTCCAGGATGCCTGTTTTAAACATGATGACGTTCAGTTTCCCAGAGAGAAGAGGACGTGTCTAGGTGGGAGCAGGTGGGCCCGCCAAGGCTCTTCGCCTGAACAGACTCACATGGACGAGGCCCACTGCACTGGGCCGCTGTCCGGTCCCCAGGCTTCCTCTCTCCACAGCGGAGCTGAGCCAGGTGTGAGAGACAGGAACCCATGCTGATGTGGCCTAACACAACAATGTGTCCACGTGGCCTGCTCCTCTAACACCCTTCCCGGTGCTTTATCTACCAAATTATTGAAAATGTGGACACAGCTATCCACCACCAAGTTACTTATAACAAAAAGACAGGCAACTGAATTAACAAAGGGACGTGCCGGGAGGGCTGAGGCTAGAAGGAATGTGCTGGGAGGGCCTAGGCTGGAAGGGACGTGTTGGGAAGGCTGAGGCTGCCTCCAGACCCCACGGAGACAGAAATCCTAGGTGAGCAAGAATGTGGGCGCACAGGGGAAAGGCTGTAAAGATCAACACCCCTCCCCCAGAGGCCCTTCGTTAGAGGTTATTACTGATTACCAGCTGTACACACTCAGCTGCTAACCCAAACGCTGGCAGTTCTGAACCCGTCTAGCGGAGCTGCAGAGGAAAGGCCTGGTGATCTGTTTCCTTTAAGAAACATCCTGTGAGGACTGCTCTGGACTCTAACTTGGGGCCACTTGGATGGAGAGCACATGAGGGCAGCTCCGTAACCTCTCTGCACCTGTCCTGAGCTGTTTGCTGATGGAGTAGCGGTTAAAGTGCTTAGTGCTGACCTGGAGGTTGGTGGTTCAAACCCACCAGCTGCTCCGTGAAAGGTGAGGGTGTCTACTTTCATAGAGATTTACAGTCTGGGAACCCCCAGAGCAGGCCTGTGCTGCCCCGCAGCCCCGCTGGATGTTGGGGTCGACTTCAGGCCAGAGGCACAGGAGGGGAGCGTGGAAGGGCCAGAAGTTGCTGTTTTGTTTTGGGTTCTCTCTGGTTATTCGTGAGCGACAGAGGCGTGTAGTTAGAGGGTTCCTGTCCTTATTGGCGTCACAGTGTGGACTAGGGCTGGGCAAAGAGGTGATAGAGAGCCGTCATGGGAATGAACGTACGACGAGCGGTCGGCTGTGAGAAGGCGCTCTAAGGAGGGCGGGGCGCTTTGGTGGGTTAGCTGTAAAGAACTGTGCTGCCGACCCAGAGGCTCATGGCTCGAGTCCACCAGCTGCTCCGTGGGAGAAGGATAAGCAGTCTCCTTCCAGGCAATTTACAGCCTCTCAAAACCCACTGGAGGGTCAGCTATGGTTTCTTCCGACTTGATGGTTCTCAACAACTATGGAGGGTGGGGTCCGGGCGTCTGTGTCCCTCTTGTGTTGACGCTCTTGCTGAGAAGCTGGCTCTGAGTCACAGCCACCTTATGCACCGTGGACTGAAACCCTGCTGGCCTGCCTGGCCCTTACGGCGTCCACTGGAGTCCCCAGTGCTGTGCCCACTCCTCGTCCTTCTCAGGGTCTGCTGCTTCTCTGGTCCTGTCCCGTACCCAGCATGATGCCCTCTCCAGAGACTGACCTCTGCCTGAGAAAGAGCCCGAGGTGTCTGACATCAAGGGTCAACTCCTCACTTCTACCTTTCTTTACATCTACCACTCTCTGTTTTACTGATTTTATCCTTTGAAAGTCAGACAACTTTTATGAACATGTTCGGTCCCAAAGCCCTGAACGTGTGCATGGCCCCAGGGCGCACTGACCTTGGGCCATACCAGACCTGCGGGCTACCCGCTCCGTCCACCACCTGCCTCTGCGTCCAGGGAAGGGGCTACTTTCCTAGCGTCTGGCTCAGGGGTTTAATTATCATCTCACTGCCCGGAACATGAGCAGTCCAAACTTGGGGCCGGGACTCAAGTTCAAGTGTGGGCAGGGCTGGCCTTCCTGGGAAGACTCCACGGGCAATTCGTCCCCCTGCCTTCCCAGCCTCTGGCAGTGGCCCGCAGTCCTTGACTCGCAGCTCTGTCCTCTGTCTTCAAGGCTGCTCTCCCATCTTGGACTTGTGGCCACATCCCTTCCCCTCGTCTGTGCTCAGGTGACCCTCCACCTCTTTTGGAAGGAGACCCTTATGAGTGCATTTATATCACCCTGGGGATCTTAACTTCAGCCTTGGCTCCCACCTCCTTCCCACCCATAAAGTCCTTTGAGCAAACACCGGAACAGCCCTTGGTCTGCAGAGCCAGGACCTACATGTCTTTGGGGACTTTGCTCAGCCAGCTTCTTTGACCGGTCAAAAGCATACAACTGCCAGGTATTTCCCCCAATCTGTAGGCTTCCCTTTCACCCTGCTGGAGAAGTTTTTTATGTGCATAAGGATTTGATTTTTTTTAATTTAGGTTGTTTATTTTTCATTTCAATGAACATCTACAGAGATTTTGGGATTCCATTCATTCATTGTTGCACCCTTCTCCCCGCACAAACCCCTCCCCCCTCCCCTCCCCAAGGATTTGATTTTCAGAATAAAAAAAAATTTCAGATCTATTTTATCCTCTTTATCTACTTTATTTTCACCTGGTTGTAGTTTTTCATTATCTTGGAAGTTTATTCATGCCCTAGATTTGAGTTGAGTTTTGTGGGGTCTTGCTTTAGTTTTCTACAGATGGTTGTCCAATTTTGCCAAAACCATTATTTAAAGAGGCTGTTGTTTCTCCACTTAATTCTTTTCATCTCCTTGTCAAAAATCAGTTAACCATAGGTAGATGAGTTGATCTTGGGGCTCTCAATTCTATTCCAATTTTCTATGTGTCTTTTGCTGTGCCAGTACCATGTTGTCTTAATGTATTCATGTATTAATATTTGGCAGTGACATATTTCATAAAGGACTTATGTCCAAAATGTATAGAATATTCTAGTATCTCAACAAGAAAAAGGCAAACAACCCAATCAAAAGTGGACACAAGATATGAATAGGCACTTCACCAACGAAGAAAGTCAGATGGCCAGCAGCAACACATGGAGAAATGTTCAAAATCTCTAGTTTAATAAGTAGATGCAAATCACAACAATGAGGTATCACATAACCCCAGCAACTATAGCAAAGTTCAACAGGACAGAGAATAACAAATGCTGGCGAGGATGTGGAGAGATTGGAACTCTTTTTTCGTTGTTAACTTTAATGAACATTTACAGAGATTTTGGATTTCCATTCATTCATTGGAGATTGGAACTCTTGTTTACTTCTGGTGGGAGTATAAGATGGTACAGCCATCATGATAGGGAGTTTGGAAATTCCTCAAAAAGTAAAAAATAGTAGTAGCATTTGATCCAGCTATCCTATTATTGGGAATATACATTATGTGTACTGTGAAATCAGATCTGACTGGTCCAGGAGGAGATTACCCCTCCTTTTCCAGCAGAGCATCTGGTGGATTCCGGGAAGATAAAGAAATCAGAGCTGTGATGCAAACAGATGTATGCACACCCATGTTTATGGCTGCATTTTTCACCATGGTGAAGAGATGGAAGCAACCTAAGTGTCCATCAACAGGTGAATGGATAGAAAAGCTGTGGTATGCTTACACTCATACAATGTAATATAATGCAGCAGTGAAAACAATGAATTGTAAAACACTACACAACATGGATAAGTCCAGAAGACGTTATGCTGAGTGAACTATCTCAGCCAGAAAGGGACAAATACTGCATAAGATCGCTGTTATATGAATAGGAGGGACACGATGGAGGGCGAAAGGAAAACATGAAAACAGTGGATAGAAGGTGAACACATACTGGTGTAGGTGAAGGTGAGGATTATCTGACAGAAACGGATGGCTAGACATTGTATGTACAACAATGAACAACCTGGAACGAGACACACATTTCAAAGTGAATGGGGATGAGAAGGAGGTAGAGAAAAGTTTGTAAAAAATCAACAGATGAAAACCTAACTTTTCTGTAAACTTTCACTAAAATCACAATTTTAAAAAGCGTGCCGCTGCACTGAATGGTCATCCTGGGTTGGTCATTTCAGGTGGACCCTGTGCAATGAGTGGGAGTTTTGTTTATTTCTTTGTTTTCTGACAAAAAAACAATACAATGTCTGAAGATTGGCTCATGCCACCCAGGCTTCTTCAGTGTTTGGTGGCCGTCTGTTCCCACCAGGTCTGCTGTTGTCAAGAAACTACAGGGTGGTTTGCATCCCACAGGGGGCATGGCTGGTGCACAAAGGGAGAGAGGGACACAGAGGAACAGGCAGGAGGGGAGCGTTCCTCTCTGCTCGTGCCCGCATTTCAAGCATCCCGTCCACCATCCACCGTGATGCTGATATCAAGCCTCCCACCTCCCACCGTACCTGGGCGAGCGCTCTGCGGGTTGTGTATCTCGTGGGTATCATTGGATGTTATTGTTGCTAAATACTCATGGACGCAAGTGTGGAATCAATTCTCCAGCAAACTGACGGAGGACAAGGGGGGTTGTCCTTGAGTGTCTCATCTGCATTCTCATTCCTGAAGATGGTCTGTCTGGGCATGGGTGTAGGAGTGCACCCGTGTGTGTGTGTGTGTGTGTGTGTGTGTGTGTGTGTGTGTGAAGCGTTAGTGCGGGTGCCCTGTACTGGCTAATGAAATGGAAGAAACCCTTCTTCAGAGCAGCAAAGATGCTTCTCTCCAGTCAGTGGCCTCGGAGGGAGTGGTGTTTGGAGAAGCCCAATTTGGCTTGTTGGAGGACGTGGCCAGGCTGCTCCCTCACTTCAGTCTCTGTTCTTGATTGAGGGCATGACCTGTTTTGTTCAATTTGGGGGTGCATTCCAAGAATAAGTGGTTTGTGATCAAAAGTCATATATACGTGTATACATGCATGCACACACACTCACATGTGCACACATCACACACGATCATGTCTGGATATACGGACACAAGCACATGTACTCCTTGACGTGCCTGCACAATCTGTGCACAACATATGCACACACAGCCCCTAGACTACACTGGGTAGGGAGCTCTGGTGACCTAGTGGTAAGAAGCTGCACTGCAGTCCCAAACCACATAGTTCAAATCTACCAGTCACTCTGTCAGGGAAGGATGCGCAGTCTCTTCCTGTGGGATTTACTGTGTAAACCTCTTGAAGGGTCAGCGGTGAGTTGGTTATGACTCAATGGAATAGAGCAACAACAATATACACTACTGTGTGCACACCTCCATGCACACACAAGTATGTGTACACTGCACCTGCACACACGCACACACCATGCATTCACACACACATGTACATGCATTAGCATGTGTACACGTACACACCCACCCACATGTGTGAGTGCACACCTGCATGCACACGCTTAGGTGTACACTGCACCTGCACACACACACAAACACATACACACACACCATGCACTCACACATGCATGCACCATGTACTCACACACACTTATATGCATCAGCATGTGTACACATAGACACACACCCACATACGTGAGTGCACACCTGCATGCACACACTTACATATACACTGCACCTGCACACACACACAAACACCATGCACTCACTCACACACCATGCACTCACACACACACACGTACATGCATCAGCATGTGTGCACATAGACACACACCCACATACGTGAGTGCATACATGTGTGTACATACATCTGTGTGTGCACATACAGGCACACACACTCGCAGCCATGTACACGCACATATGTGCCTACAGTCATGTGTATGTATCCACAAATACATACCCACATGCGTGAGCGCACACATGCATGCACACACGTCCATACGTGTACATGCATACACATAATCACATGCACACTCACATGTGCACACCATCTGTACATGTTTTCACACATGTACATGGCCACACTGCAGAGAGTTGCTTTTGTCTCAGGACCTAGCCTGTAGTCAGGGTGCTGAGGCCCCGGGCTCCTGAGCAGTTGGGGGAGTGGTGTGCTGTTCACATTTGCTCTGGGCCCAGCACTCCCTTGGTCCGGCTGCTCTCTCACTTTCTGCTTTCCTGGGGTCACTACCTTTCCTCCCCGAAGGGTCAGCTCAGAGAGGACGTGCCTGGGGAGGCTCACCTTCTTCACTGCATTGCTCCTAACTCCAGAGTCTGCTTAGTGACTATCACCTGCTTGAATATAGACTCTCCACACTTATTAGAATGAACCCAACCCCTGCTTCATGAAGAAAGAGTAGGAAAGAGGGGGGAGGTAGAGGGGGAGTTGAGAACAGGACAGGAAGGGGAGAGGGAAGGGAGGGGGGAGGGGGGACTGGGAAGTGAGGCGCTGGGAAGTGAGGGACTGGGATGAGAAGGGTAGGGAAGAGAGGCAGAGGGCCATGGGAGGGAAAAACAGAGAGAAGGAATGAAGGACTTGAGGGAGAGAGAAGGATTCCCAAACACAATTTTGAAATCCTTTCTTTTTTCTCCCCCCAGCTCTGCTTCCCTCCCACCCCCCACCCCCCTTCAGCTCTCCCTGGGACCCTGGACTTCAGCTCCAGGAAGGGAGAGCTGACACTGCTTAGAGCAAGGACGTTTGGCTTGACTTTGAGTTTAAACTGTCCTTTAACAATAAAACCCATGTGAGACAATGTTTTTGAAAGCCAGGCTTTCAAAAGAGAAAAGCCATTTTCTCAGAATTCCTTTGTGCGCCTCCAGGAGTGAAGTGGGGAGCTGGTTATGGAGCAAACACGGAATGGAACCGAGCTCCACGGGCCAGGGAGGAGCAGGGGGAGGTAGGGGGTGGACAAGGCCAGATGGCCAGCACCAACTTCCGGGACAGGGGGCGCATTCCAGCCAGGCTGGACATGAGCCGACCAAAGATGTTGAGGACTCGGTACAGGATCAGGCCTTGCGCTGTTCTGGTGACAGAGTCACTCCCATGAGAGGGGCCAACTCCACGGCCACTAACAGCAGCAACTTGTCACCATAGCAGTGCAGTCCTCGTCGTTCACATCACTGTTCTATAATGTTGTTGTTGTGTACCATTGAGTTGGAACTGACCCACAGCTGACCCTCTGGTGGGTTTTCAGAGGCACTAATCACAGCTGATGTTAGAGGGATCTTAGCTGAAAGCAGGGAATACCAGAGGAATGTCTATCTGTGTTTCATTAATTATGCAAAGGTGTTTGAGTGTGTGGATCATAACAAACTGTGGCTGACTCTGAGAAGAATGGGAATCCCAGAACATTTAATTGTGCTAATACGAAACCTATATTTGGACCAGAGGCAGTAGTCAGAACAGAGCAGGGTAACACTGCATGGTTCAAAATTGGGAAGGGTGTACGCCAGGGATGCATCCTGTCTCCATACCTTTTCAACATGTATGCAGAGCAGATTATCCGAGAGGCTGGACTCTATGAGGAGAAGCGTGGCATCAGGATTGGTGGAAGATCTATTAATAATCTACGTTATGCAGATGACACAACCCTGCTTGCTGAAACTGAGGAGGACCTGATGCACTTGCTGCAGAGGGTCAAGGACTGCAGCCTTCAATATGGATTGGAGTTCAATGTCAAGAAGACAAAGATTGTCACCACTGGACAGCATCAGAATGGATGGTGAAGAGATTGAGATTGTTAACAACTTTAGTTTGCTCGGCTCCACGGTCAACACTCTTGGCACCAGTAGCCAGGAAATAAAAAAAAAAAATGTATTGCGATGGGAAAGTCTGCTGTTAGGGACCACTCTAAAGTACTCAAGAGCAACAGTGTCTCTCTGGAGACTAAGGTGTGCCTGAGACAGGCCATGGTTTTTGCAATCACTTGTTATGCATCAGAGAGTTGGACAATGACTAAGGAGGATAGGAGAATTGAAGCCTTTGAGCTGTGGTGCTGGAGAAGAGTATTGAGTGTACCCTGGCCGGCCAAGAAAACAAACAGATTCAACCTGGAGAGGATTAAACCAGGCAGCTCCTTGGAGGCAAAGATTCTGGGGCTTCGTCTGACATACTTTGGACATGTTGTAAGGAGGGACAGGTGCTTGGAGAGGGACATCATGGTTGAGAGGGTGGAGGGACAGCGCAGGAGGGGAAGACCCTCTATGAGGTGGATTGATTCAGTGACTGGGGTAATCGGGATGGGTGTGTCAGAGGCAGTGTGATTGGCACAGGACAGAGCAGGGTTCAGGGCTGTTGTACATAGGGTTGCTATGAGTCGCAAGTGACTCAACACCACATAACAATAACAACAACACAATCACATGGGAGCTGGAGGATGGACAGTCTCCTCCTATATAATTAATTGCCTTTGAAAACCTGCCGGAGGGTCAGCTACGGGTTGGTTCTGACTCTATGGTACACAACAGCAATCACACAGGAGGAGATTGATCATCCTTCTCCAACAGAGCAGCTAGTGGATTTGAACTGCATGCCTTTGGGATTGCAGCACAGATTTTTACCAGTAGGCCACCAGAGCTCTTTGTTCGGTATGGAAAGATAAAATCTGCATGTCTTGGGCTGTTGGGGGTCTGGTTGGGGACTTTCTCAAGAATGTATGGCAAATAACTAAGTAGCTTCCACAGGCCGCTGAGTGCCGCCACCCCTGGGGCTCTTAAGGCCACTGCCCACCACAGTCAGCAGGGTTCAAGTGAAGGCCAGCTGACCACGTGGAGCATGGAGAGGGAGGAGGCTCCGCCAAACGTCTCACACATGAGACAAAAGCCTCCTCACACCCACAGGTGCCCGCCCGTCTGGTCAGGCACCGAACACAGCGTCCTCTCTCGCCTCTGAGCTTCTGTTCATAGGAGCCACCTTGTCACCAGTTAAAGGATGTGCCTTGGAGGAAGTGACACTTGGAGGCAGATGAAGGTTCGTCTCACGCACTTGGGGCGTGTTGTTGTTGTTGTTGTTATGTGACGTCAAATTGCCTGCGACTCATGTTGTTGTTGTTATGTGCCGTTGAGTCGTTTGCGACTCATAGCGACCCTATGCACAACAGCCCTAAACCCTGCCCTATCCTGCGCCAACCGCACCGCCTCTGACACACCCATCCCGATTACCCCAGTCACTGAATCAATCCACCTCATAGAGAGTCTTCCCCTCCTGCACTGTCCCTCTACTCTGCCCAGCATGATGCCCCTCTCTAAAGACCTGTCTCTCCTTACAACATGTCCAAAGTATGTCAGACGAAGCCCCAGAATCCTTGCCTCCAAGGAGCAGCCTGGTTTCATCCTCTCTACGATGAATCTGTTTGTTTTCCTAGCAGTCCATGGTACATTCAATACTCTTCTCCAGCACCACAGCTCAAAGGCGTCAATTCTCCTTCTATCCTCCCTAGTCATTGTCCAACTCTCTGATGCATAACAAGTGATTGCGAAGACCATGGCCTGTATCAGTTCATGTTGTTAGGAAAGGCTATTCCAGGGAGGGGGACATCATGCTTGGGAAGGCAGAGGGTCAGTGAAGGAGAGGAAGACCATCAACCAGGTAGCAGGAGAAGGATGGGCAGTCTCCTCCTACGCGATTAACTGTCTTTGAAAACCCGCCGGAGGGTCAGCTATGGGTCAGTGACTTATGCAATGGCCTCAAGTGTGTCCGAGACGATGAGGCTGGCATAGGACAGCACAGGGTTCAGGTCTGTTGTTTGTAGGGTCACTATGTGTCGTACTCCGCTGAATACCTAACACCAGGCCTGGGTGAGCCCTCAGTGTCGCGTTCACAGTCTGGGGGTTCGAGGAAGCACTTTCAGGGCAGATCTTCATGCACCCCTCACATCCTGCTCTGCCCTGCAGTTATCTTCTGGGCTCAGTCCCCCACTTAGCGTGGACACACCTCAAAGGTCAGCGTCAAGGTCTTGGCCTTCCCACTCCCAGCTCTGGTGAGAGTCTCAATGCCTTCTCTTGGATCAAGGAAATGAGAGGCGATGTACACAGAGCACGCCTAACTGTGACCACCGGACCACCGGGTAGGGCCGGGCCCCCAGGACATTCAGAGATCCTGAAGGGCATGACTTCAGGGGTCCATCACACTCAGGGGCTGGGAGGGATCTACAGTTTCTCAGCAGTGGAGGTGGTGCCCGTGACCTGGGCTGGCAGAAGGGAGTAGGCAGGGGGTCCACACTGCCTGTTCCCAAGGCCAGCTTTCCCCACCCTCAGCTACTCGCCCTGCAAGCAAGGAGTCCCTGAGGCGGGGAACCAGACCCTCGGCAGGGCTAATGTACTCCTGGTGGGTCTGGAGTCCATCCTGGATGGTCAGAGCAGAGCTCAGATAATCAATGGGCCAGAAGAAACGGCTGACCCACCCTCTCATCCTTCAGGAAAGCCATTGTTCTCCAGGGAGCAGTGGACAAGTCAGGGGTCCACTTGTCACCCTCAGGTCCTCTGCCATGTGACCCTCAGCTGCTTTGTGTCTTCCTCGGGGGCTCTCTGCATATCAGGCCTCATCATCCCTGCTCCCCACCCAGATAATCTGCGTGTGGGCACCAGGCGTGAACAGCTGGCCTGGCGACGAATGAGAGGGGACAGGGCCCTGAGAGGAGGCCCCAAGACACTGTTTAATTATTCAGGAGTGCGTGCATTTGAAGACCATTAAACACTCAACTTACACAACAAGGTGATGAAGTAAATAAGACGCTGAGGAGGGGCTGTGTCCTCTCATCACCTCTGTTGGTCCTTGAGACAAAGGCACTGGCTGGCATGAGACGGGGCTGTGGGCACTGAGGGAACTCTGTGTGACAAAGGCCAACTGGCCTGCTTCCTGCCTGGCCCCCAGGCGTACATGGGAAGCGGGGAGGATGTGTCACACCCACATTGAGAAGCAGGCCACGTCCATCTGTCCATCGTTTGCAGAAACCTGCGAGTTAGTCTGTGAAGATGCTAGCCACACCCCCTAGAAGCCACTGCCGCGCTTGGAGGCGCCGGGGCTACTGGTTTGAACCCTGGCAGCTCAACCACCTGCTAGCCTGTGTCATTCGCTGAACCTCAGTCTTCTCACCTGAGGAATGGGGATGACAGCAACAGTCTCTCCACCCTCACGACCTCACACACGGTCTTTCCACACAGGGCGTGGGATTGACCAGATTGACCATGGATTGGAAACTGCCTGATCTGGGTTATAATCTGGGCTCTCACTGTGCCTCCAGGTAGAAGGACCTGTCTCCTGGGCTCCGAGTTGTGTTCTGCATGTGGGAGCCCTGAGGCATCTCCCCAACTGGGAGTCGAGATGAGAGCTGAGGGCACAGAGAGTCCTCTCAGCAGGCACATCTGCGTGACATGATGGGTGCCGACTCCATCACTAGAGGACAGGATGGGGACAGGCAGGGTCCCTGCGTTCCAGGCAGAGGGAACATGTGCAAAGAAAAGCAGCAGCTGTGAGTTGGTGTGCGTCAGGGTTGTATCCTTTCTCCAAACCTGCTCAATCTGTTAGTTGGTTATACAAGAAACTGCCCAAATGTTTCCCCGTGTATCTGTAGTGTTAAGAAGCGGTGCTGCAATCACAAAGGCATGCAATTCAAATCCACCAACTACTCTACAAGAGAAGTTTGGACAGTCTTCTCCCATGCGATTTCCTGCCTCTGAAAATATCTGCTGGAGGGTCAGCTGTGGGTCAGCTCCGACTTGCTGGCACACAGCAACAGCATTCAATCTGTATGCTAAGCGAATCGTTCCAGAAGTGGGCTTCCCTGGAAAATGATGGAGAAAGACCCAACAACCTGCATTATGCAGATGATACGACCACGGCTGCTGAAAATGAAAAGGAATTGAAGTATTTATTGAAGAAGATCAAAGACCAGTCTTTTTTGTTTTATTTAAATTTATTATTAATTTCAGTAAAAATTTGCACAGACTTTGGATTTCCATTCATTCATTGTTGCACTTTTCTCCCCTCCCAACCCTCCCTCCAGTACACTACCCTCTTGGAAAAGTGAAATTCTTTCATTGTTTTACAAACCCTTCCCCAGTCCACTCCACCATGTAGTCTTTGCTGTGGACTCCTGTCATGACAAAAATACCTAATCACATATCCCTTTTAAACCGTTTTCTCCCTCATGTTTCAATGCAGTATACATTAGAGAACCCATCTTTCTCAGTCTCTCCCCAACCCCAAGGTCAGTCCTGTTTTACAACAGTGGCACCATGCAGTATTTGTCCTTTTGTGACTGAGATATTTCACTCAGCATAATGTCCTCCAGGGTCACCCATTTTGAATAACATTGCATGAGTTCCTTGTTTTTCAATGCAGCATAGTATTCCATTGTGTGAATATACCACAACTTCTCTATCCATTCGTTTCTTGATGGGCATCTGGGTTGTTTCTTTTTTTTTTTTTTTTTTGTTTTTAGCTGCTTTAATCTGGGTTGTTTCTAACTCCTTGCTATTGTGAACAAAGCCGCGATAAACATGGGTGTGCATATATTTGCTTGGATGTCAGTTATGTTCTCTTTGGGGTAAATTCCCAGTAGTGGAATTGCTGGGTCAAATGGTATCTCTATTTGTAACTTTTTGAGAAAGCGCCATACCACCTTCCACAGTGGTTGCACCATTTTACATTTCCACCAGCAGTGAATAAGGGTTCCAGTTTCTCCACAACCTCACCAGCATTTGTTGCTTGCTGTTCTATTAAATTTTCTATTCTGACTGCGGTGAGATGATATCTCATAGTTGTTTAAAAAGACTAGCCTTTAATATGGATTCCATGTCAAATGTCAAGAAAGAAAAATCCTCACCACTGAACCGATAAGCTGCGTCACGGTAAATGGGAGAATAGAGAGGTGGTGTTGACTTCATTTTACTTGGATCCACAGTCAACACTCACAGAAACAACAGTCAAGAAATCAAAAGACATGTTGCATTAGAGAAGTCTCCTGCCAAGGACCCTGCAAAATGTTCCAGAGCAAAGAAGTCACTTCAAAGATTAAGGTGTGCCTGACCCAAGCCACCATACTTTCAACTGATTCATGCACGTGTGACAATTGGACAATAAGGAAGTTAGAACAAGGACAACTGAAGAAGAATTTATGCCTTTCGATTGTGGTGTTGGTGACGAGTGTAGACTGTGCCGTGGATTGTCAAAAGAACTGAAATCTGTCTTAGAAGTGCAGCCAGGGTGCTTCCCAGAGGCAAGGGTGGGGAGACTTCATCTCACATACTCTGTGACTGTCATCAGGAGGGACAACTCCCTGGAGAAGACAACATGCTGGGGAAAGTGGAGTCGGTGTGACAGACCCCTGGAAGGTTTGAAATCCTGGACCAGCAAGGAAATGACCTGGCTGCAGAGAAAAGAGGTGGCTCAGCGGTAGAACGCTTGCCTTCCATGTGGGAGACCCAGGTTCGTTTTCCAGCCAGTGCACATGATGTGTGTCTGTCAGTGGAGGCTTGTGTGTGGCCATCATGCTGAGCAGGGGTCAGAGGAGTTTCCGGGCCTAGTGAGACTAGGAAGAAAGGCCTGGAGATCACGTTCCAAAGACCAGCCAGTGAAACAACTGGATCCCAGCAGTCTGACCTGTGACCCTGCAGGAGGACCAGGCAGCCTTCTCTGCTCTATGTAGAGGGGCTGCAGGTTGGCTGAGCCGGCTGGGTGGTGGTCACTGAGACCAGGTTTAGAAGCACTTTGATGTCAGAGGTGTCCCAGGCCCTCATGGAGCTGAGCGCCTGGACTGGAGACTGCTCCCCTCAAAACATGTGGTCTGTTCAGTGATTTTACCAGAAGCAGCCTGTTTGATTAAGCTCTTCATACTTAAACTGTACTAACAGGAGAAGAAAACATCACGGACGATTGGTTGGGGTCTTCCCCCCCCCCCATGCTCTTTTGGGTTATTTAGAAAGCGCGGTGTCTTAACGCGGTGTGGGGAGGAGTTGGGGAGAGCATTTCAGGGGGCACTGCAGCTCCTCAGGAGCTGACTCCAGGATCGAGGCTGAGGTTACCGGCTCCCCTAAAGGCTGCTGTTTGTTAGGGGGGCTGCTGAGCTGGTTCCTAGTGAGCCCAAGCACGGCAGGGTGAACCCCGTTCAGATGCTGGTCAGAAGCTGGTCATCCTTGCCTTCTTGGTTGCGCTGAGCCCATGGTGGCAGCTGAAAAGAAACTGTAGCCGTAGAAACTCCAGGAGGCTCTCTTGTGTCAGGTGGCACTCCCGTGTCCTCCAGGTGGCTCTCCCGTGTCCCCGGGGGGGGGGGGCGCGCACACACACACACACACGTGCAGCGGGACCCTGGGCGAGTGCAGATCCAGCTTTTCCTCAGCACTGGTGGAGGCCTGGCCTGGGCAGCTGCTGCTGGTGGAGGTCCTGGCTGCTGGCACCACACGTGCATCAGGGTTGAGCTGTGTTCTGTGGAGTTCCCGGAGGCTGACTTTTCAGAAGTATGTTGCCAGGCCTTTCTTACTTGTTGCCACCAGTGGGTTCCGCCTTTTCTGTTTGCAGCTGAGCGTCCCCACTGTTGGCACAGCCCAGGGCCTCCCTTGCTACCTGAGGCAGGCGGCTGGCCAGACGGATGATTTTGTACTCACAAGTCCATTTTACAAGGTTCTAGTTCAACTACCAAAGGTCTCCCAACACACATCCTTGAAGAAGTTGTTGTTGAGTACTATCGAGTTGGAACTGACCCATAGCTGAGCCTCCAGCAAGTCTTCAGAGGCAGTTAATCGCATGGAAGGAGACTGACCATCCTTATCCCACGGAGCAGCTGGTGGATTTGAACTGCATGCCTTTGGGATTGCAGTGCTATTTCTTACCACTAGGCCACCAGAGCTCCCTTGGAGATGTTACAAGGTTAAAAAAATTCCTCATAGAGTAAAACTCCAAAGGATGGAAATAAAACATACAATATCCCAGGTCAGGCGTCCCATCAGAGAAGGGAGCTGTGGGCTCAGCCCGTCCTGGGTGTGGAGCCAGTTCTGCCGTGGGGACCCCTCGGGTGACAGCATTGCCCGCAGGGCTTCCTCAGCCTCCTCTTCACAGGAGCGATGCCCAGGCTTTTTTGCTTGCCACTACCGGCTGGGTTCGAACCATTGACCCTTAGGGTGGTAGAGGAGCACAAACGGTTTTTGCAACCTGGGGCTACTCTTTGGTATTCAGTCTTTCTAAAAAAGGGGTGAAGAAGTGTGGCTTTGGGGAAGCAACTGGGAGCCACGTGATGCTGGGCACTCAGGGAGCCACTTCTGCACAAAAGTGTTCTGAGCTTTTGCTATAAATCCTGTGAAAGAGAAAGCTGGTGAGCTGGCAGGGACAGTGATGAGGAGGGGTCAGGAGGGGTGCATGGTGTCGGAGGTCAGCCGGACACAGCTTCGAAGGGGGTGTAGCTCCATGAGCAGGGGCCCTGGGACTGGGTCACTGACGCCCTCCGGTATTGAGACCACCAGGAGGAGCGCCAGGCAGGGCCTGGCCGAGAGCCAACCTGCATGATTATATTCCACCTACTTAACAATCCCCTCCTCGTATCCATGGGAGAAACGATTCTTCAAACCCTCTCCTGTGAGAGGGGGAAGAATACCCAAGAACGGGAGGCAGCCTGGCCTCCCTCGACTATGAGCAGGCTCTGTGCACCTCAGAAATCATTTTCCCGGAATGGGTGCCACACTGAAAAGAACCTGTCAAACATGTAGGAATTTTCCACAAAGATTTCATCCCAGGAGGGGAGTCCGTGGAGTGGGAGCTCTTGATCAGACTGCTTGTGTCAGGAGATTGTCGTGGCCCTGGGTGCTGCCTGCTGGAGGTGTCCTGGCCCTGGGCTCTGGCCTCGCTCCCAGCCCATCCCTCCACCAGTCCCTGCCTGGGGTGTCCTGGCCCTGGGCTCCACCAGCCCCTGGGTGTTGTGAGTAATTACAGGATGTGAAATCATTTCGTCTCATTGGGATGCTGTTGGGACTGATATATGGGGAACAGCCTGGGGATTCAAATGGCACCACAGACCAACATGACCTCAGAGAAGAAAAAAAATATCCTCAACTACTCCGCCAAACCAGCTGGGGGGGTTGCCGGGAGAAGAGGGGTCCATGCAGGTCCTCTGGGCCCCTGCAGCTTTGTGATCTCCACTGAGGGCTCCCGGGGACACTGAGGGCACTGAAGCAGTACTCCATAGAGCACACCCTCTCCTGGTGTCTCCTCCACTCTAGCAGCTTCCTTTTTATTTCCTCTTCCTATTTCCACCCTGCTGGAAGAAGGGCCATTAACCCCTGATTGACGGGAGGGCTGGAGACTCTGCAGTGACAGGCGAGCCTGTCTGAAGCTCATTACTGTGTGCGTCTCCACAGCGCCAGAAAAGGTCAAGACATGGGTGTGAGTGGACCCTGGACACGGTTCCCTGAACTTGTGTGCACTCACCCAGCCAAGTTCACAGGGACGGCTGCTGGGTCTGCCCCTGAGGGACACCAGCCAGTCCCCACTGTGTGAAGGGTAGGACCCCTGCCAAGCTCCTTAGAGAGCACTGTCTTCCCACGAAGTCACCCTCGAGGGAGAGCAAGCCAATGTCACAGCTGCCCTGGGTCTCCTTCTGCTCGTGTGTGACATCTCTGAGCTGTGGTGTTGGAGAAAAGTGCTCAATATCCCATGGGCTGCCAAAAAAAAAAAAAAAAAGAGTGTGTCTTGGAGAAGGTGCACCAGAGCGCCCCTCGGAGCGAAGGACGGAAACACAGATGACGGGCGTGTTGTTAGGAGGGCCGGTCCGTGGACAAGGACATCAAGCTTGGAAGGGTGGAGGGTCTGCAAAAGAGAGGAAGGTCCTCAACCAGATGGATCCATACAGGAGCTGGAGCAACGGGCTTGAGTGTCGGGTGTGGTGAGGGCGACACAGGACAGGGCAGAGGCTGCTGTCCAGGGGTCAGCACGAGTCGTGGTTGACTCAACACACCTACTAACAAGGGCATGTCCACGGTCATCATGAAATCCTCCTAGCAGACTAAGAACGTGGGGAGCCCATTCATGAGCCTGGCTCCTCCAGGGCTGTGAGGCGGAAGGGGTGGCTTCCAGAATGTTACTGTAACTGCTGGAACGAGTGGCCCTTCAGTGAACACAGAGCTGGTACCCATTGTGGACACGAGGGTGAGAAATTGCCATCTCAGGCCACATGGTCCCTAAGGGGGTGTTTAGGTGCTGCAACACAAGCCACCTCCCTGGCCTCCCTCACAGGTGAAGAGTTCTCTGTGCACACCTCAGCCTCCCTCCTTCCTTCCCCCTCTCCTCCCTCCTCCTCCTCTGGCCCCTCGGTGGAGCTGCAGACACTGGGCCAGGCGGTACCTGGGTGGGCGGCCAACACCCACGGGCTCCCACTCACAGCAGGGCTGGGCTGAGAGTCCCATCTGCAAAAAGAAATCAGGGCAAGGGGCTGTGCCTGGGGAGCAAAGTCACAGGTTGCCATCCCTCCCCGCGCGAGCGCATCCCCCAGAATGACATTTTCTGCTTCTCAAGCTTGCTTACAATTTTCTAAATGAATGCTTATTCAGAAATCTTACTGCAAAAGCTCTGTGCATCATTGTCACACAGAAGCTTCAAAACAACTTCGCACGAAAGAGAAGGGGACGATGCTTCTGTCCACACCGGCCAAAGCACGCCTGGCCGCACAGCTCCTTCCCAGCCCAGCACCCGTCTGTCCCCTGCCTGTCCCCTGCCTGCTCGGAGTCGCTGTGTAGTAACGCAGCTAACCAGCTCTGCGTCTCTGTTCCCAGCCGCAGTCTAGGGACGAGGGCTGGGCACTGCAAGCTGCCGGCGTCTTGGGTAGTGATCGGATAAGAACTAACGCCCCTGGTTAAAATAGCCTCTGCTCTATTTTTTGTTTGTTTGTTTTGGTTTTGTTCTACTACTTCTTCTTTTTTTTTTTTTTTTAAAGAAGCCAGGGTCAGTCACTGGGATTGCAAGCCGAGAAGGAATTCTGCAAGGAGATACCTAGAAGGGGAGGTGGTCTGACCAGGACTGGGACTTCCACTAGCCAGTGATATTTATTGGAATACAGACACCCCCCACCCCGCCCCCCGGGAGGGCTTCCTGGGCCGCACCCCCAATGCAGCTGTTTTGTTCCTCAAATACATTATCACTTTTTAAACTGATGGTTAAAGAAAGAATACATTCATTTTTCAGCCCAAGGAGGCTTCTGGAAATAAAAACAACCCTTCTCGGGCTGATGAGGAACAACATGGCATAATGTTGTTTTTCAAAACAACACCAGCTCTGCCTCGTCTCTTTAATGCTATTCACTTTCCTTCTTAAAAAAGGGGTTCAAATTAGTAGGCACATTTCATATTAGCGTATTTCATGCAATAAAGCATAAATTATTTAAAATAACACGACCTTTTATCTTGCACCTTTTGAAGGAAGCAAATTAAAAATGTAAATTGGGAGCTAATTAATATGCAAATGTATTCATTCGCAGTTAACAATTAGCAATTAAACCTGCAGTGTCTACAAAGAGCACGGACAAAATTAGTAACTTAATTTATCATTAAAAAATGAAAACGTACACAAAATTTTAATTGACTTTCAAAATATTTCCCTTGCTTTTTTTCTCTTTCATTTTTTAATACCAAAAAAAGGAAGAAATTATATTATGCCTTAGCTATACGGATGGAAATCGGTGCATGGCGCATCCAGGGCATTCATTATGTAGGAGGGGAGGGAAGTGTGTTAGGAAAAGTTTGCCTTTTATATGAGGTATTAAAAGATGACATTTCAGAGTGTTGACTTGTATTTCATCGTCGAGTTCAAGAGAGAAATAAACAGAAAGATCTTCCTGTGTTTGGAATAGGGAGATGGCGGAGATTTGTACGGATAAAGGGGGCCACGGTGTACAGACACGGTGGGGAGTGTGTGGGTGTGGGTGCATGTATGTGCCTCCCAGACACACGGGGAGGGTCATTGAAATGTTCTGGTTCCACATTAAAAATTTCCAGAAAACAGTTACAAGGAAAATCAGCAACAAATTGCCTCATATGTGAATAAGCCCCTCCAGGTGCCAGCAGATCGGAGTAGACAACTGTTTCCTGTCTTCCTCCTGGGCAGACCTTGGCACACACCCTCCCCAGGTCCTGGCCTCTGACCAGGGGCCTGTTCTCCGCTTCCCCTCTCCTGCCCAGCTCTGCCCGCAGAAGCAAACTTGAGCTTTGCCGGCACACGGCCCTCCCCAGGCCGGGCAGGAAGGAGCAGCCAGGGTGGACGCTGCCGCTAGCAATGTTCTGGTTGTAGCCGCTCACTGCCTTGCCATTGGAAAGTGCTGTCCCCTGACCGGCTTGCCTAGGTCCTGGCACCTTGGGGATTCCTTCCAGCAGACCCAGATCTCAGCCTGCTTCTGCGTGGGCCCGGCTATAGGAAAGAGTTTTGTTCATTCAGACACTGGCCTGCGTCTTAAAGGCTCTTAGTTTAAACTGGGGTTCTGCTCGGATTTTCCAGGGAGCTGTCCATGTCCACTCAAGGGTCAAATGATCAGAAATCCAAGGCCAGGAGGCCCAGCAGCAGCGGGAGGTGGTTTCAGTGGCTTTCCCAGAGGCAGGGGGCTTCCCTGCCTGACAAAACAAGCTGGTCTTGGCGGGATTCTCTTTATTCTTCTGCGTGTATTTTGCTGTTTGCATAGATGGAGAGGAGGGCCATTTGTCGGCTACCGGCAACATTCCCTCTCCACGAGTGTGCTGCAAGCTGGTACGCTGCCTTTGCTAATTCCGTGCTTTTCATGGCCTCTAACCCCCTCCCAGCATGAATGATAAATATTACAGACCTTCCAACAATAGCAAAATTCAGTAGAAAAGTTGTTACCTTTTTTTTAAAAAAAAAAAAAGCTGGGTTTTCACTGACAATTAGAAAAGCTAAATAGAGCCTGAGCATGGGGTTTGGGTCCCGAGGTCTCTGTTTGTGGTGAGGTGTTGGGTGGTAAACTGGGGCACACACACAGCAGGTGGGACAGTCAGCAGGAGGTTGACACGTGTGACAGCCTCCTCAGGCCAAGCGTGGGTCGCCAAGACTGACAGGTCCCCAGAAGGGACTAAGTAGCCAACACTGAGAAATGAGTGTTTTCTCCTTTACATCAATGTCCACCGTTCTATTTCCAGGGGCAGGGCGTAGGTGGGCTTTGTGCTCGTCATTTCTCCTGGGTTCTTTAGGTTCTGAGGGTCCTAAAAGCTGTCCCATTCCCTCTGTGTCCCCCTTGGGGTGCTGAAGTGGACACACATCCCTCCCCGCTTCAAATAGGGCATTTGGCTGTGGGAACTGGCACCAAGGCAGAGACGCTCAGCCCAGCCCGGCTACCAGGCTACCTACCAGGCTACCTACAGGCTCCGGGCTCCGCAAGGCCCACCCCGCCGCCGTCCTTCCCTTCAGGCCTGGTGCGCCTGCGATATTAAGCAGCTAACAACAATCCGAGAATTAAGTTACCACAATTAGGAATTAGAAGCAGGTGGCATAATAATGGTGCTTTTTTCATTTCATTTATTAGCAAAAAGAGAGCAAGAGCTTCATTTATTTTCATCAGCGCCTCAGTAAAAGCATAGCAATTTGCAACACAAAAATCATTTCAAGTGCCTCCTGCAAGCCTCTGTTTCTTTTCGGTGTTAAAAGCCCTTTAGAGTCGCCCCCGCCCCACTCGGAGAGGGTGCGTGGTGTCTGTGTAGGGTGGCCTTGCAGGTGGGATGGGGCTGTAGTTGGAATTAACACTGGGGGAGTCTCACCAAAATGCACCTAACCCTGCCCAACCTCCCCTGGCCCGTGACCTCTAGTTCCTACTGGCTGGTTGTAATCTTGCGTGGATTCAATTCAGGTACAACCTCATCCCAAATAAAGTGCGCAGCATATCCCCCCAGGCCTGTAGGTATCCTCACCGGCCCCCAGGCCAGTGCCATCATCTCACGCTCCCCCAGCACGCGGTGCAGGCCGCCCCGCAGGGAGCCCGGCTTTCCAGGACTACTGCCCCCCCCTCCCCCGCACCTGCTGGACCAGGATGCGCAGCGACCCTTGCGCGCCCTCTCGCGCCTCCATCCGGGATCGCCAGAGCTGGTGGCTGCATCTCCAGTGCGGGCGGGGCCCACAGGCCCGGCAGCACTGTCCACCCGCCCTTAGGCAGCTCTGCTCCGGCTGCTTCCTGCTCAGGGGACAAGTTCACATGTTTCGACCACCTCAGGGATTGTCCTCCGGAGAGGGCTGCAGTGAACAGTTCCTGGGGGTGATGTGAAAACCAGAAAGCTGTTCACCAAGGTCAGCAAGTAAGCACCTATAGGCCTGTGCTTACTACGTTTATTGGGGGGCCTGACAGCACATGCGGTGTAGGGGGTGCAGTGGGAAGCAGGGGCAGGGGTGAGAGGGGTGCATAGGATGCAAGGGGCACAGAAAGATGGGGGTGCACAGAGAGATGCAGGGACACAGGGGTTGGGTGCAGGGGTGAAGAATCGAGGGGGTTTGGGGGCTCAGAGGGTGCAGGGGCACACGGACGCCTGGGTTTGCACCCGTGCCCTCTGAGCTGAGGGTGGGCAGTGCGCAGTCCTTTTGTGTCTGAGCCTCTGGTGTCGCCCCAGCTGGACTTTCACACCAACCACCCACGTTCTTGCTCAGCTGACCCCTGCCCCCACGGGCCTTTCTGTCTCTGCAGTCTCAGTCCGCGCTGTCTTCTGGTGCTGTCCTTTAGGGCCACAGCCCTTCACCCACCCTCTGCCCATCACGTCTGTCGGTCCCATCAGCTACTGGGTCCTCCACATTTTACCTCTCACCAAGTCTCCTTCCTCTGGCCATGGCCGTGTACGCCTCTTCCTTCTCCTCCTCCTCCTCACCCTCCTCTTCCTCCTCCTCCCCACCCTCTTCCTCCTCCTCCCCACCCTCTTCCTCCTCCTCCCCACCCTCTTCCTCCTCCTCCCCACCCTCTTCCTCCTCCTCCCCACCCTCTTCCTCCTCCTCCCCACCCTCTTCCTCCTCCTCCCCACCCTCTTCCTCCTCCTCCCCACCCTCTTCCTCCTCCTCCCCACCCTCCTTCCCACCCTCTTCTTCCTCCTCCCCACCCTCCTCTTCCTCCCTACTTCTCACCACCCTCCTCTTCCTCCCTCCTCCTCCCCATCCTCTTCTTCCTCCCTGCTTTTGTTTCACAGCCCCCAACTGTAAATCTCCATCCTTCTCCTCCCTCCCTCCTCCCTTCTTCCACTTCCTCCTCCCTCCTCCCTCCCCTACTATGACTTACAGCAAAGAGAGCAGAACTTCATCTCACATACTTTAGGCCTGTTGGTGGGATGGGGGATGGGCAGTCCTTGAAGACTCAGAGAGGTGGAGGGTCATCGAAGGAGAGGAAGACCCTCAATGAGATAGACTGACACAGTGACGGGAATGA
The DNA here is from genome assembly GCF_000299155.1 of Elephantulus edwardii. Taxonomy (NCBI): domain Eukaryota; kingdom Metazoa; phylum Chordata; class Mammalia; order Macroscelidea; family Macroscelididae; genus Elephantulus; species Elephantulus edwardii. The sequence continues at coordinate 28,745,126 of NW_006399752.1, forward strand.
TGGGCTCCGTTGTGTCAGGGATGATGAGGTCGGCGTAGGCTAGGACAGGTTATAGGTCTGTGTTCATAGGATCACAGTCAACTCAGTGACACATAATCTCTGTCCCTACCACTCTCCAGGGAATTTCACAAGCAATTATATGGCCTTTGGTTCAACCATCTCTGATCTCAGTTAACTTCCTCCTCAGTCACCACATGGAAATGGGTGGTTCTGGGCCACAGTCCCTATGCAGGGTGGCTCTAAGCTGTGGTCTTTGTGCTAGGTGGCTCTGGACCATGGTCCCTGTGCTGGGTGGCCCTGGGCCATGGTCCCTGTGCTGGGTGGCCCTGGACCATGGTCCCTGTGCTGGGTGGCTCTGGGCCATGGTCCCTGTGCTGGATGGCCCTGGGTGACAGTCCATGTGTTGGGTGGCCCTGGGCCATGGTCTCTATGCTTGAGTGGCTCTGGGAAGCTCAGCTCAGCCTACCCTGAGTTTTTTGTCTTCCTCTTTGAAAACCAGGGCTGTCCTTTGAATGAATTTATTCCTAGGGGGTCTGAGGTCACTTTGGGTAGGTGGCATTAGACAAGGGTACAAGATGGTGGGCGGAACACTAGAGGAATGTGGGTTGTAGGGACCCAGAAGTTGGATTTTGTGAGAAAAATCTATGGGTCTTTCCTGCAGACCTGGCCACTTGTGAGGCTGTTTCGATCACCAGTGTACTTTGAATATCTGGCTGAGACTTGAGAAGAGGATTGTGATAGATGAGAAAGAATTGAAGTTGTCAATGCATCATGCTTAGATCCACAGTCAGCATCCTGGGTGCCAGCAGTCAGGGAGATCAGAGGACGTATCCATTGGGAACATCTACAGTCAGAGACCTCTCCAAATTACTGAGGAGCAATGATGTCGGATTGAAGGCTCGGGTGTGTCTGATTCAAGCCATGGGGCTTTTTAATCACTTGCGATGCATCTGAGAGCTGGACGATGAATAAGGATGACAGAATAATTGATACCTTGAGCTGTGGTGTTGGAGAAGAGCACTGAACAGCTCATGGACAGCCAAGAAGACAGTTATGTCTTGGAGAAGGTGCAGCCAGAGGGCTCCTTGGAGGCAAAAGTGATGAAGATTCATCTCACATACTTTGGGCATGTTGCCAGGAGGGGCTGCTCTTCGGAGCAGGACATCATGCTTGGAACGGAGGAGGGTCAGTGAAGGCGAGGGACTGACGCAGTGACCACAGCACTGGGCTCAGTGTGTCAGTGTTGCTGAGGATGGAACAGGATAGCACAGGGGTCAGGTCTGTGTTCATAGGATCGCTGAGTTGTACTCATCTCAACTGCTCTTCACAACAATAGTCAAATAACTGAAGGAACTCAGGTCAAAACAGTGAGTGTGGACAGACAACTCTAGAGGAGTGAAGAGAGCAGCCGGTCGAAGGAGAGAGGAGGGAGGGGTCCTGAAGGGATCATTTAGGACTCTCAGGAACTCTCAGGAAGCGGATGACCTGTGCCCAGAACCCGGGAGATGCTGGTGCCTTTGCTCCTGTAACCCCCCCTTCCGTGTTAGGGGGAGCCCTCAGCAATGGGGAGAGGTGGGAGAAAGCCAGAGACTGAGAGGCAAAGCCCCTACTGTTCAGGAAACAGTGGATCCCCACACTGACATGTGCTGTGGACAGACCAGGGTCTCCCCATGTTAGGGACAGAGGCATCTGTCCTGTCAAGAAGACAAGGGACGGGAGGCATGTTGCTGAGACTGATAGCAGCGTCCTGAGTGGGAGCCTCCCTGTACTCACGTCACAGTGAAGTCAGACAGCGTCCAAGTCATGGGCAGAAAACACCTCCGCCGGTGGAGCTTGCTGCGTCCTTCTCCTCATCGGGTCGAGTTGGGACCAAGTCACTGGGCTCCCAAGGCCCTAAGCTGCACCGGATGAGGTGCCCATCTTTCTCCCATGAAGCTGCTTGTGGGTCCAGACCTGGGGCCGGAGGGGGGGTGGCGGGGGGAGGGGGGTGCGGCCTGGGGCTTGCAGCACCACACCCCGCAGACCGGGCCTCCAGAGCTGCCGGGGGAGGGCAGCCCCTCATCCGCTCACTTCTCTCCGGCCTTGTCTCCTTCCAGACAGACAAAACAAGTGCCTCTTCTTCCCCTTGCTTGAAGTTGTGAGGGGTTCATGGGCTCTGAGGGGAAGGAGGGTGGAGGGAGCCCAGCTCAGCTTCCTGATGGACCAATGTGACCATGGAGTAAACTGGGCTTCTAGAATGATGTCAGCATCAGAAAGAGAGCAAAGGTCTAAGAGACAAGCAGCCTGCCACCCAGCCTGGCCCTCTGGGCTCTGCTGACTCTGGTGCCAGCTGTCCATGCTCACACGACCTCCTCGGTTTTGTGGTCACCAGCATGGCCACCGCGCTCCTGTGTGCCAGGGAGGCATGCAGAAGCGTCCACAGTCTGCTCCCTGGAGAGGTGGCTGCTTCCATCTATCTGTCTAGAGTCTGTGAGCCCCCCAGACCCCTCACCTGCCATCCAGGTAGTGTTTCCCAGGGGAACTCTGTTCCCAGAAACAGTCAGACATGCTCAGTGCAAGTGTAGACTCCCCATCATGGCCGAGTCACTGGCCTCTTGACCTCACTCTGAAGTCCCTGGCTCCTCTGTTCTGCACGAGATGCCTCCTGATGAGGTTGGCCAGTTGACTTGACCTCCCTGGGGCTCCTTCTCTCTGCCCTGCTCTGGCCACTCTCTGCAGCCCCACGTGCCTCAGAGCAGAACCAGCTCCACGGACTTTGCAGGAGCAGGTCATCTGGCCTTTCCTCGGAGGTGCCCCTGGATGGACTCGAAACTCCAGACTTCCAGTTAGCAGCTGAACCCTCAACCTCTTGAGCCATCTGGGGCCCCTTACCTTCTGTCAGAGCCCCCCCCCCCCATCCACCCTCAACCCTGATGGAATCTGTGCCGTGTGAGGTCCGAGCTGTAGCCAGCTCTGTGTGACTGGGCGCTTGGATGTTCCTCGTGCCATGGAGAAGCAGCCCCTCTGGTTTTAATCCATATTAATGAATTGAAATTTAGATCTCACAGCCTCACGCGTCTGGTGGCTGGGGATCTAGGCAGTGCACCTCTATGGGAGCTGTCCTCGCTCCTCCATGCGTCTGTCCACGCCCATTGTTCTATCCACGCATGGTGAGCTCATTCTGGCGGCCTCCGAGGCTGAGGCAGACGCACCTGATTCAGGGGAGGTGGGCGTCTGTCCTGCATTCACCGTGACTGCATGTGGGCAGCCTGACAGCCGTCACCCTGAGGACACTTGCCCTCTGCCCCGGCCCAGGGCTGGCTTCCTCAGAGAGTCAGTGGTCACAGCTTTCCCAGCGTGGCATGGCCAGGACTTGCATGCCCCTGACAGCGGCAGCCTCATCACACTGCAGGCAAAGTACCCTGGTTCCCTTCCCCTCCCCTGGGTAGTGTCCCCTGGCGTCTTGGGTCCACTGGGGGCACACACCCTCATCTGAGGTGCTCAGCTCTTGTCTGATGGAACCTTCCTATCTGCTCCTCTGTGGACTTTAAGGACCCTTAGTGGTGCAGTGGTTAAAGGTCTCAGCTGCTCACTCAAACTCCACACTTTGACCCCCATGGCTTCGTAGGACAAAGGTGACACTGCCTTTTCTGTAAAGAGTCACACCTTGGAAGCCCTGTGGGACAGGTCTCAGTCCGTGGGGCCAGTGGGAGGTGGGATTGAGTCAGTGGGTCACTCAGTTTTACAGGAGGGTCAATAAGACTGATGCAAACCTTGGTCTTTTCAACTGCTTCCTACACTTTGCGAGTTGGACAATGAGTATGGGAGACTGGAGGCTGAAGAAGAATTGCTGCCTTTGAGTTGTGGTGTTGCAGAAAAGTACTGACTCCCTCACAGCCTGGAGGCCAGGGGGGTGAAACTTGGCACCATGCACTTGGGGCATGCTGCTGGAGGGGACTGTCCTTGGAAGAAGACATCATGCTGGGAAAGGTGGGGGTCAGAGAAAGAGAGGAAAACCCTCAGATGGACTGACACAGTGACCGTGGCCATGGGTGCAAATGTGTCAGAGATGGTGAAGACAGAGGACAGGGAGGGGTTCATTCAGATCTGATGGTACCTACAACCACGTGCCGATCACCTGGTCACCACTATTATCAAAGTGTCCGGGATGCGTGTTCAATCGCTTTCTAAAAGTTGGTAGAAGTCATCTATTTCCTCCCCTCTGGCTCTGGTTGGTGTGTGTATGTCTGAGTCAGAATGGTATTAACAGGTCAGCGTTGTCTTTCCCAACACGTGGCAGGTGCCCTGTGAGGACTTCAACACTGGTGTCATCCATGCCCGTGTGGATCCCGTGTGGATCCCATGCAGAGTGGAACCGTGTCCTGTGGGAGTCTCACAGCTGTCACCTTGCAGAAGCAGGTTGCCACGCCTCTCTCCAAGGTGCCTCTGTGGAGATTTGGTGGAAGTTGAACACTGACCATGTGTGCCATCCTGGTGCCACACTTGCTGGACAGATGGATGAAGTGCATCATGGAAGGAATGCTGAGGGCGTGCGTGTGGCCCTGGCTCGTACTGGCTGGGTGGCCTTGGCGTGTCCCGTATGTCTCCCCCTCACGGGCTACTGTAGGGGGCTTGTGGAAATACTTCAGAAACAAATTCTTCTTAAAAAGCCAAGGCCATTTTGAATTCTCTTTGACTCTGGGCACCAGATGGAGTCTTAGATTCCTAATCTTGATGGAACAAAAGAGCACAAAGTGGGTTTTCCTCACTTACTGACCACCTCGTCACCCGACAGTTCAGTGTTATGACAAAAGTGAACGACCCGTGGTGCGACTGTTTTGTGCATCACTGTGTATCTGCGTGTCCTGAACACTGAAGTGTAAGGAGGGAGGAGCCCTGGCTGTGGCACTAAGGGCCCCCGTCTCCGGGCTGACTGTGAAGCTCAGTGGTCCGGCAGTTAGGGCCTGGTGTGCCATCCGGTCTGTGCTGTACGGTGCCAGCCCTCAATCCGACCAAGGCTCTAAGCAAAGAGAGGTGCGTGATCTTACCATCCTGGAGACGAGATGCCTGAACTCGAGTACCAGCACAGCCTCTTGGAGAAGATCCTTGCCTCCCAGCCCCTGGGTACTTCCTGGTGCCCCTTCCCTGTAGACGGACCCTCACAGACTGTCTGCTCTCTGTTCCTAAGACACCACTCAGAAAGTGAGTCTCTGGGTGGTGCAGATGGGATGGCGCAGCTGTCAACTGCAAGGTTAAATGTTCTAGACCACTCAGGAGCACCTCTCAGGAAAGACCTAGCCATCTGCTTCTGAAACATCGGTCACTGAAGGTCCTGTGGAGCCCAGTGCCACACACATACACACACACGCATACACACACACACACACACACACACACACACACACACACACAC
>NW_006399752.1:28750617-28831170 GCF_000299155.1 Elephantulus edwardii
ACACACACACACACACACACACACACACACACACACACACACGTGCATTCACCATGCACCAGCCCTGATTGGATACAACTGGAACAGGGGTGAGTAGGATCCTCCCACCAACTGGTCCCTCACTGATAGTCAGCTGAGGAAGAATCTATGCCCCTCAATGAGGTCACATGCACAGGACAGAAGACAGCATTCCAGTGCATCTTCTGGGGACACACTCAGTCCTTAATGGATGGGTGAAAGGGGACCAGAAGCATCCTGGCTGTCTCCTGAGATAACTCGTGTGTCCTCAGTGTGGTGCAGAGGGAGGCATGTCGGAGTTTGCAGCCCAGGGCTCTGGTCTCACGGGAAGGTGCTGTCCCTTTCCTTGTCCCCAGCAGGAAGGGGAGGCACCACCTCAGTGACAGCTGGTACAGGGAGGGAGGCACAGCGCTGGTGACAGTAAGGTTTTGCTCTGACTTTAGAGAAGCAGAAGTTCTCTCTGAAACCCACAAGTGCGTGCCAGCGACTCTTCTTTCTCTGAAACATCTCCTCAGACTAGCGGAGGCTGTTGTGGGCACAGGGCCTCAAGGCTGTGGAAGTTGACAGCGTCCCAGGGCGCTCGGAGGGGTTAATTGTGCCTCTGCATTGGAAAGTGATTCTCTAATTAAACTTTGAATCTGAATGGTGAAAGCACTGGGTGACAGACTGTCTGTGGGAGAGTCCCCTGAGGTGTGCTCCATTTACCACTAATGGTCCGCACGGCCCAGCCTGGGCCTGCTCCCAGCCCAACCCCCTAAGGCCCTACTCAGCAGAGTACCCCTACCCCCCAGAGTCCCCGACCCTGAGCCTCAGTATGGTGCACATGTGTCTGAGGAGCCCCCATGATGCGTCTGCAGCGCCCTGCCTTTGACTTACAGTCGCACAGTTCTCTCTGAACTTGGGCTTGTCATTGGCCGCTTCATGGCTGATTGGAAGGAGCGCTCCAGGCCTGTCTTCCAACTGCCTCGTCTAGAAACGCCACTGCAATCCACTTGGCATCACAGCCACACAGCAGCCTCCACCAACAGGTGGGTGGAGGCTGTGCCTGAGACACAGAGACCGGGAATCGAGCCCAGCTCTCCCTCACGGGAGGTGACGAGACTGCCACTGACCCACGGTTGTCTTCTCCCACTGCTGTCCTCAGAGCCATGAGAAGGACGCTGGAAGGGAGTGTTCTGGGGTTTGATGGCTATTTCTCAGATCATCTGTATTGAGCTTGGGGCCTCACTGGTCAGCCTCTGGGGTGATCAACCCTTCAGAGCAAGGCCTGTTCCTGGGACGCAGTCACAGCCCCTCCCCATCCCATCCCTAGCCTCTGTGAAACCCCTCAGTGCAAGGTCGAGGTGGTGGGACGTATCAGCACAGACCCTGCTGGGGGCATCGGGGCCAGGCCAGGATGGCTGCAGTTCCTCACTGCGTATCTCTTCGACCTCTACCCATCGTTCCATTCTGTGGATGAGGAGACCGAGGCTCACACGGTTCACACGGCATTCCTTAGTCACGCAGAGAGGAGGGGCTGCTTGGGCTTATGACGGAGCGTCTCCAAGAAGACAGGGCCTTAAATCCACAGAAACGCTGTCTCTCACGCCCGAGCCAGAGCCCAGTGTGGAGGTGTGAGCAGGGCCCGTCACAAGGCTCCCCCTCCCCGCCTCTCCCAGGTGCTGCTGGTCCCTGTGTTCCTTGGTGTGGCCACTGCCCCTCTGCACGTGTCCCTCCAGGTCCTCTCCTCTCTTGTGACACTGACCCTGAATTTAGGGTCACCCCAGCCCTACGATGAGGTCCTCTCAGGATCCTCCTGACCTACCTCCTGGAGACTCCACTCCCAAGTCCAGTCACCTCCTCAGGTTCCAAGTAGCTAGAGATTTGGGGACAAATCTGGTGGCCTAGTGGTAAGAAGCTACACTGCAATTCCAAAGGCACAGAGTTCGAATCTGCCCAATGGAGAAGGATGGGCAATTTCCTCCTGTGCGATTAACTGTCTCTGAAAACCCAGCATAGCATGAGCCGTGGGTTGGTTCCGACTCGATGACACCCAACAGTAAGGGAGCTCTGGTGGCCTAGCGGTGAGGAGTCGTGCTGCCCTGTGATTCGGTCCACCAGCTGCTCCGTGGGAGAAAGATGGGCGTCTCCTCCTCTGAGGTTTGCTGCCTCTGAAAACCTGTTGAAGCTCAGCTGTCCGTCGGTTCTGACTTGATGGCAGTTAATAACAGCAGCGGCAACATTTGACTCCCTAAGGAGCCCTAGTAGTGCAGTGACTAAACAGTTGGCTGCTGGCTCAAACGTTAGCGGTTCTAATCCATTAGCAGCTCTGAAGGAGAGAGCGGAGGCATTGGGCCTCATTGAAGAGTCCAGCGTCAGTACCCCCCGAGCAGAAAGAGAGGCAGTGTCACCCCGTGTGAGGCACTGCCTCAGAAAAGCCGCCGGAGGGTCAGTGGGTCTGTCCTGACCCCACAGCGGTGGGTGAGTTCTCAGTGGACGCCCACAGGGTGCCCAGTTCTGAGAGCCTGAATCTACGTAGCCGTACTGGGTTTGGCTTTTTGTAGACTGAGTCTCAGGGAAGTGGTTAAAGTGCTCCACTGCTGAGCACAAGGTCAGCTGTTCGAATCCACCAGCTTCTCCTCAGGAGAAAGCTGAGGCCCCTGGGCTGCTCGGCTCTGTCCTGTGAGGTTTCCTGAGTCAGTCCCCATGTCGTGGGCTGTCGGCCCCATCCAGACCCTGGCCCGGAACCTGGTTCCTTTGTCACTGTCGTGGGAGAACACATGCCCGTCCAGCAGCAGTCGGAGATGCTAGGAAGGGCGAGGGGGCTTTTCAGAACAGGGTCAAGGTGGATGAGGGAGGGAAGAGAGAGAGTTCCAAATGGACAGGGACATGGAGCTCGGGAACAAACAAGCCAGCGGTGGGCTCGAAGGCTTGCACTTCCAAAAAGCATTTGAGTGATTTGTTTTTTATGGAACAAATGTCGATCAAAACCTCAACGCCTCCGGGTATGTGGTCAAGCCGAAGCAGACCTGGGCTGTCTGCACACAACACCTCACACCACATGGCCGGTAGCAGTGGTCTCACAACCTCGAGAACTGTGCTCTCTGAGGGTTTTCAGTAGCTGATGGGATCAAAAGTCAACCACCAGGTGTTCTTCTGAGATGTCTCTGGTGGACTTGAACTTGCAACCTCTAGGTTAGCAGCCAAGTGCCTCAGTCATTTGCAACTTCCAGAAGAAGACAGCAGGGCTCTGTGTGGCTTTAGGGCAACCTCTGTGTGACTCTGTAGAGGGGACGTGGAGGCTGGACTAGAAGCTTGACACCACAGGAGAAGCCTGAGAAGAGGGAGGGGTGAGAAGCTGTCCAGGACGGACAGAAAGACAGACAGACAGACAGACAGATGAGAAAGCAGCTACTCCCAGCACCATGGACAGCGACCACGTTCCAGGCTCCGAGGTCGCACCTCTATCGCTCGGCAAGGAAGGCTAGCGCTGTGTGTTTCATGAAACGGCTGTTGGAGACGTAGCCCATCACACACTCAACAACACTGTGTTGTTCTGCTGAGATCAAAGCGACCTCACACGCCACAGAAGGGAACCCGGCAGGTCCTGTGTCATCCTTACAATCTCTGCTGTGACACCCAGCTCACTGAGCGTGGTGTGTGCTCCGCCTGCGCGTGGATGTGAGCAGATGTCGGTCCACGTTGTGGAGTCTGGACACATCAGTAAATGAAGGTCCTTTGTCAGCTGAGAGCTGTGCTCCCTGCCCGCTGGTAGACTCGGCTTAGAGGTGGACACTGCCCAGCTGTATTGTTTGTGCCTTCCAACCCAAGGGGTCATCTTCCAGCACGATATTCAGAAGCTATTTCTAGGTTTTTATCCTTTCAGACCTGGATGGCGGTCTTGCTACCTAGTCTGCCTTAGGCTAAAAGCTCTCCTGTGTCCTGTCCGCCGTGTGTGACCCTACTGGGGTCTGAAATGCCAGAGGCCTGGCTTTCAGCATCAGAGCAACATGCAAGCCTCAGTGCGGCAGACTGACCGAAGAGTGATGCCATTTGTACAAGCGCCCCAGTGACATATGTGCCCTAGGGTACTGGTCAGAGGAGAAGCGGTTCTGACACAGGCTGAATCCACTGCCACACGACCAGGACTCCACCCTGATCCCTCTCAAGTCCAGCCGCCGGGAGCTCTTGAGAGAAGCTTGAGGCTTCTTTTTTGCATGTGGTGTCTGAAAGATTTTTCTCCATTCCAAACACTGATCCTTTACTATAAGCGGCACTTTAGGAAATCAGGGTGGGGTGAAAGCAGAACCGCTGTGTCCAGTAGGGACTGGTTTTAAGTGGCCCCTGGAGGCTTTAGAGGGACCGTGTGTGCCTCTCCAAACGCCATTCCCCAACCTCTCTCCAGCCGTGGACAGTTCTGGAAGATGTTTCAAGGTGTCCCAACAGGGATGGCCAAAGCTAGTGACCTTTATCATCTAAAACTCGTGTTAGAGTCTACCCAGACCTGTGGCCACTGCCCTCAGTTGATTCCAACTCTCAGTGACCACGTGGGGCAGCGTAGAGCAGCGTCACAGGGTTTGTAAGGCTGCCTCATCTTCCCCCAAAGACCAGCTGCTGGATTTGAACCACCAACCTTTTAGTTAGTAGCTGAACTCTTGACCACTGTGCCACCTGGACTCCTTGATTTAAAGTATATGCTGTAAGTTTTATTTTAAGTTTAAAGTAAAACTTTGGATAAGTTTCTTTCTAGAGCAGAACTTCTTTCTAGAGTTGTTCTAACGAGGACGTGAGGTTGGTTGTAAGCACGACAGGAGCCCTGGCTCTGGGGAAAGCGCTCTCACGTACAATCTGACCTGGAAGGTTCTTTAATGTCTTTGTGACTCAGTTACTTCACCTGTAAAATAGCCCGCAGGTAGTTTCACCTTCAGGGGGTACAACAGTGCTTGTCACACACACAGTAAACCTTGAGAAGTGGTGGGGTTTCTTTTTAAGTAAGAAGTTACCTTTGTGAAAGGCTCCCATACCCGACAGCTATGGGTTGTCCCTGAAAGGTTACTTATCGCCAGAGCTGGAAACATGAGATTTAGCAGCAGGCCAGGTACCAGCGAGCTGGGTGCTTCCTTTTTGACCATCCTTGGGTATTTTTTTAGTAGAGGTAGAACTCAGAGATTCAATGGGTTCGATATCATACAACTACAATAGAGTGAATATTGCAATTAAGGGTCACATAGCATTTTGGTTTTTAAGTTATGTTCACACTGTAGTCTATTTAAACAACTCTAGGGACATAGAACATTATACATGGTGCTGCTAACAAAAAAGTCAGCAGTTCAAATGGACCAGCTGCCCCATGGGAGAGAGCTGGACCGTCTCCTTCCTTAAGGATGTAGAGCCTCAGAGCCCCAGTGGAGGGCAGCTGGGAACCAGAACTGATTGACCTGCCAGGCATGGCTCTGATGGTCTCTTCAGTGTTCCAGCATGATGAGAACAGCTGGAGATACTATGGCAATGACCAGCACAGGACACAGACACATGAAGTGAGCAAAGGAACACCAACAGACACCCTTGATTCCAGTTGCTACAAGCCTTCAATTTGTAAAAAAAGTATGAGAAAGTCGAGTACACTGGACAAGGCCTGCCTGTGTTATATCTCCTAAGTTTAATATTTATTTTTGCAATACTCACTGCCTCCTTTATAAGAAGCATATGGATCAAATTTCCACAATTTCTTACAGCAATTAGTTCATCTGAAGGGGTCTTTTTTTTCTGTCTGCTTTAATTTAAATGCTGCCCCATGAGACTCAATTGGCACTTTGACAAGATAGAACAATTAGATGACATCTTATGGTCAAACGAGTTTGGGAAATGCTGTCTGAGATTACATTTTAGCTGCCTCTGAACCCTTTTAGCAAAACTATTATGTGAAGTCAGTTAAAATGCTAGCCAACTTCAAAACATCACCTTCGAAACATCACCACCCATTGTAATGAGGATATGATCTCTGTAATCTTTATCACATTGCTGCCAATCATGTCTTTAAAGTACCAAAGAGCATAGGTGTCACTTTAAAGACTAAGGTGTGCCTGGCACAACGGATGACACTTTCAATTGCTTCATATGCATGTAAAACCTAGACAGTAGATTTGATAGACTGAAGAAGAATTGATGCCTTTGAATTGTGGAGTCAGTAAATAATATTGGACAGACCATGAACTGCTGAAAAACCAGACAAATATGTCTTAGAAAGTGTGTAAACAAAACCCTCCTCAAAAACACAGGTGGTAAGACTTTGTCTCATGTGCTTTGGTCATGTTATCAGAAGGGGCCAATCCTCGACGAAGGCCATCATGTCTAGAAAGAGCTGAGGGACAGTGAAGAAGACACGACAAGGTGGACTGACATATCGCTACAAAGGGTTGGAGCACCGCAGAAATTGTGAGGCAGCGCTAGGGGTGTGGGGTCTGTGCTGAGTGTCAGAGTCCGCTCAACAGCCCCAAGCAACATACACCCTGGACAATCGCGCTGGCCACCCCCTCTGCTGGACATGTGTATGCCATTCCCTGATTCAGACGGTAAACATTTACTAAGTCCTTCTCGTGTGCCAGGAGTCCTTTGCGATGGAGATTGTCAGGAAGAACGTGCAGGGTTGCACAAAGTTTTGATCAGTTGTTCAAAAGCTCACTGTGAATTGTTGTCCATCCCCCAAGAACAGCAAAGAGTTCCTCGGCAGAAGATTTACCCAAAGCAACGACGTTGCTCGGTTTCTCCACTGCTGGCTAGGACGGTGAAACTTGCTTCCACACACTTTGGGCGTGTCATCAGGTAGGACGTGTCCTTGGAAAAGGACCTCATGCTTGGAAAGGTGGCAGGTCAGCAAAAGAGAGGAAGACCCTCTGAGATGGGCTGACGCAGAGACTGCAGCGACGGGCTCGAGTCCGTGGAGGTGGTCAGGACGACGCAGGGTAGAGCAGGGTTCTGTTCTGTCGTTCACTGGGTCGCTGTGAGTCACAGGCAACTCGATGGCACTTACCATCAACCAAAGCATCTATGGGTGTTGTTATGAAGAGCTAGAAGCTCACCATACAGGGGCAGGATGACCATATAATTGATCATCTAAACTGTACGCTTGAAAATGATGGGACTATTAATAATGACAATAGGAATTACCGGGGCTGGGACAACAGGGACAGATAGGTTGTTCCTGAAATCAGAATGTATGGTCACCATAGCTACAAGCCAAATCCCCAGCAGCAATCGTTGGTGTCACTACCGTAGTGTTTGATTTTCTTTGTCAAATTGAATTTGAATGCTCTTCAGAGAGGCAGCTGTTGTTGTGTGCTGACAAAGGCCTGGCCACCCTCTCTGTTCTTGCCTGTGATCCAGTCCCCTGCCTGGCCTCCCAAGGGGTTTAACTTGGGTTTCTGGGGAAACATGAACAGTTTGCATTAACAGTGGTTTACTGTGGGATGGTTTGACTTCCTGGAGCTTCCAGAACAAATTCGCACAGATTTGGTGGTCTAAACAACAGATTGATTCTGTCACAGTCTGGAGACCTGGCTCAAGGTGGTGCTGAGGTGGTTTGCTGTGGAGATTGTGAGGTTGAATCTGGAAACCCTTGCTGTACCTTGGCTGATGGCTCCAGACACATCTGGCCTCTTCACGGAGCTTCTTGTCCATCTCTGTTGCTCATCTTTCTCAGTTTCTGACACTGATTGCTGGATCAAGGACTCACTCAGCATTCAGGACAATCTCATCTCGAGATTCTGAGACTGGTTATATCTGCAAAGACCATATTTCCAAATCAGGGTTTATTCAAAGGTTCCAGGGCTTAGGACTCCATCCTGCCTTTTTGAAGGACACAATGCGACCTTCTGGTTGCAAGTGGCTTGCCTGATGGGCAGTGGGCAGCAAGATGTCTGTGTGGATGAAAGATGAGGTGGTGGTGGAGCTGAGGGAACTGACCACGAACTCTGCTGCTATGGGAACTTAATGGTCCAGTAGAATGACTAGGGGACGGTGTCAGCAGCAGAAAGTGAAGTGAACCATCCCCACACTTCTGACCCCAGCGTGGAGAAAGGAACAGAAGCCTGGCCAGAGCTCGGAGCCACTCACAGTGGACCTGCTCCCTTCCGTGGTGAGGACTCTGCACCAGTGACAGTCTCCCCTGCTTCCCTCAGGAGGGTGTGGTGGTCCAGTGAGTCTGCGTGTCCAGGGGCCAGCAAGCTGTCTGTGGATGGTAAGTGCAATGGTGTCTGTTTCAGCAGTCATGGCTGGCACATGCACACACACGCACACACACACACGCACACACACATACACACACCCCCATACACACAGCATATGCATACACACATACGAGTTACACACGCACTTGCAGACAGTGTGTACACGTAAATGACATCCACACATGTGTGCAAACATACACGTGGATACACATGCACACAGGACACGTATGTACGCATTGCACACATGGCTCACACACAGGAAGCACACATGTTCACATGCCACAGACATGCACAGTACTTGCACTCAGGACACACACGTACACATGACCCTCGCAGAGCACACACACACATCTATACACACAAGGAGTGACACACATGGCATTCCCAGACACAAGCGCAGTACGCAGGCTCACGCGTACTCACGCGCACACACGTGTGTATGTGGCCCCCAGGGTCTGGTGGTGTCGTTAGCGCTGGGCCCTCAGAATGAGTTTTCCTTTTGTCATGTGAGTATCTCTTCTCACTTGGGGTGAATAATAGGTGAGGAGTGGGGTGGGCACCAGACAGGCTGCCCATCCTGCAGCCTTGAACTGGGATGGACAGCTTTGAGGAGCGATGGGAGAGGAGGAAGGAAAAGTGGAAGCTGTTGTGAGGGTCAGGGTGCCCCTGAGTCCCCTGCCTCCCCTCCCAGCCCAGCAGCACCACAATCCACTGATGATGCCACCCGTGTTAGGATGGAGAAGCCTTGTGCACATGACTCCACGCAGCTGTCGCACATGGGGAGGGGTGCGTGTGGCACATCCAGTGTGCAGAGGGGGAAGTGAGTGTCTACAGAGGTCACTGACTTGTCCCACATTGCCCACCTGGCGGATGGTGAGTTCCTGGGGACCATGCTCCAAGGCTGTGGGGTCCCTTAGCCTCCTCCTGCTGCCTCTCTTTACTCCTGGTTCTGGATACAGAATAAGCTTAGGGTAGAACTTGCTGGGAATCTCAGTGAGCACACGTTGGACAGGGGGTGGGGGATGGTCCAGTGCTCAAGCTCTCACCTTCCATGTGGGAGACCCGAGTTCGATTCTCATCTGACCCATCTGTCAGCAGAGGCTTGGTAGTGCTGAGGTGCTGGACAATATTCAACAGAGCTTCTGAGTGAAGACAGGCAAAGGGAGCGTGTCTGTGTGCTCTCAAAATTCCCTGATGGATCCAAGTCCATCTGCAACGCTGTGACTTTATCCATCCATGTGGTCATCCAGCCTTGCCCTCCATTCTTCTATTCATCGTCTATCCTCTTCAGTTATTCCACCGGTCATGCCCACACCAGCCCCTGTCGGACATGAGCTCCAGCACCTGGTGGAGGCCCATAGAGAAACGCTCAGCCTGGGTAGCAGTTAAAATAAATCAACATAAAAGCAGAGCTGGCTGTGGTGCTTATTCTCAATGACACACAGGAAACCATAAACCCGCCATGGTACATAATTGACCACTGAGGGTTTCTCAGTCTCAGTCAGTTTGAGATGTACCGAATCCAATATCATATCAGTGATTTGATTTGTTAATAATCAAATTGCAAATACCTTTTCATTTGGTTTCAAAAAGCAAACAGCCATTCGGAATAATTTTTATGGGTCTTGGAATGCAATATAAACTTAAAATATTGAGCTTGCAAGTCCTATTGGCATGACCGTATTATAATTTATATTGGCCGATTTTGATGTACAGTGGCATAATGAAACTTTAAGAAATATATTCTGCAAAGCTGCATCTAAGTCCGAGCCAGCAGCGGAGATTAATGTAAGAACATCCCAGGGATTCTGTGCATATTTTCTTATGGAAGTTTCTAGAGGACTACTCCTCTTGGCAGAACTCCACTTAGGCAAGTGTGCAGTCTTTCTGAGTTTGCCTCTGCCACCTTTCTGGACCCCCTGTCTGCCATCATCCTTTGACCCCTCTACCCTCACCCCCGTGTGTCCCTGGCCTCACCCCCATGTGTCCCCGGCCCGGCCCTTCTGTTAGCCTTTCCCTGAGCATGTCAAGGATACATGTGTCTGTACTTGACTTTCCACTCCCTTGGTCTGTTGCTTCTTTTCTTCTCTGTATGACTGTTTATCTGCAGATTCTTGGCTACTGGCTAAAATGCCACCCCTGCTGGCAACATCCTCAGCCACCTCCAGTGGCTATTACATCCGTTCTGCTATGACAGTCCTAAGAGAACTCTATCATAGCACTGGTCATGCTTTTGTTGTTATGTGCCATCGAGGTGCCTGAGACTCGTAGTGACCCTATGCACAACAGCTCTGCCCTCTGATCTATCCTGAACCAAACTCACTGTCTCTGACACATGTAACTGCATTACCCCAGTTACTGGGTCAATCCATCTCATCCGGGGTCTTCCTCTCCTATGCTGTCCCTCCACTCTTCCAGATACGATGTCCTTCTCCAAGGACTAGTCTCTTCAGGTTGCATGCCCAAGGTATATGAGACAGTATTTCAAAAAATTTACCTCCAAATAGCAGCCTGGTTCACCCTCTCCAGGACAACCTGTTTGTTCTCTTGGCAGTCTTTGGTATATTCAAGACTCTTCTCACCACAACTCAAAGGTGTCAATTCTTCTTCTGTCAACACTAGTCATTGTCCAGCTCGCTGATGAATAGTAAGTAATTGTGAAGATCATGGCCTGGATCAGGTGCACCTTAGTCTCCAGACTGACATTGTTGCTCATTAGCACTTTGGAGAGGTCCCTGGCAGCATATTTTCCAAGTGCAATTCATCTTTTGATTTCTTTACAAGGGTGTTGATTGCAGAGCTGAGCAAACTGTAATTGTTACCAACCTCAAGCTCTTCTCCATGTATCATGGTGCTGCCAATGGGCCCTGTGGTGAGAATCTTTGTCTTCCTAAGGTTGAGATTCAATCCATACTGAAGATACAGTCCTTGACCTTCTGCAGCAAATGCTGCAGGTCCTACTCAGTTTCACTGTGCAAGGTTGTGTCTTCTGCATAATGCAGGTCGTTAATGAATCTTCCTCTAATCCTGATGCCACACTCCTCCTCATAAAGTCCAGCCTCCCAAATGATCTGTTCTGTATACATATTGAAAAGGTATGAAGACAACACATACCTCTTGCTTTCCTTTCCTGATTTTGAGCCGTGCAGTGTTTCCTTGCTCTGTTCTGAGGACTGCTTCCTTGTTCAAGTATTGGTTTTGAATGAGCACAATCAGGTACTCTGGATTCTCATTTTTCTCAAGGTTAGCTACGATTTTTGTTACTATCCACACAGTCAAATGCCTTTGTATAGTCAATGAAACACAGATAGACATTCCTCTGATACTCTTCGCTTTCAGCCAAGATTGCTCTGACATTAACAATAATGTCTCTGGTGTCAAGGCCTCCTCTAAACCCTGACCTGTATTTCTGGTTGTTCTCTTTCAATGTACTGTTTCAGTGGTTTTTGGATAATCTTCAGCAGGATTTTACTTCTGTGTATATCAATGATATTGTGTGATAATTTCCACATTCTGTCAAGTCACCCATTTTTGGAATGGGAACAAATACAGATCTCTTCTAGTCAGTTGGCATGGTAGTTGTTCTCCAGATTTCTTGGCACAACTTGGTGAGCACATCCAGGGCAGCATCTCTTTGCTGAAATATGTCAATTGGCATTCCATCAACTCCTGGGGCCTTATTTTTTGCTGATTCCTTCAGAACAGCTTGAACTTCCTCCTTCATCACCATTGTCTCTTGATCATATATTATTTCATAGAATTTTTCTGTGCTAACCAATTATTTTTGGTACAGTGACTCTGTACTCCTTCCATCTTCTTTTAATGTTTCTTGGATCACTCAATATTTTCTCCACAACATTCTTAAGTATTGCATGGATGAATAGGTAGATGGATAGAGGAACAAATTTTCCTGGATAAGAATAAAAACTTCTCCAACAGGGTAAAAAGGGAAGCCACAGATTGGGAAAAAGTATTTGGTAATGACATGTCAGATAAGGGATTTAAATCTAGAATTTATAAAATATTCGAGCACCACAAGAAAAAGGTAAATAACCCAATTGAAAAATGGGCACAGGATATGAACAGACACTTCACCAAAGAAAACATTCAGATAGCCAACAAATACATGAAAAAATGTTCAAATTCTCTAGCTCTAAGAGAGATGCAAATCAACACAACTATGAGATATCATCTCACCCCAGTAAGAATAGCAAAATTTAACAGAAAAGCAAGCAACAAATGCTGGCGAGGTTGTGGAGAAACTGGAACCCTTATTCACTGTTGGTGGGAGTGTAAAATGGTGCAACCACTGTGGAAGGTGGTATAGTGCTTTCTCAAATAGAAATACCATTTGACCAAGCAATTCCTCTGCTGGGAATATACCCTAAAGAAATCATAACTGCCACAGAGGCAGATAGATATATGCACATCCATATTTATTGCTGCTTTGTTCACAATAGCAAGGAGTTGGAAACAACCTAAGGCCCATCAACAAACAAATGGATAGAGAAGCTGTGGTATATTCACACAATGGAATACTATGCTGCCCTGAAAAACAAGGAACTCATGCAATATTATTCAAAATGGGTGATCCTGGAGGACATCATGCTGAGTGAAATATCTCAGTCACAAAAGGACAAGTACTGCATAGTGCCACTGTTGTAGAACAGGATTGACATCAGAGTTGGGGGGGAGACTGAGAAAAATTGGATAAAATATGTATACTACACTGAAACAGATGAGGGAGAGAACAGTTTAAAAGCAATATATGATTGGGTATTATGGTTATGGCAAGAGTCCAGCTTGGAAAGGAGGAGGGTCAGTGAAAGGGAAGAAGACCCTCAACCAGATGGATTGATACAGTGACTGCAGCGGTGGGCTTGAGTGTGTCAGGAATGTTGGGGATGGCCCAGGATATAGCACAAGGTCCGGATCTGTTGTTTATAGGGTGACTATGAATCATACTCGACTCGAGGCACCTAACAACAACAACAGGTAGTAAGGGTCTGTGCTGGCATTACCACAGGCACACATGTGGGTCCACCAGCTTCTCTGCGACATAAATACGAGCAATATCTTCCCGTGTGATTTACTGACTCTGAAAACCTGCTAGAGGGTCAGCTATGTGTCAGTTCCAACTCGACAGCACACAACAACACATAAATATTCCACAAGGCCCTCGGCCTCGTTACAATTGCTGACCCCTAATAAAAGCCCTTCTCCATCATCTCTTTCCGGAGTTGTAGTAGATTTGAATCTTGTGTGTTCTGTAAGTTGGAATCCACCTGTATAGTTGTCATTTTTTGTTTCTTAAGAGCAATCTGGTGGCCTAGTGGAAAGAAGCTGCGCTGCAATCCTGAAGGCACTCAGTTCGAGGCCACCAGCTGCTTGCTCCACGGGAGGATGGGCAATCTCTTCCTGTGCGATTAGCTACCTTTAAAAACCCACTGGAGGGTCAGCTATGGGTTGGTTCCGCCTCTGCAGTAAACAACAACAACAAAGAAAAGATATTGGCACGGAATAAGTTTTTAGCCATACAAAGTTCCACCCTGAGCACACTGCTCTTAATTGCATTATTAAGGCCATATTTTCTGACTGCCCGTCTTTGTATCCAATCATACACATCAGTCAGCAGTTATTGTTAATACCTCTTGGTTGCACTAGTTTGATCAGTTTTGGACTGCAGAAAATGGTAGAAATTCTGTTTGTTCCTCTTGGGCTCTAGGTGTAGATATTTAGAAAATAGTCATATTAACTTCCTACTATGCCTATGGATAGTACCCTATCACTCTCAGAATTATACTTCAGAGTCGATCTTGAACTGTTCTTTTTGATGGTGAATGTGACACCCTTCTTTTTTCAATTTGTCCTTCATTCCCAGCACAGACACACCGTCCATTTCAGTGGTAATACCTAGCATGTCAATCCCTTTGCACTCTATTCTTTTTTAACCACTTCAAGTTTTTCTAGATTCATACTTCATACATTCCACATACCAATTATGAACACATATTTACAGCTATTTCTCCTCCTTTTGAGTCTTGCCACACAGCAAATAAAGGTCCTGTGTTGGGAAGGCTTGACTCCGTCTGCATCTTTGGGGGAGACTCTCCTTGGAGGAGGCAGCTCTTCCCTGCTGGAATTTTAAGTGTCTTCCAACATGAGGGGATCATCTTCCCACTTTATACCAGACAAGATTCCACTACTATTTGTGGCGTTGTTGTTGTTGTTGCTGTGGTTAGGTGTTGTCGAGTGCGACTCCTGGTAACCCTAGAAATAATAGATCTGAACTCTGTCCTCGGCCATCCTGATCATCCTAGACACATTGGAGTCCATTGCTGCAGACACTGTACTGGTCCATCTTGTTGAAGCTCTTCCTCTCCTTCGCCATTCCTCCATCCTTCCATGATGCCCCTTTCCAAGGACTAGCATCTCCTAACAACACGTCCAAAATGTGTAACAAAGCTTCACCATCTTTGCCTTCAAAGAACATTCTGCTTGCACTTTCTCCAAGGCACAGCTTTTTGTTCCTTTGGCAATCTGTGGGGTATTCAGGACTCTTCTTCAACACTACAACTCAAAGGCATCAGTTCTCCTGTCATCTTTATTCACTGTCCAGCTCTCAGATGCATAGCAAGTGATTAGAAAGCCTGTGGCTCTAGTCAGGGTTATCAGAATTTATAGGGTGGTGGTTGTTGTGTGCTTTTGACTGGACTACGACTCATAGAGAGCCTGTCTACAAAGGCTCTGAACCTTGTCCTATCGCAAGCCAACCTCATCTTCCCTGACACACCTGCCCTCATTGCCACAGTCACTGTGTCAACCCATCTCTTCCTCCTCCTCCTCCTCCTCTTCTCCTCCTCCTCCTCTTCCTCTTCCTCCTTGTTCTTCTCCTCCTTCTCCTCCTCCTCCTTTGCTAACCCTCTACTCTTCCAAGCATGATGCCCCTTTCCAAGGACTGGTCCCTCCTGGCAACATGCCCATAATATGTGAGATGGAACTTCACAATCCTTGCCTCCAAGGATTAACTTGGTTTCACCCTCTCCAAGACAGACTTGATTGTTTTCTTGGTAGTCTATGATCAATACCCTTCTCGAGCACCACAAGTCAAAGACGTCAATTCTTCTTCTGTCATACTCTCTGGCTATTGTTCAGCTCTCAGATGCATAGAAGAATTGGGAAGACTATGGCCTTACCAATGGCCAATTATTCAGAAGCAGATGGCCATTTCTTGTCTTTCTTAGTCAGGAAGCTCTGCTGAAACTTGTCCACCATGGCTGACCTGCTCATAATTGAAATACCTGGAGCAGAGCTTCCCTAACTATAGCAGCAAGCAAACCACCGCAGTACAACAGGCAGACAGACGAGGGGTGGGTATGTGGGGATATATGCTTGTTTTGTTCATTGGACTTTCCTTTGGCTTCAACCACTGCTGTCAAGTGGTGACAGCACCAGGAACTTTCAGTAAATCAAGGGTAGAGACATATTGCCCAAAAATGCACTCATTTTGTCAATCTTTTAAAATCTGGGCTTATGTGTTTGTTCATTGATCGTCTGCTTTCTGTTTTATTATTTTCTGCTTATATGTTTATTAATTTATTCCTTCTACCTTCTTTACCTCTGGGACTTTGGCTGTTTGCTGCATCTGATGGCAGTCCGGATGGGCATGTGAGAGAAGTTTTTGGGGTCATGACTGATGTGTATTACTGCTCTTTCCCCCTCAAGAGTGGGTGTCCTTGAACCATTGCCTAGGGTGGAAGTCTGCTCAAAGGCATGGCTTTAAAACCCTCAGGCCAAATTTTCAAATGACTATTCTTTAAATGAAAAAACAGTCTTTTGTCTATTTGCTGAACTGAACAACTTGGTGTTGCTGTGACACTGCACATTGTTCCATAGTCTTGTCAAATACCATAATGGGTATCCGTTATGTACAATGTTTGGATGAGCTTCTAGACTGATTTATGCTGGGAATCAGGAGTGACATCCACTTCCTAAACTAGATTCCTCTGAAAACGCTACAAACTCTACAAACTTGCTAAACTCTATAAATGTACAGAAATGATGTTAGTTATAGAACAGAGTTCTGTATAGAAATGATGTTAATTATAGAACAGAATTCAAGTCTTTTGTGTAAAACTTAATCTCAGTTGTATTCTACTTGATGACATTTAATCACTGCTAAATGAAACGAGTGCTGTTTATATCTGGAGGAACATTCTTCCACTTTGTACATCACTCTTTGTCAATGTGCAGTATGAAGTAACCTGAGTTGCTCTGATGCTGAACCTTGTGCCATTGGGGTGTCAAATACCAGAATGGTTTCCCCAGTGTGGACAGTGTTTGGTGGAGCTCCAAGTTTGTGCAACAGGTTTGGAAGCAGGAGTGGCATTCACGTCCTAAACCACATGCCTCTGGAAACTCTATGGACTTGGAATTGACAATAGTTATGGAAAGACATTAGGTCTTTTGTTGATAGAGTTGCTATGAGTCATACTTGATGACAATCAACAGCAAGAACCTTCTTTAGGAGCTTTGGTGACATAGTGGTAAACAGTTATGCTGCCAACTCAAAGACAAATGGTTCAGATCCACCAGCTGAGAGATAGTTGGACACTCTCTTCCCGCGTGACTTACAGCCTCTGAAAACCCACTGGGGTCAGCTATGAGTTGGTTCTGACTGACAACACATACGAGCAACAACAGACTGTTTAGACTAATTTTTTGTCCCTTCCCCCAGTTTCCAGCATTAAATAGTTCACATATTTTCAAATAAAATATTTAAAGCTATAAGTTTTCCTCTGAGTATTATTTTTGCTGTAATCCACAAGTTTTTATATGCAATGCTCTCATCATTGTTCATTTCTAAATAGTATTCATTTTGGCTTGCTTCTCTCTTTGACCTATGAATTATTCTGAATGACACGTTAATGTTTTGGAGCAGGTAGAACTTAGTCTGCGTTCATTGTTGATATTAATTCCTAATTCCACTAAATTGTGGTTAAAAATGTAGTTTGTATTATTTAGTCTTTAACTAAAAGATTTTATGCAGTGTAACTAGAGGGAAAAAGTAGAATACATCCAAAGACTTTTTAAAAAATTAGCCCTAGTGATACAATGATTAATCACTGGATTATTAACAGAAGGTTTGGTGGTTCAAACCTACGTAGTTTGAACCACAAAGACTTGGTCCTCTACTCCTGTAAAGATTAAAGTCCACCCTGCTGAGTTGATTTAGACTTATGGCACAGAGTAGAATTTCCTCATAAGGATTAGAATGACAGAAGACAAAGTGATGCCTTTGAGCTATGGTGTTAGAGAAGGGTACTGAATGTCCCATGGACTGCCAAAAGAACAAACAGATATGTCAAGGACAAAGTGCATCCAGGGAGCTCCTTGAGGCAAGAATGGTGAAACATTGTCTCACATTGTTGTTTGGAGGTGCCAGTCGTTGGAGAGGGACATCATGCTGAGAAAGGTAGAGTCAGTGAGAGAGAGGAAGATGCTCAATTAGATGGGTTGACACAGATGGGTTGACTGGAACAATGGGCTCAAGCTGTTGGAGATGATGATGTCGGCACAGAATAGGACAGGATTCAGACATGTTCCTCGTGTTGCTAAGAGCTGCAGTAGATTCAACAGCAACTAACAACGGTGATCTTTATGGACGCAGACTGCCACAGATTTGTTTCTCGGAGTGACCAATGGAAACTCTGCAGGATAGTTGTACTTGATCTTACAGGGTCACTGACTAAACAGCACATAACAGAACAAGCAGTCTAACGATTCCATTTAGTGGGTCTGATTTAATAGAATACATGTTCTCTGCTATATTGGCAATTTTGTGTTTTTAGTGAGATCAAGGCTGTAAATGCACTTTGGATGTTTTACATATATATTTCTTTATCAATTTGATCCATTCATTTTTTAGAACAGTATGTTAAATGTCTACTAGGATTTGGAAATTGTTTCCATTTAAAAGTCAATTGTTACTATATTTTGAAGGAACATTCTTCTAAGTGGTACAGCACTCTTCTGTCAATATGCTGTACTGAGGTAACCTGGGGTTGCCATGATGCTGAACCTTGTACCACTGGGGTGTTAAAAGCCTTAACGGCTACCTATGGTGGACAGTGTTTGATGGAACTCCCAGTTTAAGACAGGTTTGGAAGCAGGAGTGGCATCCACTCTCTAAACAACATGCTTCTGGAAACTCTCTGAACTTTGATAAATGATGAGAGTTATAGAAAGGCTTCAGGCCTTTTGTTCATAGGGTCACTATGAGTCATGCTTGACTTGACACCAATCAACAACAGCAACAACAATAATAACTGCCTTTTAAGCTTAAAATGAAAAATGTTACTGGTCATAACAGAAGGTATGTGACCTCTGAGATCATGGCCCTTTGTTGACCTTCAAACACAGAACAAAACTCACTCCTGTAGCTCCACTTTCTGGCAAACACCAGACGAGCCTCTAGGAGAAGAAGCACCACCAAGGAGAATCTGCCACGTGAGATCACAGGGCAGCGTCTGCGCAGGGGTAATGCTCTGAAGGCAGGAAGAGGTAGGTAGAAGGATGAGTAGGATGAGTGGAAATGAGCTTCGCAGGGAGGAAGTGGAATCATGTGGTTCAACTTAGAGTTTGCAACTAATGTCATAAACACGGTGTGTGTGAATGATTGAATGGAAAACCAATTTGTTTTGTAGACTTTTACTCAAACCACAATTTAAAAAACAACAACCATGTACTGTCACGTGTAAAAATTTCCCGACTACTTGCTTCATCTTGTAAATCAGACTCAGTGTGAGATGGTGTTTTTGCCTTGAATTCTGCTGAATTTTGTGTTCATGTCATTTTACTTTCCTTCATTTTTTAACATTGGGCCTTCTCTCATTCCTTTTTCCTCCGTCTTTTGGCTCCTTCCTTCCTTCTTTTCTTCCTTCCTTCCTTCTCCTCCTCATCCTTCTTTTTTTTTTAAATGTGTGTGTCTTAAAAATGGTATATACATTGACAGAGAACTACCAGAAATACAAGCCGAGTTTAGAATAGGTCATGGCACTAGAAACAATATTGCCAATGTCAGAGGGATCTTGGTAGAAAGCAAAGAGTATCAGAAGACTGTCTATCTGTGTTTCATTGACTATGCAAAGGCATTTGACTGTGTGGATCACAACAAACTGTGGCTAATGTTGAGGAGAATGGGAATATTAGAACACTTGATGTGCTTATGAAAAACCTATACTTGAAGCTGGAAGCAGCCTTCAGAACAGAGCAGGGAAACACTGCATGGTTCACAATCAGTAAAGGAGTACACCAGGATGCATCCTGTCCCCAAACCGTTTCAATTGCTATGCAGAACAGATTATTTGGGAAACAGGGTTTTATGAGGAGGAGTATGGCATCAAGATTGGTGGAAGACTCATCAACAACCTACATTATGCAGATGGACACAACATTGCTTACTGAAAGTGAGGAGGACCTGAAGCACTTTCTGCAGAAAGTCAAGGACTGTAGTCTTCAATATGGATTGAAGCTGAACATCAAGAAGACAGATTCTCACCACTGGGCCCATTAGCAGCACCATGATAGTTGGAGAAGAGATTGAGGTTGTTAACAATTACAGCTTCCTCGGCTCCAAGTCAACACTCTTAACACCACCAGTCAAGAAATCAAAATAAAAATTGCACTGGGAAAATATGCTGTCAAGGATCTCTCTAGGGTGTTGAAAAGCAATGATGTCAGTCTAGAGACTAAGGTGCACCTGACCCAGGCCATGGTCTTTGCAATTACTTGTTATGCTTCAGAGAGCTGGACAATGAGTAAGGATGACAGAAGAAGAATCAATGCATTCAAGTTGTAGTGCTGGAGAAGAGTCTTGAACATATCACAGACCACCAAGAAAACACACGCATAGGTCTGCCTTGGAGAGGGTGAAAAACCTAGTTTCTCCTTGGAGGCTAGGATTTTGAAGCTCCATCTCACATACTTTGTAGCCAGGAGAGACGGGTCCTTGGAGGAGGACATCAAGCTTGAAAGCAGGGAGGGACAGTAGAGGAAAGGAAGACCCCAGATGAAATGAGTTGATACAGTGACTGGAGCAATGGGAGTTGGTGTGTTGGAATTAGTGGGATAGGTTCAGGACAGGTCAGGGCTCAGATCTGCTGTACAAAGGGTCGCTATGGGTCACAGGCGATTCTTTGGTATATAACAACAATAACAACAACATATTTATACAAATAATGAATTTGAAACAAAATGTCAGTTTATTGTGAGTTTGCAACCACTTTTGGCGTGAGACTTGCCTCTGATGGTACATCCTGTGGAGAGCTGGGTTGCTCCCTCAGGTGCCGCCTCTCTGGAGCCCCCCAGTGGCTCCCTGCGAGAAAGACGTGTGAGCTCCTCCCGACTGCTTCACAGCCTCTGAACCCCCTGGGGTCAGCTGGGAGCCGGTTCCCACTGGACAGCAGCAGTGCGTGGGGCCAGCTCATCACTGATGTCATTATTTGGTGGTTCTTGTTCCCACGCTTCCTTGTCTCTATTCCCCCCCCCCCATTTCTTGCCTTTTGTTGGAAAAAATTGTGTTGTCTTTGTTGTACTGTTTTCTTTCCTGGCATTTGGAAATTACCCATCTATTTGTCGTCATTAGCACGTCCCCTCTAATTGCTGGCACTTGTATTTAGACCTAGTCTCCCAGCACCAACAAGAAAACTTATCTGCCTCCACACACAAGAACTCAGCCTGTTTGGGCTTTGGCTGTGTTGTTCCTCTTTCCCTGTGGCCCTGCTTGACGCAGGAGTGGAAGGACTGTTCACTGTATGCAGGGAAGACATATGCCCTCTTCCTTCAAGATGGTTTCAACTCTTAACTTCTCTGGGGAACCAAGAACTGCCCACTGGCTGTAGTGCACATGTGGGTAAGTGTGTGGAGGAGTTTGAGCAAGAGCTTACAAAGCAGATTCATTTATAACCCAACCATTTATGAACACTTTGCTTTAGTATTAATTAGAATACCCACAATGTAATGACACTTTCCCCACTTCCTCCTTGTCATTCTCATTTCCACTAATCCTTCCACCCTTCAGGGTTTCATCCTTGGGCAAATGCTACCCTGTTGACATTTGTACTGGGCTGTATAGATTTAAGGGTCTGTCAGCCACATCTTTCCCCATGGAGGGGCTGGCCATTCCAACTGACCTTTCAGATAGCAGCCAAACGCTGAACCACTGCACTACTGTAAATGAAGAATAAAGGTACAAAGATAAAGAGGGTCTGATGGACAGAGAGAGGCTGATGGGCAGAGGGGCTGATGGCACAGAGGGGCTGATGGATGGAGAGGGCCTGACGGGCAGAGAGGGGCCGAAGGGCAGAGACGGGCCGACGGGCAGACAGGGGCCAACGGGCAGAGAGGGGCTGATAGAGAGGGCCTGATAGACAGAGAGGAGATGATGGCAGAGAGGGCCTGACAGAAAAAAAGGACAGAAGGGCAGAGAGGCTGATATGAGGTGGAGGGTAAACAGCATGAATGAGCAAAATCCTCATCAGCCTCGTTTCGCAGAAGTCTGAACACCCAGGCCCAGACTGCTCTCGGTGTGGACGTTTGGCCTCAGTCGGAACAGTGCCTGCTGGCCTCATGCTAAGACGTTGTGCTGTGATCCCACCAGTTGCTCCGTGGGAGGATAGGCAATCTGCCCCCTTGCCATGCACTGCCTCCAAAAGGCCGCTGGGAGGCCACCCATGGGTCAGCTCCGACTTGACACACAGTGGAAACTGCATGTCAGGCTTGTCACTGAAATCTCAGTTCATTGTCCCAGTGAGGAGACTGTCCAGCTGTGAGTGTGAGTGACATTCTGGACAGTTTCCTGACCCAACTGTCACCCAGGTGAGATGACCTCTGTCCTGCTTTCCTTCCCAAAGAGAGCTGGTCACGTTGTCCAGCCACTTTAAACACCCTAAGACTCACTGCATCCATGCTATTGAAGGGATGTGTGTACTCGACTCTAATTATGTCACAAACAGAATATTTCCCAATGTGATTGGCAGCTGATTACAATAATACATGTGATTAAACTGGGGCCTGCTTGTGCAATGGGAGAATGTCATTAGCTGTATTTCCTTTAAAGTTTGCCAAGATTTCTCGTGCTTCTCATTGTGTCCTTGAAAAATGGCCCACCAAGGCCCGTGGAGGTGGGATCAATGCTGTTCCTCTTCAGCAAAGCCAATGGTCAAAGCCAACCATCAGCCTGTCCCTGCCAGCTCCCCTTCACCAGCTTCCGAGACAGCTGGAGTCTGGGCCTAGGCTGCTGGGTTCCCCTGCTCTCCTCCCCTCACTCCTTCTCTTCCTCCTTTTCTCTCCCCCTATCCCTTCCCCAACTCCTTCTAGCACTTTCTACTGGTCAAGAAGTCACCTGGAGGCCAGCCCAGGTCCAGGTAGAGGGGACAGATATCACCTCTTATCAGGAAATTGACATGAAGTCTGCAGCCATCTTTCTCCTTACAGGTTGCAGGGCGTCTCCTGAGCCCTGCATCTGGTCCCTGGGGGAGGGGGCGGTGGGGAATCAGAACCAGGTGTACTGTGCACATATGAGCAAGTCACACACACGCATGTACACACATATGTACACACCCCACAGGGCTCCCGAGAGCTGCTCAGGGCCCTTTACAATGAGGAGATGGTGCCTCTCATCCTGTATTCTGCATGACTCTGCCCAGCCGGGCCTAGGTCCATCAGTGCTGAGGAACCTGGGATTCGGGGGGTACACCCACTCTCCTTCCCCAGCTTCTTGACTCGTGGCCCCACAGACAGCATGGGGATGATTTTCCTGCCTGGCGCTGCCTGTGTGGCCATGATGTGCCTTAGTCACTGCTGTGGCTGCTGTGTACTCTGCCAGTCTCCAGGCCTTTCTTCCTAGTCTCTCTGATCTGGAAGCTCTGATGAAACCTGTCCATGGGAGTGGCCCTGCAGGTGCTTGGCTTAGCGGGGGTGGAGCTTCTAGAGCCCCACCAGCATCCAGGCTGGCACAGTCCAGCACGCTGTCAGGAGGCAGGGGCTGGCATCTCAGCACTATGAACACCTGACCAGACATGGGCACCTAGGGCTGAGGAACGGGGTTCTGAGCACAAAACGGGCTAGTGGAGAAGTCTGGATCAGGCCACGGCCTTTCTGGACTGCCCTGAGATGTATCTATGCTGAGTGCCCAAGGGTGCAGGGCAGAGAGCCCATCCACCAGCCTACCATGGGGTGCAGCCCTGCATGACCACTGCTGGTGCAGCCTGCCGGGCATGGGATCAATGGCAAATTGAATCCAGCGAGGCTTTTGCAATCAAAGCTTTTTATGCCTCATGTTCAAAGCATTTAAGTGTCTTTTAGATCACAGATTGAACCATCGACATTATAAAGTGGAACCTTTTAATACAAGAAGACACTTCCAGACGAGAATTCTATTATGGAGAAAAGTGGCAGCAGGCTAGATAATCATTCTCTCACATGTAAGAGGTGCTAGGAAGTGTCTGATGACATACAGGGTTTCTGAGAGTCATAGAAGGGGCCTCAGGTGGCTGTGTGTGTGTGTGCGCGCGCGCACGCCCGTGCACTTGCACAAGTGTGTATGTGTGTGTGTGTACGTGTGTGTGTTGGCCATGCACAGTGAGACACTCCCCATCCCAAGAGAATTGTCTCTTTATCTATAAATCGGGGGAATCAGACCCGACGGCTATGAGATGCTCCCTGCTGTCTGATTACAAGGAAAGTCAGCTTTCCTACTGAGGCTTCTACCTCCTCCTTCTTCAAACCAGAGGTTTTCTATCAGGCAGGGAATGCCCAGTTGGAACTGACAGTGAGAGAAACAAAACAGAGAGTGCAGATTCATGCAGAAGAAAGCCTCTGGTAATCGGGCAGGGCTCAGGCAAGGTTGGAGCCGGGTGCTCTGGCAGTGTCACCAGGACTTGGTGTTCCTCATCTCTGGACATCACTCTCAGTCAGGCTCCCCTTTCAGGCTGCTGTCCCTCAGCTCCAGTTTTCAGAAAGAAAACTTTGAAAAATGTCCACCAAAGCTCCAGGTCACCTGCTCCTCTGGGGCCTGGGATCCCCCACCCCCAGAGAGGAGCAAGCGGGATGACAGGGGGTCCTGGCTGAGAGTGCTGTCCGCTCTCTGGCCTGACACCTGGCACACAGCATCCTGGACGTAGCTGGGTCTACTTCTCAGTCCTTAAATCTTGCACATAGTCTTCATTCTTTATGATAATTAAGATTCCAGTTTTCATTGAACATCTTACAGTTTGGTTGAACATCTTTTTTAGTCAAAAGGACTAGAGGCCATTGCCACAAACTGAATTGCATCCCCCTAGAATATGTGTCCGCCAGGCTGGGCTACAGCTCTCCATTTTTGGGATGTGAGGATGTAGGATATGACGATGCGTTCTGCCCATGACGTGCTTTCAGGTGGCACCCTGAGCATGGAAACTGGGTTTCTTGCGGTGGGGTGGAAGTGGGTACCCTGTACCGGCTTCTCTCCTGAGAGATGAAAGGAGAGAGAAGGGGGCAGAGAGGACTCCCTCCCCCAAGAAAGAAGAGCCAGGAGGTGCCATTGAGCCAGCCCCAGCTCACAGTGCCCCTGTGCAGGACAGAGTGAAGACATCTGATCCTGTGCCCACAATCCCCGCTGTGTCCGAGCCCACAGCTGCAGCCCTTGGGTCAGTCCATCTCCTGGAGGGTCTTCCTCCTTTTCAATGGCCTACAAAACAAGGTTATCAAAACAAGGCTCCCGGCCCACAACTGACTGTTAATCAAATCAAAAGGTCCTATTCAATCTGTAAACTGAGGAAATTACTCAAGGAGCTGGACTCTGTGAAGAAGACTGTGGCATCAAGATTGAAGGAAGATTAATCAATAACCTCCATTATGCAGATGACACAACCTTGCTTGCTGCAAGTGAGAAGGACTTGAAGCCCTTGTAGAAGATCGAAGAATACAACCTTCAGTATGTATTGCTTCTCAATGTCAATAAAACAAAAAGTCTTACCACTGGACCTACAGGCAACATCATGATAGATGTTTGCATACTTTGCCTCACATCCTTTGGGCATGTTGCTAGGAGAAACTGTTCCTTAGAGAGGAACATGATGCTTGGAAAGGTGGAAGGACAACAAAGGAGAGGAAGACCCTCAACCTGGTGGATTGACACGGTGCCAGGCACAATGGGGTCTCATGTATCAGGAACTGTGAGGATGGCACAGGATAGGACAGGGTTCAGAGCTGTTGGTCACAGGGTCGCCATGGGTCGTACTGGGCTCAGTACCTAACAACAACGACATCTTTATCAGACATGGCCTTCTCCTCTGAGAACTCCTGAGAGCAGGTCCAAGGTATGAGACAAGGTCCCCCAGCCTCGCTGCCAAGGAGCACTCTGGCAACACTTCTTCCAAGATAAACGTATTTGTTCTTTTTGTTTGCTTGTTTTCTGTGTCTGTTGTTTGGCTCCAAGTGACATTTTTCTAATATTTTTTTGGAGGGGGGGGCAGGAGGAGTAGGAGTTTCAAAGCAGCCTGGAATGTTTTTCAGGTTCCAAAACTTGGAAGGACCCAAATTTCAAGCCTGCTGCCTCCTTCTGGGGACTGTCTTCCTCTCAGGCTTTAGGTGGCTCACCCATCAGCCAAGGATTTGTGGGGTGTCCTTCTGTGGTCCCCTGTCAGCTTCTGGGGCATCTGACTCTCAATTCTCAGTTTCTCCAGCTGTACGGATGAGTCCTGCTGGCACAGTGGTTACTGACTGGAAGGTCAGTGGTCTGAGCCCACCAGCTGCCCCACATTTTAGTTTCGTAAAGATAACCCTGGGGGCAATTCTACTCTGTCCCATGAGGTAGCGTGGAGTTAGAACCCGCTCAACAGCAGAGGGGTGAGCTGGGGTTGTTAACAGTTCATAGCATCACCTTCTGACTGTACCGACCAGCAAGAAGGAAGGTGTCTGCCAGAATTCTTTTTTTTTAAATTTTATTAGTTTTAATGAACATTTACAGGGATTTTGGGTTTTCATTCCTTCATTGCTGCACCACTCTCTCTACCCTCCTCCCCAGTTTGTTCTTCTTCCCATGCATTCCGAATGTCTATTTTAATTGTCCAATTGCCACAGTGCTTGTCAAAGTCAGTTCTGATTAATCTCCTTTGTCAGTGTGTCCTTTGCCATTCCCTATCACTCCTCCCTGAGAGAGAGACTTCACCCTGATTCATAAGGAAAAGGGGATGGTGTATTCTCTTAGCTACTTCCTGCTGAAAAGGGACGCTGTGGGTTTCAGGGTGAAGATCTCTGCCAGAATTCTTGATGCCTCTGGGTGCAGACTGGGGGCAGAGGCAGGAAGGAGGGAGCCAGGGAACTTGGCATTTCCCAGCATGGCTTTCTTCTTGGGGGGTGTCAGCCTCCAGCGTCTGCATGTTCTGGCCACCCTCTGGGGAGGTGACAGGGTGTAGATCACTCCACAGCACAGCGCCTGGCTCACCACAGCACCCAGCTCACCAAGCATTCCCTGAGGCCGACTATGAAAGAGGTTGCCTCCATCTCGTTCAATGCCGGAGCCGGACTACACACCTTCTCCTTTGCACGGCTTCACGAGCCCTTCAGCGCAGACCGAGAGCATGACCACTATGATCCTATGCTTAGTTCAAGGCTTGTGGCATATTAGCTCTGTGCTTTCAGATGGGAGGCTTTTGTCAGCAGTCTCCATTTCTTCACCTGTATAATGGGCCAACAATGGTACAGCTTTCTGGAGCTGCTGACGATACCAGGACTGAAACTCCCGAACCAGACCCCTGCCGTCAAGGTGTCCTGACTCGTGGTGACCAACTTCTGAAGCTCCAGTCTGTGGATGCCAGCTCTCCATCCGGGGAGCAGCCAGTGACAGCGAACCGCTGACCTTTGGCTTGGTGCTTTTAGCACTGTGACGCTGAAGTTTTTTCCAAAGAATGATATTCTTGCTGTTGTTGCTGCGGAGGGCTATCGAGTAGTCCATGACAGATATTCCTAGACTCTGATGCTCACAGTGGCCCCGTGAGTAGCTAGCTGATCGGAACCCGGCCCTTTCCTCCGCCGTCCTCACCCTCACTGTAACACAAGCCCACAGTTACAGTCGCTGGGTCAATCCAGCTTGTCAGGAATCGTCCTCTCTTTCCCTGACCCTTCACTTTCCCCAGCACAGTGTCTTTTTCTAAGGACTGCCCCTTCTGACCACACGCCCATCGCATTGAGCTGAAGCTTTCCACCCTCACCTCTAAGATCATCCTGGATGCACTTTCTCCAAGACAGAACTGTTCATTCTTTTGGCATTTGATGGACTATGCGGGACTCTTCTGCAGTCACAGTTCAGAAGCATCGATTGTCTGCCGTGCTTCTTCACTGTCTGTCCTCGCTAAAGTACTTGGGACCATTCTGGGCATACAGCAACTGCTAAGCCCATGAGCTGATATAATTTTCTAATGCGGTGCAGCCATTGATGGGATCTAGGTTTAGCTGAGGCAATGCAGTGGTTATGGGAACAGTGTCAAAAAAGAAGGAAACATGCATTTCCACGCCGGGATTATATTTGGCAACAATTCTTGCGGTTTTCTCATGATGAAAGGGTTTTGTTTTGCTCCCAACCCTTGGAGCCTCACAATAATGCTTATATATAGTGCCTTTTGTCCTAGACTCTTGGAGCAGCCCTGAAATCCAAACATGACAGGCTCTGGATGCTTGTAGAAATAAAAGGAAGGACCGGCTTTTGTTTTTTGAAAAGCACTTCTTCCCTCAATGCAGTGAGTTACTTAATGTGGCCCTTCAGGCTATGCAAATGAAGCACTGTGGTCCTCCAATAGGACCTCATACATTGCTGCTAATGTAAATAAGGTTTATAGCACCCTTGTTGGGGTGGGATCATGCATATTTGGTGTGGGGAACCCTCATGAGGGGATTTACCCTCCCATTAGACTTAAAGAGAGACATTGAAAAAGAGAAGGGAGGACTGTGCTGGGAAGACGGAGACTTTGGGGTGAGTCAGTGGGGTTTACTGGCCCTGCAGCTACGAGCTGTTAACTTTTGTCTGAGTCCAAGCAAGACCCAGGAGCTAAGGCTGACAGCAGCTCTCCTGATCAAATGCTGTGTCCTGAGTTCTTCTTGTGATTTCTGAGTCATTCCTGGTCCCCAGTTGTAGCCTGTTACTTCCGTGATAAACCACTAAGCTGTGGGCACAATTCATGAGTTCTATGAGATGCTGCACTGGACGACCGAACCCAAAGATGGTGGAGAAGGGCCACGCTGTGGTGAGTGGCGGGTGCCTGAGGCAGTGGAATGGGAGGGCGTATGGACAGGTTGGACATGTGGGCCCCTTCTGACTCTTGGGAACTGGTCCTGGGCTGAAGCTTGTAAAAGAAATGACTCAGTACTTCCCCTTGCCTGTTTACATCTTCGCAGCTGAGTGTAAATGTTTGTGTATTTGATCTGGTTACTCTGACTCATTGATACAATGTAAACAGAAGGAAGCTCCTCCATCCCCACCACAGCTACTCTGTCTCCACTGTGGTTGCTCAATAGCAAACCATTCCACTCGCTGCTCCTCTGCTGAGCAGTCTCCTCCTGCATCTATAACCTCTTGAAAACCTGCTAGAAGGTCGGCTATGAGCCGGCTGCAACTTGACGGCCAAGTGAGAGAGTAGGTATTGTACACAAGAGATTACTGAACTTCACGCTCCTCCTCCTGCCACTGGCTGAGAGCAGCCCTTCCCTGCATGGTTCACCTCCTTCCTCTGCTCAGAGACTGACACTGGTTCACGGGAAGACACCTCGTTGGAGGGACACAGGACATCTCTCTGGCTCTTTCCTGTCTCAGCATTTGGGGGGCATCTTGGGAAGCAGCTGAGGAAGCACTGCCCAACGCATGACACAGGGCCTACTGTGTGCCAGCGTGCTTGAGGCTGGCCTTCTGGGTTCCTGGACATGTTGGCTGACAGCCCAACTGCCTCATCCCAGAACTGTGTGAACTTGTGGCAATTACTCCCCTTACCTAGTCCTCAATGTCCTTGTTTTTATAAATGGAACAAAAAGAAAAAAATCATCTGCAGAGGCATCAGCTTCGCCATGGCAACCCCCTGTGTGTCAGAGCGGAACCCTATCCCATGAGTTTTCACAGCGACCCGTCAGGAGCCCATTGCCAGGTCTTTCTTCAGCACTTAGAACAACTGGTGGATTTGAACTGTGTGCCTTTGGGATTTAAACACAGCTTCTTACCCCTAGGTCACCTAGAGCTCCCTTAACTTATGTATCATTGAGTCAGCTGCGACTCATAGCTACCCTACATATATTAGCTCTGAACCCTGCCCTATCCTGAGCCAATCTCATCATCTTCAACAGATCTAATCCCTTTTCTCCAATCACTGAGTCAATCCATCTCATCCTGGGTTTGCTTCTCCTGTGCTGTCCCTCCACTCTTCCAAGCATGATGTTTTTCTTCAAGGACTGGTCCCTCCTGGCACATGCCCAAAGTATGTGAGACAGAGCCTCAAAATCCTTGCCTGCAGGGACCAGCTTGGTTTCACCCTCTCCAGAACAAACCTATTTGTTCTACTGGCAGTCATCACTCTTCTCCAGCACCACAATTCAGCGGCATTGATCCTTCTTCTATTATCCTTAGTTATAGTCCAGCTCTTGGATGCATAACAAGTAATTGTGAACACCATGCCCTGGATCAGATGCACTTTCGTCTCCAGATAGACATCGTTGCTCTTCAGTACTCTTGAGATGTCCCTGATAGCTGACTCTCCCAGTGCAATTTCTTTTGATTTCCTGACTGCTGGTGCCAAGAGTGTTGACTGTGGAACCAAGCAAGCCGAAGTTATCAACAATCTTAGTTTGTTCTCTATTAATCATGAAGCTGCCGATTGGCCCAGTGCTGAGTTGAGCTACAATCTATATTGAAGACTACAGTCCTCTACCTTCTGCAGCAAATGCTTAATGCCCTCTTCAGTTTCAGGAAGCAAGGTTGTGTAATCCGCATAATACAGGTTGTTGATCAATCTTCCTCCAATTATGATGCCACATTCCTGTTCATAAAGTCTTGCCTCCCAAATGCCTTTTCCACATATAGGTTGAAAAGGTATGGAGATAGGATGCATCCCTGATTCACACCTTTCCTGATCCTGAACCATGCAGTGTTTCCTTGCTCTGTTCTGAGGACAGCTTCCTGGTCGAAATATAAGTTTTGCATGAGCACAATTAAGTGTTCTGGGATCCCCATTCTTCTCAAGGTTAGCCACAATTTGTTGTGATCCACACAGTCAATTGCCATTGCAATGAAATACAGATAGAGATTCCTCTGATACTTTCTGCTTTCAGCCATCTAACATTGGCTATGATGTCCCTAATGCCAAAACTTCTTCTAAACCCAGCCCGCATATCTGGCAGTTCTCTGCTTAGGTACTATTCCAGTCGTTTCTGGACAGTCTTCAGCAGAATCTTGCTTGCATGTGATATTAGTGATCTTGTTCAATAATTTCCACATTCTTTTAGATCACCTTCTTTTGGAACGAATGGGAATAAATACAGATCTCTTCCAGGCAGTTGGGCAGGTAGTTGTGCTTTAGATTTCTTGGCATAATCTAGTGAGTGCATCCAGGGCAGCATCTGTTTGCGGAAATATGTCAATAGGTATTCCATCAATTCCACGGGCCTTGCTTTTTGCCAATTCCTTCAGAGTAGTTTGAACTTCCTCCTTCATTACCATAGGCTCTTGATCATATGTTGTTTTATGGAATTATTCTATTTTGGCCAATTCTTTTTGGTGTTCTGCTCTGTGCACTCCTTCCATCTTATTTTTCTGCTTCCTGGGTCATTCAACAGTCTCCTTTTAGTATCCTTTAGTATTGTAATTTGAGGGTTGAATTTGTTCTTCAGCTCCTTCGCTTAAGAAGTGCCAAGCAGGTTCATCCCTTTTGATTTTCTGACTCCAGCTACTTGAGCATTTCATTATAATACTTTGCTTTGTCTTCCCATGCTGCCTTTTGAAATCTTCTATTCAGCTCCTTAACTTCTTGATTTCTTCCTTT
This sequence comes from Elephantulus edwardii, assembly GCF_000299155.1. Lineage (NCBI taxonomy): Eukaryota > Metazoa > Chordata > Mammalia > Macroscelidea > Macroscelididae > Elephantulus > Elephantulus edwardii. The sequence continues at coordinate 28,781,900 of NW_006399752.1, forward strand.
TGCTTTGGCTTCTTGGAGTTGTAGTGCAATATTTAGAGCCTCTTCTGATGTCCATCTTGGTCTTTTCTTTCTCCTCTGTCTTTGCAGTGACTTTTTCCATTCCTCATGGATGATTATTCTTGATATCCTCCCACATCTGGTCTTTGCTCATTAGTGCTCAAGGATTCAAAGCTGTTCCTGAGATGGTCTTTAAATTCAGGTGGGATAGATAGATCAAGGTCACACCTTGGTTCTTGTGGGTTTGGTTTGATTTTCTTTAGGGTCAGACTTAGTGATCTCAGTAGCAGTTCCACTGGATCTGCCTCATATTGCCTAAATTTAGGGCTTTGCACGAGCTGTTCTGTTCTCTTCCCCTCCAGGACCACCGTGCAAATGAGTGACATCCTTTAGGCTTGTGCCTAGGGAGTTGTAGTGGCTTAGTGGTAAGGACTTGTGCTGTCAACCCAGAGGTAGGTAGTTTGAATCCAACAGGTGCTCCTCTTGTGTGGTTTACAGCCCCGGAGGGTAAGTGATGAGTCATTTCTGATTTGATGGCCCTTAACAACAAAGCTCTCTTTGTCTAATCAGGCGTCTCCCCACCCTGTCCTTTAGCAGGGCTGGGTGGAGGCCCCTGGCTGGGAGGGGCAGCAGACTCAAGCAGCTCTGTTTCACATCGGTCTCTGGCTCTGGGCTGGGACTGCTGCTCTCCTGTACTTGCAGGTCTGTCTGACGCAGGGATCTCTGAACCCAGCAGCATGAGCTGCATCCCTGCTGCTGCTGCTTCTTGCTGGTGGTGAGATTCCCAAACTTCTGCGGAACCTGCTCAAACCTGGTGGAATGGTGAAACTAGCCATTCCCTTGTAGATAGACTGGCCTGTCCTATTTGCCTGTTCTCCCCACCCCCGACCCCTGATGTAGAAGTCAATGGCAATGGCCGAGGAAAGCCATTTTAAATAACAGGCCTGCTGCACCACAGTGAGTGTGTGGCCTAGAGTGTCTTTCCTTTGTTGGGTTCTGGCCACAGAGTGTCGCTGGGGGTCTCAAACTCAGGAGTGTGACCTTTGAGACCTCTTGGCTAACAAGTACTCTCAGAGGCTCACCTTGCATATATATGTGGCAGGGGCTCCGCATGACGCAGCTGAGACCCTTGAGGAAGCACCTGATCTCAGGTCATTTTGAGGAGGGCAGTTCAACAGGGTCAGCAGCAGCTGTGATGTTACCACCTCTGGATCCGGGGGACAATCCAGCCCAGGGGAGGGCTGCCACTGCCAACTGGAGGGTCAGGTCAGAGGGCAGTGACCTTCAGTTGAGGGACCTACCTCCTCTCTCTAGTCTCTTTCAGGTGGCACAGCCCCATAGGAACCTGAGAACCGGGCTGCATGTGCTTGGATGCTGGGGGAAGAGCTGGCACAGGCGAGAGTACCTGGCAGGGCATGTGGGCACAGAGCCCAGTGTTACATCACCCAAAAGACAGAGAGACTCCAGGGTTTGTGGAAACTGAGCCCTGGTGGTGCAGTAGTTAAGCACTTGGCTTCTAACCTAAAGGCTGGCAGTTTGACTCCCCTCACCCCAAGCAGCGTCTCCTGGGAGAAAGACCTGGGAATCTGCTTCTGCAAAGATTGAAGCCAAGAATACAGTATGTATGGGGCAGTCTACTCTGTTACATGGGGTCACTATGATGACGGGTCTGCATCAGCTGGACTGTGTGTACTTCATAATGGTGGGTAGCAATTCCAGGTTTTACGGGGGCTTGAACCTATACAATCTTGGGCTTTTAAAGAAAAATATCTTACTTTGAAAATGAAAACAAAATGATGTGGACATACTGTTAGGGTCCTCTCAGAGCCTTAGAGGGTCCCCACGATGGTGAAATCCTGAAGCTGGTGCCTCATTAGCTTCCCGGCAGATGCCCTGCCCTCAGCGATGGTGGTTCTGACCTGGAGCAGCATCCTGCCTTGAATGAGGCAGCGGTTAAGGCCTGATGAGGGCCAGAGAAGTGATTATAGAAACAAGACAAAAAGTGTGGTCAATGAGAGTTACAGATAGATGCTCCAGCGGGTGAGGTGGACGCTGACAAAGGCTTTGGAAGACAGGTGCGATTGGGTTCATTCTCCTCCAGGGTAGTGTTAGGTTTAGTCCAGTACAACTCATGGTGACCCTGTAAGCAGCAGACAGAACCTCATCTTACCCGCTGCCATCCTCAGCCTCCAACACACGTGAGCCCATATTGCTGCAGTCACTGTGTCAATCCAACTCTTTGAGCATCTTCTTCTCTTCCACTGATCCTCCACCTTTCCAAGTATGTTGTCCCTCTCCAAGGGAATACCCAAGGAATGCCTGAAGTATGTGAGACAAAGCTTCCCCAGCCTTGTCTGTAAGGAGCACTCTGGATGCATCTTCTCCAAGACATATATCTGTTTGTTCTTTTGGCAGTTCATGGGATATTCAGTACTCTTTTCCAATACCACAATTTAAAGGCATCAATCCTTCTGTCATCTCTATTCATTGTCCATCTGTGTTCATTGCATAGCAAAGGACTGAAAAGACCCTGGTCAGAGTCAGGTATTGTTGTTGTTATGTGCCGTTGAGTCATTTGCGACTCATAGCGACCCTATGTACAACAGCCCTAAACCGTGCTCTATCCTGTGCCAATCTCATTGCCTCTGACACACCCATCCCAATTACCCCAGTCACTGAATCAATCCACCTCATAGAGGGTCTTCCCCTCCTGCGCTGTCCCTCTACTCTACCCAGCATGATGTCCCTCTCTAAAGACCTGTCTCTCCTTACAACATGTCCAAAGTATGTCAGACGAAGCCCCAGAACCCTTGCCTCCAAGGAGCAGCCTGGTTTAACCCTCTCTCGGATGAATCTGTTTGTTTTCTTGGCAGTCCATGGTACATTCAGTACTCTTCTCCAGCACCACAGCTCAAAGGCGTCAATTCTCCTTCTATCCTCCCTAGTCATTGTCCAACTCTCTGATGTATAACAAGTGATTGCAAAAACCGTGGCCTGTATCAGGCACACCTTAGTCTCCAGAGAGACACCGTTGCTCTTGAGTACTTTAGAGAGGTCCCTAACCGCAGACTTTCCCATCGCAATATGTTTTTTGATTTCCTGGTTGCTGGTGCCAAGAGTGTTGACTGTGGAGACGAGCAAACTGAAGCTGTGAACAATCTCAATCTCTTCACCATGCATCCTGAGCTACCGATTGGTCCAGTGGTGAGAATTTTTGTCTTCTTGACATTGAGCCTCAGTCCATATTGAAGGCTGCAGTCCTTGACCCTCTGCAGTAAGTGCATGAGGTCCTCCTCAGTTTCAGCGAGCAAGGTTGTGTCATCTGCATAACGCAGATTGTTGATACATCGTCCACCAATCCTAATGGCACGCTTCTCCTCAGGTATACTGAAAGTAATATCATCGCTCCTCAGTATTTGGAGAGGTCCATGAATGCACACTTTACCAGGGCAGTCCGTCTCCTGATATGCTGACTACAGGTACCAAGTTTATTGATTGTGGAGCCAAGAGAGAAGGGATCGGTTTGGGCCCGTGAGTAAACTACATTTCCCAGAAGGCCATGCAGGCGCTCCCTTCTCTGGGGAATCCGAATCCCAGCATGCAGCGGGGCGCCGGCACAGCTCCCAGCGTTCCCGAGGGCGGCGGGCGCGCGCGCGTCCCCCGCCCACCGCGCGGCGCTCGCCCCGCCCCCAGCCGCCCGCAGAGCCAATGAGAAGGCGCCATACTGCGGGGTGTGCCGGCTCGGGGGCGCCTCGGGTCTGGAGTTGGCGGGAGCGGCGGGAAGTTCGTACTTCGTAGAACGGCTGCTCTCCGAGCTTTGACGGGTGCGTCCGCGCGAGGGCCGCCTCGGGCGCGGGGCGCGGGGCGCAGTGACCTGGCCGGAACCCGGGCCGCCTCCCGGCCGCGGCCTGCAGCGTCCCCTCGGCGTCCCCTCCGCCAGCCCGGACTCGCCTCCCTGCCCCGGACTTTGTCTCGGGCGGCGCTGAGGGACTGCAGGGCTGGCGGGCTCGGGAGACACGGAGCGTAAGGAGCTTTCGTGCGGGGAGCGGCGGTCAGGGCGGGCCTCCCGGAGGAGGTGACCCGGGGCCGTGGACGGCAGGCGGCCGAGGACTGGGGGCGGGGGTTACAGGTGCTCGCGGGTGTGAGGCCGGTGTGGCCGGGCACGGGCGGTCAGGGTGGGCCTCCCGGAGGAGGTGACCTGGGGGCCGTGGGGCTGGACGCGTGTTCTCTGGGGCCTCTTCTCCGATGGACAGCGGCCTCTGTGCCCGGGCAGCGTCCTTTGATAACCTCTGATCCTGGGCAGCTCACCCTCTGCCTGGACAGCACCCTCTGAACCCCCTGCTCCCTCTGCGCCCGGGCAGCGCCTTCTGATCTCTCTGATCCTGGGCAGCTCGTTATGTGCCCGGACAGCGCCTTCTGATCCTTTAGAGTCTGAACAGAGCCCACTGCGCCCTCTGACACCTCTGATCCTGGGCAGCTCGCTCTGTACCTGGGCAGTGTCCTCTGAGCCTGGACAGTGTCCTCTGCGTCTGCACACCCCTCTCTGTGCCCTCTGACACCTCTGATCCTGGGCAGCTTGCTCTGTGCCCGGACAGCACCCTCTGAGCCCTCTGCTCCCTCTGGCTTACCAGTGGCTTCTGAGCCCTCTAAGCCCACTGCCAGCAGGTGGACGATCGTAGTCACAGGCAGCCAGTGTCTTCACTGCGAGGTGCTTTGCCTCTGATCCTCAAACTCTTAGGTCTTTAAAGACTGAGCCCTCTTGGAAGAGCTGTGCTTTGGGAGAGATGGGGAGGGCGAGTCACAGGGAACAGGCACCAGGTGAGAAAGGGAAGCAGGTAGGGGAGAGTGGCGGGGGGAGGAAGAAAGGTGAGCAGAGACCAAGAGAGAACAGTGAGAGGAGAGAGAAACACAGGAAGAAAGGGTCAGGGAGACAGACACACTGGGTCCCTGCGCATCACCCGTGTTGATGTGTTTTATCTTTGTTCAGGCTCCATTCCTGTTTTCCCTCCTCCAGCTGCCTGTCTTGGAGCAGCATGGAAAAGTTTGCTAATGGGGGGGCTGGTTTGCTAAAGGGACTATGAAAGCATTTTAATAGGTTTTTTTTTTTTTTAAAATAACTGGAATTGCCCATCTGTTGAGTCTAAAATTTGCAAGAGTTTTTAAAAAAAAAAAGTAGGGCACCGTATCTAAGGGTTGAGAGTAAAGATTTCTTACTTTTTTGTCACACACTGTGCATGAAACTTTGCGGAAGAATATAATTTTAAAAGTAAGAAGGAAGCAAGGATTCCTTATATATGATCATTTTTTCAGATCATGCTTATACTGTTCCAAATGGCATGTAGTAATTGGAGTTGGCTTTCTGGGTAGACAAGATTCTGTGGAAGTACCTATACCAGGGAACGCCACTTAGCAGCCACTTAATAATAGCTGCCTCGCCGCCGCCACCACAGATGGTGTTCCTGGGCCTCGCAGCACTCTGATCACATTCTGTGTCGGCACAGTACACAACTTGAATTTTGTAACAAAAAACTTGTGCCGCTCATCACTGTCAACTTTGTGCTGGTATCCAGTACAGATATCAGGTTTAGAGGGTAACAGCTTTTTGTTGAGCTCAGTGCTGCAGAAAATCATGATGGGATATTTATTAAACAAGTGGGATAATGGGACTGCTGTGTTAGCATAGAGCCTGGCATACAGGAGCTCAGTAAGTGCCCGGGAAATGGTTATATGGAAAGCTTACACTGAGTGTTATTCCAGGATGCAAGTGTATATTTTAAAAATAACAGCACATTCAAAATGTTGACAGGTCCTAAAATTAAATTTCTTAAAGGAAATAGGCCAGCTTTCTTTTTCATATTGAGAGCTAATGTGAAATAATAAAAACATGTAAGTGAAGGTCCCAGATGTCTAGAGGAAATAAGGAAGATTTAAATTTTTTTTTCTCCTTAGGCATCTCTACTGTAGCATACTGTATTAGGGATAGAGTTTTGATTCAGATGATAGAACTTAGAAAATGCTTTTCATGTAAAAGTTTTTGCCTCCTGAAACAGAAGCAAAGCAGGGAAAGGGGTGCCTTAGGGTTTACCATCTGTGAGGAAGGAGGCGGACCGCCTTTTTTTTTTTTTAAAATTTATATGAATGTGCAGATAACACTTGTTTGTACCCCAGGCAGTGCCCCTCCAGGGGAGGGAGCGCAGCATCTGATTGTGTGCAGGAGCCCTTGTGCAAGGTTGATCTTGATGGGCTTTGAGAGTGGATTGGTCACTGAAGAGGACGGGAGAATAGTTTTCTGACCAGTGGGATGTTTTACACACTAGCTGACAGTCTTTCAGAGTCAGTAGAAGTGACCAGATATTCACCACATGTCCTGGGCCCCTTAAGCTGGGAATTTTGCTAGGTGCACGGTATGTTCTTTTTACTGGACTCTTTGGTGAAGCAGTTCTCTTTTTTTTTTGTTTGAGTTAGTAGAGTTCATTCATTTTGACTTTAGTTATTTGACCCCAGCATGTAAGTCAGTAAGCTAAAGGGTGCATTTGAAAAATTTCAGCCATATGAAGCAAGAGTGGCATCCACTTTCTAAACAGCATGCCTCCGGAAACTCGATGAACTTTGATAAATGTCGATAGTTATAGAAAGGCTTCAGGCCTTTTGTTCTTAGGGTAACTTTGAGTCGTGCTTGACTCGAAGGCAGTCAGCAACATGTTAAATTACGGATTTTTAAAAAAGTAAGCGGGGCTGATTTAGAAAAGTGATAGAGTTCTGACAGTGTGGTGAAGTTTGTGCTCCGGATAATGCTTGGGCCTTGTGCCCTGAATTCTTGTGACTGTGTTCCTACTGCTGCAGAGGTGCAGTGGGAGACATCCTCGCGTGTTCCCTTGTTCCCCGTGCTGTTCCGCACCTGGCATTCTAACTGCTTGTGGAATGGTTCTGGGCACTTCCCCAGCCACTCCTGTGCCTCTTCCCTGGTGTTGCCTCAATTCCTCACACTCCAGGAGCTCAGTCACATCCAACTCTAGATCTGTATGACACGCAGAGCCAGAGGGTGTACTCTCTACTCCCTCCCTGGGAGCAGGTAGAGTTTTCATATCCATCAGTAAACTCATCCATAAACCACTCAACTTTTAGTAAATTCTAAAGTAAATCTATTAAGAATTTTATGAGCCCTAACACCTTTCTACACTGGAGAAATACATGTTTGTGAATCATGATTTATTTAGTCTTTAGGCAAGTTTGTGGATTAAGAGAGACACTATTCTCAAGGCTAAATATTTAGGATGTGTATTAAACCTGTAAAATCAAACCTGCTGCTGGCAAGTTGGCTGGACTGATGGTGACCTTGTAGGACAGAATAGAACTACCCCATAGAGTTTTCTAGGCTGTGATATGGTTGCAGACTGGCTCTCCTTCCTAATTCTTGCAGAGCAGCTGGTGGGTTTGAATTACTGACTTTAGTAGTGCTGTTACATGCCCTAAAGTCGCCTGCGACTCAGCAACCTTATGCTCAGTAGTTCTAAACCCTCCTCTGTCGTGAGCCAGTGTGTGTCTGGCACACCTGCCCTCATCACCCCAGTTACTGTGCCAGTCCATCTCATTGGGGTCTTGCTTTCCTCCACTGTCCCTTCATACTTCCATAATGTCCTTTTCCAGCATTCCCATAGTATATGAGCTATTGCATAGGGCCACTGTTGTAAGACGGGACTGACATCTGGGTTGAGGGAAGACAGAGAAGGAGGGGATGAATGATATATACTGCATTGAAACAGATGAGGGAGAGAGCTGTTTAAAAAGGACATATGATATTATTGTAATGACAGGAATCCAGAATGAAGGCTGCACAGTGGAGTGGACTTGGGCGGAGTGATTGCATAAGAATGAAAGAGTTTTACTTTCAAGGAGAAGAGTGAATTGAGGGGGAGAGGGTTGGCAGGGAGAAAAGTATAACAATGAATGAATGGAAACCCTAAGTCTCGGTAAACTTTCATTAAAATTAATAAAAAAAAAAATTCTTGCCTCCAAGGAGCAACTTGGTTTCACCCTCTCCAGCACACACCTGTTCTCTTAGCAGTGTATGTTCAATACTCTTCTACAGCACCGTAACTCAACGGCATTGATTCTTCTGTCATCCTTATTCACTGTTCAGCTCTCTGATGCATAGCAAGTAATTGCGAAGACCATGGCCTGGATCAGATTCACCTTATTCTTTAGATTGACATCATTGCTTTTCACTCAAGAGAGGCCCGTGACAGCAGATTCTCCTAGTGCACTTAGTCTTTGGATTTCCTGACTGCTGGTGCCATGAGTGTTTATTGTGGAACTGAGCAAGCTGTCATTGTAGTGTTAGCAGACCCACTGAACTACCAGGGCTCCTTGGAGCCTAGATATACAGTAAACATGCCTATTAAGTTAGAAGATAGACAACATGAAACATAATTAAATTACAGGGTTATTAATTGCAGGTTTGGAAATGGACTGTCATACTTCTAAGCTATTTGTTAAGAAGACATGTGTGCCATAGAGCTCAGTTTCAGGAGTGATATAGTAGTTCATCCTGCAACAGACAAAATCAGAACAAGAAAGTCATTGAGAACAAAAACAGGACTCTGCCACTCTGGGGAACTCTGTTTCATTTGGTCTGTGGACTGACTGATTTGCTCTTTACTTGTGGGGCAGATCTTGTGTAGAATATGAGCTTGTTTTAGAAAGCCAAAAAAGACAGTGACAGCTTGTCAATTTATTTTTACTTAAACCTCAAAATATCCTAAAACATGAAGCTGGAAATCTAACTAACTAGCTTTATTTCAGGTTAGTTTTTTTTTGCAAAGCAGTAGATGAATGAGTGTTAACATTCGACTGTTATTTGTTGTTAGATACTGTTACATTGACTATAACTCATAGCGACCCTGTGAACAACAGAATTTTGCCTCTCCTGCACCATGCTTATAATCTCTGATATATTCAAGCCCATTTTTACAGTTATTATCAGTGCACCTTGTTGAGCGTCGTCTTATCAATCTCTGACCTTCCACGTTTCCTAGCATGATATTTTTAAGGACTGGTGCCTCCTTACGACGTGCCCAGAGTAAGTGAGACAAAGTTTCACCATCTTTGCCTCTAAGGATAACCTTGGCTGTACTTACTCTAAGACAGATTCTGTTTTTTTGACTGTCCATGGGATATTCCGTGTTTTTCACCACCACCGCAGTTCAAAGGCATCAGTTCTTCAGTCTTCCTTATTCATTGTTTAACTTTCAGGTGAATAGGAAGCAGTTGAAAATACCATGGCTTACAATAGGTACACCTTAGTCTTTAAACTGACATCATTGGTTTTTTAGCACTCTGGAGGAGGGCCTTGACAGCAGATTTTCCCAGTGCAACATGTCTTTGTATTTCTTGACTGGTGTAACGTAAACGGTGATTGTGAATGCAAATAAATGAAATCATTCATGACTTCATTCTTTTCTGTATCAATCGTAATGTTGATCCAGTGGTGAGAATATTTGTCCTTTTCAGTAAGTGCTTCAAGTCTTCTGTACTTTCTGCATCAAAGATTGTCTTATGTTTTCTGAAGTGTCCAAGTCTTTTGTCTACTTCTATGTTGTGTACCGTCGAGTCAGACCTGACCCATAGCTGACCCTCTGGCTGGTTTTCACAGGCAGTTCATTGCATGGGAGGAGATTGCCCATCCTTCTCCCGTGGAGCAGCTGGTGGCCTTGAACTGCGTGCCTTTGGGATTGCAGGGAATGAATTCTTTTTTAACAAGTTCAGATTTTTTTACATGTTGTGAATACACGTTCTAGGATGGATTTGTGATTTCTGGATATGTTCTCAGTCAGTGGCTTGGTTTAGATGGGGTGTACCGTAGTCATTAGATTGATATCCCTGTTCCTCATGCAGAGGTCTTTGACGGCAGATTTGCGCAATGCAGCACACCTTTCCTTCACTACTGTTAACATGGATGTTGACTGTACATTCAAATAAAATGAAGTTGTTAACAACTTCAGTCTTCATCTTTCCTGAGGATTTTTGTTTTCTTCTTGTTGAGATGTAATCTATTTTTAAGGCTATAATCTTTGATCTTCTGCAGTAAATCCTCTTTCTGCAATCAAGATTGAGTTATCTGAATGACGTAGGCTATTTATTGGTGAGTTTCCTCCAAACCTGATGCCACATTCTCCATATAGTTCACTGTATAGAATTTGTTTAGCAAATACTTTGAATAGATATGGAGAAAGCTATAGCCCTGACAACAAACCTATCATGATGTTAGGCCAGGCAGTGTTCCCTGCTTCTGTCTGCCTACTGCTTCTTGGTCTATGTATAGGTTTCAGCTGGAGTTTCTGGGCGTTCTCTGTCGATGTACTATTTTTGAATGATCTTAAGCAAGATTTTGCTTGCATATGATTTTAATGATATTGTTCGATAATTTCTAGAGTGTTGGGCCATCTTATTTTGGAATAGGAACAAAGAGGGATTTCTTCCAGTCAGTTGGCTGGGTAACTATCTTCCAGGTTCCTTGGTATAAACTAGTGAGCATGTCCAGGAAAAGTTCAGGAGCTAGAACTCACTCAAAGACTTCTGAGTGATCAAACCGTGGCCAACTCTGTAGAGCACAGTCTTAGCACACACGGCTCACCTTGAGTTATAATCTGTTTGATGGTGGTGAACAAGGACACTTTATCTTGCTTAGAAACGGCATCTGAACATTTTTATTATTCAGTCAGTCAAGTTAGAGGGGGTTCTCATGGCTTAGTATTAAAGGATTGCACTGCCAACCCAAAGGCACACACTCCGAATCCACCAGCTGCTCAGCGGGAGAACGCAGTCTCCTTCCATGTGATTAACTGCCTCTGAAAACCTGCTGGAGGGTCAGTGTGGGTCAGTTCCAACTCGATAGTATACAAGACATACACATAAAGCTTGATGGCACATATTACTGGAAGATGACTGAAAGGCGTACCAAGATGAAGAAAGGAGTTAAGTACTCAGTTAAGTTTGAAAAGAGTTGTTGTTAGGTGCCATCAAATTGACGAAGACTCATAGTAACCTTATGAGCAGATCTGCCCTATCCTGTGCCATCCTCATGGTCTCCACCATGCTTGACCCTGTTGTTGTAGTCACTGTGTCCATTTTGTTGAGGGCCTTCCTTGCGTCCACTGACTCTCTTGCCTACCTTGTTTTAAAATTAGTACAGATTTATAGAGGCATGGTATGGCTTGCTCGAGTCTTCAAAAAAGTACATATAGGTTTGAGAGGAAATGGGGAAATGTTTTGGAGAATAGAATAGTAGAAACAGAGATAAGAGAAAGTGGTGTCACTTCCTGATGTCCCAAGTCCCTTGCACTTCCTGGAGGAGTGGTGGAGGGTTTCTGACTTTGGCCACTGTCCATGGTGATGGAAATGGAGCCTTCCATGCCTTCTTAATGCACTTCTTTTAGGCTGTGCATGTGGGAGAAAGAATCCTTTCTGTAGGTGGGGATGTCATCTCGTGTCAGGTCTGAAAAGGGTCTTGGAGTTGAGGATCTAGAATGTTAAGCTTGTCCAGTGAGGAAAAGCAGATGGAGTTGATTTCTCTTTCATGGCAAGGAGGAGACTCAATTATTTCGTTAGTGTCTTCTCATACTTGTATCTGAAGAACTGCTCTGAGAAGATGAGGACCAGCTGTTGTTTCGACTGACTGGGCGCTCCTGCCAGTGAGTGGTTCTGAGTGCAGCAGTGGGGCTCCAGCCCAGGGACATTTCCAGACAGGCGTGAGCTGCTTCACGTCAGTGATCTGAAGATCCTGCGATGACTGGGAGCCTCGAGGACCCTGAGTAGGTGGCAGCCCTGTGGTCCTGCCTTCGAGGACTGATTTTTAAATTTGTGACTGAAAACACCTTGTTCGTTTCTCTTTTCTCAGCACTCGCTTTCACTTCTTGAGTTCTTTCTCCAAACAAGTTAGATTGTTTTCTCCCACTTGTCTGTGGGAATCTCATTTGGTTTCTGCTTGGATTTTTATAGTTAAAAGATGATCTGGGGTATAGCTTGTACACAAAAAATAACCGTCAGACAAATTGTACTGTGTGTCTGCCAAATTACTACAGCCAATACGTTTCTACTCTTTTGTTAAGAACTGGGGAATGCATCTCCAGTTTCTGTTTTTGTTTTTTTTAAATCAGTGATGACTTGTTGAGCAGAAGCGTGTGCTGCCTGAGGGTCTGTGATGTGTGTTACCGCAGACCTGGTGGTGTGGCCTCTGCAGCGGCTCATGTCCTTGGCTTCAGGGCACCTTTTCTCTTTGATGCAGCCTCACAGTTTGCGTCAGCTCTATGGGCTCGACCTTTTTTCCTCTGAAATGTGGAGATTGAACAAGACTGTTTGACTGGCGATCGCAGCTCTTCAGTATTGTCACGTAACGTTTCTTTATGTCTTTTCTCGGCAGAAGAGCAAGCTCTTAGAGTGCTGTGCAAGCTGCCCATTTAAAACTATCATTGCTTGGCACCTATGCCCTAGTGACAGTTTGACCAACATGTGAGCAGGCATGCTGCCATCCCGACAGATGGGCCTGGCACAGGCAGCCAAGAAACCGTGTATCTGCATCTCGTGTCTTTGTTAAGGGCAGGATTCCCAGTCGGGGATGTTCAAACGTCTGTCCATCCTGAGCTTTCACGCCTTTGGATAAAGGGATGCCATTATTAATCCCCGCTCCTCCCTGAGAGCCCACGGCTGTGGAAGAGCTTCTTGGCTTTTAGAAAAGTAGGCATTTGGGGACAATCGGGATAATTGTTCATTCCTTCATCGAGGGACCACTTGAAATAATCCTCTCTTCTCTCTCCTGGCCAGGTAGGGCTATAGCGAGTACAGAGCTGGGCAGCGTTCTTGCATTGCACTGATATTTCTAGGAGCTGGACTGCTTCGTTTGTTAAGGTCATTCTGTGTTTATGCTCTGGATGGGGGTGGGTATGATTTGGGTCAGGTGGGTCTGAGATCAAGGGGTACCGCTGTGCAACATGAGGGCAGCCTTATTTCTGTTATGAAATAGAGGTAAAAGAATTCCATCTCATGGAGCTATGGGATTTTGCGTGTGGTGTGCCCATGAATCTCTTGGTATAAGTGACTGTCCCATCTTAAATAAGTTTTTTTGTCATCACTTTAAAACACTTGGGTGTTTTCTCTGTAGAGTGAGGAAAACTGATAAAGGGATATCATCTGTTTCTGTCTCCTTTCCCACCCCACCTGAGATCCTGTTATTTGACATAATCACATTGGTCAGCACTGGCTCTCGTGACAGGGGACTTGCTACCTGTAGAACAGGAAGGCCAGAGGTGCCTCTCAGCTGGGGGGAGATTGGCATTTTAGAGAAGGGCTTCTGCTGTGGAGGGTTTAGCAGCACCCCTAACTACCCACTAGATGTCAGTAGTTCCATCCCCCCCCACCACCAGCAACCCCATCAAGATACTGCAACATGTCTCCAGATACTGCCACATGTCCCCTGAAGGGGAAGGCGGATCATCCCCAGTCAAGAACCACAGTGCTCAAAACCACTTGTGCTATTTTTAATCACACTTTGACTGCTAGGAAGTTCTTTTTTATATTGACTGGAAGTCTGCCTTCTTATTCCTCCTACCCGGTTCTGTCTTATGGGACAAGCCATGTGGGGACAAGCTGACTCCTTCGTCACATCCTTTCAGATACTTTGTCAGAAGACAGTTGTCAAGCCTTCTCCGTCTTTGAGTGACAGGTGTGCTGTACACGGTATTGTTTCGCATCTGTTTACCACACCACTGACCTTTTTTTAACTTCTTCCGTTGTTCCAACTGAACAGCAGTTGTTCTTTTTAACTTGATTCCATTGTTAAACTGACTCTCATTGCTCTGGAGAAGGAACTGACCCTTAGTGCTTACAGTGAGGAAACTGATGGCAATAGTGTGGAGTGAGTTGTCTTGCTAACCCAAAGGTTGTGCCTCTCCAGCGGTTCGAATCTGCCACAGGCTTCTTGGTGAAAGATAGGCGAGCTTCTCCCCTGTGAATTATAGTCTAGGAAACCAGTGGAGAGTCAGTGAAGACTTGCTTTTGACTCCATGGCAACAAGCCATAGTAGTGCATGGAATTGAATGTCGCCATACTGTCATGGCTTGTCTGGCAAAAAAAAAAAAGAGAGAGAGAGACACTTCTTGTTTTAGTGTTTTTTATATGGAAGAATCTTAACCGGTTGTTTCTGAGTACAACTCATAGCAATCCAGGGAACAACCGACTTGTTTATTAATATTGGCTTTAGGCTTTTCACGACTGTACTATATTTTGAATAAAACTCCTTGATCTATCTGTGCTTATATCTTCTCCTATTCCTCGGCAGTAGTTTGGGGATCCAGCCATTAAAATTTATATTTCATTGTAGTAGGTTTGTTTTTATTGGTTTTAGCTAACAGCAGCTTTTCTAGGTATATTTGTTTCCCAGCTGCTCCGTGAATCTCCTCTTGTGTGATTTACTGCCTTTCAAAACCAGGAGGGTGAGCTACAACTCAGTTCTGACTTGACAGCACACGACAGCAGACAACAGTTCTTTCTTAGGCAGCGTGGTGGCACAGTCCAGAGGAGCTGCACCGCTAACCCAAAGTGGTCCCAGTGTAGCAGTTCAAAGAGAAAAAGACAGTTCTGGGTTGACTCTGAGTTCGATTTAAAGAACAGGTAATGAAGTGATGCCATCTTCTGAGCTGGAAGGGAGGCAGCAAAGTGTATTTAAATTGCATGTTAATTGACACTTTAAATAGAGTTCTACTTTAGACGGTTTGAGGTTAGGCGAGCAAAATGTCATGCCCATTTTTGTTCTGACTAGCAACGGCAGAGAGTTTCACTTGCTTCCTTTAGCCTATTCTTAGGAAAGATCTGTTGGTTTCTCATCAAGTGACGGGCTGCCCAGCTGTTCAGACGGGGTCCCTGACTTCCAGACTCTTTACAGAGCATGCCCAAGCGACACACCACAACACCACAGCTGCCAGAAGACTATGTGCCAGGGGGTGAGTGCTTCTCCGGCTGCCGGGGACCCACTTTGCTGTTTCCCACATGTGGGCAGATGGGGTCATTTACTCCAGACTTTTCTGTCAGCACCTTGACCATAGATGCCGTTATATTGACAGAGCAGGGGCTACCGACTTTAGAAGCTCTGAAGTTTGCACCAGACTCTAGAATGCAGTGTTAGCAAGTGTACACATTTTACTATTTCACTATTTTCCCCCCTGTGCATTTTCCAGTGGTCTGTTGATACCAGAATTTTTCAGCTAGATTTGTGTCAGTAGTTTATATTAAAACACCTAACTCCTTTGTGAGGACCTAAAGTCCATGACCAGTGCTCTTAATCTTTAGATGTGAACTGACTTTTCCTCCAAGCGTTAACCTCTTAGATATTTTTATAATAACGTGGACATTTTTTTTTTGTCTTCAGTATTGTTTTCATGCCACTCATTACTTATTGAAGCCATGGTTTATTGCTTTAAACACCATATTTTATGATAGATCTACAATTCATTAATGGACAAAACACTAATTTTTTAAAATAGATATACATACATATGCAAAGGCATTTGACTGTGTAGATCACAGTAAACTGTGACTAACTCTGAGAAGAATAGGAATCCCAGAACATTTGATTTTGCTTATGCGAAACCTGTACTTGGATCAGGAGGCAGTCATCAGAACAGAGCAAGGAAGTACTGCCTTGTTCAAAAGCAGGAAGGGTATATGCCAAGGATGTGTCCTATCTTCATACCTTTTCAATCTGTATGCAGAACAGATCATCTGGGAGGCTGGCTCTATGAGGAGGAGTATGGCATCAGGATTGGAGGAGAAGACTCATCAACAACCTGTGTTATACAGAGGACAACCCTGCTTCCTGAAATTGAGGCGGAACGGAAGTGCTTGAAAGTCAATGACTGCAGCCTTCAGTGTGGATTGAAGTGCTTGCTAGGGTAATACTACAAGAGAAGGAAATGAAAGGCATCCAGATTGGCAAAGAGATGGTTAAACTGTTGTTATATGCAGGTGATATGATAGTATACACAGAAAACCCCAAAGACTGACTCAGCAAAAAACCCATTAGAGTTAGTAAGCCAGTCTAGTAGAGTGGCAGGATATAAGATCAGTAGTAACAAAGAGAACTTAGAGAAGGAACTTAAGAAAGCAATACCATTTACAGTAGTACAAATTAAGATACTTGGGACTGAACCTAACTAGAGATACAGAAGCCCTGTAGAAAGAAAACTACAGAGCATTTCTGCAAGACATAATAAAAAACCTAAAGAAATGGAAAAATGTGCTCTGTTCATGGATAGGAAGAGTCAATAATGTGAAAATGACAATCCTACCAGTAACAATCTACATGTTCAACACAATCCCAATACAGATGCCAAATTCATTTTTCAAGGAGATTGAAGGGGGAATTGTCAGATATATTTGGAGAGGCAAGAGACCCCTAATAAGCAAAACTCTTCTGAGTAACAAAAATGAGGTGGGAGGCATAGCATTCCCTGACTTCAGAACCTACTATACAGCAGTAGTAACCAAAACAGCATGGTACTGTTAGAATAACGGGCACATTGACCGATGGAACAGAACTGGGAACCCAGAAATAGTCAGCTGATATTTGACAAGGAAATCAAAGCCATCAAATGGGGAAATTACAACCTTTTGAAAAAATGGTGCTGGCAAAACTGGACTTCCACTTGCAGAAAGCTGAAACAAGATCTGCATCTCACATCATAAAAAAAAACACCAAAACGAACAAACAGAAAAAAGAACTCAGGGTGGATTAGAGACCTGGGAGTCAAGACCAAAACCATAGAGTTCATAAGAGACAAATTGAGATCAAGCCTAGAAGGCCTAGTCTGTGGTATAAAGAGACTGCCAAATACAACCAGAAATGCGCACTCTGAAGAGGATAAAATTGATGAATGGGACCTTCTAAAGATTAAATTCCTGTGCACATCAAAAACATTTTCCAACAGGGTGAAAAAAAACCCCTACCGACTGGGAACAAACATTTGGTAATACCATCTCAGACAAGAAACACATAATGAAAGTTCACAGAATATTCCTGTTACTCCACAAGAAAAAGTCAGATAACCCAATTAGAAAAAGGGCAAAAGACATGGAAAGCATTTTCACAGAGGAAGGCATTCGAATGAATAACAGGCACATGAAGAAATGCTCAAGAGTCACTGGCAATAAGAGAGATGCAAATAAAAACCACAATGAGATACCATCTCACTCCAATAACAGTAGCAAAGTTTAACAGGATAGCAAGTAATAAATGTTAGAGAGGATGTGGCAAGAGAGGAACAATTTTACATTGTTGGTGAGACTGTAAAATGGTACAGCCACTCTGGAAGGCAGTTGGGCGCTTCCTCAAAAAGCTGAACATTTCATATGACCCAGCTATTCCATTGCTTGGAATATACCTTGAGAAAATGAGAACGGAGGCACAAATGGGGACTTGTACACCAGTGTTCATAGCAGTGTTATTCACTATCACAAGAATATGGCAACAGCCTAGATGTCCAACCACAATCAAATGGCTTGAGAAATTATGGTACATTCATGCAATGGAATACTACACAGCACACAGGAGCAACGCTTTTCTTAATTATTACCTAACTTGGGAGGGACTGGAGAGCATTGTGCTGAGTGAACTAACTCAGTCCTACAAGGACAAATATTGTATAAAACCATTATTGTAGAATGAGTATGCGGACAGGGGGCTTGTGGAAGCAGAGGTATGAGGATGTGGGGGGGAGGGAGGGTTAACCATGGGGTTGTACAATTTGGTGTGTGTGTGGAGTGAAGGAAATTGAAAGAATCTTGTCTGAAAAACTGCATTCTAATTTTGTAAATAAACTAGTATAATAATTAAAAAATAGGGATTGAAGCTCAAAATCAAGGAAACAAAGACTCACCACTGAGCCGATTAGCAACATCATGATAGAAGAGTTTGAGACTGTTAGCAGCTTTAGTTTGCGTGGCAAACTACACTCTTGGTACCAGCATCTAGGAAATCCAGAGACAGATTGCATGGGGAAAGTCTGCTGTCAAGGACCTCTCCAGGGTACTGAAGAGCAACAGTGTCAGTCTGGAGACTAAGGTGCACCTGATCCAAGCCATAGTCTTCACAGTAACTTGCTGTGTGTTAGAAAGCTGAACAATGACTAGGGTTGAGAGAAGGAGAATTGATACTTTTGATCTTTGGTGCTGGAGAATATTGAATATGCCATGGATTGCCAGGAGAACAAACAAATTTGTCCTAGAGAGGGTGAAACCAGACTGCTCTATGGAGGCAAGGATTCTTAGGCTTTGTCTGACATGCTTTGGGCATGTTGCAAGGAGGGACCAGCCCTTGGAGAAGAACATCATACTTGGAAGGGATGGAGGGACAGCCCAAGAGAGGAAGACCTTCAGTGAGATGGATCAATTCAGTGACTGGGTTAATGGGGGGTGTAGGTGTGTCAGACAATAAGGTAGGCACAGGAGAGAGAAGGTTTCAGGGGTGTTTATAGGATTGCCATGAATTGCAAGCGACTTGATGGCACGTAACAACAGCAACAACAACAATATATGTAAAATGAGCTCTGGTGGCCTAGTGGAAAAAAAGGTGTGCTGCAGTCCCAAAGGCAAGTAGTTTGAATCCACCAGCTGTTCTGTGGGAGAAGCATGAGCAGTCTCCTTCCATGTGATTTACTGCCTCTGAAAACCCACTGGAGGGTCAGCTATTGAGTCAGTTCCAAGTCAGCAGCACATGCTGCATCACTCAGGTAGAAGATATATAACTTCTTATATTCTTATTTGTTTGACTCTTGGCTCTCACACGGAGTGTTTATAAGACCCTGGGAATGGACAGACATTTTTGTCTCTTCTTTAGTGTGTTATATATAGAGTGGTATGGTAAAGCTGTGTCTTAACGATAATTGTGAGGATGAGGAAGAATATGTATAAATTACCTGGCATACAGTCTGCCACATAGATGCTTAATAGTGATGTAGCAATTGTTAGATATTAGTTCATTCATATGTAAGAGCTACAAGTTAAAATTTATGGTTAATTGATTCTTCCTAGTGTCGATTTAGTCATCTGTTCATAGCATTACTCATTTATGATTAGCTGGACAAAAAGAAATGATCACATTAATGTAAGACCTTGACATCAGTATTCATTTTCAGTGAATAGTCTTTCTGAGACTTTATTATTCTTTAGAGGCTGACCTAGACTTTCAAATTAAAGGCTGACAGTATAGTCCTGTCTGAAAATGGAGGTGTTCAGAATTGTGTTTTGACAGAGTTGATTTAAGTAGTGTTTTAAAACATGAAGCAATTGGTATTCTGGCCTTTTGTACAGATCCTGATTTTATGTTAGCAAAGTAAACATGGGAAAGAATTACAAATAATTGTTACGGAGCAGCTGGTGGATTCGAATAGCCTGCCTTTGGATTTGCAACACAACTCTATGCCTAGGCCATCAGAGCTTCCTAGATCTTTATTAAATCAAATATCTGTTCATAAAGACAAAATAAATTTTTATAATAATCTGTGGAAAGACTAGGAGTTAGCAAACCAGAAGAACACATTCCTTGTTTCTTAAGCTGGAAGAGACTTTTTTTAAAAAAAAACACCTCAATGCTAACTCTCTAGTGTGTTTCAGAGGCTGTAAATTTCATGGAAGTATATTGTTCATCCTTCTCCCTTAGAAGCTGCTGGTGGATTTGACCTGCTTGCCCCCCTCCTCCCCCCAGCACTTGATTGCAGATCTAGGAGGACAGAGAGAATTCTCAGAAACTGCCTTTCCATCTGGGAGTTGTCATTGGATTCGTATTATCTGTCTGCCTTTGAGTTGATGCAATTCTTTACCCTCTTTCACCAGAACAGAAAGAATTAAATATACAAACAATCCAACCCCCATAATGCCTTTAGTTACAATGGTGAAGGATCTTATAGGCAAAGTATTGACTATTATAGGAAACATTAAAAAAAAAAAGGAAATACAGTCACTGTAACAGAAAGAATTGGTTGATGCTTAGCCATTTCAGGAGGTAGCATATGAGCGACAGCTAATGAAATTAAAGGAATAAGTCCAAGCTACACTGAACATATTGGTGGAAAACACGGCTTCAGGAAGCGAGTAAATGCCAGTTGAGATGCACATATAATAAACAGATATAATACTGTAAGGGCTCACTTGGATACACCAAGAAATTTTTATTTTATTAATTTTAATGACCGTTTGCAGAGATTTTGGATTACCATTCATTCATTGTTGCATTTTTCTCCCTGCCCACCCCTCCCCCCCAGTTCACTCTTCTCTTTGAAAAGTAAAATTCCTTCATTGGTATACAGTCCCCACCCCTACCCCCCAGTACAGTACACTCCACTGTGCAACCTTCATTCTGGACTCTTGTCATAACCATAATACCCAAGCTTATATTGCACTTTTTTTTTAACTGTTCTCTCCCTTATCTGTTTCAATGCAGTATACATAATTTATCCAGTTTTTTCACTCTCCCCCAACCCTGATGTCAGTCCTGTTCTACAACAGTGACACTGTGCAGTATTTGTCCTTTTGTGACTGAGATATTTCACTCAGTAAAATGTCCTCCAGGGTCACCCATTTTGAATAATATTGCATGAGTTCCTTATTGTTCAGTGCAGCGTAGTTTACCATTGTGTGAATATAACACAGCTTCTCTATCCTTTTGTTTGTTGATGGGCACTTAGGTTGTTTTCAACTCTTTGCTATTGTGAACAAAGGCGCGATAAAGATGAGTGTGCATATATCTGCCTGGATGTCAGTTATGGTTTCTTTAAGGTATATTACCATTTGAGGAATTGTTGGGTCAAATGGTATCTCTATTTGCAACTTTTTGAGAAAGCGCCATACTGCCTTCCACAGTGGTTGCACCATTTTACATTCCCACCAACAGTGAATAAGGGTTCCAGTTTCTCCACGACCTCGCCAGCATTTGATGTTTGCTGTTCTGTTAAATTTTGCTGTTTTTACTGGGGTAAGATGATATCTCATAGTTAAACCAAGAAATTTAAGGGACAGCTGCCTGGCTAATTTACTGGAAAGATCCATATTTGTTGTACTATATGAATGTACAGTTATCAAACAGTATTGTTACTATCACACCCAAGTGAAAATTTGCTAAAGAGAATAAAAGATAACTTATGGCTACATGGAGAGGCAGCTGTCAGACACTGAAGCTGGATTTAGACAAAGATGCAGAACCAAGGATGTTGTTATGTACAATCAAATGAGAACCAACTTGTAACTGAGCCGCCAGTGGGTTTTCAGAGGCAGTAAATCTCATGAGAGGAGAGACTGTCCATCTATTGCCCTAGTAGCAGCTGGTGGATTTGAACTGAGTGCTTTTGGGTTAAGCAGCACAACTCCTTACTTCCACTGTTGTCTTAGGGATCTTGGCTGAAAGCAGAAAGTTCCAAGATGTATACAAAGCATCCACCTATGTGAATCTTAACACATTATTTGATAACATTGAGAAAAATGAGAAACCCAGAACTGTGCTCATGTGGAACCTGTGGACCAAAAGACGATTATTGAAATAGAAGGAGACAAAAGCCAACAGACAATTATCTGAATAGAAAAGAAAGGGAGACTGTGGTTTAAAGAAAGGAAGGATGCTTTGGAGTTGTATTCTTTTGCCATACTTATTTACCCTGTAAATTGTGCAGATAATCCAAAGAGCTAATCTAAATGAACATGACATCAGGATTGGACATTATGTAGAATGACACAATCTTGCCTTCTGCAAGTGAAGAGGACTTTAAAATGAACTCATGAAAATTAAAGCTAACAGTCTTCAGTATAAGATTAGACATCAATAGAAAGAAACAAATAATGTCTTCAAATTGGGCCAGTGAGCAATATCACAATAAGTGGAAAAACATTGAAATTGTCAAGAATTTGATGTCACTTGGATCCACAGTCAACACCAAAGTAAGTCAAGAAATAAGATGAACTATTAGAGAAATCTGCTATAAAAACCTTTTTAAAGTGCTAAAAAGCAAAGATAACCACTTTTGGAGGATCACTGCATCATTGATCCAGGACGTGGTGTTTTCATTTGCCTTGTGTGTGTGTGAAAAGCTGGGCAGTGAGTAAGGGAGATGAAAGGAGAATGGATCTTTGAGTTGTGGTGTTGGTGTTGACTATCCTGTGGGCTGCCAGGAGAAGGAATGAGTCTTGTTGTAGAGGAATTACAGTCTGAATGCTCTGTAAGATGCATTGATAACATGATTCATCTTACGTACTTTGTGTCTGAGGAGGGGCTGCTTCAGGAGGAGGGCATTGTGTTTGGTAAAGTAGGTGAAGGACTCAGAGCTGAGCCTGCAGAGTGTTTTCAGAGGCTGTAAATCACACGGGTGGAGGTACCCTTCTTTCTCCAGTGGATTTAGACCACCTGCCTTTCAGCTGACAGTGCTGCTCCTTACTGTTACACCATCAGAAACTATGTAGTAAGTAGAGGGTCATTGAAAATGTGGAAGATGACCCTCCGTGTGATGGACTGACAGCAGTGGCTGCAGCGTGGGCTCATGCCCAGCAGTGATTTGTAAGAATGGCCCTGACCAGGCAGAGTCTCATTCTTTTGTATATAGAATCGCCTAACAACAGCATTCACCAAGAATTAATAACCACCAAAACCCACTTGTATTTAATTGAGAATGAGTACATGTGCATAAGAGGAAATAGAGATTGTATGAAAAGGTGCAGCCTGAAAAGTAAGGCTTTTACCTCAGAGGTGTCATTTGTTACCAGTTGATCCTATAATCTCCTGGTGACATTCTCTTTACACACATAGGACCACCTTGTACAACTGCTAGTCATGTATTCCATCTGTAACATCACCTGTGGGTGTGGACTCTGTATGTCTAACACTTCTCTTTGATTTGAATAGGAATGCTTTGTATGGAGCCTTGGTGATGGAGTGGTTAAGTGCTAACCAAAAGGTCAGGAGTTTGGACCCACCCACACTACTGTGGAAGAAAAGAGCTGGTGCTCTGCCCCTAGAATCCCTTTGGGTCAGTTCTGCGCTCTCAGTCACATAGGGTCTTGACACAACAGATAGGTAGTTGCATACACTTACTTCATTTTCCCCTTAGTCTGTGTGTTGGAGACCCTTCTATATCAAGATACATAGATCAGCCTCCTTTTTAAAAATTGTATAATACTCCATTCTGGGCGTCTGGCATCATTCACTTGCTGTAATGGTGGTGTTTGTAGTCTTTCAGTCCTGTATGGTGCTGGGGTGACTTGGGATGATAACTGGAAGGGCCCTGCGTGTGCAGGTCACCTCGTGGGAGAGGCTCCTGGATTGCCCTCTGCAGGGTGCACCTTTCTCTTCTTTACAACCCCAGGGCCTTTCTAACTAGGAAAACCTGGCTGATCTAATAGCTGAGAAATGTGATTTTAATTGTAAATTAAATCTCATTGTGTTTTTAATTTGCATTTTATTAGTGAATGAAGCTGAGCCTGTTTGCCATAGCATGATCTTCAGGATATATTTTCAGTGGAAAATCAAGGGGGGGGACGGGACAAGATGCATAACATATTACCTGTTACTTAAGTTGTTGTTGTTATGTGCCATCGAGTCGCTTGCGACTCATAGTGACCCTATGTACAACAGCCCTAAACCCTGCTCTATCCTGTGCCAGTCTCACTGCCTCTGACACACATACATATACTTTAATGGTTATTTAAAAAGCCAAAAAAAGGAGCCTCCAAATGGAAGCAGCTACTAGCAGCTACTTGAGTAGGGGCAGGGGAGGGGAGGGGAGAAGGAGGGTGGATGAGATGGAAGTCAGACCTCTCTAAAGACAGTGCCATTTTGCTTTCGGAAACATGCTTGTTCTTGGCAAAATTTAAAAAGAAATAATGGGTAGAAAACTAGGCTAATACTGGTGAGATTTTTCACGGAAGACCTGCAGTCACCCTGCATCTATGAAGAAATGTCACTGTGAGCCCTGATGTGCTTTCTCTGTAATCCTGGCCTCTCCACTCAAAGGCCAGGCAGTAGTAACGGCCTGGAAACAGCGAGTGCCTGGGTGCTGGGATGTGGTCTCTGCGTACCGTCTTCCGCTCACACATCTCTGGTCCCTGCAGACATGGCTCGTCTAGTTTTGGGACAGAAAACTGCAGTGTGTTGTACCAGAAAACAAGAACGATCTCAAAGACCACTGTGATTGAAGAGACGTCTGCGATTCCCTCATCCAGTGCAGAAGAGAAAGGACAGAGCAGCCTGGCTGACCAGTGCAGCTGGCCTGCCACGCACCTCCTATCTTCCATGCTGTCGAGTCCGATCTGATTCAAGCCATGTCATTCTCTTAAAACGGCCTTGCCTCGTGGAACACCACCTTAGACACAGTTGCAGGGACCATGGCTAGAGAAGACAGCTTGGGTGTCTGTGCCACTGGCCTGACAGTGGACATCCCCTTTGTCCCCTAGATCAGCACTGCTGATTTAGGAGTTCCAGGGCTGACCTCCATCCTGCCTCTGCTGTAGGTTTATGCCCACAGCTCCCAGGCTGAGCTTCCCAGATGCCCCTCACGTCACCACATTAAAGCCTAAGACCTACAAGAAGCCTTTCAGACAACCTCCTAACAGCTTTGTGAGGTGCCTGTGGCTAGTCCTCCTGAACCAGATCCAGGACTTCTTGCCCAGCTATAAGGCTTCTCTTGGACTTCCTGGACTGAAGGACAGGTCACCAGGGCTGGGACAGTGGGAGCACCAGCAGAAACACAGGGGAGTGTGTCTGCTAAATTCACACGTGGGACATTTTATGGACAGATGACAAGAGGTGGTGACTCCCACTGACTAGTCATTCAGGTGCAAGTACTGGTCTCCATGCCCACGTGCAAATACCAACTTAGAGATATTTTTCTAAGCTAGCTGGAGAGGCGTGGGCATTGATTGCAGATATTTGGAAACTGTTGCTAGCTTTTTTAGGATGACAGTGATGTTTGTTGGCTCTGTCAAAAGCATGCTGTGACAAGACCTACGAGTGAAGCCATGTGATACGTAGTTTCACACAATCCTCACGTAGTTTCACACAATCCTCACGGACACGTGGCCTGGGATTTGGAGATGAGACACCAGCCATGTACTGAGAATGCGTGAAGCTGAAGCTGGACAACGTGTCCTTGGCTCCTTTCTGCTTCTCTCCTCGTATGCATTTGAATGCCCCTTAATAAAAGTGCGTCACTGGCAGGTCAGTCCCAGCTCCTAGCTGACTCAGCTCCTGTGTCTCCTGGGCTTTAAATCCAGCAGGAAGGGACTGCCATCCTTCTGCCTGGAACGGCTGGTATATTCAGACTGCCTGAGCATTGTGGTGTTGCATTAGCAGTGCAGCTCTGTGGGCTGTGCCACCGAGCTCTCGCCCTTAACAAAGCAGTGTTAAGTCATGTTTTTCCAACTTTATCCATTCTTGTCGTTTTTGCAGTTTCCTATTGGACTTTTGTCTTTTTTTCCCCATTGTTAATTGAAAAAATTCTTTGCAGTATTAGGAAAATTGTCCCTTTATATATATACACTACAGGTGTTTGCCTTTTGCTCCTGTAGGTGTTAAGTTTTGGAGTTTTACTATGTAATAAAAGTGTATCAGTTTTTCCTTAGGGCTCTGATATTTTGTTTGTTGCTTAGGAAATCTTTTTCTAAGATTCTGGAAAGTTCTTTACTGCTTTCATGAGAAGTATTGCAGTGACTGTAGCCCACTTCCAATCGTTCCTTTGGTCATCTGGATTTCTTTGCGCAGCGTTTGGAAACCGTTTCCACTGGAGTCCTGCTCCTGGAATACAGTACATACAATGTGGTCAGTAACTCTCCTGTTTTTTTATGTGTGGGTTTGGTGGTACACACAGAGAGGATGAGACCTGGTGTGCTAGTGGATCTTCTCCTCCCCCAGAAGGAAGAGCAGCGGGCTGCAGCACCTGGCTCAAGCACAGCAGAGGTCACGTGAACGGGGCTGGGTTTCCCTTCTCTTGTCTCCCCAGGTACAAGATCCTGCCATCCAGTGCTGCAGCACCCAGCACCAGTGGCACCCAGCAATAGTGGCTATGGATCACAATAGACTACATAGAATATATTAGCCGAGTTCAGATTTCTAAGCTTAGAGTTATGTGTGTTTTTGCTATACACGAAGAGTGTTCCTTTGAGTTTGTTTGTGGGGTGTGAGGTACAGCTTTTGACTCTTAACACCCTTGGGCTCCGGCCCTTGGGTGGGATTCCTTAGCCAGGTAGAGCAGCGAGTTGGCGCTTCCGAATCTCTCTTGGGATAAATGGACTTGGCTGTGTGTCTTCACTGCTGGTGTGGAGATGGGCAGCACTGGATTCTAACCACAGCAGCAGAAGTTAGCAAGAGAAGGCCACAGCCGACTGTACGGAATCCCTCCCTTGGGGTGGGGTGAAGTAGTGGCTCGGAGAAATTTCAGGTTGTATTTGGGGTGGCACCGAACTCTGTATTTGCAGTCTTAGAGAAACTGCAGTTAGCGTTCTTTTTTAAAAACTTCTAGGAATTGTCTGAGGATAATAATGGTTGTAGTGACATTTGATACTTTATTTTAAAATTTGTTATTCCAGAAAGTTTTCTAATCTACTCCATACCTTTTCAACCTGTATGCAGAGCAGATTATCCAGAGGCTGGGCTCTATGAGGAGAATTGTGGCATCAGGATTGGTGGAAGATCTATTAACAATCTGCGTTGTGTGGATGACACAACCCTGCTTGCTGAAACTGAGGAGGACCTGATGCACTTGCTGCAGAGGGTCAAGGACTGCAGCCTCCAGCATGGACTGAGGCTCAATGTCAAGAAGACAAAGATTCTTACCACTGGACCAATTGGCAGCATCAGGATGGATGGCGAAGAGATTGAGAGTGTTCACAGCTTCAGTTTGCTCGGCTCCCCGGTCAACACTCTTGGCACCAGCAGTCAGGAAATTAAAAAAACGTATTGCGATGGGAAAGTCTGCTGTTAGGGACCTCTCTAAAGTACTCAAGAGCAGCAGTGTCTCTGTGGAGACAAAGATGCGCCTGATACAGGCCATGGTTTTGCAATCACTTGTTATGCATCAGAGAGTTGGACAGTGACTAGGGAGGATAGAAGGAGAATTGATGCCTTTGAGCTGTGGTGCTGGAGAAGAGTATGGACTGCCAAGAAAACAGATTCATGCTGGAGAGGATTAAACCAAGCAACTCCTTGGAGGCAAGGATTCTGGGGCTTCGTCTGACATACTTTGGGCATGTTGCAAGGAGGAACGGGTCCTTGGAGAGGGACATCATTCTTGGGAGGGTGGAGGGACGGCGCAAGAGGGGAAGACCCTCTATGAGGTGGATTGATTCAGTGACTGGGGTTATCGGGATGGGTGTGTCAGAGGCATTGCGATTGGCACAGGATAGAGCAGGGTTTAGGGCTGTTGTACGTAGGGTCACTATGAGTCTCATACGACTCAACAGCACATAACAACAACAAGAACAACAACTGTCCATCACTTTCCTACTACGATGAACAGTTTGCGTTATACAGATGATGAGGCTCAGTATCAAGAAGACAAAGATCATGATAGATAGTGAAGAGATTGAGATTGTTAACAGCCTTAGTTTGCTTAGCTCCATATTCAGCACTCTTGGCACCAGCAGCCAGGAAATTAAAAGATGTATTGGGAAAGAATTCTTTTAGAGACCTCTCCAAAGTACTGAAGAGCAATGATGTCAGTCTGAGAAAAAAATGCGCTTGATACTGGCCATAGTCTTTGCAGTCACTTTGCAACTACATGAGAGAGCTGGACAGTGACTCGGGATGGGAGGAGAATTTATGTCTTTGTGCTGTAGTGTTGGAGAAGAGCATTGAATATACCATGGGCTGTTAAAAGAACAAACAGGTTCATCCTAAAGAGAGTGAAACCAGGCTGCTTCTTGGAGGCAAGGATTCTGAAGCTCCCTCTGACATACTTTGGACGTGTTGCAAAGTGGGACCAGTCCTTGGAGAGGGACATCATGCTTGGGAGGGTGGAGGGACAGTGCAGGAGAGGAAGACCCTCAATGAGATGAATTGATTCAGTGACTGGGGTAATGGGGGTAGGTGTGTTGGAGACAGATTGGCATAGGATAAGGCAGGGTTTAGGGCTGTTGTACGCAGGGTTGCTATGAGTTGCAGGCAACTTGATGGCACATAACAACAACAACTATAATAATATAAAAAAAACCCAACAGAAGTTTGGTAGAAAGAAAATACTGCTTGCTGAAACTGAGGAGGACCAGAAGCATTTACTGCAGAAGGTCAAGGACTGCATCCTTCAGTATGGATTGAAACTCAATGTCAAGAAAATAAAGATTCTCACCACTAGGCCAATTGACAGCATCATAATAGAAAGTGAAGAGATTAAGATTATTCACAGCATCAGTTTGCTTGGCTCCATAATCAACTCTTGGTACCAGCAGCCGGGAAATCAAAAGACGAATTGCATTGGGAAAATCTGCCGTCAGGGACATATTCAGAGTACTGAACAGCGATAATGTCAGTCCAGAGACTAAGGAGTGCCTGATCCAGGCCTTGGTCTTTGCAATTACTTGGTATGCATCAGAGAGCTGGACAGTGACTAAGAATGACAGAAAAATTATTTATGCCTTTGAGCTGTGATGCAGGAGAGGAGTATTGAATGTACCATGGACTGCTAAGAGAACAAACAGGCTCATTCGAGAGGGTGAAACCTGGCTGCTCCTTGGAGACAAGGATTCTGAAGCTCCCTCTGACATACTTTGGACATGTTGCAAGGCGGGACCAGTCCTTGGAGAGGGACATCATGCTTGGGAGGGTGAAGGGACAGAACATGAGAGGAAGACCATGAATGAGATAGATTGACTCAGTCACCAGGGTAATGAGGGTAGGTGTGTCAGAGACTGTACAGTTGGCTCAGGATAGAGCAGAGTTCAGAGCTGTTGTACAAAGGATTGTGATGAGTTACAAGCGACTTGACGGCACATAACAGCAATGAAAAATGTTGATGTAGCTCTTTTATGCTTTGACTAGAAGCATCTGTGGTGAGCTCTTTCCATCCTAGGAGAGAAAGCTTGACTGGTGTGAGAACTGCTTTTAAAGTGGCTGTCAGGGTGGAGCTGAGCAGAGTGCTTCTCTGGAAAAGTCTCTGAATGTACACAGTCCCTCCTGCAGGTGCACCTGGTTGTTGTCTGGTGTTTCTGTGTTCTGTTCTTGCACTGCATTAATGTTACTTATGGGATCCTAGAGTGTTTACGCTTCAGGGCAGTGCAAGGTCACCTGACCTAGGTGTCCCTGATAGGACACAGGGAACTTAAGTGCTTGTCTGCTGTCAGAAAGATTGGCTCAAACACTGCTTGGAGGGGGAAAAAGGGGGCAGCCTGCTGCTGTCAAGATTGACAGCTTTGGAAGAAGTGGGGCAGTGTGGTGCTGGCTTGGTGGGTTGCTGAGCTAGGGTTGCAAACATGGATGACTCAGAATGCGAGGACGGGCCAGCTCACCTGCAGCTCGCCTGCTCCTCTTTTTGTCCCCCTGTTGACATGATATTGGTATGGAGTATATTGTTATTCCTAGTGAACATCTTCCAGTCTGCCTCGGCCTTGTCGGGTTTGTGAGGACGGGATGAAGTACCTGACTGCCTGTGTTGTTGGGAAGTGGCTTTGCAGACTCAGTATTCAGGCTTTGACTTTTCAGATACTGTCTGAGGACAATCAGGTGCATTAATCAGTTTCTGATGAGCTGGCTCATCTGGTCTGAAAGAGGATTGTCTTCTGAGGTTTTGTTTTCCTGTGGTTCTCATATAATTGAGCCTCAGAGGTCATCAGCCATCTTCTCTTGCTTGGTTTTCTTCTCTCATTTACTGAAGTTCATCACAGAGCAATCAACATTAAACATAATCCCCTCTATCAGATTTGTGGCCTTGGAGAGGGTGGAGTGGGCCTCTGATTTACTCGCTCCTACAGCTTATTTGTTCTCTTGTTCCTTCTAAATATCCTGGGGCTCCTGATGGGGCGAGATAATATGCAGCGGAGTTGCAGAATGAAGACTCACTGAAGGAAGGAGGCATTCCAGGTCTGAAGGCCTGTCTGCATTTCCAGGCTAGTGCAGCACTAGTGTGGCCATGTGCTCGCCAGTGGAGCAGAGCTGGACTCAGAGTCCCTGGTGACTGCTGGAGAGCCAGGTCCAGATCACCACCTTCCGTGGTGATAATCAAGCTTTGAGTTTATCATTTTGTTTTGAACTTGTAAGTATTGGTTGTGAGACTGTCCTGGGGGTGACATCCCTGGGAGGGACACTTCCCTGCAGAGAGCAAGGGAGCTGACTTTGTAGATGTTGACACCGCTCGCTCTCTTGGGCATACAGCAATAGAAGAGGATTCTGGGGCATTCTTTGGGAAGGGTTGCAATTTTTATTTTCTTTTTTTTTTTAAAAAAAACAACCACCCAATTTTTATTTTATATTGGTTTGCTTACAAAGTTCGTATACATTGTGTTTCACACTATTCTTCATTCACATTGTGTTTCTTACAGTCATTCCCATTCATTATCTTTTATAAAATTAGCCAACATTGAACTGTGCCCACCATTACCCTGTCTTTCCAGAGTGGATCCTGTGCTGGCTGAGAGTGCTGTGGGAACCCTCACAGTGTGGCCTCTTTGGAGCTGTCTACAGCCCCTCGAAGCCACAGGTCACCTTTCATTCACCGCTGTAACCCCAGCCCTGAGCATGCCCTAGATGCATTTTAGAGGGGGTTTGAGGTGGAGGAAAGGCATTTGGGGGAAAATAAGGGAACTAAATTGCTGCAAAGCCAGAGCTTAGAAAACTTGAGTCAGATAATGGCGCGTCCCGAGACCATCTGTCTCTAATCTGAGCTGTTCCCTCGTGGCACCAGAAGCTGCTATCTGGGGAGTGCAGCTTGTACAGAGGAACAGAAAGCACTGCTCTTAGGTAGCTCTGCACCTCTCTGCTCAGGGGCTAAAGTCAGTGCAGGGTTTTGTTGTGCTTTTGAATTGCAATTCTTGTTACTCAGTAAGGAGAGTGCCGCCCTGGATTCGTCATTAGCTGTACGCAGCAGTAGCTGGTGGCCACTTCTGCCCCTTCCCATTCAGTCTCTTCCCTGCAGCCAGCAGTGGTGCTTTTAAAGTACACGTTTCTGCTCACACCTTCTTTACTTGGCATCCAGCAGTCAGGTCAGCTGGACAGACACTCTGCCCTCTGGCTCCCACTCGTTCCTCTTACTCCCTGCCTTCAGCTGCACCCATTTCCCTGCAGCTCTAGAATGTGCTGGCTGCTCCTTTTGCACTGGTGTTCCCTTTGCACAGGATGCTGTTCCCTGTTGACTGCTCTTTCGCAGGTGACTGCCAGCCTGCTTCCTCTGTACTTGGTTTTAGGGCTTTCTCAGCAAGACTGTCAGTCCCTCTGTCACCCAGGTTCTGAGCCTGCACTGCTGATTCCTTACTCCTTTGTACTTGTTAACTGATCCTGCAGCCTGACTGGTGTTTCCTAAATGTGATCAAACCTTGTAGAAGGAGTGGCAGTGCCTGCTCTAGCTGGGTGCTTTGGTGGTGGTGGTATTGTTATGTGCTGTCGAGGTGCCTTCAAGTCGTAGGGACCTTATGTACAATACCTCTGAACCCGACCACACTCAGTCAGTCTCTCTGTCTCCGATATACCAACTCCCGTTACCCCAGTTACTGTGTCACTTCATTTCATCCTGGGTCTTCCTTTCTTGCTCTGTCTCTCTACCCCTCCAAACATGAGATCCTTCTCCAGGGACTGGTCCTTCCTGGCAGAATGCCCAAAGTATGTGAGATGGGGCTTCAGAATTCTAGCCTCCAAGGAGTAGCTTGGTTTTACCCTGTCCAAGACCTGTTTGGGCAGGCCATGGTATGATGAGTACTCTTCTCCAGTACCACAGCTCAAAGGCATCAGTTCTTCTTCTATCATCCTTAGTCATTGCCCAGCTTTCTGATGTAAGTAATTGCAAAGACCATGGACTGGAACAGGTGAACCTTAATTTCTAGACTAACATCATTGCACTTTGGAGAGGTCCCAAACAAATTTTCCCAGTGCAGTTAGTTTTTTGACTTCCTGACTGCTGGTGCCAAGGGTGTTGATTGTGGAACTGAGTAAGCTAAAACTGTTGACAACCTCAGTCTCTTCTCCAACTATCATGGTGCTGGCAATTGGTCCAGTGGTGAGAATCTTTTGTTTTCTTGATGTTGAGGTTAGTCCATATTGAAGACCGCAGTCCTTGACATTCTGCAGCAGATGACACTTTAGGTTCTCCTCAGTTTTGACACGAAAGGTAGAATTTTTTGAATGATTTATTCATTGCAAATACTTTTTATAAGAAACACAAATGGCTACTATACACATGAACCTCACCTGTGGTCTACACATCAATCAGATTGATTACATCTGTGCAAAGAATTATTGGAGACTCTCAATATCAGCTGTGAAAACTAGGCCACTGATTGTGGAACAGGCCACCAACTACTCATATGCAAGTTTAAACTGAAGATAAAATTAGGACAAATCCACAAGAGTCAAAGTTTGACCTTGACATTGGTGCGAGTGTTATACATTTCTTCCCCATTTCCTTGGAGCCTCCAGAACTCTTCTATTGGGAGTGAGAGAAACCAGGGAGCAATTCTGACCCTTAACAGCTTGGCTAGAACCCAACCGGATGAAGAGAAGATGATCCACGTTGGGAGCTAGGACCAATTCCTGCAGCCTCATGGCTTGCTCTGGACTGGCCTTTGCTTGTGGATGCAGATACGCAAAATTTCCAAACTGAGCAGAAGATTCTAAAGCAAAAAGTACATGCTTCTTCCCTCAGGTTTGTTAAGGATCAGATTGGCTATTTAAAATTGGGATATTAAGGCATGAGGCATGAAGGTAGCTGGCTTACCTACTTTCACAAATTTAATTATCAGTAAGATGATTGTACAATGTAAATGAAAGGTTGTGTAAAACACAATGTACGTGTATTAAACAATGTATGTGAATGATTGTATACAAACCAGTAAAGATAGGTAAAAAAAAATTGACCTTGAGTTTATTCTACCTGAATTTAAAAGCCATCTCAGGAATAGATTTGAGGCCTTGAACACTAATGAACGGAGACCAGATGAGCTGTGGGAGGATATGAAAAATACCACCCATGAAAAATGCAGGAGTTCATTACAGAGACAGAGGACGAAGAAAAGACTGGGAAGGATGTTAGAAGAGAATGAATATTGCATTAGAATGCATAGAAGCCAAAGCAAAGGGAAGAAATTAGGAAGTTAAGGAGCAAAACAGAAGATTTCCAAGGACAGTTCGAGAAGACAAAACAAAGTATTACAAAGAAATGTGCAGAGAGCTGGAGTTGGAAAATCAAAAGGGACAAACTCGTTCAGTATTTCTTAAGCTGAAGGAAGTGAAGAACAAATTCATACATTGAGTGGAAGTCATTAAGGATGTTATGGGCAGAATACTGAATGATACAGGATGCATCAAAAGAAGGTGGAAGGTATACCCTGAATTATACTAGAAAGAACTGGCTGACATAGAAGAATACCATGAAACAACTTATGATCAAGAGGCGATGTTGATGAAGGAGAAAGTTCAAACTACTCAGAAGGAACTAGCAAAAACCAAGGTCCCAGGAATTGATGGAATAGCAATTGACGTATTTCAACAAACGGATGCAGCCCTGGATGTGCTATGCCAAGAGATCTGGAGGACTACTACCTGGCCAACTGAAACCCATATTTATTTCCCTTCCAAAAAAAGGTGATCCGACAGTCTGGAAATTCTTGAACAAAATCACTAATAGCATAAGCACGCAAAATCCTGCTGAAGATTGTCCAAAAATGACTGGAACAGTGTATCTACAGAGAACTGCCATTAGTACAAGCTGGGTTCAGAAGAGGCTATGAAACTAGAGCTATCATAGCCAATGTCAGATGGATCTTGGCTTACAGCAGAGAGTGTCAGAGGAATGTCTTGTCTGTGTTTCATTGACTGTGTAAAGTCATTTGACTGTGTGGATCACAACAAGTTGTGGCTAACTTTGAGAAGAATGGGAATCCCCAGACACGTGATTGTACTCATGTGAAACCTATACTTGGATCAGGAAGTTGTTGTCAAATTAGAGCAAGGAAACACTGCATGGTTCAGAATCAGGAAAGGAGTGCATCAGGGATGTGTCCTCTCTCCATAGCTTTTCAATTTCTATGTGGAATAGATGTAGTTTAGAGACTGGAGCCTGTGAGGAGGAATGTGACATCAAGATTGGAGGAAAACTCATCAACAGCCTGTGTTATGCAGATGACAACCACCTTGCTTGCTGAAACTAGGTGCTATATATGGAGCATAAAGTAGTACTCCAGATGTTTAAAACAAAGCAAAACAAAACCTGGTTTGCAGTTTACTTTTATGAAGTAAATGAACTCGCCCTAGGAGTAGAGTGCTGTAAAGAAAATGTTTCTTGTATTCACTGTTGTTTCTTTTGTGTGCCATCAAGAGGAATCAATCCATAGCTGACCCTCCAGTGGGTTTACAGAGACAGTAAATCAAATGAGGGGTTGCCCTTACTTCTCCTGCAGAGCAATTGATGGAGTAAAACCTTGTGCCTTTGGCTTGGCGTTCAATTCCTTACCACTAAGCCACCAGCGCTCCTTATACAATAGTGCCAAAGCAAAGCCACCCCCACTGCTGCCCAGTCAATTCTGACTGGTAGGTCCTGTATATCAGGGTTCTATCTGAGTAGGGAGCATATTTGTTTCCATTCCCAAAAATGGTGATCCAACAGAGTATGGAAGTTACTGAACAATAGAATTAATATCATGTGTAAGTAAAATCTTGCTGAAAATTACCCCAAAATGGCTAGAACAGTTTATCAGTAGAGAATTGCTGCAATTTCAGGCTTAATTTAGGTAAGTCCAGGGCTGATAATCAGGTGGATAGTGTCTGACAGCAGAGAATACGGAAAGCGGTCTTGTGTTTATTGACTACGCAGATACATTTGACTGTGCGGATCATACCGAACTATGGCTGACATTGACAAGAATGGGGATCCCAGAACACTTTACAAAACCTGGACCTAGACCAAGACACCGTTGTCTAGATAGAACAATCTGCACAGTTTAAAATCAGGAAAGGTGTAAGTTAGGCTGTTTCTTTTCTCCATATCTCTTTAGTCTATATACTGAGCAAATCGTTAGAGAAGCTGGACTTTAGGAAGAAGAATGTGGCATCAGAATTGGAGGGAGAGTCATCAATAGCCTGCTTTATGCAGATGAGACAATCTTGTAGAAAATAAGGAGGACTTGAAACCCTTGCTGCAGAATCTTCAGAATACAGTATATGTCAGCATGAAGAACACTAAAATCCTTACCACTGAACCAGTAGTAATGTAATGCTAGGTGGAGAAAAGATTGAAATTGTCAGGGATTTCATCTTAATTGGCTGCACAATCAGCAACCTTAGTACCAGTAGTCAAGAAATCAAAAATACATTTTACGTTGGGAAAATCTGCTGTCAAGGATCACTCCTATATGCTAACAAGTGATAATGCCAGTTTGAAGACTAAGGTGCATCTTATCTAAGCCATGGTGTTTTCATTTACTTGCTGTGCATCTGAAAGCTGGACAGTGATTTTGGATGATGGAAGAAGAGTTAAGTTGTGGTATGGAGAAGATTGTTGAATATCTCTTGAACTGCTAAAAACCCCAAACAAATCTGTTTTGGAAAAAGTACATGCAGGATGCTCCTTTGAGGCAGGGACGGTAAAATTCCACACATTTTGGACATGTTGTTAGAAGGGCCCAATCCTTGGAAAAAGACCTTGTACTTGGAAGGGTGGAGAGTCAGGGAAGGAGAAGACCATCAACCATGTGAATTGACACAGTGACTGCAACAGTGGCCTCAGGTATATCCGAGATGATGAGAATGGTGAAGGTTAGAGCAAAGATGTGTTGTTTGTAGGGCTGCTGTGGGTTGTAGTCAACTCGATGACACTGAGCAGCAGTAATATTGGGGGAAAGGAAAGGCCTAGACCTGCAGAGTGGAGAGGAGAACTGTGGGCTGGGCACCTGCTGAGTCGTCCACACTTTGCAGAATTGCCTTTGAGTCAGTGGGTTCTCCACAGGTGAAACACCTCAGACAGGGCTGTGTTTTAAAGAATGTTGCAGGCACACGCAGCTACTGTAGGGACAACGTGCCACCTGCTATCCAGGGTGCAAGGGTTTATGAGGGGCAGGGGCCTATGAGCTGGGGAGGAACGGGTGATGTGACTGTACTCATCTCAGAAGACTGAAAAGAAAATCACCCAAATTTGAGTCCAAGACTTGAAAACTGCCAGTTGTCTGAATATAGTACCGTATTGTGGTAAATATAGCTATTGAAATTTTAAAAATCTATTCATAAGACTCTCAGGCCTGTCTTTCTTTGTTTTTGTTCAGACATTCCTCTAGGTCGTATAGCCCTGGTGTACAAGTTGCCGTACGTGGTAACTTGTGGTTTCTGTGAGGCTGAACACTGTGACACTGATGTGTCAGATGCGGACAGAGAGTGGAGTGGAGCTCCCTGATTAAAACATGCTTGGAAGGAGGAGTGGCATCCACTTCCGTAATAGCTTGCCTCCGGAAACCCTGTGAACCTGGAGAGAGGATGAAAGACACCCAAGCGTTGAGGACTCTCCTTCATAGGGTCGCTTTGAGTCGCCTGTGACTCGATGGCACTTAACAACAACAACATTCATAAGACTTTGTGTTAATATTCATAGCAGAACTTTTTTTGGAATGTTATCTGAAAAAATCGAGGCCCATTTTGTCATCAGAACTGCCTATTAATTAGGGTGTTGTTTCAGATCTAAAAGTTGATCTATTTGAATATGTATAGTTCCAAGCTTGCTTTGTATATTTAATAACTTTGGTGCTGTAATTACTCTGTTTACAATTAAACTGTGGTGAGCATGATAGGGAACACAACAGGGAATGGTCGCAGCACAGTGCGCTGGGGACTGGCATCCTGGAGCTTTCCAGGCACATCTGTGTCCACTCACCAGAAATGGTCAGCTGTGGAAGGAAGGCTATGACGATAGACTTGATTTTCTCTGTACACCTCTCTTTGAGTTGGCTGCCAGAGAATGGGGTTTTGTGTTGAGCCAAGGGGCTGATTTTTCAGGATGGTGGATTCAGGCTAGTGCCTTCCCCTGCTTGCTCTAATAGACTCCTTTATGCAGGTGATGATTTTCAGTACTAGGAGAAACCAAGACTGTATTTGAAGCAATTGTTGATTCAAATTACTATTATAACTTCTTTGGAAAACCAAATTCCTGAGGTGGTTACACTTGCGTTATTATATTTTTTGAGCAGGGACTTTGTAGATTTGAATCAGTCTCCTATCTTTCCTTCAGAAATCACTCAAAAAGTAGTAGGGAGGGTGGAAACACATTCATATTCTGGGAATCTAGGAGATATCTACAGTCCTGAATCATCAACTTTATGTTGTTGTTGTGTGCTGTTGAGTTGGAACCCACATAGCTGACCGTGTTGTGTTTTCTGAGGCTATAAATCATACAGGAGGAGATTGCCTAGCTTTCTCCTGCGGAGCAGCTGGAAAATTAGACCTCAAGCCCTTTGGGTTGGCTGTGCAGCTCCTTACTGCTAGGCCACCAGAGCTCCCTAAAGGGCGATTGTTGTTGTTGCTGTCAAGTTGGCACAGACTCATAACTGACCCTTCAGTGTGGTTTTTGGAGGCAGTAGCACTGGAGTTGGTTACTCATGTTTCTCCTGTGGAGCAGCTCGTGGATTTGAATCACGTATTTTAGTATTGTCAGTATAGTTACCGCTTACCACTCAGCTCCCAGAGCTTCCTACCCTTTATAGATTGATGGAAAAACTTTATCTTGATCCAGGGTCTCTGGTGCCTCTTCTGCCAACACCTATTCCCTGTCCCACCAGGCAGTGCCCCTCCCAGGTGTGTGTGGGGTGGGGATTCTCGGGGAGCCCTTGTTAGTGCCCCTCTCACTCCCATACTCTGATTCGCCCCTCACTGTGTTTGATAACCCTTGTACCTCGTTTTGTTTTGGGACTCTATAGAAGAGTTTCCACCTCTGTAATCTTTACAGCTGATTCATCACCTCTTTCTCCTATAGGGAATCTTGTGTATTTAACCCCCGATCTTTCAGTTAGCAGCCGAGTGCTCATCTGTGTGCCACGTCCATACTCTTGCACAGATTAGTACCCATTTTGTGCCTCGCTCTGCGCTGCTCTTTGGCATTTAGTAATACTGGAGCGGGATCCTTTGGGTCCCTCTGCGTCAGCTGGCACATTGGGGTCTTGCCAGCAGAGATAGGAAGGCAGGCAGATAGGAAGGGGCTTGCTGGCTAATGTGTTTCTGGTTTGTTTTCTTAGAAGGTGTGACTGCCAGCAGTGGGTTCACCCTCCTGCACGCTTACCTCTATCGCCACCGCCTGTTCCTGCCAGCCTAAAGGGGCAGCTGCCTTCCAGGGGTACTTGGGGCGATTGTTTGCCTTCCCCAGGTGGGCTGTAGCCACTGTGTCCTCCGTTAGCATTAGAGAGCAGCTGGTCTGTGCTCGCTCCTGTTAGGCCTGTGCTCCTTAGGGTTCCCACCATCCCTGTGTAGGTAACTCTGTTGCTGGTCAGGGATTTTTTTCTGTTAACATTACCTATTTGAGTTACTTGTATGCTTTTTTACTCCTATAATACTTAAAATTTGTGTAATTTACTGTTTTAACCTTATATGAATTTAAGAGATGAAAACAGTTCCCAAGTGTACAACTTGATTAATGTCTACAAAGTGAACACACCATTTAACATCAGCTAGATTGAGATAGAGGAGACCAAATCTCTGGAGACTGTATTCATGCCTTCTTTCTCCATGTAGTTCTTTCATTCTCCCCGGATGGTATTCACTGTCTGACTTCTGATACGTGAAACTTATTCATAGACCAGGAGACGAGGAAGTGGACTTTATGAAGAAGGGTGTAGCATCAGGATTGGAGAAGAGTCTTCACACAACCTTTCTTATGCAGAGGACATAATCTTGCATTTAGAAAGTGATGAAAACTTGAAACACTTGTTGCAGAAATCAGAGACTACAGCCTTTAATACAGGTTATATCTCAATATAAAAAAATTTAAAATCTCACCACTGCACGACTAAATAGATGGAGGAAAGATTGAAGTTGTCAGTGGTTTCATCATAATTGGTTCCACTATCAGCACCCTTGGTACCAGCAATCAAGTAATTGGAAAAAAAAAAAAAAGAAAAGAAAAAAAAAGAAATTTAAAAACCTCCAACTTGTTACATTGGGAAACTCTGTTGTCAAAGACCTCTCCAAAGTACTAAAGAGCAGTGATAACACTTTGATGACTAAGGTGTCAAAGACCTCTCCAAAGTACTAAAGAGCAGTGATAACACTTTGATGACTAAGGTGCGTCTGATCTGAGCCATAGTATTTTCACTTACTAGCTATGCATTTGAAAGTTGGACAGAAGAAGAGTTGTGGTGTTGGCGAAGAGTGCTGTGTATCCTAGGGACTGCCAAAAAAACCCCAAATAATCTTGTCATGGAGAAAGTACATCCAGAGTTCTCCTTAGAGGCAAAGATGGTGAAATTTTGTCTCATATATCATTGGGCACATTGTTAGAAGGGGTTAGTTCTTGGAAAACACCATCATGTTTGGAAAGGTGAAGGGTCAGTGTAGGAGAGGAAGACCATCCACAAAATGGATTAATGTGGTGACTATAACAACAGGCTTGAGTGTATCAGATACGATGATGAGGATGGCACAGGATAGGGCAAGATTCTGTTGTTCATAGAGTCGTCATAAGTTATAGTCTACTCTGCAGCACATAACAAATAACATCTGAGTTCTCTTATCATTGATTGATTTTTTTATTATTGTGCATTATATAATTGGTCCAGTTATGTGATCTTATATCTGCTTGTGTTTGTTCACCTGGGTGGTTTTGAGGTCTGTCCATCTGCTGTTACTTGTCCTGATGGATGTGGGATTTCTGGTCTTGGCTATTGTGAAGAAAGCTGTACTTAAAACATTTTTGCACTTGTCTCCTGGTAGATATGTTTTATCTATCTAAAGTCTATGCAGGAGTGTTGCTGGGTGAGTTAGCAGCTGCTGTCAAAGATAAATTATACTTAATTTCTTTGAACAATATGTTGCCTTTAGTGCCATCCAGTTACCCTCAACTCATAGCGAGCCTAGCACAATAGCTCTGAAGCCTGCCCTATCCTGAGCCACTCTCACTGTCTCTGATATACCTGCCCAGTTACCATGTCAATTCATCTCATCTGGGGTCTTTCCCTCTTGAGCTGTCTCTCTACACTTTAGAGCAGTGATGTCCTTCTCCAAGGACTGGTTGGTCCCTCCTGACAACATGCCCTAAGTATGTAAGATGGAGCTTTAAAATCCTCATCTCTAAGGAGCAGCTTGGTTTCACCCTTGCCAGGACAAATCTGTTTGTTCTCTTGGTGGTCCATGTCAAAGACATCGATTCTTCTGTCCTCCATAGTCATTGTCCAGACTCTGATGAATAGCAGGTAATTGCAAAGACCATGGCCTGGATCAGGCACACCTTAGTCTCCAGATTGACATTGTTGCTCTTTAGCACTTTAGAGAGGTCCCTGACAGCAGATATTCCCTAATGCAGTTCGTCTTTTGATTTCATGAGTGCTGGTTCCAAGAGTGTTTATTGTAGAACAGAGCAAGCTGAAATTGTTAAAAATGTCAATCTCTTATTCCTCTATCATGGTGCTGCTAAATGGCCCAGTGGTGAGAATCTTTGTCTTTTTGGTGTCGAGATGCAATCCATATTGACGACTGCAGTTCTTGACCTTCTGCAGCAAATACTTCAGGCCCTTTTCATTTTAGACATTCAAGATTG
The DNA here is from genome assembly GCF_000299155.1 of Elephantulus edwardii. Classification (NCBI taxonomy): domain Eukaryota; kingdom Metazoa; phylum Chordata; class Mammalia; order Macroscelidea; family Macroscelididae; genus Elephantulus; species Elephantulus edwardii. The sequence goes on from NW_006399752.1 coordinate 28,822,837, forward strand.
TGTCATCTGCATAATGTAGGTTGTTGATTTGTCTTCCTCCAATCCAGAATTGCTGGAAAAGCTCAATATTAGCTGTGACAAGTTAGGCCAGGTGCTGATTGTGGAACAGACCACCAACAACTCCTATGCAAGTTTAAGTTAAAGAAAATTAAATAAAATCCATAGGAAGCAAAATTTGACCTTGAGTCTATCCCACTTGAATTTCAAGACCCACTCAGGAACAGGTTTGAGGCCTTGAACACCAAAGAGTGAAGACCAGATGAACTGTGGGAGGATATCAAGAATATAATCTATTAATAATGCAAAAGGTCATTACAAAGGCAGAGGAGGAAGAAAAGACTGAGGTGGATGTCAGATGAGACTTTGAATATTGTACTAGAGCACTGAGAAGCCCAAGCCAAGGGAGGAAATCAAGAAATGAAGGAGCTGAACAGAAGATTTCAAAGGGCAGTGAGAGAAGGAAGACAAACTATTATAATGAAATGTGCAAACAGCTGGAGTCAGAAGATCAAAATTGCTCAGCATTTCTTAAGCTGAAGGAATTGAAGAACAAATTCAAGCCTTGAGTTGCAATACTTAACATGCTTTGGGTAGGATATTAAATGATCCAGGAAATATTCAAAGAAGATAGAAGGTGTATACAGAATCACTGTACCAAAAGGAATTGACTGACAGGGAAGAAGTTAATGAAATTTCAAGAGCCTGTGGTGATGAAGGAAGAAGTTCAAGGTACTCTGAAAGAATTGGCAAAAAAAAAAGGCCCCAGGAATTGATGGCATACAAATTGATATATTTCAGCAAACAGATGCTGCCTTGGAAGCGCTAATTAAGTTGTGCCAAGAAATCTGGAGGATGACCACTTGGCCAACTGACTTTCGAAAGAGATCTATATTTGTTCCTATTCCAAAGACAGGTGACCTGATGAAGTGCAGAAATTGAACAATATCACTAATAACACATCAAACAAGATTTTGCTGAAAATGATAGGAGACTGGAACAGCACATCATCAGAGAACTGCCAGCTGTGTAGGCTGGGTTTAAAAGAGGTTGTCGTACTAGGATATTATAGCTAATGTTTGATGGATCTTGGCTGAAAGCAGACAGTACCAGAGGAATGTCTGTTAGTGTTTCATTGACTATGCAAAGGCATTTGGCTGTGTGGATCGCAATAAACTGGCTGACTCTGAGAAGAATGGGAATCTCAGAGCATTTGATTGTGCTTTTATGACACCTATACTTGGACCAGGAGGCAGTCATCAGAACAGAGCTAGGAAATGCTGCATAGTTCAAAATCGGGAAGGGTGTATGCCTGGGATGTGTCCTGTCTCCCTAATTTTTCAGTCTGTATGCAGAACAGATCGTCTGGGAGTCTGGGCTCTATGAGGAGAAGTGTGGCATCAGGATTGAAGGAAGACTCATCAACAACCTGCATTATGCAGATAACACAACCTTGGTTGCTGAAACAGAGGAGGACCTGCAGAAGGTCAAGGACTACAGCCTTGAATATGATTGAAGTGCAACATCAAGAAAACAAAGATTCTCACCACTAGGCCCATTGGCAGCATCATGATAGACAGGCAAGAGATTAATATTGTTTACAGATTCAGTCTGCATGGCTTCACAATCAACACTCTTGGTACCAGCAGCCAGGAAATCAAAAGACGATTTGCATTGGGAAGGTCTACTGTCAGAGACCTCTGCAGAGTACTGAAAAGCAATGATGTCAGTCTGGAGACTATGGTGTGCCTGATTCAGGACATAGTCTTCACAATTACTTGCTGTGCATCCGAAAACTGGACAGTGACTAGGGGTGATAGAGGAGAATTGATGCTTTTGAGCTGTGGTGCTGGAGAAGAGTATTGGATATACCATGGACCACTAGGAGAACAGACATGTTCATCCTAGAGAGGGTGAAACCAGGCTGCTCCTTGGAGACAAGAATTCTTAGGCTTTGTCTGACATGGACATGTTGCAAGGAGGGACTAGTCCTTAAAGAGGGACATCATGCTTGGAAGGATGGAGGGACAGCACAAGAGAAGAAGACTCTTTTTTTTTAAAATTTTATTATTTTTTTTGGTGTGTGTGTGTGTACCATCAAATCAGATCTGACTGGTACAGGAGATTGTTCCTCCTTCTCCAGCTGAGCATCTGGTGGATTTGAACCGCACACCTCTGGGATTGTAGTGCAGCTTCTGGCCACTAGGCCACCAGAGCTCGCCAAGAAGAAGATTGATTCAGTGACTGGGCTAATGAGGGTAGGAGTGTCAGAGACAATAAGGTTGGCATAGGATAGAGCAGGTTTCAGGGCTGTTGTACATAAGGTCAGTATGACGGCTTGTAACAACAAAGAACAACAATCCTGATGCCATATTCCTCCTCATAAAGCCCAACCTCTTGAATGACCTGTTCTGCACATAGATTGAAGAGGTAGGGAGATAAGACACATCCCTGACTAGGTACTCCTCCCGATTTTGAACCATTCAGTGTTTCCTTGCTCTGTTCTGAGTACTGCTTCCTTGTCCAAGTATAGGTTATGCATGAGCACAATCAGGTACTCTGGGATTCCCATTGTTCTCAAAGTTAGCCACACTTTTTGTGATCCACATGATTGAATAACTATAGAAGGGAAGAAACTGGATAACTATTTGGAAAAAGCTGTCTTTTCCCCTTATACTTCACATCAAAATAAGTAACAGTTACTAGCTGCTAGCGAGTTGGTGCTGGTGGCCTGGTGCTACAATTCCGAAGACACATAGTTCAAATCCCCAGCTGCTCCATGGGAAGAGGGTGGATAATTTCCCGTGCAATTAACTGCATCTGAAAACCTGGTGGAGGGTCAGCTATGGGCCAGTTCTGACTTGATGGTATACAATAACAACAGCAACAACAACAACAACAACAACAGAGAATTGGTGCCTACTTAAAAGAAAATTCTTCCAGCAAAAAAAGAAACCACAAAATAATTAAAAGAAAAATAAGCACTGTTTAAAAAAAGAGTTTGCATCAAATAATCCTTTCTAAATGTGGAACAGAATCCAACGGAGAGAATCAACAAAGTCCAAACACCAACTGAAGGATAAGAGTGCCTGCTACAAAGCAGACACCTCAAAATCCAACAGAAACGTGCACACAGGTCTACACAGAACCTGAGCTCACTGACATCAAGTCAGTGCCAGCTCACAGTGACCTCATGAAGAAGAAAGGAAGAAAATGAAATTTAACTGATAAAGCTGAATTGAAAAAGGCTTAAGACAACATCCTTTCATTTTCTTCTCCCTTAAGGAAATGTGATGCAAAAGTTGGAAACAATGATGAAGTAACGGTAGCTGGAAAGTACGCTCTTGATGACAGAAATGAGGCTGGAGAATTGAATGATTGAATTTTGTATATTCCATGATTTATTCATAGCAAATACCTTTTTTAAAAAAACACACCAGAGGTGACTTTACGCATAGACCTCATCTGATGGACTGCGTAGGACTCATCATAGACTATATTTGTGGAAAGAATCATTAGAAAGGCTCCATATCAGTAGTCAAATCCAAGGCATGTCCTGACTTGGAACAGGTCCATCAATTACTCATGTTGTTGTTGTTATGTGCTGTCGTGTTGCCTGTAACTCCTAGCGACCCTGTGTACAACAGCTCTATCCTGAGCCAAGCTTTTTGTCTCTGACACACTATACCCCTGTTATGTCAGTCACTGAGTCAGTCCATCTCACCAAGGGTCTTCCTCTCTTATGCTCTCCCTCCACCCTCCCAAGGACAATGTCCCTCTCCCAGAACTGGTTCCACCTTGCAACATGTATGTAATTCACTCAGGTGCAAGTTCAAATTGAAGTGGAAGAAAATGAAAACTAGTCCACAAAAACCAAAATACAACCTTTATTCTATCCATCTGAATTTAAAAATCATTTAAAGAACAGATTTGAGGTTATTGTTGTTATGTGTCATTGAGACGCTTGTCACTCAGCGACCCTGTGTACAGTAGCCCTGAACCCTGCTCTGTGTATCTTGTGTCAGCCTTATTCTCTCCAACTTACCTATCTCCACTACCACAGCCACTGAGTCAATCCATCTCATCGAGGGTCTTCCTCTCTTGAGCTGTCCCTCCACCCTCCCAAGCGTGACATCCCTCTCCAACAAGCAACATGTCCAAAGTATGTCAGATGAAGCTTCAGAATTCTTGCCTCCAAGGAGCAGCCTGGTTTCACCCTCTCTAGGATGAACCTGTTTGTTCTCCCAGTGGTCCATGTTATATTCAGCACTACAGCTCAAAAGCATCTCCTTCTATCATCCCTAGTCATTTTCTAGCTTTCTGATGCATAGCAAGTAATGGTGAAGACCATGGCCTGAATCAAGCACATGCTATTCTCTAGACTGACATCATTGCCCTTCAGTACTCTGGAGAGGTCTCTGACAGCAGACTTTCCCAGTGCAAATCGTCTTTTGATTTCCTGGCTGCTGGTACCAAGAATGTTGATTGTGAAGCCATGCAGACTGAAGCTGTAAACAATTTTAATCTCTTGCCTGTCTATCGTGATGCCGACAATTGGCCCAGTGGTAGAATCTTTGTTTTCTTGATGTTGCACTTCAATCCATATTTAAGGCTGCAATCCTTGACCTTCTGCAGCAAGTGCTTCATGTTCTCTTCCGTTTCAGCAACCAAGGTTGTGTCATCTGCATAATCCAGATTGTTGATGAGTCATCTTCCTCTAATCCTGATGCCACACTTCTCCTCATAGAGCCCAGCCTCCCAGATGATTTGTTCTGCATATAGATTTAAAAGGTAAGGAGATAAGACACATCCCTGGTGTACACCCTTTCCAGTTTTGAACCATGCAGTATTTTCTTGCTCTGTTCTGATGACTTCCTCTTGGTCCAAGTATAGGTTTTGCAAAAGCACAGTCAAGTATCCTAGAGTCCTATTCTTTTCAGAGTTAGCCAGTTTGTTGTGATCTACACAAATCAAATGTCCTTGCATAGTCAATGAAACACAGATAGACATTCCTCTAGTACTGTCTGCTTTCAGCCAAGATCCATCTAACGTTAGCTGAGGTATTAAACACCAGTTAGCCGTAGGATGACATCAAACTTATTATCTGTAAAGAGAGCAGATGGTCATTACAAAGTCAAAGGAGAAAGAAAAAAAATCAAAATGGCTATCAGAAGAGTATGAACATTGCATTGAGAAGCCAAAGCAAAAGGAAGAGATGAGGAAGATTTCATCATCCTTAAGAGATGTGAACAGAAGATTTCAAAGAGCATTTGTGAAGAAGACAAAGCTAAATTTATAATGAAATGTGCAATGAGCTGGAGTCAATGAATAAAAAAAGAACTTCGCCTGCATTTCTCATGCTTAAAGAACTAAAAAAGCAATTCAAGCCTCAAGTTTTCATATTGAGGGATGTTATTGGCAAAAATCTTTGAATTATCCAGGAAACATCAAAAATAGATGGAAGGAATACAGAGAGTCCCTATACCAAAAGGAATTGGTTGACATTGAACAAGAACAATGAAAAAGAACCATTGGTAATAAAGGAATTTCAAGCTGCACTTAATAAGGCACTGCTAAAAAATAAGGTCCTAGAAATCAGTGGGACACCAGTTGACATGTTTCACCTAACTGATGTAAATCCTGGACATGCTCCCTAATCTGTGCCAGGAAATTTGGAAGTTAGCAGCATAGCATGTGACTGGAAGAGATTTATATTTGTTTTGATTCCCAAGAAAGGTGATCTCATAGCATGTGGAAATTATTGAACAATAGTATTAATATCACATGTAAGTAAAATATTGCTGAAGACCATCCAAAAATAGCTAGAACAGTACATAGACAGCTAACTGCCAGATATTCAAGCTGGATTCAGAAGTCATGGCACCAAGGGTATCACTGCTGGTGTTGGATGGATCCTGGCTGAAAGCAGAGTGTACTAGAAGCATGTCTATTCGTGTTTTACTGACTATGCCAAAGGTATTTGACTGTAGAGATCATAACTGTGACTAATCTTGAGAAGAATGGGAATTCTAGGGCACTTAATTGTGCTTATATGAAATCTATTCCATGACCAAGATAAACTGCATGGTTTAAAATCAGGAAAGATGTGCATCAGAGCTATATCCTTTTGCCATACCTGCTCGTACATACTCAATCTGTATGCTTAACAAATTATTTGAGAAGCTGGACTGTTTGAAGAAAAATGTGACATCAGGATTGGAGGAAGAGTCATCAGGGATGTACATTATGTAGATGACACAACCTTCCTTGACCAGTGTGAAGAGGACTTGAAATGCTGGCTGCAGAGATCAGGAGAAATATACATTTGTTTTTCATTTGGTTACCTAAGGGTATAACTCATATAGGAAGGAAAAGATAAATGCTTTATTCTTTCTCTTTATTAACCAGTTTTCAAAACCAAATAGTTTATTAGCCTTCAAAGATTTTATTCTCTTTAGTGGTGGTGGTGGTGGTGGTGTTAGGTACGGTTTATTCTTAGTGACCCAGTGAACAGCAGATCTGAACTCTGTCCTGTCCTATCCATCTTTACCAGCTCTGACACACGTAAGCTCAATGCTGCAGTCACTATGCTAATACAACTCATTGAGGGTCTTCCTCTCTTTTGCTGGTTCCTCCACCTTTCCAAGCATGATGTTCCTTTCTAAGGAATAGCCTCTCCTAGCCACATGTGAGATGAATCTTTGTCATCCTTGCCTCTAGGGACTTTCTGACTGCATTTTCTTCCAGACTTGCCTGCTGGCTAGTCAGTCTTTAGGATGTTTGTTACTCCTTTCAAGCACCACAGCCCAAAGGCGTCAATTCTTCTGTCATCCTTATTCATTGATGCATAGCATATGGTTTGATGCTAAGAATTCTTTTTTTTTTAATTAAATTCATTTTAATGAAAGTTTACAGAGACTTAGGGTTTCCAGTCATTCATTGTTGCACTTTTCTCCCTGCGCACCCTCTTCCCCCAGGAATTCTTTTCTTAAGACTGATAACACAATAGCAAAATGGGCAAAAGACATGAAAAGACTTTTCACAGAGGAAGATATTCATTTGGCCAACAGACATATGAAGAAATGCTCAAAATCACTAGCAGTAAGAGAGAATTAAATCAAAACCACAATGAGGTACCATCTCACCCCAGTAACAGTGGCAAAGTAATAAATGTTAGAGAGGATGTGGAGAGATAGGAAGTGTTACACACTGGTGGTGGGATTGTAAAATGGCAGAACCACTTTGCAAGTCCTTTCGTTTGGTGCTTCCTCAAAAAGCTAGAGCATAGAGATTCCTTATGACCCAACTACTCCACTGCTTGGAATATACCCTGAGAAAATGAGAACTGAGGCATAAATGGGGATTTGTACACCAGTGTTCTTAGCAGTGTTATTCACCATTGCAAGAACATGGAAACAGCAAACCAGAGTCAAATGGACTGAGAAATTGTGGTACATTCACAAGATGGAAATACTATGTAGCAATGCAGGAGCAATGATTTTGAAAATCCCTAAACTTGGGAGGGGTTGGAGAGCATAATGCTAAGTGATCTAGCTCAGTCCCATAGGAAAAATACTGCATGAGACCATTATTGTAGAAACAGAAAGATAGCTGATAAAATGTGTATGCGGATCCAAGGGGGGCAGAGAAAGGTGCAGAGGGGTGAGGGTGGTCAGGGCAGTAATCATAGAGTTGCACCATTTGACAGGTGGAGGGAGGGGTGGTTAAAGGAAATGTGAAAGATCTGATGTGAAAAAGTGTATACGAACTTTGTAAGCAAACCAGTATAAATTTTTTTTTTAAAAAAAGCTTTTCTTTCCCTATCTTGTTTTCTTTAATCCATTGCAGTTGGTGTCTTCGTTGACTTGTCCCATCTTTGAGTGGTGGGACTGTCTTCCAAGCTCTTTCTCCAGTAGTTCTTATTCCTCTTTTCCATGTTGATAACACTTTGCAGTCTTCATACTTGAAGTTTAGCTGGGTGTGACATCTTTGGCTTGTGTTTTCTTTCCTTGAGTCTTAAATATGTTACTCCTTTTTTTTTTCCACCCTGGCATAAAGCATTGCTGTCGGAGTGTGGTGGCAGTCTGATTTTGTTTTCCTTGTGGGACATGCTGTTTCTTCTTTCCTTTTTGCTGCTGCTCAAAGGCAGTTGTCTCTGATTCTGTGCTCTAGATTCCTTGAGTCCTTGTGCTGCTGTTGTTCATCTGCACTGGTTTGTTTTCATTTCGGTACTTTGTGTATGTATTGGTTTTTTTCAAGTTTAAGCTCCTTTTCTTGAAATGCTTTCTTTGCACTCACAATCCCTCCTTTTTATTTTTGTGTATATTTAAAAAAAAA
>NW_006399752.1:28836142-28869547 GCF_000299155.1 Elephantulus edwardii
GTGGAGGGACAGCGCAGGAGGGGAAGACCCTCTATGAGATGGATTGATTCGGTGACTGGGGTAATCGGGATGGGTGTGTCAGAGGCAGTGTGGTTGGCGCAGGAGAGAGCAGGGTTTAGAGCTGTTGTGCATAGCGTCGCTATGAGTCGGAAACGACTCGACGGCACATAACAACAACAAGACTTCCAATACGTTATTGAATAAGAGAGGTGATAGTGACTATCCTTCTTTTGAAAGCTCTGTGTTCTACGCCCAAATCCTCTTCTGCTGCTGTTGTGATGCTTGCTTTCCCGTGCATTTAGTTCAGATGGTGTGGTCAAGACTGGCTTTGCAGTGTCCTTCCTGGCTTTGTGAAGGACTGCTGTGTGGGTGCTCGTTTTCAGGAGCCGCTGGGACTTGGTTGCGTTTTCTTGATTTCATTCTCTTGCTCCATTAGTTGGAGACTTTTCTGGGGAGAGGACTCTAGTAGTTTGAAGAGTGATGGTGTCCTTCACACCGTCATGGCCCTTGGTGATCTCCCAGGATGTGCAGGACCTCACTAGGCTCCACTTTCTGCTCATGTTGTCTTCTGTGCTTTCTGGTAAGTTTCTTCTAGTAGCTCTGGAGTTCTCTGGCTCATTGAAGAAGACAGCTACCTACCTTCTGCTGTTTCCTTCTCTATTATGGACAGCAGGTTGATCTTGTTGCTGCCTCTGTTTTGGCTTCAGTTATTCCAGTTTTAGAATATGTTGCAGAAGGTCAAGGATTGCAACCTTTAATACAGATTGAAGCTCAACATCACGAAGACAAAGATTCTCACCACTGGGCCAATCAGCAGCACTTTGATAGATGGAGAAGAGATTGGTTAACAATTACAGCTTGCTTGGCTCCACAGTCAACACTCTTTATCACCAGCAGTCAGAAAATCAAAAGAGGAATTGCGCGGGGTAAATTCTCTGGAAAGGAATCTCTCCAGAGTTTTGAGAAACAATATGTCATTCTAGAGACTAAAGTGTGCCTTATCCAGGACATGATTTTTGCAGTTATCCACTGTGTACCAGAGAGCTGGACAGTGACCAAGGAAGACAGAAGGAGAATTGATGCTTTTGAGTTGTGATGCTGGAGAAGAGTCTTGAACATACTATGGACCAGCAACAAAACAAATAAGTCTGTCTTGGAGAGGTTGAAACCAAGTTTCTCTTTGGAGGCTAGGATTTTGAAGCTCTGTCTTAACATACTTTAGACACGTGGCCAGGAGAGATCGGTCCTTGGAGAAGGACATCATGCTTGAAAGGGTGGAGGGACGGTGCAGGAGTAGAAGACCCCAGATGAGATGGATTGATAACAGTAATGGTGGCGATGGTAGATGTGTCGGAGTCAGTGAGACTGGCTCTGTTCAGGGCGGGGTTTAGAGCATACAGTGGGTCACTGTGAGTCACAGACTGCTCAGTGACACATAACAACGTTTAGGAAATAATCAAATAGCTATTACTCTTTGGTAATTTGCTGTAATTTAGAGAACATCTACTTTAGTATTTGTCAGAATTATGGCTATTGGTTTAAATTATTTTTTTAAAATAATATAACTATGAAAATAATTTTTTTTTTATCATTTAGTCTGTGGTCTACCAGTTGTTGGCACTAAAGTTCCACTGTTTCTTGGTTGTGTAATGTTGGCTAAGTCACTTAACATGACAGAGCTTTGATTTCCTCATCTGTAGAATGGGTCTGAACCTCTCCCTACAGCTCCATGTCCAGCTGCCCTTCCCCTTTTCTGTTTGTAATTGTTTTCATTTCCTGTCACTCCTGCTTGTCTCAGCATTGACATTTATCGGCTCCCCAGGGCTGGATTCTGAGGATGCTCCCATGAAATGCTCCATCCCTCTCAGCTTCACAGAGCAGGACTTGGAAAAAAAGATTTCCAGATGGTACTGTGCTCATAGAACTTGGAGCTTCCTGGCAAGTTATTGCAGAGCTCACTTGTAGTGTCCTTCACCTGTGAGCAGGTAGCATCTGAGCTGGGGTTCATTTGGTAGCGCAGGGACGCAGGCGTCTCGCCGTGGTCGCCGTGTTGTCCTCTTGTGGGACTGCATGCTCAGTGTCTCTTTCCTCTGTGTTGCAGTGAGGATGCCGCGTGCGAAGGCCGCACAAGCCGGAAAGGCTGGTCCCACCAAGAGACGGCTGGCCGAGCACTTTGCCGCCGGGGAGGTGCTGACCGACATGGCCAAGAAGGAGTGGAAGCTCGGTGTGCCTGTGGGCCAAGGTGGCTTTGGCTGTATATATCTTGGTAAGTGCGTGCAGCACCCCATGGCTTACCCACAGGACGTCTCCACCTTGAGCTGTGATCGGTGGACAGACACCGTAGGAGTGTGAGTAACGGAATCACACGGGAGTAGAAGAGGAGGCGGTATATTCTATCACAGATGGTGGCATAGCATCTGCTGCTTAGTCCTTGGTGACCACAGTGGTCCAGAGTGTAAAATACTCTGTAACCCTGGCCTCATCCAAGACCCACCTCGAGTCATGTGGGTCTCCTCCTAAGCTGGCACTTACTCCGTGGGTCTGTCTGTGGAGCGCTTTTCAGAGCCTTACAGATGGGGAGTTTATTTCTCTATCTGTTATCTAGCCTCACTGCTATCAGTCACTGTTAGCAATTCCTCATAGGGAATTGGGGGAATGACTCTGAAACAGAATTGCGGCCTGATCGGTGTGCTGTTTCTACGACTGTGCTTTGAAGTTTTGAGGGATCCATCATGGAACTCTAGGGTTTGCTCTTTCAGAAGTAGATGCTAATCCTCCTTCCTAGTCTGTCTTAATCTGGGAGCTCTCCTAAAACCTGGTCACCATGGATGAACCCTCCGGCATTGAGAAACTGGTGGTGCAGCTTTAGCACCACAGCGCCCACAAGTTACGACAGTTCATCAAACTGACAGATAAGTGCTGTACTAATTAGAACAGTGACAGAAAGGGAAGACTGCAGATACCCAGGCCACAGAGTAATTAACAATATGTAGATCATCCCCCCAATTAAAAAAAAAAAAGATTCGTCTTGGAGAATATGTAGCCATATTCTTAGAATTCTCCTTGGAGGCAAGGATGGAGAAGCTTTGTCTCATACTTTGGATATGTTGTTAGCAGAGGTTATTCCTTGAAGAAGGACACAATGCTTGGAAAGGTGCAGGGATGACAAGGGAGAAGACGACCTCCAGGGAGATGGACCCGGTGACTGCTGTAGTGGGCTCAGCTGTGTCGGAGAGGATTAGGGTGGCGCAGGATAAGACAGAGTTCAGGTCTCTTGTTCACAGCATAGGGTTGCTCTCAACTCAGGCACCTGACAACTATAGCAACATAGTGGAACCTTAAGACTGTAAGCTTAAAATGAAATTACCGATACAGGAGCTGTTGGACCTGATTGCTTCTTTAAAGCTGTTTGTGTCATTAAGAAGACAAATGTTGATGCAGGGTGTGACCCCAGTTTATGTTTCCTGTTTCCCCCTGACTTTCCACCCCTGGTTGTCACCGCACTGCGAGCTGGGATGGGAGTGCAGATGACTGTGTTCAGTTTTCATTTCCTCCAGCCACAGAGTACGTGTACCCGTAGCAATGAAGATCTTGTTTTCCAGCAGTGCCTAGCGTAGACCAGCCTCACCTGGGAGCTTGGTAGAACAAATCCTCTGGCCTCTCCAGACCCAGGAACTTGAGAGAGAATTCCTGCAGTATGCTTGAGCAGTTGTCCCAGAAGATTGTGACGGGTGCTTGTATGTGAGCCACTGACAGATGAGACAGCTTTCTCCAGGCACCACCAGGGCCAGGGCTGCCATCTCTGGAGGCAGCTTCATGAAAGGCTGCCTCTCTTTAGTGCGGCTAGGCGCATCGAGGGCTCCTCGTCAGGATTGTCTGTGTGGTGTCGCTGGTCTTGGCTCGTGGTGACACACGTGTGCACAAGAAGACGTTCAGGGCTATGGCTCTGGGGTGCCTCAGAGTGAGTCCAGTTCACCAACCTTTGAGTCATCAGTATGGTGGGCTTAACTGGCTTTTCACTCAGTAAAACCAAACTGATTCTGCTGAAATAGGCTATGCTTGACTTAAGGTGACAGTCCCATGTGCTGTGGAACAGGAGCGGTGTTAGCCAAGCATGAACTTCTGCCCTGTGATGTAGAGGCTGGGCTCTGCTGCACGAACGTCTATGCCACACCGTATGGACCTAGGCTGTTCCTATTAGAAGTGGAAACTTGTTCTGAAACAGTAGCTGTTTTGCTTCCTCATCTGACTACCCACTGTGACCCCCTTGCACCCCTCAGGCACGTCAGGTGTGCTCCCACACACACGTGGTGCTCCTCTGCTGGTGTGCTCAGACCACGGCTCACATGACCCAAACAGTGGGTCCTCTCCGCAGCATCTCTGCCCACCTCCTTGTCCTGCTTTTCCTGTGCACCACTGTCCTCACCAGGCAGCACCAGACCTGCGTGTTGGTGGTCTGTGTCCACCCTGCAAGGGCCAGTTTCCTAGAGTTTACTCTTCCCCAGCACAGGGAAGTGCTCAGAATTATTTGTTCCAGGAGTTCTGGTGGCCTCTCGGGTAAGGAATTTCTCTGCTCCCCAAAAGTGAGTGGTCTGCCTCCACATAGCTGCTCTGCAGGAGCAGTGCGTGCAGTCAGTGTGTGAGTTGCTGCCTCTGAACACTTGCTGGAGAGTCAGCACACAGCAAGCACCGTCAGCCAGGAGAGCTCTGGAGGTGGAGTCCACAGGGGCTCAGCTGCTGACCTAATGGACATGCCTTCTCTGGTGGTTTGTCTTCACCCGCAGTGCTGCAGGAGAAAGATGGGCCGTTTCCCCACATAGGATTTCCAGCCTCGGGAGCTCAATAGAGGGTCAGCTGTGAGTGGATCCTTTCAGTGACAAGGAGTTTGAGTTATGTTTTGTCAAGAATCAGATGACTTGACCCAGTGGCTGCGATTCTGGGCTCGGACAGCAGTAGCTGTGAGGACGGTGTGGGGAGCTCTTGTGGCTTTAGTGGGAAAAGTGTGCTGCCAACTTAAAGGCCCACGGTTCAGATCCACCAGCTGCTCTGCAGGAGAAAGTGGGGCACTCACCTCATTTACTGCCCCTGAAGACCCGCTGGAGGGTTAAGTATGGGTTGGTTCTCATTCCAAGGTATCTAACAACAGCAGCAACAGCGTGTGTTGGATCACTGAGGGAGATCCATCATGACAGCACCTAGTAGCGTCAGTATTCCTAACTCAGTATCGCAGAGCAGTTGTGTTTCTTTATTTACAGGAAGTAAAACAGCATCATGCAGTAAAATGGGAATCATACTAGAATGATTCTGAATGGCCGTTCAAGGTAGACTGATGAGCTTCCGCCCACCCTCCTGTTCAAATGGGTGTCATTTAAAAATTAGCCTTTTTTCTTAATTTCCCTATATTCCTTCTTAAATTAGTTCCATAGTTTAAAAGTTGTCTGTAAATTTAAGGTATTGTCTAAGTTTGTCTTACAGATGATACAAACTAGCATAGCTAAGGCTGTTGTTGCTGTTATGTGCCGTCGAGTTGCTTGCAACTCATAGTGACCCTTTGTACAACAGCCCTAAACTTTGCTCTGTCCTGTGCCAGTCTCACTTCCTCCGACACACCACATTACCCCAGTCACTGAATCAATCCATCTCATCGAGGGTCTTCCTGTCCTGTGCTGTCCCTCTACCCTCCCAAGCATGACGTCCCTCTCCAAGGACTGGCCCTTCCTTGTAACATGTCCAAAGTATGTCAGATGAAGCTAAGGCTACTAGTGGTTTTAATTAAAGCAGTTTTTACTTTTGTTTAACTTAACTAATGATTGAAGGTAACCTGTCTATTGTTATAAGATGGGTTTCTTCCAATTTCAGACTTGTAAAACATGAAAAAACCCCAAAAGCCCTTCAGGTTGATACCTTACACTAATGACTGGTATGTGGGGAAGGATCTTTAGTCTTTCAAAGGACTGGAGATGAACAAACCTTAATATTGCTATATAATTAACTTATTTATTGCAGTGCTGCTGCTTTTTTTTGATAGTGAATATTTCACTTTTTTGAACAGCTGATAAAAATTCTTCAAAGCCGGTTGGCAGTGATGCACCCTGCGTTGTAAAAGTGGTAAGAAAGTATTTTCGTGTTTTTCTGATGGGTTGATTTTTTTTTTTATAATGTCGTTTTTTAAACAAGTATCGGGAGCACTGGTGGTGTGGTGGTGTAGTGTAGTAGCTTGGCTGCTAATTGAAATGTCAGGATCTGAGCCCTCTGGCCACTCTGTGGGAGGAAGAGGAGGCCATCTGCTTCCGTGGGGATTGACAGCTTGGGAAGCTCCGCGGGCAGTTCTGCTCTGTCCCAGAGTTGCTGTGACTTGGAGTGGACGCAGTGGCTGTGGGTCGCTTCCCGATCTACTCCAGGAGATCTAGAGCGTGTCAGAGCAGACCTGTTCTCCACTGGTTCTCAGGGCCTGACGGTGGGGAGACCACCAGGCCTCTTCAGAGGCACCTCTGGGTAGACTCACCTGCCAGCCCTGCTGGTTAGCAGCTGAGCTTGTGAGTCGTCTGCAAGGCCCTGCATTCCTCAGGTAAGTACAGGTAATGAAATGATAAGAGACAACTGTTCCCCCTCCCCCGGATCCTCATACACGTTTTACTAGTTACCTTTCTCTTTCTACATTCATGGTCTTATATTTTGAACAGTGCTGCGTAGCGTGATCCAGTGACTGCAGCGATGGGCTTTAGCACGGAGAGGTCGGGAGGGTGGTGCAGGATGGGCTCACGGAGTCATAGTGGACTCAGTGGCACTAACAACAGCTTGATGTATAATCTCAGGAAAGCACTTTAGTAACCACTATTTTTATTATAAGTGTTTCGTATGTCTTTCGCTGTATTACCAATGCTTGCCATCCTTAGATTTGTAGGTATCTGCTCCCTCTTCCTCCAAATTTTTAGATATGTTTGAAGAACATACTTTCTGTGAAAAGGGTGATAGATCCGTCATTGAATAGATAATGCACACAGCCTTTGTCCTTTTCCCCTGTGGTTTCCTAAAGGTCACAGAACTCTGGTTTTAAAATTACCCCAAGGCTTGTTTTGGCTTTTTACATTTTTTCAAGTGAATTATATTTGCCTCCTTATAAATATACTCATTTGTACTGATATTTTAAACACTTTATTGAGAAGTAATTTACACAGCTACGACACAGTGTTACTTGATGGCACAAAGCAACAACAACGACACAATGTTGTATAGAATAGTATAAATAGTTTGATAACTTTTGACAAAGGCAAAGCTCTGCATAGCCCTACCCCCCACAATACAGAGCATCTCCATTTGCCCCAGAGTCCCCCTAGATATTCACAGCTGGCTTGCCTGTATCCTTGGGAGACACCTCTGGGACTTTTGTTGCTGTGGATAAGCCATGCATTTTAGAAGGACACAGGAATGGCTTCGTCACAATATGCATGTTGGTCTCTCACTCTCAGTTTAATTGATGATTTCTTGTGCTGTTGGCATCCAGTCATCCGTTCCCTGATGCTGAGCAGAAAGTTGCTCGGTTTGCTTGGGGCTGTTAAGACAAAATCTGTGCACATTTGTGTTTTTTAGACACACGTTGTTTCTCCTGTTGTCTATCCAGAGTAGAATTGGAGGTATGTAGGATTTCTGGATTACCATTATGAGCAGGGACCAGACAGCTCTCTGAAGTGGCTGTGCCATTTCATCATTCCACGGATAATCGTGGGTGAACGTTCTGGTGCCCTGACACTCTCTCCAGCATGTGGCCTTGTCTATAGTTTGTTAGGCAAGGTACTGGAAGTGTGGTAGTCTTGGCGGGCATACTTTCTTTAATACGTGGACTACTTAGAAATGTCTTGCTTAATTTTTCAAGCATTTGGGAATTTTATAGAGACTTTTTATTGTTGTTGTTTTTGTTATGCGCTGTCGAGTTGCTTGCAACTCAGAATTGTGTATAGACCTTTATGTACAACCGCTCTAAACCCTCTCTATCCTGTGTCACCCTTATTGTCTCTGACACACCTCCCATTACCCCTGAGTCAATCTGTCTCGAGGGTCTTCCTCTCTTCATCTGTCCCTCCACCCTCCCTAGCATGATGTTCTCCTCCAAGGACTGGTCCCTCCTTGCAACATGCACAGAGTACGTCAGACGAAGCTTCAGAATCCTTGTCTGCAAGGAGCAGCCTGGTTTCACCTTCTCTAGGACGAACCTATTTGTTCTTCTGGTAGTCCATGTTATATGCAGTATTCTTTTCCAGTACCACAGCTCAGAGGCATCAATTCTCCTATCATCCCTAGTCACTGTCCAGTTTTCTGATGCATAGCAATTAATGGTAAAGACCATGGCCTTGATCTAGACCTTATTCTGCAGACTGACTTCTTTGCTCTTCAGTATTTTGAAGAGGTCTCTGACAGCAGACTTTTCCAATGCAGTTTGTCTTCTGATTTTCTGGTTCCTGGTTCCAAGAGTGTTGATTGTGGAGCCAATCAAACTGAAGCTGTTAACGATCTCAGTCTCTTCACCTTTTATTATTGATTTATAATGTCATTTTTTTTTGGTCAGAGGGACATACACTGAGTAAATTTCAGTCTCTTGAAAGCTTTTAACTTGTTTTGTGGACTTCTTATCACACTGAATGTGTGACTGTTGACGTGACAGAATTGAAACTACCATCTTAGGTTTCGGTTTTTATCTTTTCCATCTGATCTCTATTCTTTTTCCTGCCTTCTTTTGGGTTGATTATTACAGATCCCATTTTTTCCCTCCTTTATTGGCTTATTATCTATGTTAATAAGGACTTCAACAGTCTTAGGATTCTGTGTGTGTGAAATAACCCAGGGTAGGCAGAATCATTGAGGCAGAGGCAGGATAGTTCTCTGGCCTAGGAGGAAAAGTGGTGTATGGGGATGGATGGGTGATGAAAATGTCCTAAATGAGATTGTGAGGGTGGGTGTGTATACCTGAGGACAGGCGAGCCATGGCAGTGCCCAGCACATGGAGACGAACTTACAAGTAATCAGATATACTAAAAAAAGTGATATTGCAGAGATATCGTACAAGGAGTATCAGTTGGTTCAAGAGTAAAAAGACTCAGTTTTGGATGATTAGTCATCTCAGTCAACTTAAAAAAAATCTTGTGACTTTTTATTCTTGATAAAACTGCCCTCTTGCTTGTTTCAGTATCACCATCAACACCTTCTTCAGTCTTCCTATAAAGCTGAGGAAGAAGCTGCTGGCATCTGTGTGAGTCACCTGACCCTCCACGATTTGGGAGGGTGAATGAGGGCTGACCACCAGACCCCCAGAGAACCCTTTCTGGTCCTGCTGCCTGTGTCCTGGGAGGATGGTTTTGATCCTACAAACATAGCTACACTGCCTTCGTATTGTTTTCTTCACTCCTTCAGTCTGGTTCTTTCTTCCTGTGATGGTGTTTGAACCTGTGTGACCAGCCTGTAAAGCCAGCTTCCAAAGAGTGGCAGCCAGGCCTGGTCCTGCTTCCTCACTTGTCCATCATTTCAGTCTGCTACTGTCCACACATGTGCTCACTCGTGTGCGTTGGTGCTCACTCCGTGCGCGTGCTCGCACAGTCTTCTGCATGTGTGCTTGGCATGCGTGTGTGTGCACGATCTCGTGTGTGCTCACTTGTGTGCATGTACTACTCACACACATGCTTGCTCTCGCGTGTGTGCTCGCTCGTGCGTGTGTGCTCTCATGCATGCGTGCTTGCTCTCGTATGTGCATCCTCCCACGATCTTGTGTGCGTGCACACTCTCACGCGTGTGTGCTTGCACGGTCTCATGCGTGCTCTCGCACGTGTGTGTTCACTCTCGTGTGTGTGTGTGTGCACCCCTCCTCCTGGGATCTCTTTCCTGATCTCCCTCTAGTACCGTCCCCCCCCCACCCCGTGGGTGTCCCTCAGCAGTGTCTCCTCCCCTCTTCCTGGGTTCTCTTTCCTGATCTTCCTTTAGTCCCATCTATGGGGGGTCCCTCAGCAGTGTCTGCTTCCCCCAGGTCTCTTTCCTGAGCTCCATCAAGCTTACGTGGCACTCCTTGAGTTCTGTTTTCTTTTACGTTTTTCTCTGCCTGTGTATTTCTCTTGTCCGCGTAGTTATTATATGCCACTGAATCAGAACTGGCTCTAGCCGACCCTCCAGCACGCTTTCAGAGGCTGTATGTCATGTGAGAGGAGATTGCCCATCTCTTTCTGATGTGGATCAGCTGTTTTAATTTTTTATGTGTTTGTTTTAACTAGATTTTAAGTTATTTGATGATTAGGACTTTGCTTTAAACTGTTTCCCCCTTTGCCATCTGTAATTGCCTATTTGACTTTTTTCTTGACTTTTTATTGGTTCTAACCTCCCTTTTTCCTCTTTCTGCTTATTCTGTCTCAAGTCCTGATGCCATCACTCCCTCTCACAGTGGGCTTGATGGCTTGTTGTCTCTTGTAAGGCTCTCTGCCGTCACTCTGCTGTGTCCCTTTCTTATCCTGTAACTTGATGTTATTGATAGTTACTGTTTCATCGCATGTGAACATGCAGAGCCGCTGTCACATCTGTGCGGTGCTACCATCTGACCTGCTTCTGAGTGTTTGCTCTTTACAGCATTAGGGACTATTGAGACTCATGCTTTCAAAGAGGATTGACTCTTCTTAGGGTCAGTTTGATAATTAGTAAAAAACCAGATCTTTGAAGATAATTTTATAAATTAGATGTATATATGATGAAAAGATGAAAATGTTGCCGTGTTTACTAAAATGAACATTCCTTGATCTTTAGAGGAAGAAGCTTGGTGTGTGCTTTATCTTGTTGTGCACACACCTGGTCTAGCAGGTTCTGAGCTGTTGTCCCCCACACTGATGATGTGTATCCGGTGGTGTCCCCCATAGGTCCCCATGGCATACATTTTTGAGATGCTCTTCTTGCTTTGATTGCAAACTGTTTTAGTCCCTAAAAGAGCACCCTGGCTTTTGTTGGGTTTTTTTTCTTTTTTTTTATGTCTTAATGAATTATTTTTATTTTATTTTTTTTTATTTTTGTGTGCGTGTACTGTCAAATCATATCTGACTGGTACAGGAGGAGACTGTCCCTCCTTCCCCGGCAGAGCATCTGGTGGAGTCGAACCGTGCGCCTCTGGGATTGTAGTTGCAGCTCCTTGTCACTAGGCCACCAGAGCTCCCCTTGTTGGGGGTTTTTAAGAGCACGCTGTTGAGGTGGGTTTTCCGTCTAGGCCGAGTTTCTTGGTGACATTAGCTGTAACAATGGGATAGCCTGTCGAGGAGTGGCACAGACCACATGTCTGGGTCACGTTGCCCCAAGTGCCACCTGTCCCTTGAGTGCTGTGTGGCTTAGGGCTGAGAGCCACATGGTTGGGTTACTTGTTACTTGGATTCTTTTGTGTCCTGTGCCCTGGCGTGAGGCCCCGCCTCAGTGTAGATTTCTGCACTTGCTTTATAAACAAGTGCAGGGTTGCTTCTCACCTGTGCTCTGGGCAGGGCAGCAGGGCAGCGTGTCTGTCGCACCGTGCCTGTGCCCACCACAGATCTGCCCTTTAACAGGGACAAGTTTGCAGCAGCTTTGTTCTCCATTGACAAGTGCTCACTCTGTGTCTCCATGCCCCACTTTGGTCATTTTTGGACTATTGCGAACTATTTGATGATGTTGTTCTGCACGTAATAGGCAGTCGCGTAATGGGGACCTCATTTGTCCATGCACTAGGAGTCTGTGAAGCCCCTGTGACTCCATCTGCTGGGACCCCTGCTGGGTCACAGTGTTCTTAACCACAGCCTCAAGCTGCAGTTCAGCCACCTGGCCTTGAAACAGCAGTGCACGTAGACATTGGAGCACATCCTTTTTCCTTTCTGCAGTCCCCTGACCTTGGTCTTGGTAACCCTTGACCTTGGTGGCAATTGAGTGTTGGCAGTGGTGCTGTCTGACAGTACAGGATACCTCCAGGCGCCATCTGTTTCACTCTGAGAAGCCCGAGTGCAGAACTGACATCAAGGTGGATATGCTAGGAGAGGAGAAACCTGCTTCTGCTTTCTTGCTGACACGCTTCCTCCTGCATTGGCTTTGCCCCTTCGCCCCCGCTCTGCAGGGCTGGTTTGCTAGCCAAAGTGCAGTGGAGGTGAGGCGTCTGATCTTGTAGCCAGCAGTTCCCGTGTGTGGTCGGCTCCCAAGAGAAATGACGAGAAGCTGTGTCTGAAGTTCCCTGGCAGGAAGTCTGCAGGCTGGGGTTTGATTTTTTCCTGCCTGATGTTAGGAGAAGTGGTCTGAATTCACAAACTCTCACATGATTCTAGTAGGAAGGAGAACTTGTGTGCGGCTTCACTTTTAAATGGCAGCCAGTTGCTTTTAGATGGTGCCATTGAAATCTATCACATTTTAATTTTTTTTCCTGTTGTCATCTTCATTTTGACACTTAGAAGTCTTAGAGAAACGTTTAGTGATATTCTAGTTAAAATGTCAGTCCCAATTTCTTTTCGAAATCTTGGCTATTACAGAGTTGGCAAAGTGTTTTAGATTTGAAATATGTTAATAAATTTTAGCTATGAGTTAAGGTATTTTCTTCACCAGAAGTAGAGTACGTTGGCGAGTGTGCACTGTGAGGAAGGAGTGTTGTTAGGGGCCCTTCTGGGCAGGGAAGATGGGGACTTGAGCTCACAGACCCTGTCGGGGGTGGGCCTTCATTCTAATAGCCTGGCTTACAGAAGCTGATTCTCTGTTAGTAGCTTCATCAGTTGAAAACTTGAAAATTAACATAGGGACATTGATTGAAAGTGAGTAGTCAGAATTGTATACTGATTGTAATGACCTGGATTTGTCTTAGAAAGGAAGCCCGTTCAGATGGACTCTGTGTAAGGGGACATTCCTCAGAAAGAACACTTGTTTCTCACTGATACGATGTTAGAAAGCCCTGCCCCAGGCAAGAACTTGTCACAACTGGACACACCAGTTATCTGTCCACTGTGTCTCTCACACGTTTCACAGGATCACTGAGCTTTCCCGGAATTCCAGTACTGGAGCCTCCATTTCTACACATTTAAAGCTGCCACGTCTTTACTTTTTCTCTCTGACTTCTTCTGTGAAGCAAGATGATAACACAAAATGGCAAACACGGAACTAACTGGTTTTCATCAGACAAGAAGGGTTTTCTCCCCCCTCCCAGGTGTATTGCACCAGGCAGCACCCTCAGCAGGCTGGATTGCTCCATTGGACAGGTATACTGCTAAGGTCCTTCCCAGGACAGATTGAGTTCGTTCCAGCAGTGAGTGGGAAGCAGGGACTTGTCAGTACTGAGCTAGTTTTCTTACTGACTTCAGTCAGTGGGTGGGAGGTTAATCTCTGTCAGGCTCTATGGTGTGAAAAGCTTGATGTCAGGTGAGAAGGACAAGCAGAGGGAAGCGGCCGATGCCTGCCTGAGTGGGGCCCACACAAGGTGGGATTCCACTAGGCCTGTGATGGGGAGAGACCTAGAAGGAAGGGGATTCTGCCACCAATCGGTGAAATCAGGTATTGACACTGTATTAAAGCTCAGAGATAGCGAGTCACTCCTTGGTGACACAGTTAACATGCTTGCTAGCCTAAGAGGAAGTTTTGTCCAGAGGGAATTAGAGTGTTTTTAACTTCTGCACAGACTTTGCTGACCCTGCAGTCTTCATCACCAGGAGCGATGGAGCCGGAGAGGAATGGACAACTGCATGGTTTGGAGAGGCTCAGAGGTGTACTGAGAAGTGTGATTCAGCCTGGCACATTCATAAAACTGCGTAGCACAGTGACTGTTTTGGAAAAAATGAATTTGTTATTTTTTGAAGGCTATTTAAAATAATTCTGCAATTTTAGCTGCTTCTGGCACTAATGGACTCTTCCATTTTAAGGAGCCGAGTGACAATGGACCTCTTTTCACTGAATTAAAGTTCTACCAACGAGCTGCCAAACCCGAACAGAGTAAGAGCATCCGCGCGTTTAACCCCTCAGCAACCCATACTTGCCGTGTGAACCTGACCACAGAGCTCGCTGAATGCAGCTCACCTTCTGATTCCCCACGGAAAGCAGATTCTGATGAGGGAACTTGGAATGGGTTTGTTATGACAAGATTTCACATATCAGTACAAAGTGGAGTTTATAAATGAGAGTTTAGCAAATTGTCAAAACTTGGGAATTAACCCAAACCATGACGGAGTCCAAAATTTCCAAATCTTATTATTTTCCTAAACTCTGGAGAGTTTAACCTGGGAGATGACAACACTCAAGAATTATAGCCAGCTTCCAAGATAGAAGCCACCTCTTGCAGCTGCTCCACTCCCTTCTGTCCACTCCTCCTCCCTCTGCCTTCCTCTGCCCTGGCCCTCTATCCCCAAGTCGTCCCCTGCCCGTCCTTCCCCCTCTGTAATCCTTCATCTCTGCCCTCCCCTGCCCAGCCCCCTCCTCTGCCTTCCCCTGGCGAGCCCTTCCCCTCTGTAGTCCTCCCCTCCACATCCCTCCCCTATATGCATCCCCCTTCCCAGGCCTCCCCCTCCATGGTCCTCCAAGCTCTGCCTTCCCCTTCTCCATCCTCTCCCTCTACAGTGCTCCCCTCAGTCTTCCTATTCCCACCCTCCCCCTCTACAGTGCTCTTCCTGCCTTCCTCTTCCCAGCCCTCCCCTTCTCTGGCCCTTTCCTCTGCAGTGCTCTCTGCCTTCTCTCTCCCAGCCGTGTCCCTCTCCTTTACTGCTTCTTCTCTCTTGCCCTTATTTTCTCCCTCCTTCCCCTCTTCTCTTTTCCCCTCCCTGGATCCTAGGGAGCTCTCCTTCTGGAATGGTGTCAGGCTTGGCAAATCTCTCAGGAAGGCTTCCCTCTCTCCTAGAGCTTGATTTCCTGGTTGAGGACTTGTAGATGGAGTTAAAAAAAATCTTCCTTGGTAAGCAATATGATATTTGCATAATTAGAGGTATTAATTGCAGCTGCACTACTCTGCTTTTGAAGATTCTCCTTTTTTTGGTACTTTTTGCAGATTATTTATTTTAAAGACAATGCTAAGTTGAGGGCAAGATAAAATTCTGGAGATAATAAAAATGCTTTGATTATAAAGTGCTTTTTATTTGTTAGTTTGCCATAGTCTTCATTTCCTTTTGTATGAATAAGGTAAACTTGTTAAATGTGTAAGTACCTTAATGTTTTTAAAAATTTGTGTCTAATAGAACTGAAAATCACAAGCATCTGTTTTAACTTTTAGTTCAGAAATGGATTCATGCCCACAAACTGAAGTACCTGGGTGTTCCTAAGTACTGGGGGTCTGGTCTACATGATAAAAATGGAAAAAGGTAAACCTGTGCATATTTTGGTTTTCTTCTCTCTTTGTTGAGTGTTTAGTGCTCATTGCGTTAGCCTGGAGTTCTGTGAGCCACTGTTGTGTTGCTGGGGTCTTCATCAGGGCTCAGCAGAGAGAGGGGGGTTTCTGGTTACCTCTGCCGTTTGTCTGCAGTGAGGTTATATCTTCTTAGATGGTGGCACTTTGCTAACGGGAGGACATTGGCAGCATTTGCAGCTGACCATAGCCTACTGACACGTGGGAGCAGAGCCGAACACGGCTACAGTTTTGTCCTTACAAATAAGCACGCACACAAACCAAGAGCCTCTTACCCTTCCTGTGAAGGTGAGCTCTTCCTCTTTCATTTAGTATTGATTTCCTCTGTGATACGTAATTTCCCTGCAGAAGCTCTCAGTGTAGCTGGTGAGAGAAAACAGACATATATGTGGAACAGTTTATTCAGGTAAGTATAAAGTTGTGAGATTCTGACCTTTTGTTGTCTGACAGAGACTGACGAGAACATGGTTCTAATAGCTGAGCTTGAGAAATCCCCCACTGCTTTGATGGACAGTAGGAATGGTAAACCTGTGTTATGCAGATGACACAGCCTTGCTTGCTGACAGTGAGGAGATTGAAACATTTGTTGCAGAACATCAGGAATGCAGCCTTCAGTGTGGATTGTAAGGAAAACAAAGATTCTTACCTTTGGACCAACAGGCAGCATCATGATGGATGGTGACGAGCTTGAAACCGTCAATAGCTTCATCTTGCTTGGATCCACAATTAACATCCTTGATACCAGCAGTCAAGAAATTAAGGAGATGCATTGCACTGGGAAAATCTGCAGTTAGAGACCACTCCAAATTATTGAGTCATGGTAGCAATTTGAGACCTATGGTGCGTCTGATTCAGGCCATGGTCTTTCCGATTACTAGCTGTGCATCTGAGAGCTGCACAGTGAATAAGGATGGCAGGAAAAGAATTTGCACCTTTGAGCTGTGGTGCTGGAGAAGAGCACTGAACATCCCATGGACGGCCAAGAGAACAAACAGATCTGTCTCGGGGAGGGAGTAGCCAGAGAGCTCTTTGGAGGCAGGAATGATGAGGCTTCACCTCACATACTTTGGACATGTTGTTGGGAGGGGCCGTTTCTTGGAGAAGGATGATGCCGGGAAGGGTGGAGGGTCAGCGAAGGAGAGGAAGACCCTCAACTAGGTGGACTGACACAGTGACAGCTGCAGTGGGCTCTTGTGTGTCAGGAATTGTGAGGATGGCACAGGATAGAACAGGGTTCAGATCTGTTGCTCCTCGAGTCTCTGTGAGTCATAGACGCCACCTAACAACAACAGACACTGTAAATGTGGATGCATGGGATTTTCAGAGTGAAGTGAGAGAGCTGTGGCTCGAGTGGGACTTCCCGAGTTTGGGCCACCTGTAGGGAGTGTCTGATAGCAGCCACGTTGGGGCTGGAGATGGTAACTTGGGTGCTGTTAGTGGCGAGTGCAGGAGGACACCTCTTGAGCAGCTGTCAGACCTGGCTTCCCTTTTCTTCCCTGCTTGTCTGCCTTACCTTGGCTGTGTTCTCTTTCTGTTCTTCACTGTATGGTCTCAAGGTGACAGTGTCATTGGTAGGCCTCACATAGACTTAGCCTCCAGCAAGAAAAAAAGAATATTACTTCCTGTGAAGGAAAATTGAGAACCAGAAGTAAATCCACCCTCCTGTGGGCAGCTCATCATTGACAAAGAGAGGAAATCCATTAAATAGAGAGAAAACAGCCTCTTCAAAAAAAGATGTTGGCAAACTGGCTGTCTATTTGCAGAGGATTGCAACATACCTCACACCATACACAAAACTAAAATGGAATCAAGGACCTGGGTATAAAAATAAATACTTTATAAATATAAATATTTTATAAAATAAAAATTAAAGTTCATCAAAGGAAATATTGGAGCAAACTTAAGAGTCCTAATGGTGGCATAAAAGACTATCACGTAGAACCAAAAAGGCACAATCAGTAGAGGGTAAAGTAGATGTGAAAAGTGGGACCTTTTGAAAGGTAAATCCCTATGTACATCAAAGGGGGGGTACTCGAAAAGAATAAAGAGAACCTGCAGTCAGGAGGAAAAAATACTTGTCAGCAACGAACCTGTCAAGGGACTTGTCTCTAAAACCCATGGAAAATAGCAACAAGAAAAAGACAGGCAACTGAGTTAGAAATAGAAGACATGAAAAGACATTTTTGCAAAGAAAACATTCAGATGACCACCAAACATATGAAGAATTACTCAAGATCATTGATTATTAGAAGCAAATCGTAACAGCTGTATCATCTTACCCAGAAACGGCTCAGAGAGGAAACTCAGTAAACAGCCAAAGTGGGCCGAACGTGGAGAGATCAGAACTCCTCCCATACACTGCTGCTGGGCCTGGGAAATGGTGCAGCTGCTGTGGAAAGCCGCTTGGCACTAGCTTGAAAAGTTCAGAGGGTAAATCCATTTTAGTCAGTCCTGCTACCAAGTATGTATCTTCAGAAATGAAATTGTGATACGCACACCCATGTTTATTGCAGCATTACTTGTTGTTGTTGTTATGTGCCGTCGAGTCACCTGCGACTCATAGCGACCCTATGTACAACAGCCCTAAACTCCGCTCTGTCCTGTGCCAATCGCACTGTCTCTGACACTCCCATCCCAATTATCCCAGTCACTGAATCAATCCACCTCATAGAGGGCCTTCCTCTCCTTCGCCGTCCCTCCACCCTCCCAAGCATGATGTCCCTCTCCAAGGACCGGTCCCTCCTCACTACATGTCCAAAGTAAGTTAGACGGAGCCTCAGAATCCTTGCCTCCAAGGAGCCACCCGGTTTAACCCTCTCCAGGACAAATCTATTTGTTTTCCTAGAAGTCCATGGTATTCTCAGTAGTCTTCTCCAGCACCACAGCTCAAAGGCATCAGTTCTCCTTTCTGATGCATAACAGGTGATTGCGAAGACCATGGCCTGTATCAGATGCACCTTAGTCTCCAGAGAGACACCATTGCTCTTCAGCACTTTGGAGAGGTCCCTAACAGCAGACTTTCCCATGGCAATGCGCCTTTTAATTTCCTGGCTGCTGGTGCCAAGACTGTTGACTATGGAGCCAAGCAAACTAAAGCTGTGTACAATCTCAATCTCTTCACCATCCATCCTGATGCTGCCGATTGGTCCAGTGGTGAGAATCTTTGTCTTCTTGACATTGAGCCTCAATCCATATTGTAGGCTGCAGTCCTTGACACTCTGCAGCAGGCGCTTCAGATCTTCTTCAGTTTCAGCAAGCAGGGTTGTGTCATCCGCATAACGCAGATTGTTGATAAATCGTCCACCAATCCTGACCCCCCATTTCTCCTCATGGAGCCCAGCCTCCTGGATAATCTGTTCTGCATATAGGTTGAAAAGGTATGGAGATAGGATGCATCCCTGGCGTACGCCCTTCCCAATTTTGAACCATGCAGTGTTCCCTTGCTCTGTTCTGACGACTGCCTCCTGGTCCAAGAATAAGTTTCGCATTAGAACGATCAAGTGTTCTGGGATTCCCATTCTTCTCAGAGTCAGCCACAGTTTGTTATGATCCACACAGTCAAATGCCTTTGCATAGTCAATGAAACACAGATAGACATTCCTCTGGTATTCCCTGCTTTCAGCCAAGATCCATCTAACATCAGCTACAATATCTCTAGTACCACGACCCCTTCTGAAACCAGCCTGGACTTCTGGTAGTTCTCTGTTGATGTGCTGTTCCAGTAGTTTTTGGATAATTTTCAGTAAAATCTTGCTTGCATGTGAAATCTTACTTACTATTATACTTACTTACTTAGTATTCCAAAAAGAGGCAACGGCCTAAGTGACCGTCATCGGATGAATGGTTTAAGGAGCTGTGGTCCATTCACACAGGGAGTCCCAGGCCACATTAAAGAATAGGGAAGAATAAACAAAACATTGCGTAATAGAGATGAAGCTAGAAATCATTGTTTGAAGGGAAGTAAGTCAATCACAAAAGAACAAATATTGTATAAGACTACTATTAACAAAATCTAAAGCAAGATTTACACACAGAATCATTCTTGGGAAGTTACTGGGCTGAGGTGGAAGGAGAGGAAACCAGTCTTATAGGTAATAGACACACTTACTAAGGCGAGTGAAGCGAGCTCTGGTGGTATAGTGGTTAGAACTACACTGCAATCCCAAAGGCACGTGGTTCAAGGCCACCCTGTGCTCCACGGGAGAAGGATGGGCAGTCTCCTCCCATGCAGTTAACTGCCTCTGAAAACCTGCTGGAGGGTCAGCTATGGGTCAGTTTCCAGCTCGACGGCACACGGCAGCAACAAGGTGAGTGAAGGGAATGACAGGATGGTCAGGCACTGTGAGTATTGTAATTAGTATAAAATTGTATGAATAATTGAGTGAAAAACTGATACGCTGTGTAAGTTTTTACTCAAATCGTGCGCGTGTGTGCACACACTCCAGTAAAACAAATGACCTGTCGCATGAGGCACATCAGCCGTCACCTTGGCTCCTAAGGTTTGCTTGATCCAAGGCACGGCCTTTTCATTCCCCTCATACGCGTGTACAAGTTGGATAATGAAATAGGAAGACAGAAGAATTGACAAAGAATATTAAATTTGGACTGCCAAAAAAAAGAACAAGTCTGTCTTAGAATAAATGCTGTCTGCATGTTCCTTATCAGTTAGGAGGAGAGGCTTTGTCTTCTTACTGTGTACACCTGTTGCCAGCAAAAGACATTATTTATGTGGGCAGTCAGTGAAGGGCAGGGCATGCCCAGCCGCTGCCGTGGCCTTGGTTCTGACTTCGAGTGGCCCTGCATTGGGATTCAGAGGCTGTGTCTTTGCAGGAGGAGACCGCCCATCTTTCTCAGCGCACTTGACAACTGCCAGCGTTCTGGTTAGCAGACCAGGATCTTACACTTTGCCATCTTACATATATGCCTCGTCTGTAGGGGGTTGTGCTGCTAATGCAGGCTGGCCTGCTCTGTGGTTCAGGTTTACCAGCAGCTTTGTGGGAGGAAGCCAGGCCAGCCCCTCTTGTGTGATTGAAAGCCTCAGAAACCCCGAGGAGGTCAGCTCAGAGTTGCTTTGGGCTGGGCAGCAGTGACACAGGTGGTTTGGATTTGGGTTTTGTGTTAACTGGGTAGGAAATTAATCCAGCAAAACTTGTGGCTCTTTCTACTTTGGTGACATTTCTTGGAGTCCAGTGACTTGAGGCATGTAGATAAATTCTAAAGGAGGCACAGGGGGCCTAGTAGTAAGAAGCTGCACTGCAATTCCGAAGGCACGTGTTTCGAATCAGCCAGCTGCTTTGTGGGAGGAGGATGGGCAATCTCCCCTGCAGTTAATGGCTTCTGAAAACCTGCTGGAGGGTCAGCTACAGGTCAGTTCTGACTCCATGGTACACAACAACAAGTTGTCACCTGGCCCCTCCTGCAGCTGAGAAGGTGGTACTTGCCTCACAGACCTCTTTGGATTTTGGAGACAACACATCCCTCACTTGACTGTGCTCCTTAGGCCCGTGTCTCAGGTGGTCCCGAGAAGACTGCAGCAGCTTCAGCTGCTGTGCAAGCCGCTCTGCCACTTGGGCCCTGTGATTGGGCAGATCCCGTGGTGCTTCGTGTGTCAGTGGCCAGTGGAGATGCTGTGTGGAGCTTGATCGTCAGTATGGGTTAACCACGGTTGAGACCCCAAGGATTTAGAGCAAAGCCCTCCCTCAAACTATAGGGAACTACTGTCCTTTGAGGAAAAAGCACTTGGCTTGTTACTGGGCCTTAGGAAAGACTGATCGCTTAACCATGGGCCACTGGCTTACCGTGCCACCTGAGCTGCCCATTGTGGACTGGATGTTGTGTGACCCACAGAGCCATAAAGTGGAATGTGTATCACACCAATGCATCGTGAAATGGCTCGAGCAGGACCGTAAGGTACATGCAGGCTATGGGAGGAAGCGGCCCACCTATGCCCATGGTCACCACTTGTGTGGCCTCAGGGACAGTCCCTCAGGGTCATTTGACTGAGGTGAAAATTTGTGCCTGCTTTACAGGTAGTTTGTACAGTCTGCAGCACCACACTGGAGCGGAGCAGTCGCATCGCACCCCCTTTCTGGGCCTCTGTGAAGGGAAAGCCTCCTGAAAGCTCTGCATCTGTCTTCAGTTTGCTGGGTAGAGAAATAACGAAATACGTGGTCATCACTAATTTGTGGATCTGGCCAGTGGTTTGGCTGGGTGGTCAGGACTGAAGGCCTAAGTATTTCGGACTTTGGACATGTTGCTAAGGAGATTCTATTCCTTGGAAAGGGGCATCATGCTTGGAAAGGTAGAGAGTCAGTGACCGAGAGGAAGACCCTCAGTGAGGTGGGCTGACACTGACTGCAGGAAGGGCACAAGTGTGAGAGGTGATGAGGGCGGCACAGGACAGGATAGTGTTCAGGTTTATTCTTCTTCGGGTTGCTGTGAGTCATACGTGACTCGACGGCACCTAATGGCACCAGCCATGTTCCCCGTTGTTCAGAAGCACTTGGCTTGCTAGAACAATGGGGTGCCTTCTTAGACACAGATAGGGCCCCTGCTGGGCCGTGGGGCTTTGCAGGGTACGGCAGTGTTCTCCAGGAGGCTGTGCAGCTCCTCACCAGCGCCCATTATCGGGGCTCTTCCTTCTAAAGCTAGGGGTCATGCCTTGAGGAAGTGGGGTGGCACCACTCGCTCTTAACGCCTGGTGACCCACTCACAACGTTTTTGCTCATGGCCTATGGGTCTAAATCCTCGCACCTGGGAGCTGAAGCTTGATGCTTCCACTGAACTGAGATGAAGAATTCCTCTGACTGCTTGAGGCTGCTCATCCCGCTGCATCAGCAGGTCAACAAGGGAGTTACTGTCTTTGTCTGGTGCTGTTGATTCGGATTCCTGAGGGTCCGTCAGAGAAATACTACACTATGGAGAGAAAGAGTGTCTGGGATATAGGAGAATCCTTATGCTGTCTCTTGTTATTCCATGTCTGTGGTTAAAGTTAATGGAAACCCAGGCCACCATGACTGCTGATGACCTTGGCTTTTCATGGGTGAGGTTTGGTTCAGTCCACCAAACAAAGATCCGTGCCTCTGGGGTGCTGGCTGAGGGCAAGCCCTGAGAAGTAATCCTTCTGAATGCCAGCTGGGGTCCTTTGACCACTGGCAGGAATGTGGCCGCCCCTGTCTCGAGTGTGTCTTCCCTTATTGTATGTATATGTGTGTGGATATTGACAACAAGTAGGACTTCCTTTGGTACCTTACCTTGCTCCTAGTAAAAGGGGCTAGTGCCTTTTCGGTTAATACAATATTCTCACCACTGGGTCTGTTGGCAGCATCAGTACGAATGGTAAAGAGATTGAGAGTGTTAACAGTTTTAGTTTGCTTCGCTCCACAGTCAACACTCTTGGTACCAGCAGCCAGGAAATCAAGAGACAAATTGCATTGGGAAAGTCTGCTGTCAGTGACCTCTCCAGAGTACTGAAGAGCAACAGTGTCAAGCTGGAGACTAAGGTGCCCCTGATCCAGGCTGTAGTCTTCGCAGTTGCGTGCTGTGCATCAGAGAGCTGGACAATATCTGGGGAGGATAGAGTTGTGGTGCTGGAGAGGAGTGTTGAATATACCATGGACTAGGAAAACAAACAGGTTTGTCTTGGAGAGGGTGAAACCGGCTGCTCCTTGGAGTCAAGGATTCTGAAGCTTCGTCTGACATACTTTGGACATGTTGCAAGGAGGGGCCAGTCCTCGGAGAGGGACATCATGTTTGTGAGGGTGGAGGGACAGCGCAGGAGAGGAAGACCCTCGATGAGATGGATTGGTTCTGTGACTGGGGTAATGGGGGTAGGTGTGTCAGAGACAGGTTGGCACAGGATAGAGCAGGGTTTAGGGATCTTGTGCATAGGGTCCCTATGAGTCGCAAGCGACTGCATGGCACATAACAACACGTCAGTTGTATAATGTTAGGCATGAGATAGACTTTATAATGGTCTTTATCTAAAGATTATGTGTTGTGTGTACGTACCATCAAGTTGGAACCTGCTCATAGCTGACCCTCCAGTGGGTTTTCTGAGGTTGTAAATCACCTTGGAGGAGATTGCCTATCTTTCTCCTGTGTGCTAACCACTGGTAGATTTGAACTGTGTGCCTTTGGGTTGGCAGCGTGACTCCTTTCCTCATCACTAGGCCACCTTTGTATAGAAAGGAAGCTCTGGCCGCCTCGTGGGAATCCACCAGCTGTTCTTTGGAGAAAGGTGGGCGGTGTCCTGTTTGATGTGCAGCTGCGTCAGAAGGTCAGATTTAAGTTGGTTCTGACTCAATAGTAACATAACAACAACACTCAGCCGTGGGACTGGACTTCTAGACGGACACCACGGAATTTCTGTGCCACGAGTGGGTTGTGATTGAGCTGGTGTTATCGAGAAATTAAAAGACGATTAAGGGATTGCTTAGTGGGGAGGGGGTGACTGGGTAACAGCACGGCCTTGGGGGTATTTACAGATCCTACGGGGAACAAGCCTTATTGCTTCACCTGGCTTTAAGTTGTTGGCAGAGGCCCATGTATTATTTTGTAACAGTCATACCCATACCTGGTGTTTAGTACAGACACGGCCACAGGTACTGCTTTATCTCATTTCTTCACCCTTGAAAACCCAGTATCCACAGGGCATGAGGAGTTCAGAGTCTTGTTCTCTTGTCTTGGGTCCAGATAGTGGGGTGTCTGATAGAAACCAGCTTTGGTACTGAATGAATGTGGGTGCCTTAAGTGTGCTTGCTTGGGTTCTGTAGACACCACTTTAGGCTGTCAGAACCGTTTCAGTTGAAGACCAGTGTCCCAGTTTTCCCCTCCTGTGTGTGGCCGCACATCTAACATGGCACCTGAGCCTATGCACTCTCTATCTGTGTCTCTTTCCCACGTTTGAGGGTAGAGACTGTACCGCCACCTGTCTATCCCGCTACTTTATCCTCCACATACGGGTTTTTTTACATAATACATTTGTTACTGATTTATTGTGTGACTTTGCCAATCAGTGTTTCCTCACGGATCTTATTTCTAAAAGAGAAGTTTAGATGAGGCCATCTCTTTTCCAGTGATACTTGACTCACTGCCATTTTTTTCCACCCTGGATGGGCTACTGTTCTCTCTTGTGGACATTACCTTAAAATGGATACTGTCTCTTATCGTTAGGAAAAGGCTCTAAAAGTGGAGGCAGGAGGAAGGCACTCTAAATTCTTTGAGTTTTCTAGTTGACAGAGATTATTTTCAAATGTTAGTATTGCTTTTTGAAGAATACTGATTAACTGGACATTGCCCTGAAAAAAATATAGTATCCTCCTTGATTGACGAAGAGGTTTGATATTTTCTTCAACTTTACTTGTTTGTCTTTAGTTACAGGTTCATGATAATGGATCGCTTTGGAAGTGACCTTCAGAAAATATATGAAGCAAATGCCAGAAGGTTTTCTCGGAAAACTGTCTTGCAGCTAAGTTTAAGAATTGTACGTATGAAGTACTGTTGTCACAGTGAGAGAGCCGAACGGAAGTTGGGTCCTCTGCTGGCTGCTGGTAGGTACTGCATTCACCTCTCGTGTGCTCCCCAGCTGGACATCCTGGAGTACATCCATGAGCACGAGTACGTGCACGGCGACATCAAAGCCTCGAACCTCCTCCTGAGCTGCAAGAACCCCGACCAGGTAGCTTTGTGGGTAGTCTCACTGCTCGGAAGCTCCTCTGAACTCTTGAACCCCCCTGAAAGTCTTACTTTTTGAAGTAGCTGTAGTAATAACATTTCTTCTTGACACTTTTATCTAGTTAACATTCTACATTTTTTATGCAATTTGTTGGCACTTTATCAAGTTGGCTATTTTGCCCTAAATAATATTCAGGAGAAGTACTTGTGATACAAAATGAATTTCAAATAGCTATTTGGGGGTGGAAGCTTAAAATTATATAGTGCACCAATGAATTATGTTTGCCTGTCTGCTTTGTCACTTTTTTTATTTCTTTTGTTCAAGAAATCCATCAAATGTAAGTGTTCTGTTCCTTGGAAAATTTAGTCTTTAACATGTTGATTATTCAAATCAATTGGTTTACAGAAATATCTTAGCTGTCTAAATTTGTACATCCCTAGTACTTGGAATTCAACTGTGTGTGCTTTTGTGGTTCAGCTTCCTTTGCTCCTTTTTGTTGCCTTGAAAAGGTGCACACCAATGTTCTACCTTTGTTTGGGTCAGTTTCTTGCTAGAGAACGAACTGTGTAGTTTCCTTATCTCTGTTCCTCTGACTTTGGGAGAAGGAAGGTTTGGTCGACACTCGTCACTGAAACACTGTGTTTGGTCCTGTGTGCTCTCCCTTTCTTACTTGATTCTCATAAGGAAGGACGATCTAAACACTGTGAGTGTATTGGGTGCTTTGCTCATTGTAGGACTCTGCTACCCAAGAATTTATCCTTTCTTTCTAAACCAGCTTGAATTTCTCCATGTTGAGATTTTTCTTGATCTGCCCTTTCTTTTTCTGTTGACTTCTGTGTTTGCCCGCCCTGTTCCCTTATCCAGCAGGGAGTGGTGGAGGTGAGGGCTCTGAGGAAGTGGGACAGAGGGTTGCAGCTATATGGTAGCAGGCCAGGGGAGGCATCCTTTGACAGCTGACACAGGGCTCCACTCTTCCTCCCTATCTTATTTTTAAATGTTTTTAAGTTTAAAACAAAAGCATTTGCACATACACAGTAGGCACATAAAGCTAGCTTGGAATATGACAGATAAGGGTTCATTGGAGGATTCTGTTTCAAGGGAATGTTATGATAGAAGCGATAGCCTCCTTCTGTTTGTTGTTCCTAGTGGAGCTGCCTTTTGTTGGGTGGGGGATCTTGCAGTTCTTAGGTGAATGTTTTGGACTGGGTCATTTTTTCAGTAGTACTTGTCGGTACCTGATCTGTTCTCCTATTTCACTTCTTTCTGATGTAGTCGTGTAGAGTGAGAGGTGAAATCTGTGGCTGTGGAATGTAGCACTGCTAGGTAGGCCCATGTGTTCATGCCCACAGATGTGTGTGTGTACAGTACTGTAGTAGAAATGCATAGAAGAGACTGTTGTACCCATTCTTTTGGTCACCATTGTAGTCTCTGAACTAGACCATGAATTGAGTTTACGTTTGTAAACAGAGTTCCTGCTGTGAAATGATCAAAGATCAGCAGCTGGTGTGGTGTGTCTCATGTCGGCTAAGCCAGCAGCCTTCCTTCCCCTGAGGTGTTTTGATGGGACAAGTGGCTGTGAAGGTTTACGCCACACTTCATTTTGGTTTAGACTTAAAGAAAAAGTGTTAAATTTGTAATGCTTGTTCATGGTGAGGAGATGTGATTAATCACAAGTGTAACACAATTATCTAAAAATAAGGAACATAACGTGAAGGCCTCTTGTTCTGTTGTGTGGACGTCTCTGTGGGCTGTCCCGTTGACTCTGAATTGTCTGTGTGCTTGGAACCTGCAGGTCTACTTGGTCGATTATGGCCTTGCCTATCGGTACTGTCCAGAAGGCGTCCACAAAGACTACAAAGAAGATCCTAAAAGATGTCATGATGGCACCATGGAATTCACCAGCATCGATGCGCACAAGGGTGTGGGTAAGTGTGGGAGCGAAACACACTGCTGGTGGCTTTGGACCCCAGTTCTTTCCTGGTTCCTAGCTCTGTGGCCATTGATTAATCAACTACTTTTGAAGAGACAAAGTAGGCTGGGGAAAGAATGGAGAGATTGGACTTCATCAGGCCACCCTCCCCTCCAGGACGGCTGGGAAGGTGAAGCAGTGACGTCATCTGCCACGAGAGCGTGTTTTACGTCGTTTAGTAGGGACGTGTGCACCTACAGCTTTATAACAGGTCGACTCTTAGGCCATCGCTTCTTCGTTAGCCCATTTCCTCAGCGTTGCTGTGCCCAGTGTGACTGGCTGATGGTTGACAGTAATCTGTTTTCTGAGCCTTTTAGTAGATTCTTGAATCTTTCATGTCCTCACGTTTTCCAAGAACAGTTATCTCTGTCTGTACGTTTGCTTTTTGTTGACTTCCTGAACTGCCAGTCTCACTTTGAAATCCTGACATCTTCCAGTTTGGATTTTAAAGGAAATGGGTAATTAGAATTGAGTTTCGTGGCTTTTCTGCTGGCTGTGCAGTGTTCAGCCCTTTAACTAAATGCTGCCGGAACTTGGTGGTAGATGTCGCACTGTAGAGTGGTGTTGGTGACAGGAGTCCCGGCTCCTGTGCCCAGTGTCCCTGACCTGCTGCTCTGTGCTTGCAGCCCCTTCTAGACGTGGTGACTTGGAGACACTTGGTTACTGCATGATCCAGTGGCTCAGTGGCCGGCTTCCGTGGGAGGATAACTTGGAAGATCCTAACTACGTTCGCGATTCCAAAATTAGGTAAAGGAGAGCTTTCACTAAATTCTTTTGAGCCACATCATGAGAAGGTAAATAATTTTTATACATAAACTGGGTTTCACTCATGCTGGTGCTGAAATATGTGTCTGGTAAATAAACAGCCAGGTTCTTTGACCTTTTGTTCTGTTCACTCTACGAGACAGTCTGAACGCACACTGAGGATGCAGCATGATGATGCCGGTTAACGTACTGCCTCTGCTCGTTCATGACCAGAAACGTTCTGTATGTGGCTTCAGACAGCCAGCAGTGACTTGTTCTTTCATTTTTCACAGATACAGAGAAAATATTGCAAGTTTGATGGACAAATCCTTTCCTGGGAAAAACAAACCAGGTAGGAAAAGACTTCGTAAATGTTGATAATGGTTTTTGTTTTCTGGAAGGAAAAGAGCTGTGCTGCTCCTGGGCCTCCCCTCTGTGAAAGGGCTTGGGTGTTTACGTGGACTCGCTGAGCCCAGCACCATGGAAGCACTCACCTCTCACAGCCAGCCAGCACCTAAGGGAGCCTTCGTCGCATACGGCTCCGTGGTTCCAGGAAGGAACAGAGTTTGTGTATTTCATCCCTTCATTCAGTTACTCTTTCAGGTGCTTTTTCTTTTTTTTTAAAGATCTAGATGATATTTTTTAAAAATAAATTTTTATTTTATACTAGTTTGCATACAGAGTTCTTAAATGTTGTTTTTTACACTTTGTTCACATTGTGTTTCATATAATCACTCCCATTTATTTTATAAAATTAATCAACACCGAAATATCACATTTTTCCAGATCCCCGCCGGATCTTTGCTATTTTCTTAACCCACCTGTCCCTCTACCCATCAGACTGCAACCCTGTGATTTCCTTGGTCCATCCTCACCCCTCTGCCCCTCTCCTTCTCCCCTTTGATCCTCATAAACATTTTACTAGTTGCCTTTCTGTTTCTACAATAATGGTCTTATACAGTCAGGTGCTATATTTACTGAGACTTTTCTTCTGGATGATGAGGTTGTGTTAGGGAGCCAAATGTACGCAGAGCCCTGCCTTAGGGTGCTGACGGTCAGAAGAGAGTCGATGGATAAACTGACTTTGTGGTATGCTGCTTGGTTAATGTTCTGGAAGAAAAAAGCAGGTTGCCATAACAGGTATGGGACAGTTGGGTGACATGTAAGGTGCTGGACGGATGACATGTAAGGTGCTGGACGGATTGATCTTTAAAGTAGGGTGACCACGTCGACTCCACAGAGGTGATCTTGAGAGGGAGACCCTCGATGATACTATTGACAGAGTGACTGATGAGGATGGCACTGGATCGGACAGGTTTCAGATCTGTAGTTCTTAGGGTTCCTGTGGGTTGTATTGGACTCAGTGGCATCTCTCAGCCACATTTTGCTCTGTGTCAGCACTTACGTATCGTTCTGTGTCTCTTTGAGGACTTAAGACACCCCTGACCCACAGTTCATGGTACTCTTCAGTCTCCTCATACACGTGTGAAAGCTGGAAGACCAAGCAGTGAGTGCATTTATATTATGGTGGCAGTGAAGAATATTGAATCCACTACTAGCTGCCCAAAGGAGCAGACCTCTTTTCGAAGAAGGAGGACCTGTCTTGCCACATCCTCTCCAACGTTTATTGGTGCTGTCTTGTTAAACTTTGCCACTGCTAGTGGGCTGAGATGGTATCGCATTGTGGTCTGGTGGGCATAGTTGAATGTTGATTAAGTCTGGAGACTATAAAGTAGAATGAGTGGGGATGATTGTATGAAACACTGTGAATAAAGACTAGTGTGAAACACAATGTATACAAACTTTGTAAGCAACTTAGGTAAAATCAATGATTTTTTTACAAAGCAGTAAGGCCACCATGCTGCATAGATGTGAGCATGGTGAGAGTTCATCTCCTACTTTGGACAGTGATCAATGGAGGATCAGGCCCTAGAGAACCACATCATGCTTAGAATCGAGTCAGCTCAAGAGAGGGAACCTTAACACAATGCATCGGCACAGTGGCTGTGAGAAGGAGCTCAGCCGTGAGGGAGGACTAGCATGAGCAGGTGGGACTCGAGTGTTCTCTTGTCCTTAATGTCACTCTGTGTAAAACAGAGCTCAGTTAACACCCACTCAACACCACCTAACGACAGCATTTCTCTTGTTGGGTTGTTTGCAGTTTTTGGCAAATGACCAGTTACACATGACAAGAATTTTAAAGAATGAGCTATGCCTGACCCAAGCCATGGTATTTTCAATTGTTTCTTGTGGGTGAAAGTTAAACAGTGACTAAAGCAGACTGAAGAAGGATTGATGCCTTTGAATTATGATGTTGGTGAAGAGTGCTGAATGTACCACGGACTGCCGAAAGAAAGACAGATCTTCCCTGGACAGGTGCAATTAGAGTGCTCCTTGGAGGCAAAGACCCTGAAACTTCCTCTCATGTACTTTGGGCAGCTTGTCAGGAGGGGCCAGTCCTTGGAAAATGAAGATGGATAGACACTGACTGCGACAGTGGACTTGAGCCTGGCCGACAGGATGAGCATGGTACCTGGAGTCTGCTTGATTCCACCTGACAGAAGTACTTTACACATGAGGATGTATAGTCTGCACATAGATTTTGCGTATTTGAGGAAGGGGCTCCATTTCTGTCACACGCTCACAGTTTTATACTCAGTTGATTGACAGTCTTTTTTTTAAAGAGACCCTCTTTGAGTGCCAACTTTGTCATAATTCCAGCACACCTGTTCCTGAGAATTGGTTCATGCAACTTCTTTTTTTTAAATAGTCTGTACTTGACCATACTCTCTGCGTCACACTAACTTAATCTGGAGTCTTGCTGCTATTATGTGCCATCAAGTTGGTTGCAGCCCTTTTCATAATAGCTCTGAACCCTGCTCTATCCTGAGCCAATCACA
Organism: Elephantulus edwardii; assembly: GCF_000299155.1. Classification (NCBI taxonomy): domain Eukaryota; kingdom Metazoa; phylum Chordata; class Mammalia; order Macroscelidea; family Macroscelididae; genus Elephantulus; species Elephantulus edwardii. The sequence goes on from NW_006399752.1 coordinate 28,866,775, forward strand.
CTGTCTCTGACACCCCTATCTCCATTACCCCAGGTACTGTGTCAGCCCATCTCTTCCAGGGTCTTCCTCTCCTGCACAATCCCTCCATCCTTCCAAGTGTGATGTCCTTCTCCAGAGTCTGGTCCCTCCTGTCAGCATGCCCAAAATATTTGAGATGGAGCTTCAAAATCCTTCCCTCCTTAAGAGTGACGCAAATCAAAACCATAATGAGATACCATCTCACCCCAGGAGCAGTGGCAGTGTTTAATAGGACAGCAAGTAATAGATGTTGGAGAAGATGGGACAAGATAGGAACTCTTAAACACTGTTGGTGGGATTATAAAATGATCCAACCACTCTGGAAGGCAGTTTGGTGTGTCTTCAGAAAGCTGAACATAGAAATGCCAAATGATTCATTCGTATACTCCGAGAAAATGAGAACTAAGGCACATGTGGAGACTTGTACACCAGTGTTCATAGCAGCGTCATTCACCGTCACAAGAACATGGAAACAGCTCAGATTTCCAGTCACAACTGAATGGATTGAGAAATTGTGGTACAGTCACATGATGGAAAACTTTGCAGTGTGTAGGAGCAATAATTTTGTAAATCACTACCTAACTTGGGAAGGACTGTAGAGCTTTGGGCCAAGGGAACTAACTCAGTCCTATTAGGACAAATACTGTTTAAGACCATTATTATAGAACGCATATGGAGGGTCCAGCGGGGGAAGGGAGTGTGGGAGCAGAGAGGTGAGGATGGAAGTGGAGGGAGGTTAATCAGAGGGTTACACAATTTGATGGGTGGAGGGAGGGGTGGATAAAGGAAATGGGAAAGATCTGGTATGAAAAACAGTGTATACAAACTTTGTGAGTAAACCAATCTAAAATAAAAAAATTGTTTTCTTAAAAAAACACCATGTATAGGAATACAATGTGAATGCAGAAAGTGTGAAACACAATGACTGTGGATGAAACAAAGTATTCAATTTTGTATGCTAAACAATAAAAAAGTTTAAAAATTAAAAAATAAATATCCTTACCTTCAAGGAGCAAGTTGCTTTCACCCTCTCGAGGACAGACCTGTTTGTTCTCTTGGCAGCACCACAACTCAAAGACATCAATTCTTAGTCCAGCTCTCTGATGGATAGCAAGCAGTTACGAAGACCATGGCTTGGATCAGGTGCACCTTAGCCTCCAGACAGATACTGTTATTCTTCAGTACTCTGGAAAGTCCCTGATAGCAGATTTTCCTAATAGCTCTTTGATTTCCTGACTGCTAGTACCAAGAATGTCGACTGTTGGGCCAAGCGAGGGGAAATTGTTAACAATCTCACTTTCTTTTCCACCTGTCATGGTGTTGCCAGTTGGCCCTGTGGTGAGAATCTTTGTCTTCTTGATATTGAGATGCAATTTATATTGAAGAGTACAGTCCTTAACCTTTTGCAGTAAACACTTCAGGTCTTCTTCAGTTTCAAAGAGCAAAGTTGTGTCATCTGTGTAATGCAGGTTGATGAGTCTTCCTCCAATCCTGATGCCACATTCCTCCTCACTATTTCCTTGTTCTGTTCTGATGATTGCCTCCTGATGAAGAGTCTTAGGGCCTTCTTTTATTTGTTGTTCTGTGTACAGTGGAGTCAGAACTGACTTACAGCTGACCCTCCAGCACATTTTCAGAGGCAATAAATTGCATGGGAGGAGATTGCAGATTTTTTCCCACAGAGCAGCTGGTGAACTTGAACCATGTACCTTCAGATTGGTAGCACAGCTCCTTACCACTAGACCACCAGAGCTTTTACCTAATTTTTGTTACTAATATTTTAAAACAGCCTTTTTAAAAATTAATTTTAATGAAAGTTTACAGAGACTTAAAAGTTTCCATTCATTCATTGTTGCACTTTTCTCCCTGCCCACCATATCCTCCTCTCAATTCACTCTTCTCCTTCAAAAGTAAAACTCTTTCATTGTTATGCAATCCCTCCCCCAAAGTCCACTCCATTGTGCAGCCTTCATTCTGGACTTCTGTAATGACAGTAATACCCAATCTTATATCCCTTTTAAACAGTTCTCTCCTTCATTTCAATGCAGTATACATCATTCCTCCCCTCCTCCTCTGTTTTCCCTCAACCGCAATATCAGTCCCATTTTACATCAGTGGCCCTATGCAATATTTGTCCTTTTGTAACTGAGATATTTCACTCAGCATAATGTCCTCCAGGGTCATCCATTTTGCATAATATTTCATGAGTTCCTTGTTTTTCAATGCTGCATAGTATTGTATTGTGTGAATATACCACAGCTTCTCTGTCCATTTGTTTGTTGATGGGCACTTGGGTTGTTTCCAGCTCTTTGCTATTGTGAACAAAGCTGCAGTAAACAAGGGTGTGCATTTAAAGCAGTCTTTGCTGCGATCTTACACATCTTCATTGTATTTGTTGCTAGGTATTTGATAAATTTTTTATGCTATTATAAATGGTTTGTTGTTAAGTGCCTAGGAACAATAGATTTGAACTCTGCTCTTTCCTGTGCCACCCTTTTCATACTCAGCACGTTTGAGTCCATTACCACAGACACTATCATTTCATCTTATTGAAGGTCTTCCTATCCTTCACTGACCCACCACTTTTCACAGTATGATATCTCTTTCCAGGGAATAGCCTCTCGTAACAACATGCCCAAAATATGTGATATGAAGCTATTGCTTCTAATGAACACTCTGGCTGCACGTTTGGTTTTTTCCCCCAGTAACTTTTTTTATTAATTTTAATGAAAATTTAGAGATATTTTGGATTTCC
>NW_006399752.1:28870207-28872219 GCF_000299155.1 Elephantulus edwardii
CCACACTGCCTTCCACAGTGGTTGCACCATTTTACACTCTCACCAACAGTGAATAAGGGTTCCAGTTTCTCTACAACCTCGCCAGCATTTGTTGCTTGCTATTCTGTTAAATTTTGCTATTCTTACTGGGGTGAGATTATATCTCATAGTTGTTTTGATTTGCATCTCTCTTAGAGCTAGAGATTTGGAACATTCATGTGCTTGTTGGCTATTTATATCTTCTGTGGTGAAGTGTGTTCATTTCCTGTGCCTGTTTTTCAGTTGGATTGTTTACCTTTATCTTGTGATGTAGCTGCACTTTTTCTAAGACATAGTTGTTTTTCTTTGGCAGTCCATGGAATATTCAACATTCTTCTACAGCAGCACGACTCAGATGCATCGATTCTTCTTCTGTCATCCTTATTGTCTGGCTCTCAGATACATAGCAAGTGTTTGGAAAGGCTGTAACTTGAGTCAGACACACTTTGTTGTTGTTGTTATGTGCCATCGAGTCACTTGAGACACACTTTAGGGTTTTGTTTTTTTTTTTAATTGATATTTTAACTAAAGTTTACAGAAAGCTTTGATTTCCATTTATTCGTTGTCGCACATTTTCCTCCCCCCCTCTCCTCCTAGTTTGCTTTTCTCTTTAAAAAGATTCTTTCATTATTGTGAAATTTCCTTTTCCCTCTCCACACCCCAGTCCTCTTTGCTGTGTACCTCTTACTCTGGACCATTGTCATGCAAATAATACTTAATCATATATTTTTTTGGACATTTCTTTCCCTTATCTGTTTCAATGCAGTGTTCATTATTTATCCCCTCTTTTCTTAGTTTCCCCTGAACCCCCGTGTCAGTCCTATTTTATAACAATGCATTATGCATTATTTGTCCTTTTGTGACTGAGTTATTTCACTAACATAATGTCCTCCAGGGTCACCCATTTTGTATAATATTTTATTAGTTCTTGGAACTAGAAATACCATTTGACCAGCAGTTGCACTACTGGGAATATACTTTAAAGAAACCAGAACTGTCACCCAAACATATACATGCACACCCATGTTTATTGCGGCTTTGTTCACAGTAGCAACGAGATGGACACAACCCAAGTGCCCATCAACAAATGAATGGATGGAGAAGCTGTGGTGTAATCACATAGTGGAATATTACGCAGCACTGGAAATCCACCTTAGTTTTTAAATTAGAAAGGATTTAAGAAATTTCATTTTGAAATTGTTTCTCGCTAGCATATAGGAATAGAACTGTTTGTTCTGTGTTCTTTGACCCTGTAGCTTCCTTCGTTTTCCCCACGCACAGTTAGGTGATTTGTGACTATGGACTGTTTTTCCATCTTTAGTTTGTCTTTGTCTCTTTACTGTGCTGGTTGAGAGCAGAAGTGGCCCGCTCTTACTGTGTGTACAGATGAGGCGTGAGCCATCTTGTCGTTATCCTCTCAACAGAAGGAGCATTTTCAGTTTTTCTCTACATCCCTTTTATCAGATGAAGAAAGTTGATGGTAGAAATTTGTCTTTTTCTCCCTGATATATCTCAAGTATCTGAAATAATGGCTGGCACATAGTGTATGTTTAACAGGTGTTGAAGTCAATGAACACTTGCATGTTTGTATGCAGCACTGACGGCGTTGTTTTGGGTTTTTAAAAAATGTTTATTTTATATTTGTTTGCTTACAAAGCTTATATACATTGTGTTTCACATTATTCGTTCACATTGTGTTTCCTACAGTCATTCCTATTTATTATGTTTTATAAAATTAATCACCATTGCAGCACTCTTTCACATCTTCATCCTATTTTTTTGCTAGATGTTTGTTTGTTTTTTTAAAAAAAAAAAGAAAGAAAAATTCTTTCATTGTTTTACAATCTCTCCCCCCAGGTCCACTCCACTATACGGCCTTTGCTGTGGACTCCTGTCATGACAAAAATCCCGAATAATTTTCCCTCTCAAACAGTTTTCTGTCCCTCATCTGTTTCAATGCAGTAGACATTATTGAATCCATACTTCTCAGTCTC
>NW_006399752.1:28872439-28877482 GCF_000299155.1 Elephantulus edwardii
AGCTTCTCTATCCATTCGTTTGTTGATGGGCACCTGGGTTGTTTCCAACTCCTTGCTATTGTGAACAAAGCTGCGATAAACATGGGTGTGCATATATCTGCTTGGATGTCAGCTATGGTCTCTTTGGGGTATATTCCTAGTAGTAGAATTGCTGGGTCAAATGGTGAATCTATTTGCAACTTTTTGAGAAAGTGCCATACTGCCTTCCACAGTGGCTGCACCATGTTGCTAGGTTTTGATGAATTTTTTATTCTAATTAATTTGTTATTAAGTGCCTATGAACAATAGATCTGAACTCTTAAGTCAGTTCTGACTTCACAGTACATAAGAATAATAAATAAAAGAAGACTCTTAAGACTCTGGATCAGGAAGCAGTCATCAGAACAGAACAAGGAAACATTGCATAGTTCAGAATTGGGAAAGGGGTGTGTCAGGTAGACTATGCCCACCATTAACCTGTCTTTTCAGGTCCCCACCAGATCTTCCTGTTTCCTTTATCCCTTCTCTCTACCCACCAAATTTTGCAACCCTGTGATTTTACCTCTACCCATCCTCACCTGTTTTCTCCCAGACCTTTCCCCCTTGGATCCTACATGTTTTATTAGTTTTGTTGGTTTTTTTTTGTTTGTTTTATTAATTATCCTTCTATTTTTACAATAATGGTCTTATGCAGTATTTGTCCTCATGAGACTGAGTTAGTTCACTCAGCATAATACACTTTGATCCCTCCAAGTTATGTAGTGTTTTTTTGCAATTGTTGCTTGTGAGTGCTTCATAGTATTTCATTGTGAATGTACCATAGTTTCTCAATCCATTTGGTTGTGGTTGGACATTTGGGCTGTTTCCGTATTCCTCTAATGGTGAATAACACTGCTATGAACATTGGTCTACAAATCTCTGTATCTCAGTCCTAGTTTCCTTGGGGTATATTCTTAGTAATGGAATAGCTGGGTCATATGGAATTTCTATGTTCATTTCTTTGAGGAAACTCCAGATTGTCTTCCAGAGTGGTTGTACCATTTTACAATTTCACCAATAGTGTATGAGAGTTTCCACCCCTTCATATTTCCTCTGGCATTTATTGCTTGCTGTTCTGCTAAACTTTGCCACTGCTACTGGGGTGAGATTGTATCTCATTGTGGTTTTCATTTGCATCTCTCTTATTCCTGGTGATTTTGAGCATTTCTTCATGCTGACAGTGTTTTGTGTTTTTTGTTTGGTTTTGGTTTTTTTTAATGCACCGAGTGTGAGGTGCTAGAAGATTCAAGGAAAACTAGCTGAGATATTTGGCTGGAGTTGTTAGAAGGACAATTCTCAGGGAGAACTGTGCCAGGGAAGCTGCATGAGAAGGATACAGTAGAAGGAGCAGATTTTTAAGGGAGGCCAGGAGTTTGAGTGTGGAGTAGTTGGGATTTACCTTCACAGCCAGACTTCCAGGAGCCACAGTTTGTGGTTGTGGATATGTCCGTGTCGCTATGTGGATCATAGAAAGGCTAGTTAACATTGCAAGAATGGGAATTCCAGAACATGTATCATTGTGCTCATGTAAGGCCTGTGTGTAAATTCAAAGGTAATCCTTTGACTAGAATAAGGGAGGTAATTTATAGTTGGTATCAGAGTTGTATCCTTTCACCTTATTTATTTGACCTCATTGTTGAGCAAATACTCCAAGAAACTGGACTAGATGAAGAAGACAAAGACGTCAAGATTGGAGAAAGACTGTGCTATGCAGCAGTTGGCAGTCTGTTTGGCAGGTGGCATGGCTTTGCTTGCAGAAAGTGAAGATGATTGGAGCACTTGGTGAAGAAGGTGAGAGCCTGCAGTCTTTAGTATGGATTACACCTCAACATCAAGAAAAAAGAATTCTCAGTAACTGCATCAATAAACAACATCGTGATAAATGGAGAAAAGAATTTCGTTTTACTTGGATCTATAATTAACACTCATGGATGCAGCAGTAAAGAAATCAAATGATGTATTCAACTGGGCATATCTGTTGCAAAAATCCTCTTAAAAGCAAATGTGTCACTTTGAGAGCTTGAGGTATGCTTGATGTTATGCCTTTTCAGTTGCCTCATCCATGTAAATTCGCAACACTCTTGGTACCATCAGCTAGGAAATAAAAAACCAAATTGTACTGGGAAAGTCTGCTGTCAGAGATCTCTCCAAAGTACTGAAGAGCAACGATGTCAGTCTGGAGACTCAGGTGCACCTGATCCAGGCCATGGTCTTTGCAGTTACTTCCTATGCTTTGGGAAGCTGGACAGTGACTAAGGATGATAGAGGGAGAATTGATGCCTTTGAGCTATGGTGCTGGAGAAGAGTATTGAATATACTATGGACTTCCAGGAGAACAAACAAGTTCGTCCTATAGAGAATGAGATCAGGCTGCACCTTGGAGGCAAGGGTACTGAAGCTTCGTCTGATGTACTTTGAACATATTGCAAGGAGGGACGTCATGCCTGGGAGGGTGGAGGGACAGCACAGGAGGGGAAGACTCTTGTTGAGATAGAATGTATGCGTTTGTATTGTGTTAATAAAGAATATTGCTTATACCATGGATTGCTGAAAGACACACAGATTTGTTCTGCCTCTCTATCCTGATCTTGACCACTCAGACCTCCTTGTCTGGGAGCTCTCCTGTCCTTCCTTCACCGTGTCTGTGGACTTGGAAGCTCTGGGGCATGTTGCCAGAAGGGAACAGTCCTTGGAGAAGAACATCATGCATGGAGGGGTGGAGGGACAGCATGAGAGGAAGACCCTAGATGAGATGAATTGAGACAGTGGGGTAGGTGTGGCGGACACAGTGAGATTGGCAGGATTGGACACAGGATTGAGCAGGGTTCAGAGTTTTTGTGTGTAGGGTCACTGTGATTCGCAGGTGACCTGATGGCATATAACACCACTACCACTGCACGAACGCTCAGCCATCTTCTGCGGAGGTGCTGACCACCATGGCAGGAAAATACTGACCACAGTAGTTGTCAGGCTGAAGGAATGAAAATGACAATTTCATTTCCCTAGTTTTTTATTCTACGTCATTCCATATTTCTTTTTCTTTTTTTTTTTTAATTTTTGTGTGAGTGTACCGTCAAATCAGATCTGACTGGTACAGGAGGAGATTGTTCCTCCTTTTCCCGGCAGAGCATCTGGTGGATTCGAACCGTGAGCCACTGGGATTGTAGTTGCAGCTCCTTGCCACTAGGCCACCAGAGCTCCCCTCCATATTTCTTTAGAGCTTTAAAATAGAGCAGTTATTTTTATGCATGTTTGACTTTTTAAATGTAAGCTTTATTTTATACCTTAGATTTTTTTTTACATGGTATCTCAATATATATATTTCTTATTTGACTTATCTGCCAATTCATGAATTGATACTAAAATTGAAGAAATTATTTAAATATATATTGTAATATGTTATACATGTGCATTCTAATTTTACTATTCCTAGATACAAGATATAATTGCCTAGAAAGAAGAAATAGATATTTTGAATTTTTTGATACGAAATTACCAAAAAGTGATTATTCTTCTAGATGAAATTGCCAAGTACCTGGAAGCAGTGAAGCTGCTGGACTACACGGAAAAGCCTGCCTACCAGGGGTTACGAGACATCCTCTCCCAAGGACTCAGAGCACTGGGGAGCAAGGATGATGGCCATTTGGAGCTCAGCCTCGTGGAGAATGGAGGGGTGAGACCGAAGACAGTGACCAAGGTGAATGTGCATTACCTGGAGGGGTGGGGTGGTGGTGTATTTATTGTTATTAGCAACACTTGTCATTTAAGAAAAGCAAAGCAAAAATGAACAGAATCCTTGGCAAATCATGGATTCCCTCCCCCAAGCAAAGGGGCTCTGGTGGCCTACTGGTAACAGGATGCCCTGCAATCCCAAAGGCACAGGATCTGGGTCTCCCAGTTGCTCCTCCGAGAAGAAGGATGGGCAGTCCTTCACCCGTGAGATTTATTGTCTCTGAAATCCTGCTGGAGGGTCAGCTGTGAGTTGGTTCTGACTCGACCGCAAACAACCTGTAAACGGAGACTCTTGTCATCATACAGAACAACGCACAGACGGCTGTAGAGTTTTGTCTGTTCTGCAGAGATCTATACAGTACAGTATAGTACTGATGTGGATCCCTGCTGCCTGGCCAGGGTCCTGCGGGCACTGAGAATGCACTAGACTGACCTCCCAGGACACCAGGAGGCCTAGGCGTCCTCTCAGCTCTCTCCATGCCTCAGAATGCTAAGGATTTGAGCTCCACCAGGAATGAAGTTTAGAGTTTGAAAGTTACTTCATTTTTTTAAAGAATTACCACTATGTAAAACTATTTGTATATGAGGTGATTAATTTTTATTGAGAAATATTAGGAACATTTAATTTAGAAGCATTGTGCCGGCATGTGATCAACTGGTATACTTCTAAGTTTTTATTATACTGGCATATGTTTTACTATGTCCAGAATTAACTTATCATTCCCTTTATTGATTATTTTTATGATTAATTTTCTGATTACCTTTATGATTTAAGGTGCTTTATTAACATAATTTTGCTTTTGTTACGTGCCGTGCCATTAATTCATAGTGAAGCTGTGAATAGTGAGTCAGAAACCTGACCTATCTTGTGGCATCCTTACCATCTCTGACAAGGAAAGCCACTTATAGAAGAAAGAATTTTTACATTATTAACCATTTTTGCAGTTTGTTCTGTAAACTGACAGGTCATCCTGTATTCACATTGAAAAGCCCATTTTCCAAACTATGAGAAAGTCCAGAAGTAGAAGCAAATCCTCTCTCTAAAGTCATAAGCAGCTTGTTAAAAACCTAATTGATGAGCAACATTCCTTTGTCTTATGGAAGAAAGGAGTATGGTAATTAAGCCTTCAGTCTGCTTTTCTGTGGCAAATGGTAGGTCTGCAGTCTCCTCACACATGTATGTTTTCTTCTCCTTTTGCAAGTTTTGTCTTCATTGTGTCTTGTCTGTTTTTATGGCTGCTGCTGGCAGCATAGAGCTGAGCAGGAAGTGAAGCCCATGTGCACGCAGAGGAC
>NW_006399752.1:28878250-28902152 GCF_000299155.1 Elephantulus edwardii
GGACACAGGCAGAGGACGTGGACACAGGCAGAGGACGAGGACACGGCTTCCAGTGGCACTGTGCTGCTCAGCACGAGCCTTGTGCCGTCGCGTCTTTTCTGACGTTCCTGTGGCTGTTGTCTGGTGGCTGAGTGTGCCCTGTGTGCACCTGTACAGATGACCCTGCCCAGGACGAGGGTAAAGCTCGCGTGTTTTCACAGGAGCACTTAGCTGCCTGTAGACAACCTCCCATGTCTTGTTTTTATGATGACAGTGGCAGTTGTTTAGTTAATCATAAGCCTTACCAGGTCCTTCGCTACCCACTCCTCACTCCCCCAGCAGGTGCTTTTTTTTTTATTCCTATCCACTTCCTAAACAACGTGCCTCCAGACACTCTACAAACTTTGATAAATGACGATAATTGTAGAGGGGCTTCAGGCCTTTTGTTCATACGGTCGCTATGAGTCGTGCTTGACTCAAAGGCAATCAACAACAACATTTTAGAGTATATCAAGTAATTATCTCAAGGAGGGATTATTAGTGATAGACTTTAAATCCTTGAATATTCAAAGATGTTTGCTCTTAAATATTTGTTCACTACTCATTTGAATACAGAGACCTGAGCATTCTTAGACACTTTTCTGTTATCTCCCAGTACCCAGTGTTGCTCATATTTGTATCTCGGATTTTTAAAAATTACTACCCTTTTTCCTGGTTTCAACGGTGTTTACTATCTACTGCCCTTATCCTGGGCATTCTGACTTTCACTACAGTAAGCTTAGCTCTGTGTGTATATAGCGTATGTAGATTAGGTGCATGAGTATATGTATGGGATGTGTGTGTATGTATATAGGAGTGTGGATGTGTGGGGGGGACTATGAGTGTTTGAGAGCCCACCTTTACCCCTCTTTCCAGATCCCCACTGGATCTTTTCCATTTCCTTTTCCCTTTCTTTTCACCCACCATACTGTGGGATCTTGTGATTTTCCCCCTGTCCTTCCTTATCCTTCTACTCCCACCTCTTACCCCCTTGGATCCCCATACACATTTCAGTAGTTACCCTATTTTTACAATAATGATCTTACACGGTATTTGTCCTTACACGATTGAGTTGGTTCACTCAGCAATAATGCTCTCCAGTCTCTGCCAAGTTATGTAGTAATTTTCAAAATTGTTACTCCCGAGTACTGTATAGTATTTCACTGTGTGACTATCACAATTTCTTAACCTATTCAATTGTGGTTGGACATTTGGGCCGTTTCCCCATTCTTGCAATGGTAAATAATCCTGCTATGAACATTGATGTACAAACCTCCATTTGTGTCTCAGTTCTAATTTTCTTGGTGCATATTCCTAGCAGTGGTATTAAGGAATTTCTGTATTCAGCTTTTTGAGGAAATACCAAACTCCTTATAGAGTGATTGTACCATTTTACAGTCCCACTAATGGTTTATGAGAGTTCCTGTCTCTCTACAACCTCTCTAATATTTATTACTTGCTATCCTGTTAAATTTTGCCTCTGCTGCTGGGGTGAGATGGTTATCGCGCTGTGGTTTTGATTTGCATCTCAGTTATTGCCAGTACTTTTGAACATTTCTTTATGTGTCTGTTGACCGTCCAGATAATCTTCATCAACAACATCAATCAGTCAGCATAGTTCATCACATTAACAAAGCAAATAATAAGAACCACAAATGATGTGGAAAAGACCTTTGACAAAATCTAACACCCCTTCCTGATTAAAACATTCTGCAAAATAGGAATAGAAGGGAATTTGCTCAATACTGTGAACAGCATCTATGCAAAACCAAGAACCAATATTGTTCTCAATAAAGACTAAAAGCATTCTCCTTATGAACAGGCACCAGAGAAGGATCCCCCCTGTCAACACTCTTATTGAATATTGTTTTGGAAGTACTTCCAAGGGCATATGGCAAGAGAAGGAAGAAAGCAGCATCCAGATTGGCAGATAGGTGGTTAAACTGTTGCTATATGTAGATGATATGATAGTATACACAGAAAACCTCAAGACTCATCAGAAATTACTGTTAGAGCTAGTAGACAAATTTAGTGAGTGGCAGGATATAAGATGAATATATAAAAGAAAAAGTGGGATTCCTCTGCAATAACAGCAACCAAAAAAACCACTGAGAAGGAAGATAAGAAAGCAATACCATTTACAGTTGTTGTTAGGTGGTGTTGGATTGTGCACCACTCACAATGACTCTATGAACAAAAATATCTGAACCCTGTTCTATTCTCCTCCATTCACACGCGTCCTGATACACAAGAGCCCATTGCCAGCAGTCACTGTGTCATTCCACCTGGTTGAGGGTCTTCCTCCTCTTTACAGACCCTCCAGCCTTTCCAGCATCATGCTCCTCTCCAAGGAATAGTCCCTGCTAGCAGCATGCCCAGAGTATGTGAGGCGAAGTCTTATCATTCTGGCTCCAAAGAGCATTCTGGCTGCACCCTCGTCAGGACATACCTGTTCGTTCTCTGGGCTGACCATGGGATGTTCATTGCTCTTCTCTAACACCACAGCTCAAAGGCATCAGTTCTTTTTCTGTCATCCTTATATTCCTTGTCCAGCACTCAGATGCATAACTAGTATGCTATCAATATGCAGTAATGTGGAGAGGTCCCTACTGCAGATTTTCCCAGTGCAATGTGTCTCCTTATTTCCTGACTGCTAGTATCAAGGGTGTTAATTGTGGATCCAAGCAAGATGAAACTGTTGACAATTTTAATCTTCTCTCCATCTGTCATGATGCTACCTATCAGTCCTGTGACAAGAATCATTGTTTTCCTGACATTGAGATGCAGTCCATACTGAAGGTTTCCTTGATCTTCTGCAACAAGTGCTTCAAGTCCTCCTCATTTTCAGCAAGCAAGGTTGTGGCATCTGTATAACACAGGTTATTGATAAGTCTCCTTCCAATCCTGATGCCACATTCTACCTCATAGAGTACAGCTCCACAGATGATTTGCTCAGCATATAGATTAAGTAGATATAGAGAGAATACAACCCTGGTGCACTGCCTTCCCAGTTCCAAACTATACAGTGCTCTGTTCACAATACAGTGTTGTAAGTGTTAAGATAATATGCTTATGCGTACAAGGAAGACCCGTTAACGTGGCTATTTTTCAAGTATATGCTCCTACATCTAGAGCCAAAGAGAAAGAAATTGAGAATTTACCAAATCTCGCAGTCTGAAATTGACCAAACATGCAGTCAGGGTGTGTTAATGGTAATTGGTGACTGGAATGCAAAAGGAAGAAACAGTGAAGAAGGAACAGTAGTTGGAAAATACAGGGTTGTTGATAGAAATCAAGCTGAAAATAGAATGATTGAATTTGTATTTACAATGATTTGTTCACTGCAGATACCTTTCTTAAAAGATAGAAGCTACTTTACACATGGGTCTCACTTGATGCCTGCATAGGAATCGTTTGTGGAATACGTTGAAGAAATTGTTGGAGAAACTTAGTATCAGCCATTTATGTTAGCCAGCCACAGTTGTGATCCTTCGGAAAAAACCCAACTAGAGATACAAAAGACCATTACGAAGACAATTACAGAACACTTCTTAAAGAAACAAAACCCTAAATGAATGGAAAAATGATCTCTGCTCATGGATGTTGTTATGTGCCATTGAGACACCTGCAAGCTCATAGCGAACCTATAACATCTCTGAAGCCTTCCCTACCTGAGTCAGTCTCACTGACTCTGACACACCCACCTCATTAGCCGAGTTACTCTTTCAATCCATCTCATCTGGGGTCTTCCTCTCCTGTGCTGTCTCTACCCTTCCAAGCATGATGTCCTTCTCCAAGGACTGGGCCATGTGTGCAAAATAGGTGAGATGGAGAATCAAAATCTTAGCTTCCAAGGAGAAACTTGGCTTCAGCTTCCCCAAGACATAATTGTTCTTTTGATAATCAATGGAATGTTGAGTAGTCTTCTGCAACATCACATCTCAAAGGCACTGATTCTTTTTCTGCCATCCTTAGTCACTGTCCAGCTCTCTGATACATAGCAAATAATTGCAGAGATCATAGTCTGAATAAAGCACATCTTAGTATCTAGACTGACATCTTTGCTTCTCAGTACTCTGGAGAGATCCCTGACCACAGCTTTCCTCAGTGTAAGTCATCTTTTGATTTCCTAACTGCTGGTGCCAAGAGTAGTGTTTGCGGAGCTGTGCAAGCTAAAATTATTAACGATCTCAATCTCTTCTCCATCTGTCATGGTGCTGACAATTAGCCCAGTGGTGAGAATCTTTGTCTTCTTGATGTTGAGCTTCAATGCGTATTGGAGACTATCATCCTTGACTTTCTTCAGCGAACACTTCAGGTCCTCCCCAATTTCAGCAAATAAGGTTATGTTGTGACCATTGAATACTCATATGCAAGTTAAGACTAAAGCTAAAGAAGGTCAAATCAGACCCACAAGAACCAAAATTTTACCTTGAGTCTATCCCACCTGAATTTAAAAACTATCTGCAGAACATATGTGATGCCTTGAACACTTACATACGAAGACCAGATGAGGTGTGAGAGGATATCAAGACTGTCATCACGAAGAATGCAGAAGGTCATTACAGAGACAAAAGGCTGAGGTAGATGTCAAGAGACTCTGAATGTTGCACTAGAGCACTTAGAAGCTAAAGCAAAGGGAAGAAATCAAGACATTAAGGAGCTGAACAGGAGATTTCAAAGGGCAGTACAGGAAGACAAAGCAGTGTATTATAATGAAATGTGCAAAGCGCTGCAATTGGAAAATAAAAAAAGATAAACTCACTCAGCATTTCCTAAGCTAAAGAACAAATTCACACTTCAAGTTGCAATACTTAAGGTGATATATAAGTGATATAAGTAATATAATATATAAGGTGATATATAAGATGAATATAAGGCTGGTGATAGAATGATACAATTCTGCACAATCAGTGATTTACTCATAGCAAATACCTTTTATAAGAAACATAAACGTAGACTATACACAAGAATTTCACCTGTTGATATTCATGGGAATCAGATTGATTTCTTCTGTGGAAGGAATTGTTGGAGAAGTTCAGTTTCAGCAGTGTAAGCTAGGCCAGGTGATGATTGTGGAACAGACCACCAACTACTCATATACAAGTTCAAATTAAAGCTAAAGAAGGTTAAATCATATCCACAGGAATAAAAATTTGACCTGGAATCTATCCCCCTTGAATTTCAAAACCAACTGCGGAAAAGCTTTGAGGCTTTGAACACTAATGATCGAGGTGAGCTGTGAGAAGATATGAAGACTATTGTTCGTACAGTGTATATGAATGAAATAGAATATAAAAATTATATCAAAACCAATAAAATATTTTTAAAACTAAAAAATAGTTCATGAAGAATGCAGAGGTCATTACAAAGAAGGAAGAAGACCAAAGTGTGTGTCAGAATAGACTGAATATTGCACTAGAGTGCTGAGAAGCCAATGCAAAGGAAAGAAACCAAGAAGTTAAGGAGCTGAATAGAAGGTTTCAAAGAGCAACTCGGGCAGACAAGGCAAAGTGTTACATTGACATGTGCAAGGAGCTGGAGTCCGAAAATCAAAAAGGCCGAACTCGATATTTCTTAAGCTGAAAGAACTAAAGCAAGTAGCGAGTTGCAATGCTTAAGGATGCTATGGGCAGAATATAGAATGATTCAGGAAGCATTAAAAGAAGATGTACTTATACAGAGTCATTGTACCAGAGAGAAGTTGCTGACACAGAAGTTTAAGAAACAACATATGATCAAGAGGCAATAGTGATGAAGGAGGAAGTTTAGGCTGCTCTGAAGGACTTGGTAAAAAATAACGCCCCAGGAATTGATGAAATACCAGTTGACATATTTGAGCAAACAGTTGCTGTCCTGGATCTGCTCATCAAGTTGTGCCAAGAAATCTGGAGGATTGGCTGACTGACTGGAAGAAATCCATATTTATTCCCATTCCAAAAAAAGTTAACAATATCACATTAGCAAAATCCTGCTTAAAATTATCTAGATACCACTGGAACAGTACATTGACAGAGAACTACTAGAAGTAGAAGCTGGGTTTAGAAGATGTAATGACACTAGAGACATTATTGCCAGTGTCAGACGGGTCTTGGCAGAAAGCAGAGTACCAGCGGAATGTCTTGTCTGGGTTTCATTGACTATGTGGATCCCAACCAATTGTGGCTAACCTTGAGGAGAATGGGAATCCCAGAACACTTGTTGTGCTTATGTGAAACCTATACTTGGACCAGAAAGCAGTCTTCAGAACAGAGCAGGGCAACACTGCATGATTCAAAATCAGGAAAGGAGTGCATCAGAGGGATACATCTTGTCTGCATACCTTTTCAATATATATGCAGAACAGATAATTTAGAAAGCAGGGCTTTATGAGGAGGAATGTGGCATCAGGATTGGAGGGAGACTCATTAACAACCTACGTTATGCAGATGACACAACTTTGCTTGTTGAAACTAAAGAAGGCCTGAAGTGCTTGCTGCAGAAGTTCAAGGACTGTAGTCTTCAATATGGATTGAAGCTCAACATCAAGAAAACAAAAATTCTCACCACTGGGCCGATTGGTAGCACAGTAGTACAATGGTAGAAGGAGAAGAGATTGAGGTTAACAATTTTAGCTTGCTTGGCTCTATAGTCAGCACTCAGGAAATCAAAAGATGAATTGCATTAGGTAAGTCTGCTGTAAGGGACCTTTCCAGAGTACTGAAATGCAACGATATCAGTCTAGATACTAAAGTGCGCCTAATTCAGGCCATGGTCTTCACAGTTACTTGCTACGCATCAGAGAGCTGGGCAGTGACTAAGGATGACAGAAGAATATGCCTTTGAGTTGTGGTGCTGGAGAAGAGTCTTGAACATACCATGGACTGCCAAGAAAACAAATAGGTCTGTCTGGGAGAAGAGGGTGAAACAAAGTCTCTCCTTTGAGGCTAGGATATTGAAGCTCTGCCTCACATATTTTGGACACATGGCTAGGAGAGATTGGTCCTTAGAGAAGGACATCATGCTCAGAAGGGTGGAGGGACAGCGCAAGAGAGAACGACCCCGGATGAGATCGATTGATGCGGTATCTGGGGCAGTGGAAATTCGTGTATCGGAATTAGTGAGACTGGCTCAGGACAGGGAAGGGTTCAGAGCTGCTATACATCGCAGCAACTCAATGGCACATAACAACATACTATATTGGTTGGTGTTTAACCCTCTTGTTTAAAGTCAGTGAGACCTCAGGGAGAGCTTTTGCATTTAAAAGTTGGTTATTACTATGTTTTGGAGAACATTCTTCTAAGTAGTACAGCACTCTTCTGTTAGTATGCTGTAAAGAGATATCCTGGGGTTGGTGTGATGCTGAACCTTGTGCCATTGGGGTGTTAAATGCCGTAACAGTTACCCATAGAGGACAGTGTTTGGTGGAGCTCCCATTTTAAGACAGGTTTGGAAGCAGGAGTGGCATCCACTTTCTAAACAATATGCCTCTGGAAACTGAACTTTGGTAAATGACGGTAGTTACAGAAAGGCTTCAGGTCTTTTGTTCGTAGGGTCGCTATGAGTCGTGCTTGACTTGATGGCAATCAACAACAACAAAACATGTTGCCTGTTGGTGCATTGCTGATAATTTTTGTTTTCTTGACATGGAGGTATAATCCATATTGAAGGCTGTGTTCTTTGATCTTCTTCAGCAGGTGCTTCAAGTCCTCGTCACTTTCTTGAAGCCAGGTTGTATCATTTGCATAATGCAGGTTATTGTCGAGTTTTCCTCTGATCCTGGCCCCATGAGTCCACTTTTTGAGTGGTTTTCTCAGCATATGGATTGTGTAGGTGTGGAAAGTGGATACAGTCTTGATACCTACCTTTTAAAAACTTGAGCCGTGCGGCGTTCCCTTGCTCTGTTTCAACAACAGCTTCTTGGTCTAGGCATAGGTTTCATATGAACACAGTTAAGTGTTCTGCCTTGGATAGCTGCTCCTAAGCTTAAAAAACCCCAGATTCTACTCACCACAGTAGCTTGTGGAGGCTTTTTTTTGTGGACGGTGTTGTGGCAGTTCAGCTTGACATCCACTGAAACTGTGGTCTCGGGGCCTGGGAGCCAGCAGCTCGTTCCTTCGGGGTGTTTGCTTGTGATAAAGCAGCTTACAAAGCATTGCCCTCTGTTGACTCTTTACAGCATAGACTAATAAGGATGTAGGAACAGCATCTGCCAGCCTTGTGTGGTCATGGTGTCATCCTGTCACCTGTTTGGTCTGCTTGTCCTCCCTCCCTGCCTGCCTGCCTGCCTTTAAATCTGCTCTGAATGTGTGTCTTGGGTCCCTCTCTGTCTGTTTGTTCCCTTGAGAGACACCATCTCTCAGTGTAGACTGCCCTTCCCTGCTCCATGTGTGTCTGCTGTGTGTTTATGGATTTTCACTCCTCTCTCCCCTTCTCTTCCCTTCCCTGCCAACCATAGAGTAAAGATTCTTTCCAGATGGAGAGCTTTCGCTAGCCTTTTGAAATAGTGGTCTTAGACAGAGTTTGTCCATTTGTGACTAACATGGCTCTTTGTGACATTTGTCCTTTTGTGACTCAGTGTCTTCTAGGTTAATCCATGTTATTCAGTGTTTCACAGATTCCTTATTGTTTTTTGCTATTACATTATGCTCCAAGACAACCATTTGAGGAGTGCAGTGTGTGTGTTGTCACTGCATGCCCCACATCTGAAGCTCCTCTGCTGCAGGTTTCTCGGTTTGCTGGTTTCTCGGGCTGAGGAGGAGCCCCAGAGCACCAGACGTGCCGCAGATGCTCAGCACAGGTGTGCTGGAGATGGACTGGCTTACTGTGGCGAGAACTGATAGTGCTCTGTGTTCTCACTGCAGCCTCTGTTCCACAGTCTCGTGCCTTGCTTCCTCCAGAATGCCCCATAGGACCATGGAAAGAAAGCCTTACACAAGCAACTAGAGTCTGCTGCTTCTTCCTGAAAAGTCCCGTAGGGAGGCAGCATACTTCTGTGGGAATAAGAGGAGAGAGTGGCATTGCAGTCTTCCCGGCACTCCCAGTCAACAGGCAAGCTCATTGGAGCAGGCTTGGCCTTGTTCTGCCCAGGTCGGGTCTTGGGTTTGTGGCTCTGCTTGGCCCTGCTCTGCAGCTGAGGTGGTGAGTGTGAGCAGGGCCTGGACCGGGGCCTTTGAGGGCTTGTGCACACCTGTCTCTTCTACGTTAGGGGCCTAGTGGTAACCCAGGCGTTGTGGGTGTTTGGATTGTGTGGTGATTTTGGAGGCCTTAATGAAATAAATAAACTGATGAGCACAGTTCCTGTATTTGCCTTAGAACTTTTCCTCCTGATTTTCTCTGTAATATCAAATGCTTAAAAATCTTGGGCTGTTGGTTTTAAGGTTCTGTACACAATTGTGTGTGAACTGATTGGATTTGCCTGATTTAGCTAACAGTGAACTATGGGCTGGAAACCTTGTTTAGAGTCAAACAGGACCTTGTGAACGGGCCTTGTATTTAAAAGGCAGGTGGGCTTGAGTTAATTATGTTTGGAATGAACATTCTTCTAAGTGGTACAATACTGGTCTGTCAGTTTGCTGTACTGAGGTAACGGAGTTGCTGTGATGCTGAATACTGTGCTCCTGGTGTGTCAGATGCCATAATGGTTATCCGTGGTGAACAGTGTTTTTGTTTTTTTTTTTCCCTTTCAAATAATTTTATTGAAAGCAACATAACTTGTGTATATATATATATAATGATATATATCAGTGGAATACTAATTACAGGTCTGTTTCTTAGAAAGACTTGCAACTTTTTCCTTTTGCTCATCATAATTTATAGCAGATTAATATCACAATGGTTTTAGACTAGTCTGTAAAGGTAAAAGTAAGATAAATAGATGATACCTATAATTTTTAAATTGGACAGGGAGATTACCTATATGACAATAAGATAACCATTTTATTTATCTTGTATATAGTAATACTTTTTGAGGTTTAATTATTGTAATCCTTCAGAACCATTTATTTCTACAGAATTTAGCAATATTTGATTTGAAAACAAAATAATTACCTAAGAAATAAGTTTTTATTATTGTGTATCATCAAGTCCCAATTGACTCGTCTGATGATTCAGCAGATTTTTAGAGGCAGAAGATAGCATGAGAAGAGATTACGTGGTGTTCTCCCACAGAAGAAATAGGTATTATCGAGATGAGTGCAACTAATAACAACCGTATGACAAAGGATCTGAGCCCTGTCTTATCCTGTGCCATCCTCACAATCTCTGATACACGCAAGATCATTGTTGCAGTGATTGTCAACCCTCCTGGTTGAGGCTCTTCCTTTCCGTCACTGTCCCTCCACTTTCCCAAGCATGATGTCGCTCTCCAAGTAATAGCCTCTCCCAGCAACATCCTCAAAGATGTGAAATGAAGTTTCATTTTCTTTGCCTCCAAGGATCTCTCTGGCTACCTTCTCTAAGACATATCAGTTTATACCTTTTGAAGTCCATTGGATATTGGGGATTATTCTCCAACACCACAATTCAAAGGCATCAACTCTTCTTCTGTCACCCTTAGTTATTTCCCAGCTCTCAGCACACAGCCAGTGATTAAAAAACATGGCCCTGCATCAGGCACATCTTAGTCCTCAAATTGACCATTGCTCCTCAGTAATTTGGAGAGGGGTGGACAGTGTTTGATGGGACTCCCAGATTGAGACAGGTTTGGAAGCAGGAGTGACATCCACTTCCTAAACAACATTCCCCTGGAAACTATGATCGTAGAGGAATGTTGATAGTTCTAGAACAGGTCTTTTTGTTTATAGGGTCGCTATGAGATGTGCTCAACTTGATAGCACTTAGTAACAACAATAGTCAAGATGTGTATGTTATTTGCAGTTGAACAGCCACTGTTGAGGTGCCCAGCCCGGCCCCTGGCCTACTGCTTCTGTGTGGAGGGGAGCACGTGGAGCAGGCATGTGGAACAATGAGGTGGTCTCGGGTTTGTGCCTCTGAAGGTCTTTGATTCTTTTCCGGGAAGACTGTTTTTAGCCTAACTGGTCTCCAGTCAGTGTTGAGACTGTTAGTAAATTATCGATCCAGTGCATCTCATAGATTTGTCTTCCTCTCTCCAAAGTGGAAGTGAGAAGCAGCTAATCAACTACAATCTAGCCACATATATGAGAGCACTTGAGAAATGCAATGCACAGTGTCTCCGCCAGTGCCCTTTTGGAAGACATTTGAACAGTGCTGGATTCCTGGAAAGTTCAACAAGTTGTTGATGCTCTGTGCCGTGTAATGTTCTAGTTTCCTTTATAAACACGAGTAAGACCCCAGAGAGAGCTGGTATTGGGTATCAGCATCCGAGGACACCATGTCCATTTCGTAATTAAAGACATTTTCTGCTTAGAGGGAGACTGAACCTGCAGATGTGTACTCTGAGGCCAGAGAACGCAGACGAAGCTTCGAGGCAAGATAGAGGCTGCCTGCAGAGTACGTGGCCCTTAGTCAGTGGTGAATACAGTGAGGACATCAGAGTATGACTGCTGACCGGGAGGGAGGCCTCTGGCCCTTTCTGTCCACACTGGAGTGCTGTCTGAAAAGTGAGCTGGAGAGGCCCACCTGCAGTGTGGCTCAGAGCTGGCAGGGCTGACTGCAGACTCTTGGGATGCGTGGAGACTGGGAACAAGCTCAGAGACAAGATGAATGCACCAGGAACTGATGGAGGTTACTTTTATAAAGGACATTACAGAGCTGGTCCCCAAACCTGAGAGTGTCCTCCCTCCTTCCCTCTGCACAGCAGGCGATACGGTGCGGAGCACCCCACCTCCGTTCTCTCCGTGTGCAAGTGTCTATGTTTATTCCTGCCTAATGCATCACAGATCTGCTGACACGCTAACCTTGGAGTCCTGGTTGGCGTTAATCAGGCCTGTGCTCTGGCAGGAGCGCTGGACATAATGCGCTCCCTCAGTGCTGTTTGCATATGGACGTCCTCACGGGGGAGCTGCCCCGTGCCAGCTGAGGGTTACCTGCCCACCACAGTTATTGTGTGTAATTATCCAGCCAATCTGTTCAGCCCAGCAGGACTTAGATGGTAATCATGAAGCAGCACTTCGGAAAGAAAAGCTGCAAGGGCTCGCCCTGCTCTCCTCACTTACATGGAACCGCAGCCCTTCTCGCTCCTCAGGGCCAAGTCTGCCAGGGGATGCTTTTGCTCTCCTGGCCTTAGGCAGCGGTGGTCTCTGTGGGTGTCCACCTTTTCTCCAGGAGAGAGTGGGCAATGCTGAGATCCCCTTTTCCCATAGCAGTCATGAGATCTTTTTGAACCATGGGATTAACTGCAGCCCACATTAAATGACAGCTCAGACCACTGGAGTGGAGTCATGAGGGTGACGTGGCTTGTTTCAAACTCAGCCTTCCCACTGCTCCCATTAATAGACAGCGTGGTGCTGTCCACCTGGACACCACCCTCAGCAGCCTCCTGAATGGCCTGAAGCTGGGGACACTCAGGAGAGGGCATTCATTCTTACTAGCACTAGTTCAGGGACACATCTGGTGATCTTTCACACACAGATTTACTTCAGGTGACCCAGGGAAGCTTCTGGCAGGTACTGTGAATCTTAATGCACTTAAGTTTGAGAATGTGGGATAAAGTTACAGCAGAAGCATCATAATACCGTTTTACTTATTCCTGATGCCCTCTGTAACTCTACCTGCATGTGGGGATGGTAAGGATTTTCACCATAACATAAAGAGTTTTTATATTAGACTAAAATATGTAGGAAATATTGCAGTGACAGAAAGTAACACGTGAAGGGAAATTACCATTTGGGAAGAATGGGTCGTGTTAGAATTCGGCGTTAATGCTTCAGCCATGAGATAGGAGAGTTTATGAAACAGGAACAAAGCCTGGCTGTAGATGGTCAGGTGCTGTGTGTGTTGGACAGTGATGTGGTGTCCTGCCTGATGCGTCCTTTCACAGTGCAGCTAATGGTCTCTTCCTTAAGTGTATAGTAAACCGTGTGCTCAGTGACCCACAGTGTGCTGTGTGTTGATTCATGAAACCAGTTGACCACTGATGATAGGTCATATGACCACTGATCTCTTGTCCCACATGGTCAAGTCATGCATTCTCCCCACCTCAGCCCACCCCTTGCCCCACATTCATGTGCAGTGAGGTATGTGGTATGTTGTGATATTAATTTCTAAGTGCTGTGCTTTGAGAAAGGAGCCCTGTAGGGTGTTTAGTGCTGGACTGCTAACCCAAAGGTTGGCAGTTCAGATCCACTGGCCACTCTGGGAGAAGATGGGCAGACTCTCCCATAAAGGTCAGCAGCTTAGAAACCTGGAAGAGGGCTGCTCTGAGTTGGAGCTGACCCGATGGCACTGGGTCAGGGTTTTGCTTTGAGGATTGTCAGCCTCGGTGGTGCAGATGGGACTTCTAATGGTGGACAGTTAGCACTTGTGAAGCTGGAGTTTGCTGGAAGAATCCAGGGACCTGCCAGGCAGACTCACTTGGGAGGTGAAGGTCCTCCCTTCCACCTAGACCACCTCCTCTCTCCTGGGGAGCCCTGATCCTGAAGTGGCACCCACTTCCTGTGTCTTACACATGTTTATTGATGCACGCATGTGCACGCACACATTAATAACTGGTCAAGCTTGTAACTCCATTTACTGACCAGCTGACCTTCTTTGTCTTTTTTCATGTAAGAAGCGGAAAAAAGGAGTTGAAGAGAGCCTGGACTGCAGTGTTGAAGATCTGGAATGCTCGGGAGGGAAGGCAGAGGCCCCGGCAGCCCGTGAGTAAACTGTCTTTCTCACTTTTGTCCTGTGACTCGAGTTGATTCCTTCGCATGAGCAGGGGCTGACTGGAGGTCGCACCCAAGGACTATGCCAAGCGTGATACTTGGGAACTCTGTGCAGGGTTCA
The DNA here is from genome assembly GCF_000299155.1 of Elephantulus edwardii. Classification (NCBI taxonomy): domain Eukaryota; kingdom Metazoa; phylum Chordata; class Mammalia; order Macroscelidea; family Macroscelididae; genus Elephantulus; species Elephantulus edwardii. The sequence continues at coordinate 28,892,156 of NW_006399752.1, forward strand.
CTCGGGAATCCCTGCTGCGTTACTTAGTTCCCACAGGGCTGAGTAAGTGTGCCCAGGACACTGCCCTGAAATGACCGCCCCGGTTCTACTCTGGGCTGATCGTCAGTGGTGGCGTCCACGCTCCCTTATCTGTGAGGGTTCTTCAGAGGCAATTGGCCCCTCTCGCTGTACACTGGGAGGCAAGAACCGAAACCCCTGATTGTTCTCCTACACGGCTCTTGGAAGAGGGGTCTTTGTGCTGCTTCCTTTGGTAGCAAAGTGTGAAGCTGTGCCTGGAGCACCCCTGTGTGGCTTGTTCCAGAGGGGACAACGGGGGAGGCCAGCATGGCTGTGTCTGACTGTCGGCCCCTGGGAGGGGCTCGGAAAAGGACTCACCCTGAGAAAGAACACCCTTTTTCTGCCCAGAGCTCCTACCTGCCCCCTGTATGTTTGTTACTTTGTTGGCCCTGAAATGTTTCTTGATGTCTAGTAGAAAAGACTCACTTGGGAAATGTTAAAATATAGGGTCTGTTGTGTCCAGCCAGTCATGCGTTTGAGGGTGACATGGTCCGCGCTGCTGGGCAGACGTTGACTTCATTAATGATGTCTTCCTTTTATGTATGGGGATAGAATGTCCCTGAGTCCATCTGAATTTACCGACAAGAACACGCGGCTCTCCGGAGGGGTCAGGAGGCTGGCCCATTCGTCCTGCTCCCCGTCTTGTCCTGTTCCTAGAAAGTATGGAGTTCTGAGGAGGAGCCAGAGGCTGGAAGCCCCGGCTGTGACAGGGAGCAGACAGAGTCCCCGTCCTGTGTTAGAAGCAAGTGCCTTCGACGTTAGCCCTGGCCCTGGTGCGCTAGGAAAGGCCTGCCCTGTTCACTCACTTTGAGGCCTTCAGGGCTAAAGAGAACCAAGGCACCTGGAAACACCTGGCCATGGGGACAGGAACCCTGCCTGACCACCTGGAGGGCCTTTACCACCTGGCATGGCTTAATGAGCATAGAGGCATTTGTTCATATAATAAAGGATTTTAAATCCTGCTGTGATTCTGGAAAATGTTTTTCGAACCTAATTTTATTAAAGAGAACCTTCATACTGCTCCGTCGTTGATGATGAAATCACCATCGCTGTTCTAAAGGAGATAAGCCAAACTTGTTTGTTTATAAGATGATAAACGTTAACTCGACCTCTCTTATTCATGTGAACTCTGTATGCTTGGCTTAAATGCTGCTCACTCTCCCATTGTAATTAATTTCTCCCCTAAAGTACTAGGTTAGTTAAGGTATTTTACCATCTAAACCTTCATACATGAGAGAAATATTACCCAAGATGTTAAAATATTTGTCTATGTAACAACTACAACAGTAAAAGACGACTAAGCGTTTAAGAAAATGTGTTCTTATGTTTGTTAAAGTGCCTTAAAGGAGAAAACACGTTATTGCGTTTGTTGTTTTTAAAGAAATGGAAAAGACAATTCTGTGGGTTCCATGTCTCACAGTGTTAAGATTCTCTGTCATAAATATGCTCCAGGAATGGTAACCTTCAACAGCAGCTTCAGAAATGGCACTTTCTTCATTAACAATTTTATTTTCAAACACAATTTATGGTTTACAATGTGGTAAGAGATTTTTCTCACTGTGTGGTCTTTCAGAATGCTGTGCCTAGCAAAATGGGAGCAGCTTTCCTTTAATATCTATTTAGACCATTTTAAAAATGTGTATAATTTTCTTGATACACCTAAACTCATTTTGAATAGTTGGGGGTCCATTGTGTGAGAATACATTCTGAAAGCTTTCAAAATGTGTATTGTGTAGGTTTTCTCAAAGAAAAGAGAGGGGGTGACGGGGGGTTTTCAAGAAGAACAGAGGCCTCTAATCCTTTTATTTTTATGCAAGGCATAATTTTTACCAATTGAGAAAATTTGGTTATTTGCTGCAAGTAATTTTTCTCCCTACAAAATGATAAGCCTTTAAAAAATCCCCTGCACATTCTGGCATTTCAAAACCATGCCAGTATTTCAGAGCAGTACTAAAATTTAGTTAATGTCGTCATGATATTTATGGCAAGTATGCTTTGTCCCCTCTTGTCTTCAAAACGGACCCAGTACTAGCTGGAGTGATTTCCGGCGTGCCCGGAACTGTAGCCCATGCCCAGATGGTTCTTTCAGGAAGGAGTGGCTTCTTGAGTAACTGCAGGCAGGTCAGGACACAAGTGTTTTGAGGGGTGACCAGCACAGTATCCCTAGGAAAAGGGAGCTGGAGAGAGGCACACGCAGTGGAAGCAACAGAGGCAAACCCGATGAGAAGTGTGTGTCCGAGTGTGCTACAAGTAGTATCCCCCTTGGGATTGTCCTTGTAAAATCAAAGATGCCTAATCTCAAATTTGCCTAATTTATTTTCAGGTACTAAATTTCTATCTATTCATGTTGCAATTAGCCTTTTTGTGAATCAAAATCAACTTGGCAGCAACAGCAATGCTTTGGGTTTTTAAAGGGGTGAGTTTAGTCCTCTATAGACAATGGTTATATTTTAGAAGAAGAGAAGTAGACATTTTTCTGCAACAATCAATTTTGATTTTTAGGGGAAATACTGAACTGGCATGTGCAGCCAAACCTTCACATTACATGATCCAGACTCCAGGTGGTGATGGTGTTGCAATGGTGGTGACAGTGTCACCCAGATTAGGGACGACAGCAGTATCATATGGTGCAGCCATGGTCCTGGTTAGCCTGGTGGCGCATGGGCTGTGGCTGGAGCTGCAGGAATGACTGAAAGGGAGAAGTGGGGGCACTGAGATAGCCCTGCTTACAGGCTCTGAGGTTCACCGCCTGCCCCACGCTTACCATGATCTCTGTTCTCCATGTAAAATTGACTTCAGCATTCTTTTTTTAAATTATTATTATTTTGTGTGCGTGTACTGTCAAATCAGATCTGACTGGTACAGGAGGATATTGCTCCTCCTTCTCCAGCAGAGCATCTGGTGGATTCGAACCTTGTACCTATGGGATTGCAGTGCAGCTTCTTGCCACTAGGCCACCAGAGCTCCCCAGACTTCAGCATTCTTAAAGTGGAGAAAACCCCCCAAAACACCAGAAGCTAAGAAATCTATCATGTAGGGCTGTATCACAGAATTGAAGAGAAACCTCTGGTGTTTAAACTGGCTTTAATAAAGTCTGTGTACTTTAAGTAGCAGAACAAGAAAGGATATTCATTAAGTTTGAAGTTTGCTTTACTTGAACAGTATGCCAACTGAATAGGAACTCAGCACTCACACCCACAGCCAACCCAGAGAGAGACCTGTGCCAGGTTTCCTAGGCTGTAACCTGCAGCAGGAGGAGAGGGCCCGTCTTCCTTGGAGCAGCGAGTAGACTTGAACCACTGGAGACACAGCCTTTTGATAAAGCCGCACAACACCCTACAGTCGACCCCATCAGAACTCCCCTTAATAGAAACTAGAAGTTGGAGGGGGAGAAATCCTGATGCATGTTGAAGGTGATTTTCCAGTGAAGTAACTGCAGGTGGACTTGTATTCTGAAACCTTGAGAAGGTCTTTGGTTAGATGGTGGATTCCAAGCATCAGAGTAGGTTGAGCACTGCACTGGTAAGGGCAGCGCTAGGTTGCTAGTGTGAGCCCACCAGTGTTCTATGGGACCAGGAAGAGGAAGCAGCCTGCTTCTGTGAAGACGAATCACCTCAGAGATCCTGTGAGCCCATCGCCCACTTCCTGGGGGGCTGCTGGGGGTCAGAGCCACTCACCAGAAGTGGACTTTCACGGGCATGGGTTTTATCCTTGTACAAAAGCAGCAAAATCGCTCTGGGCCGTGCCTTCACTGGGTGGCTGTGGCTGCTGTGCTGTCCGCACTGGTCTCTCGATCTGTGCTGGCCTGGGGATGGACACACCTGCCAGCTAGACGTAGGTAGTCACCCCAGGCCTCTTGTTTGCCCTTCTGACCAAGTGTTGAGTGGTGGGAGAGCGTGGTCCCGTGGGAGAGCGTGGTCCCCTGGACGAGTGGGGCAGTGATTAGGAAAAGCCTGCAGGGGATGGGAGACCACCTGTACCCAGGCAGAGCATGTCTTCTGGCCAGCCATCTCGGACTGTCGGCCTCCTCCGCCTGCGTCTCCCCCTGCGTCTCATGACTGCTTGACTGAGATGACTAGATTCCCAGCAGCACAGCCCAGTGCCCTCCCGCCAGGACATTGCAGAGGTGACAGGCTGAACGTCCCAGAACGTTACAGTGAAATCGCCTGCTCCCCATAATCTCTGTGTTCTCGCCTTTTCCACAGAGCAGCGAATGCTCATCTTATCACAGTTGTTTACATTTGGAGGTGATGCTGTAAACTTACCAGCCGAAACTTAGGGAGGGCGTTTTGGGAGTCCCTAGTCACTGATGCTAGAACAGAGTGCAGAGCGCCCCGATTTCCAGGGAAGGAGCTGTTACACCTTTGTGAACAGCATGCACCTTTGCTACTATCATGACCAGCTGAGACTTTCAGATGTTAGTGACTACATAGAAGTAATTATATTTTTGCTCTGTTTTTGGATTTGTAAAATAGTAATGAATGATTATGTTTCTTTTCTCTTAAAGGATTGCGAACAAGAAAGAAAGTCCTGAAGTGAGTCAGTTCCTGGTCGCCCTCACCCCTGACAACGTGTTCCTTCCTATTTGAGGTGTTTCATGTTCTTTGAGTCTGATGAGGGACTGGCAGGGTGTGTGTATAGGGGAGAGTGATTAATACTTGTCTCTCAAAAGCATCTGTAAACTTTTTTATTAAAATAGCTTATCCATTTATTAAAGGCTACTTTATAAAATGTTGAGATCTCTGGTTCTGCTGTTGAAGGCCCCAACCCGTCCCTGTGGGTGGGATATGGAGAGCACATGTGCGGAGTGACTGCTATATACTTGTCTAATCTTGCTGCGTTCCCCAAATGTCTGACCCCGGTCCCTCATACGAAAACACGAAACTGAAAATGTGTCACTTAAAGATTGCTAGAATGCACAGCTTTCTGTGAACATTGGGTTTGTTAAGTACTGATTTTGTTCAGTGCCACAGCCATCTGTTAGTATGATGTGGAAGGAGGAGAACAACGAACAGCAGACAAGTGGATGGAGGATGTCTCTGCTGTTAAGTTCTGTCCGTTGGCTGACTCATGACCACCCTGGAAGCACAGACTGGAACCTTGCCCCGCCCCGCCCCCTCCATGGTGGCTGGCGAGGCTGACAAAGCCCCCAAACGTCGACAGGAAGGACGACAAGCAGTGGTGGGCGTCCACCCTGCCCCCCCTCCTCGCCCCGCCCCCCTCCTTACCCTGTCCCTTGCCCTCGCAGCCTGCACCATCCTCGTTGTTACAGTCACCACCTCAATCCATCTCAAGACTTTCCTGTTTACTTCATGCACTACCTTTCCCAGCAGGATGTCTTTTCCCAAGAGCAGACCCCTCCTGACAAGATGCCCAAAGAATAAGAGACACAGTGTCACCACTTTGCCTCTGAGGAGCACTGTGGTTCACTTCCTCCAAGACAGATTTGTTTGTTCTTTGGTTGTCTGTGAGATACTCAGTACTGTTCTCCAACACCACAACTCAAAGGCATTGTTTCTGCCTTCATCTTCCTTGTTCATTGTCCAACTTTCAGATGGATAGAAAGCCATTGAAAAGACCATAGTTTGGATCAGGTGTATCTTTATTCTTTAAACTGACAGACATCGTTGCTATTTAGCTTCTTAATGACTTAGCAGGTTTACCTATTGTCACATGGCAATTTTTTACCTATGGCTTGTGAACGGCTGCTGTCCTGGATGTTTGTGACTCTATATGAAATGAAATCCTTATCCCTGGTCAATCATGATGTTGCTGATTGGTCCAGTTAAACCTCTGTGAGATTGCTGTGCACATTTGAACAGTGAGGTCATCGGCATTATGTATGCCAGCAGTCAAAATAAAACTCATTGCCGTTGAATCAGAACCAACTCAGCTGACCCCCAGTGGCTTTCAGAGGCCGGAGACTGCACAGGAGGAGGGTGCCCATCTTACTCATTAAGAGTCCAGCCACCAGAGTCGCCACTTTGAGCTATAATTCAGATGCTTACAGACGCCACCAGAGCTCCAAACTGTAGACCGAGGACATGGATGTGGATCTGGGGGTGTTGGCATCATCAGAGAATTACCAGTGTCCTTTTCAGGAGTCCTGGTAAAGCACTGATTGAGTACTCAGCTCCCAACTGAAAGCCTGGCATTTATTTAGGCATAAATGACAATTTCAAGATACTTTTCTCTCATTTTACTTTGAGACTTTGGAGTTGGATTATGCTTCCTAAAGGGTGGTACACCTTACCATTTGTAGCATGTATGGTGCATCTGTTGTTGTTAGGTGCCATCAAGTCGAGTGTGACTCATAGAGACCGTATGAACAAAAGACCTGAACCCTGTCCTGTCTTGTGCCATCCTCACACTTTCTGACACACAATAGCCCATTTCAACAGTCACCGCCTCAGTCCACTTGGTTGAGGGTCTTCCTCTCTCTCCTTTGGCAACCAAGGAATACTCTGGCTGCACATTCTCCAAGACATCTCTGTTCTTTTAGGAAGTTCAGTAATCTTCTCCAACACCGATGGTGTGTTTGTTGTTGTTGTTGATTGCCTTTCAGTTGAGCATGACTTATAGCTATCCTGTAAACAAAAGGCCTGAAGCCGCTCTACAACTATTGACATTTATCAGAGTTCATAGTTTGGAAGCAGGAGTGGCATCCACTTCCTCAACAATATGCCTCCAGAAATACTATGATGGTGTATTTAGATACTGTAAATTTAATACTTATTTAGCTTTAATGAATACATTTTTAAAATAAATTTCAAGATGATTTCTCTACCACTAAATCGGAAGTAGATACTCAGTTTTTACAAAGTGAACTGATACGGAAAAAGTTAAATAATAAAACAGATGATATGTGAACAAATCCAAAATAGTCATTATTGTAGTAAACTTGAGGAGCACTCACCCCAACCAAGGACAGTGAAACTCAGCTCTTCAGTATTTCATTATTTGTGAAGTGTTTATCACGGTGATGGCAGACCTGACTGAGAATGCTGGCTAGTCCGAGAGCCTCTGTCATTCAGAGGCTGCTTGAGGTTCACGACTCCAGGACCTGGCACACCAGAAGGTTGAGTTGGGGCAAGGCTTTTCATCTCTGTGGAATTTTGGGTTTCCAAATTTATCACTGTTAGGGTCCCAAGTTGACTTGGAACACATAAATATCTATGTTCAAGTTGTGTTTCAAACACATTGATATTTGAAATAGGACAGAATGTTCATGGTATGTTTTTGTGGATATGCAGTTGAATATTAAGAAAACAAATACCTCCTCACACATTGTTTTTAGCAAATGCTAGTTTTTTCGTGAATGTGCCTATACTAGCAGGATTGCAAGAATTCATGAAACCAGTAGCCACGCAGGCCAGTCTGAGGTCTGATGCTGTATTGTATCCTTCACTCGGCTAAGGTTTGAGTCTCCATCTTGCTTTCCCTTCCTGCTCCCTTTACTCTGTATCTCCCTACCTCTTCTAGAAGACGACTGGTGAATGGTGATTGCTGAGCCCAGAGGTGATAGAACTGGGGGTACTTCAACAGCTGTCCAAGATACAGGAGACAGTAATGGGACAGAGCTAGAAAACCCCCATTGTTGCATTGAAATATTACATAAAATAGACACTGGAAGGCAGTTTGGCATTTCTTCCAAAAGCTGAACACAAATTAAATATGATCCATCTATTCCACTGCTTGGAATGTACCCTGAGAAAATTAGAATTAAGCCCCAAGTGGAGACTGGTATTCATAGCAGCATTTTACTTACCATTGCAAGGACATGGAAATGGCCCAAATGTCCAACCACAATCAAATGGATTGAGAAATTGTATAGTCACACGATGGAATGCCATACAGCACCCAGAAACTGATTTTGTAAATCACTACCTAACTTGGGAGGGACTGGAGAGCATTATGCTGAATGAACTATCTCAATCCCATAAGGACAGATACTGTGTAAGACTGCTATTGTAGAATGTGTATGAGGATCCAAGGGGAGGAGGGTGGGAGCAGAGTGGTGACGATGAGTGGGGCGTGGGGGAAGATTAATCATAGGGTCATACAGTTTGATGGGTGGAGGGAGGTATGGGTAAAGGAAATGGGAAAGCTGATGTGAGAATGTATATGAATTTTGAAGGTAAACGAGTACAAAATAATTTTTATAAAAACACAATGTACAGAAATGATTGTATAAAACAAAATACATTGATGAAACAATGTGTATGCTGATTATATGAAAATTGTGATATAAAGGAAGAATATTTTTTTAAATGGGGGAAAATAGACTCAAAATTATAATGTGAAAGACACAGAGTTCAGAAAACAAGGGAAGAACACACTTGGCATTTTTCAAGCCAAGGAACTAAAGAAAAGTCTTAAGTTGTGATATGAAATATTCTATAGGTAAAGATGACATTAGGTTGAGGATGAGTCAAATTGAGTATGACTCATAGAGACCTTGTGAACAGATCTGAGCGCTGTCCTATCCTGTACCATCCTCACTGTGTCTGACATACTTACTTACACCTATAGCAGCTATCACCATCTCAGTCCATTTCATTGAAAATCTTAACGTCTTTTGCCAACCCTCTACCTTTCCATTCCTGATGTTCCTCTCCAAGAAAAAGCCTCTCTCTTTTTTTTTTTTTTTTCTGGCACAGGGCTAGGTATCATTTTATTTTGGTATAATTAGCACCATATTAGATGGAGAAGAGATTGAGGTTGTTAACAATTCCAGCTTACTCCGAACCACAATAAACACTCTTGAAAAAGCCTCTCTTAAGAACATGCATATCCACTTCCTAAACAACCTGCCTCTGGAAACTATGAACTTTGATAAGTGTCAATAGTTATAAAAAGGGTTCAGACCTTTCGTTCATAGGATCGCTATGAGTCATGTTCTACTCAAAGGCAATAACAACATGCCCAAAGTATGTGAGAAGCTTTGTCATCATTGATAAAGATGTAGAAAGCATCAAAAGAAGGTGGAAAAAATACTTAAGAGTCACTGTACCAAAATTGTCTTGACATTCAACCGTCTTAACAGGTAGTATATGATCAAGAACCAGTGATCATGAAGAAAGAAACAAGTTTCACTGAAGGCATTGGTGAAAAACAAGCTTCCAGGAATTGACAGAATCCCAACTGCAGTATGCCAATAAATGCATGCAGTGCTGCAGAAATTAGGAAGTGTGTTAGCAGCAGCCATCGATGGCTATTAACCAGGTATTGTGGGTGTCACTGCTGTTTGGCTGGACCACGTGGGACCCCTAGAGCTCAAGCAGAAGAGAGTGAGACAGCTGGAGCTCAAGTGAGGTGGCAGACCCAGTTCTCGAAGGGAACACCAAGGCTTCCTGATTTTCCATTCAGGTACTTCGTGGGAAATCACTGCTGTTTGACCTGAGGAACAAATATACAGGTCCTTTACAAAACACTGCCATACTCTTGGTGACAGTATAGTTACAGTGACTCAACATCTACTAAGAAAAGACATAATGTCAAGAAAGCAGCAGTCTGCCTCAGTTATCATGGGAAAAAACCCCAACAAACCAAAATAACCCATTTCTTTAAAAAAACAGACCCTATGAAGAACCCAGATAGAACCAGAAGAAATATATTGATGTGGAGTTAATGTAAACAGCTACAGAAGAGGATGCAAATGATGGAAGAAACAAGAATGTACCCCAGGTACATCAGTCCAGAAGAACTATATTGGTGAGAAGCAACTTGAACAGGTATGGAAGAAAATGCAAAAGATGGAAGAAAGAATTGATAGAGTAGATAGAGGTACAAGAACTTTAAAAATCATCACAAGACAAAGACGGTACAGCCAATGCAGTACTAGAAATAACGGAAGCACCTGAAAATGAAATATAGACTATTTTTTTTCTTTTATTGGGAAAAACATATTGGGGTTACAAGGAGGTGAGTGTTGGGGGCA
>NW_006399752.1:28902960-28904574 GCF_000299155.1 Elephantulus edwardii
GGGGCCGAGGGCAGCCCATCCCAAGCAGGGCAACACCCCCCAGGACCTGGCTGGTATATTCCCCCTCCAATTGCCCCTACCCCACTCTGGTCCCTTCGCCTGACTGAGGACTCTCTGGTCAGGGATAGTGTCTCCAATTCCAGCACTGTCACTTTTACCCCCCACCCCCCATAAGTGGTCATATTATATTTTGAAGTACGTGTCACTGCCCTCCCCGTTTATATATGATAAAGGGAACCTGAGAATTGTGAACGGACTCCCCCCAGGTCTAACCATCTTTTGGCAGAAGCATTCAACAGAACAAAATATGTGGTGCATTTAGGATGTTGGTCCTCTTGTGCATGCTGCCACTGTTAAGGTCATCGGACTCACAGTGACTTTCAGCAATCCATTGTATAGGTAATCATCTTCTATGGCCTGTCCAAGGAAACCCAAACCTGCAGATGGCGGGCATGCATCCCACCCCCCACCTCTTACACAGGCGGCCAGCAGGGCGTGCACCCCCCTCAGCGTGGGCAGCCGTTGGGGTTGCCCCCCCACCCCGCTGCACGGGCCCTCTTGTGCGGGCGGCCGGCGGGCATCCACTTCCCCCGCTGCCGCCATCCTGGCTCCAAGAATTCTCTCCAGTACAAGTCCACCTTGCGGCAGTGTGGTGGCTTCACTGTACCAGTCTTGAGGAGGACCGGTGCCCAGCATCTATCCTGGGTAAGGGAATCCATTGGTTCCGGCTGTGGAAGCCTCATGGAGCTGCAGTGGCTGTGTGGCGCAGCGCGGACTCTGTGGGACGGGGTTGGGAGCCACGAGACTCACCCATTCCTCCTTGGGAATTCTTGAATTCCTGTTGTTGAGCCTCGATCTTCACTGAGGGCCAGTCATCAACTGTTTAAGTGTTCAATTATCAATAAGCTGAAGTCTGTAGAAAGCCATAATGGCCCTGCTTTAAGTGGTTTGCTGCTCCTGCAGCTCACCACGCTGTCTCTGCCTCTGCCACCATCTTGGATCCAAAATATAGACTATTAAGACAGAAATGGCAGAAGTGTCCAACATGCTGATAGCACAGAAAAGTAGAACTGAGAGATGGAATAGAGTCAATGAGTTGGAGGACAAGAGCCTGACTGAAGACATACCTGAAAGAAAATCTGAGATGAGACATAAAGAAAATGAAGAAAACATTAGAATCATTTGGGAGACATAAAACAGAATGACATACATTTGGTTGGAATTCCACAACAGGGGAGTGACAGAGATTTCACTGAGAAAATAGTGAAAGAGTACTGGAAGAAAACTTGCCAGGTATTTTGAAGAATTGGGAAATCCACATTCAAGAAGCACAGTGAACGCCAAATAGACTAGACCCAAAAAAGAAAAGATATAGTAAAATTCTCCAAATTAGATGATAAGGATAGAATTCTGTAAGCACAAGAAAAACAGTTACCTACAAAAGGGAAACACTTAGATTAATTCTAATTTCTCAGCAGAAACCATGCAAGCTAAAAGACAATGGGATGACATATACAGAAAGTTGAAAGAAAACAATTGCCAACCAAGAATCCTATACCCAGCAAAGCTCTCCATCAACTATGAAGGAGAAATTAGATCCTTTGCAGAAAAGAA
>NW_006399752.1:28905074-28906474 GCF_000299155.1 Elephantulus edwardii
CTAAACAAAGATGCAGAAGACCCAACTTGACCTAGATGTATTTAGGGAACTGCACCCAAATAAAAATTTCTTCTCAAATTCACATGGTTTATTCTCCAGAATCGATCACATATTAGAGCACAAAGCAAGTCTCAACAAATTAAAAAAAAACATTGAAATAATACGAAGTATCTTCTCAGATCACAGTGTCATAAAAGTAGAAATTAACCACAGGAGCATAAAGCTTGCCAAATCATCCCTGTTGAAGCTACATAACTCTTCTAGAACATGATTGGGTTACAAAAGAATGAAATTACAAATTTCCTTGAAACAGGTGAAAATATACCAAAACCTCTGGGATATAGCTAAGACAGTCCTCAGGGAGCAGTTTATAGCAATAGACACACACATAAAAAAAGAAGAAAGAAAATCCATGATCTAACGCAACACCTGTATCATCTAGAAGATGAACAACAATTGAATCCTACAGCCTCTAGAAGAAAAGAAATTATCATAACAAGAGCTGAAATCAATGAGATGGGGGGGAAAAAAACCCAATTAAAATAATAAGACCAGGAGCTGATTTTTCTAAAGAGTCAGTAAAATTGACAAACCACTGACAAACTTCACAAAAGAAAAGGAAGACACAGATAACTTGATTAAGAAATGATAGAGGTGACATAACAAAACCAGAGGAAATGAAATCGATAATATCAAAATACTATGAAAAGCTGTGTTGTTTGTTGCTAAGTGCCATCAAGTCATAGTAGATGACTCATAAAGACTCTATGAACAAAGACCTGAACAATTGTATAACTTTAATTGTTTCTCCAAGTTCATAGAGTTTCCAGAAGCAAACTCTTTTGGAAGTGAATATCACTCCTGCTTCCAAATGAAAAGCTATATTTTGATAAATTTGAAAACCTAGAGGAAATGGACAAATTCCTTGAAACTTAGACTCTACTTAGATTGACAAGGACAGATATAGAACTTGAACCATCACAAAAAAGGAAATGGAGAAGGTCATAAAAAAGACTTCCTCATAAGGAAAGTCCTGGACGAGATGGTTTCACAGTTGAATTCTACCAAACTGGACTGCCCAGTCCCAGAGGTGTGCAGTTCAAATCCACCAGATGCTTTGCTGGAGAAGGAGGGACAATCTCTTCCTGTACCTGTCAGGTCTAATTTGATGGTGTAAACACACACACACACACACACACACACACACCCCCAACAAACTGGATTGCCACCTGCAGAAAGCTGAAACAGGATCTGCATCTCACATCATACACAAAAATCATCTCAAGGTAATAAGTTGTTGTTATGTGCCGTTGAGTCGCTTGCGACTCATAGTGACCCTATGTACAACAGCCCTAAACTCTGCTCTGTCCTGTGCCAATCGCACTGTCTCTGACACTCCC
>NW_006399752.1:28910779-28932760 GCF_000299155.1 Elephantulus edwardii
AATCCTTCTTCCTAGTCTGTCTCAATCTTTAAATATATATAATAGTATCTGACAGACAAGTGTTCCACAGAAAAGAGCAGATGAAAGACAATTGCATAGCAGCATTATTCACCATCGCAAGAACATGGAAACAGCCCAGATGTCCCACCACAACGAATGGATTGAGAAGTTGTATTACATTCACACAATGGAATACTATGCGGCACACAGGAGCAATGCTTTTGCTGAGTGAATTGCTCAGTCCCACAAGGACAAATACTGTATAAAACCATTATTGTAGAATGAGTATGAGGATCCAAGGTGGGGGTGTGGAAATGGAAGGTTGAGGATGAGGGGTAGGGTGTTAATTGCACAGTTTGATGGTTGGATGCGGTGAAGGAAATGGGAGGGATATTTTGTAAAAAAACAATGTATTCAAACTTTGTAAATAGGAGTAATTAATAAAAAAGAAATTAGAAAGACCTCCACTGGCCATTTGACTGGAAGTGTACCATATTTGGGCCCATTCCAAAGAAATGTGATCCAAAAGAATGTGACAATATCATTAATATCACACACAAGCAAAATTATGCTGAAGAGAATGGAAAACTTACATCAACAGGGAACTCATACAGAGTCAAGCCAGCTTCAGGAGAAATGTGGAGTGAGGGATGTCATTGCTAAAGACAGAGACACTGACAGATACAGTCTTTAGAATAGATTACACCTTAACAACAATAACAACACCCCCCCAAACAAAACCAAACCACCAATCCTTACAACAGAACCGATAGCACAGTGATGAATGGAGGAAAAGTGGACCTTGTTTGTCAAGGATTTCATTTTACTTAGATGCACCATGCCCATGAGCAGCAGTCAAGAAATCAAACAAGGCATTGCATTAGACACAGTAAAAGAGCTTCCTAAAGGGTTGAGAAACAATATCTTGAACTTCAATGTTGCAAGTGACAGGATAATATTCATACACATACATGCAAGTCCACTGAATAACACTATCATTCAAATGCATGCACCAACAACTAGAGCCAAAGAGGAGGAAATATAGTCCTACAAACTTTTGCAGTCAGAAATCAACCGAACATGGAATCAAGATGCATTAATAATAATGGGTGACTGGAAAGCAAAAGTTGGGAACAGAGAAGAGGGATTATCTGCAAAACAGGGACTTGGTGACAGAAATGAAGCTGGAGATAGAATGATAAAATTTTGTACAATCAACTATTTATTGCAAATACTTTTTATAAGAAACTTAAATGCAGCATATATACATGGATTTCACCTTACGGTATGCACTGGAATCAGATGGATTACATCTGTGGAAAGAATCACTGAAGAAACTCAGTATCTGCTGTGAAAACCAAGTGAGGTGCTAATTGTGGAACAAACCACCAACTATTCATATGCAAATTCAAGCTGTAGTTAAAATGAAATCAGATCCACAGGAAGCAAAATTTGACCTTGAGTCTATCCCACTCCAATTTCAAAACCATCTCAGGAACAGGTTTGAAGCCTTGAATACAAATGAGTGAAGACCAGGTGAGGTGTGGGAGGATATCAAGAATACCATCCAGGAAGAGTGCAAAAGTTCATTACAAAGAGGAGGAAGAAAAGACCAAGATGGATGTCTGATGAGGTTCTAAATACTTCAACAGAGTGCTGAGAAGCCAAAGCAAAGGGAAGAAATTAAGGAGCTGAACAGAAGATTTCAAAGGGCAGCATTGGAAGACAAAATAAAAGTCTTATATTGAAATGTACAAAGAGCTGGAGTTAGAAAATCAAAAGGGCTAAACTTGCTCGGCATTTCTTAAGCTGAAGGACTTGAAGAAGAAATTCAAGCCTCGAGTTGCTTAAGTACTTAAGGGTGCATTGGGCAACATATGAAATAATCCAAGAATCATTAAAGAAGATGGAAGGAGTACACAGTTTGTACCAAAAGGAATTGGCTGACACAGAAGAATTGAATGAAATGGCTTATAAGCAAAAGCCTGTGGTGATGAAGGAAGAAGTTAAAGGCACTCAGAAAGAATTGGCAAAAAACAAGGCCCTGGGAATTGACAGCATACCAGTTGACATATTTCAACAGACTCTGCCCTGAATGTGTTAACCAAGGTGTGTCAAGAAATCTGGAGGACAACCCCTCAGCCAACAGACTGGAAGAAATCTATTTGTTCCCATTCCAGAGAAAGGTGATCCGATAGAGTGGGGAAATTATTAAACAATGTCTTTAATATCACATTCAAGCAAGAGTCTGCTGAAAAATACTGAACAACTGGAGCAGCACATCAACAGAGACCTGTCAGATGTGCACGCTGGGCTTAGAAGAGGTCGTGGTACTAGGGATATTATACCTAATGTTAGATGGAACTTGACTGAGAGCAGACAGTACCAGAGTAATGTCTATCTGTGTTTCATTGATTATGCAAAGGAATATGACTGTGGCTGATTCTGAGAAGAATGAGAAACCCAGAACACTTGATTGTGCTTATACGAAACCTATACATGCACCAGGAGGCAGTAGTCAGAACACAGCAGGGAAACACTACGTGGTTCAAAATTGAGAAGGGTGTATGCCAGGAATGTGTCCTATCTCCATATCTTTTCAATATATATGCAGAACAGATCATCTGGGAGTCTGGTCTCTGAGAAGGAATGTGGCATCAGGATTGGAGGAAGACTCATCAAGAACATGCATTATGTAGATGACAGAACCCTGCTTGCTGGAACTGAGGAGGCCCTGAAGCACTTGCTGCAGATGGTCAAGGACTGCAGCCTTCAATATGGATTGAAGCTCAACATCAAGAAAACAAAGATTGTCACCACTGGGCTGAGTGACAGCATCATGATAAATGGCGAAGAGACTTTGATTGTTAACAGCTTTAGTTTGCTTGGCTCCACAATCCACACTCTTGGTACCAGCAACCAGGAAATTAAAAGATGAATTACATTGGTAAAGTCTGCTGTCAGAGACCTCTCCAGAGTACTGAAGGGCAAACATGTCAGTCTGGAGACTAAGGTGTACTTGACTTCAGGCCATATTGTTTGCAGTTAATATGCATCAAAAAACTGGACAATGACTAGAGATGATAGAAGGAGAACGGATGTTTTTGAGCAGTGGTGCTGGAGAACAGTATTAAATATACCACGGACTCCTAGGAAAACAAACAGGTTTGTCCCAGATAGAGTGAAACCAGGCTGCTCTTTGGAGGTAAGGATTCTGAAACTTCGTCTGACATACTTTGGGTATATTGCAAGGAGGGACCAGTCAGTCCTTGGAGTGGAACATCATGCTTGGGACGGTGGAGGAACAGCACAAGAGAGGAAGACCCTGGATGAGATGAATTGATTTAGTGATTGGGGCAATGGGGATTGGTATTTCAGAGACAAGGTTGGCACAGGATAGAAAAGGCTTCAGAGATGTTGTATGTAAGGTTACTTTGAGTCGCAAGCGACTTGTCAGCATATAAAAACAAAGGATTGAAAACAAAACAAAACAAAAAAAACAAAAACAAAGGATTGAGAAGAAAAGACGTTATGTTGAGGGCTAAGATGTGTCAGACCCAAGTCATGATATTTTAATCACATGTGGAAACGAAGACTGAAGAAGAATCAATGCTTTTGTGTTGTGGTATTGGGAAGAGTATTGACTATACCACGGGGTTATAAAAGAATGAACACAGCTGGATTGAAATGAGATAAACTAGGATCCTCCGTAGAGATGAAGATGTCAAGACTACATCTCTGTTGAACATGGATTAGGACATCCTGATAGAGACGTGCTTGGTAGAAAGTCAATGGAAAAATAAGGAAAAGGAAGCCCCTCAACAGAAGGCATTGGTGCACTTGCAACAGTGGGTTCAATCATGGCAATGATGAAGAGAATGACACAGGAGTGGGCAGCGCTTTGGTGTGTGGTGTGTAGGGCCACTGTGAGTCAGGACCACCTCTGCGTTCCCTCCCAACATTAAGACCCAAGCTGCATAGCAGTTCGTGGTAGGAGTGTGTGGTTGTGTGAATGGAGTTACATGTTGTTAAATGGTCGATTACTGGCAATTACATCCACTAGAATCAAATGCCCCAGAAAGGTCATGGTCATTAAACCTTGTAGGGGGCACTTCTGACATATGGCTGCTGGGGGCCAACAGCTCGCTTGTTTCATTTTGTCTGCACATGCAGAGTTTCTGGTGGTGCAAGTGGGTAACACGTACTGCCTGCTGACACAAAGGTTGGAGATGCTGTCCACTGGGGCATGTGGGGGAAAGGCCTGGCAGGCTGAACTCTCTTGAAAAGTGGTATATGTGTCCACGCCAGCATGTGGGGTTGCCACAGACCAAAACAGAAGCAATCCCGATAGGTTTTCTCTATCTCTGTATACGTATTTGAATATTTTATGCTTGTATTATCTTTAAAATCTTGTTTTTTAATGCTTTATTGTTCTGATTTTCAGGATGTATCTATAAAATATGGTCATTGTAGAAAATTTAGAACATACGGCAAAATGTCCAGAGAAAACCAAGCTGTAATGCTTCTTCAACGGGCAACCACTTTGCAACATTTTTCTCAAGTCTAGTTTTTTCATTTTGCATCTTAGGATAATTGTATTATTCTTTGATCTCGAAGTATGAGCATGGTTTTGTATTCTTCTTTTTAAAGCTAACCTTATGCCTGAAGAAAGCCTTTCTGATTTCCAAAATGGACTGGATTTGAACGCCAGCATGAGAGAATAGTCCAGGGGGTGTGTGGACTTAGTTCACTATCTGCTGTTGTCACAGAGCCCCGAAGCACGGTGGGGCTGTGATGTTTTCCTTCTGGGTGTGTGTCATCCCCTGCCTGGGGTCTGCTCTGGGACACTCAGTTTATTTCCATGACTGGGATGTTGCACATAATGTTTGTCCACATGTGTGCATTTCCTTCCGTTTTCAAAAGAGACTCACCAAGGGATGTCTGTGAAAGGGGATGTTCTGTGTCTTATCAGATGGGTTTTCAAAGTTTCTCAGTTAACACGGCAGATGAGATCCTGCTGCACATTTTTGTCATCTGTGTATATTACAGATTTTGAAAAATCTTAACAATTTCCAGGCAACCTGCGTCTAGTCCTGGTTTGATGGTGTGTGCTGTTGATGGACTTCTGTCATGCTTATTGCTGTCTTGTTTATTTTAGTTGATATTTTATTCTTCAGGAGTCTTAGGTTTTATAGCTTTAGTTTCCTGATCATGATCCACTGATGACTGTACTTGTTGATTTAACCTCATGCGGAGGGCACAGGGTTGGGCAGCATTTTGCTTTGTTACAGGTGAGGTTGTATCAGAACAGAATTGAGGTAACGACAACAACAACTATCTCTCGGCCTTTTCGCTTGTGATTTTGTTACTGCTTTAAAATATTTCCCATTTAGAAGTCAGAAACATTTACCATGGCCTCTTCCAGCCTTCATAAAGATGCTTCCCTTTTTTGATTCACAATTTATCCTTCATTGAAAATACACAAAACACACACACACACACACACACACACACACACACACACACACAAGAAAATACAACAAAACTTTCACATGTACAACCCAGCGATGATCTTCTTCGGGTTGTAAAGCCGACCCCTGCCCTTTCCCAGATCATCCCCCGACACTCCCAGGAAGGCACTCTGCTTCCTCCTCTTCTCATCTAACCTTTCAAGTTGCTGCTGTCCGTTGGATTCTGTGCAGATGGATCATAAAGGTAGACAATGTTTACTAATTAAGCCAGACTTCTCCCCCTTCAAAGCTGAGATATTTCAAGTTGGAAACAATGAATCTGTCCAACTTACCACTTTCTTTGTCAAGCAATAACTCACATTTTGCCCTATTTATATTATGAAAAAAATTAATTTTATAAATAATGGTAAATATATGAGACTGAGATAATATAAATTCTGCTGGTGAGTCAGCTTCTTCTTAGCAACCCTGGAGGACATACACCTGTCCTGGAGGGCCTCCACGGAAGGACGTACACCTGTCTCACACGGTCTCCACGGGAGGACATACACCTGTCCTGGAGGGCCTCCACGGAAGGACGTACACCTGTCCTGGAGGGTCTCCAAGAGAGGATGTACACCTGTCTCACAGGGTCTCCTGGGGGAAATCTTTACAGAAGCAGGTTGCTTCACCTTTTCCCCATGGGGCATCTGGTAGATTTGAACTGCCACCCTTTTGGTCAGCAGCTTCACATGCCATAACCCTGTGGCTGGATAACAGGCCGTTTCAGCAGTCCTCACGTGTATCTGCTCAGTGGTGGTAATGCGTTTGTCACGTGCATCACTGCTCTGAATCCCCAGCGTTTCCATCCCCCTCGTGGGGGTAGCTCTGGGGGCTAGCCCTGGGGACGCTGAGCTGCTAATGGAGAGGCCACGCCTCCAGCGGTCCAGGACCACCGGGCACGCCCTGGGGGAAGTGTCTCCCATTCTGGGGCTCGGCCTCCTTGCAAGCCCTGTGTGCCCACCTCTCCTCCCACCCTTTGGTCTCCACACACGTCTGTTCTAGAAACATCATAGAAGCTGCTTCCTGTTTTTTCGTTTCTGTTGAGAACATACACCGTCTGCACAGCTGATGGGCATTGTCGGAGCCGGGCAGCCGTCTCACGTGCCCGCTCGGAGTCCTTCCTCCCTCACTGACGCAGACCTGCTGGCCCTGAAGTGCTCATCTGCTCTTCTGAGTTGCTGTTGTCGATTGGATCCCATGGAAGTGTTACCAGAACGTGAGACCCGAGCCACGCCATTGTCCTCTCAGCTAGAAGAGAAGCTGTGCAGCTGGCCTTGACCATGGGGACCAGGTGTCCGAGGCTGTGACTCACAGCTGGGAGATGCCCGTCTGTGTGGTGGTGCGGTGAGTCTTGTGGCCACAGCCACAAAGTGGAAAGAAAGTGGGTCCTTACACGTGGGTTCCTCTGCAGGTCATGGTGCTGGGGTGCGGCGTGCAGGCTGCGGGGTGCCAGCCAGGACCTGTGTCTGCTTTTCTGCAGTCTGTGTTCCTGCTGTGATCAGCTTTGTGGGGGAGGGCTCCCCATTTCCTTCGTTCTCAACCCCACACTCTCATGTCACCCGAGCAGCCTCCCGGGTCCCCTGTGCCACTGTTCAGAGCTGTTCAGCGGCAGGACGGGTCCAGGGCACGGGTTCTGACAGGTTGTCTGGGGCAGAGGACAGTGACTATCACCGCCCTGGGTGTAGATGGGTCACAGCGGGGCCTTCATGCTCTGGGGAGGTCAGTACCCACCCCGCCCCATCCCAGACAGGGGTTCCTGCTGCCTCTGCTCTCACTGAGGGTCTCATGAGCTGGTGCTGTGAGGACAGTGTGAGTCCTGAACCCCTTTAGGCTTAGACCTCAGCTACCCCTGGGCCTGGGCCCCAGACCCCCAGGCCTCAGTGTCCAGCCCTGGTCCTTGGCCTGCATCTCAGTGTGTAGCTGTGCTGGCAGGCCCTCTGGGAACCCGGGCGCCTAGGCCAACTCGGCCCCAGCCAGCCTCCCCGGGGTCTGGTTGTGCCCATGGGGCAGGTGGCTGAACTGTCTCCTGGCATCAGTAACAACAACACTGGAGTGTGTCCCAGTGCCGTGGGGCGTGGGCTGAATGGGAAACCGGCTGGGTGGACGGACCAAGGGTGCGGTCACCTCACAGGCTTTCTCCCTGTAATCATCTGGTCTTCGCTGGTCCCATGTGAAAGCAGCACCCTGCACAATGGGGCCCCCACAAAGGAGCCGATGTCACCAGAGGCCCCCGCCGCCCTCCGTTGTGTGTAGGTATTAGAAAGCATCAGGGCCTGTCTCAGTGCCACCAAGACAAATGTCCCCTGGTGTTGTCCTGGGCCCCACTGCGTCTAGCCTATTTGCGCAGCTGTGACAAAGCGAGGCTGTCTGCACGGGGACCAGCACCCAAGACCTAGGAGGGCCCCCCTGAGCCAGGCCTAGTGCCTCCAGGCCAGCAGTCGGTGTCAGCACAGGGCAGTCACCTCCCTGGACATGGGCTTTGTTGAGGGGCTGCTTTCTTCCAAGGAGCAATTGGGGTGCTGAGTGCTAGTGTGCTCTTGTTACCTGAGAGGTCAGCGGTTCGATTCCACCAGCCACTGGAGAGAAGGCTGAGCGGTCTCCCCGGTGCTTTGCAGCCTCAGAGCCTCAGTGGACCACCCATCCATCAGCTGAGCCAAAACGGGATTTCTGGGGTTCCAGCCTGAGGCATGGGAGGAGGCAGTCTGTTCCCCCCAGAGCTGGAGGCCCGGCCTGTCCCCCCACCTGTCTGGTGGGCATAAGAGCACAGAGCATCGTTTGCCGTCACTAATTCTGCTTTGCCTCATTGCTGGGGCTTTGCTGTTTGTAATTAGCTGTCTGAGTTGGCTCTTAAATTTTAATAGCCAGTTGAAGCGATGTTGTAGCCGAGTTCCAGATCTAAATGGCATCCAGTCCATTAACAAAGTTGGTTAAAAGGCTATTAGAACGAAAGCTGGTATATGGTGCTTCACACTCGTGTGTCTGCAGCGGGTCTATTGCCTCCCCCAGTCTCCCCGCAGCCCTACTCCCGTGGGGTGGGTCACTGAGCAACAAGATCCTGCCGGCGAGGGGCCGGGTCCCTGGGCATCAGGACTCCACCGCCGAGGGTCAGTCCCTGGGTGTCAGGACCCACCACTGAGGGGCAGGGTCCCCGAGCATCAGGACCCCACCACCGAGGGGCCAGTCCTGAAGCCCCCTGACACCCACAGGCTCACCGCTGCCCCTCTTCCAGGGCTTGCCTTTGTCTCCTTGAGGGTAGTGATATTCCGACTTAAAATCAACTTTTTTAAAAAAAAATCAACACTTTTTGAGAAGTAAGTAAGTGCAATGATGTTTCCTCTACTTCAGCTGATCAGAATTACTAGCAAAGCCATCTGAGGTGCCTTTTTGTGGAACTGTCATCTTGCTGGGTTTGTAGAACATTCCGCCAGATGTTTAGGGGAGAGATTCCCGTAGGTCAGGTGACACCTGGCTTCTGCAGCCTGATGTCCTGCTGTCACTTCAGAGCCTGGTCCGCGGTGACTGCCCTCCTTCTGTGAACCTGCCCTCCCACATGAGCGTGGGCGGCATCCACTTCTGAAATCATGCACTGTCTGAGAGGTGTGATTTGTGACATGGGCTGTTACACTCAGGTGACGTTTCTTCTCTGGGTCACTTGAGCAGGAGGAGGATGAGAAGAGGACAGGGCCAGCATGTCCTATCATGAGACCCCACTGAGGGGTCCCCAGTGCCAGTAGCAGCTTGCCACCCCAACTCTGCCTCAATCTGCTGGTATCCTGTTTGGAAATAAACACTTTTTCTACTTTAAAACAGATTAAAAAAACCAAAAACCAAACAACCCTCTGCCTGATGGCTTTTCCTATTTCCCTGCTAGAAACTCTTAGTGTTGTTTTGTGCCATCTGGTCAGAGCCGACCCATAGCCGCCCCTCCAGCGGGTTTTCAGTGTAAGTCACAGGGGAGGAAATCTCTGATCGTTCTCCTGTGGAGCAGCTGGTAGATCCGAACCGTGTGCATTTGGGTTGGCAGCTCAGCGCCTTACCATGAGCAAAAGCAATTTGATCTCACAATTTAAAGCAGCACTCGGGGCGGAGCTCTGTCCACTCCCTTGTCGCCCAGAGGTTACCCAGTGGGATCGCTGCCACCACTTGTAGTCTTTAGTGCTGTCTGTTTTTCATGCCCTGGCACTTGACGGGTGGGATGAGGGTGCAGACCCCCAGTGGCCCCCACTTTCATCATCACTCAGTTTCCGTTAAAGCAGCAGCCCTGTTTCCACGCTGCCTCTCACTGGTTTCTCCAGCCAGTGGTCCAAAGGGTGAGGCCCTGTCCGTGACTGTGTGGCCTCAGCGACAAAGGTGACCAGTTCATGCGTCTCAGCAGAGGGCCAGCGTGCCGAGGGCAGGAACCATGGGAGAGGGTGGAAGGCCATTCCCTCGGTTAGAGGCAGACTTGTTAGGTGATTAAAAATGCATTTGTATCTAATTTGCTCTTGATAAAAATAGAACTGGCTTTGTAAACCTGGTCACAAACTCGGGGAGGTTGGGCTGGACAGCCTCGCCTGAGGCAGGCTGCAGATGGGACCAGGCTGCTGTGGCTTTTTCAGGGATTCTGAGCTGCAGGGGACGCCTTTCATGAGCTGACCACAGTCTGCACTGGAGCCCCCGCCCCCGGCCCGCTCCTCTGCCCCTTTATCCGTTTAACTGTGTGAAGAAATGCTCACATTCTGAATAAGCAATAAACAAGATGCAGAAGTCAAGGAAACCGGAAGGTCTTGATCAAGGACCTCCAAGAAAGCTAGACAGAGACTCTTCCTCTTCACGTGCTGTATTTAAGACCCCAGACTCCATGGCAGGGCTGTGAACGAGCCTTTCTTCAGTCCCGGCTCTCACTCGCCCTCAGCTCTCCTGGCTGGTGAATCTGAAGAGACTCGGCTGACCGTCCGTTTCTAGGGTTTCTAAGGCAGTACATGGCAGGGGAGGGGATTGCCCAGCTTTCTTCCCGAGCAGCTGCTGGGGGATTTGAACTGCCGAAGAGGGGCGGCCTGTGGTTCACAGCGCAGCTCCCTTCAGACTCGGGCAGCAGAGCTCCAGCCCTCCTGCAGGGGCTCCTCCCGTACCTCACGGTCTCCTCTGTCCCTTCCCCAGGACTGGC
The DNA here is from genome assembly GCF_000299155.1 of Elephantulus edwardii. Lineage (NCBI taxonomy): Eukaryota > Metazoa > Chordata > Mammalia > Macroscelidea > Macroscelididae > Elephantulus > Elephantulus edwardii. Next base: position 28,921,439 of record NW_006399752.1, read on the forward strand.
TCACCGTTCCTGGTCTGTTGTGGCCCTTTCGCTGGGTGAGTGCACCCTCTGAGGGATTCTTCAGGTCAAGATGGGGGTGGGAGTGTTCCCAGGTCTTGTAAAATCCGCCCTGCCCTTCGCGTTGACGGATGGTTTGCCTCAGGATGGAAGATGTGAAATGCTGTCCAGAGTTCCGAAGGTGCACTCCCCTCTGTGTTCCAATAATGGTGCTGAGATAATGTAAGGCATTCTGATTTCCTGTCTCTTGAATGAGGACTGGTATTTTTCTGCCTTTTCTAGAACTTTCCAGAATGTAAGGAGCCCTGGTGGCACAGTAGTTTAAGCACTCAAAGGTAACAAAGGCTGGCAGTTGTAGCTGACCTTTGATCAAAAATTTTCATTGTAACTAATGAGTGTGATTTTTATAAGAATAAACCCAAAAATTTTAGGGAAAAACCCCAACATAAACTCCCCTAACTCACAGTGCCCCTCCATCAGGTCTGCAAAGATCAAAGCTCTGTAGAATCAGGCTGCTCCAACCACTGCCCCACCGGAAGCCAACCACCTCATGTTACAGAGGAGAATCGGCACAGAAGTAGACTCCTGCAGCTACAAGGTGGCTGGTCAGCTACACTGAAGGTGGAATGTCTGTTAGCCACTGGGAGTGAACTGAGAAACAATGAAAGTTAGGCAAGTGTTCAGGTCTTTTGTTCATAAGGTCGCTATGAGTCATCTACAACTCGATGGTGCTTAACAAGAAGAACACCACCAACATAGAGAGAGCTCTGGTGGATAGAAAGTGATGCTACCAAGTCAAAGGTGGGTGATTTTAATTGTTTTTGGTCAAACATTGTTCTAATTGATATAGTCCTGGCCTGTCCATTTGCTGTACAGAGGTAACTCGTGTTTGCTGTGACACTGATGTGTCAAAGGTGATAATGGTCACCCATGGTGGACAGTGTTTGGTGGAGCTCCCCGATTAAAACAAGCTTCGAAGCAGGAATGGCATCCACTTCCGTAATAGCTTGCCTCTAGAAACTCTGTGAACTTGGAGAAACGATATAAGTTATACAAGCGTTCAGGGCTTTCATTCATAGGGTCTACGACTCAGCAGCACTTAACAACAACAACAACGTGAGGTGGTGTCAGTTAAGGTCTAAGGTGTGCCTGTTTCAGATCATGGTCTTTTCAATCACTTGCTATGCATCTGAGAGCTGGACGATGAATAAGGAAGACAGAAGAATAACTGATTACTTTGAACTGTGGTTTTAGAGTAGAACACTGTCTATCCCATGACGTGGTAAAAGAACAGATAAGTCAGAGCAGGTGCAGCTGGAGTGCTCCGTAGAGGCAACGATGGTGACCTGACAGCTCGTGTTCTCTGGGCATGTTGCTAGGAAAGACTGTTCTTCATAGAGGGACATCATGCTTGGAAAAATAGAGGGATGAGAGAGGAAGACCCTCAACCAGGGGGATTGAAGCAGTGTCTGTAACAATGGGCTTGAGTGTGTCAGAGACTGCGGGGCTGGCACAGGATAGGACAGGTTCACGTCCGCTGTTCGTTGGGTCACTAGGAGTGGTACTCGACACCTAACAACAGCAACACATGAAGCTGACGTGCATTAGAATCAACATAATGATAACTCAGCCACAAAAATGTGTGAAACATATTAATTCTTTACCACTAAATGCTAGGTTTGCTAGTAACTATTTTGCTAATAGCTGTGGTTTTAGAAATATATTAGATTCTATTTTTCACAAGAGAAAATATTTAAATAATTTCTTTTAAAATTATTGATAAATATGAGTTGTGATTTGTATTTTCTCTTAATTTTAAATTAATAGTGCTTATAAGGAAATGATCTTTTAAAAAGTTTATGAAAAATATTTTTTCTTTTTTGTTATACATTTTAGATGACGGTATATGTATGTTTTATGTACTTAAAATCATTGCATTAGAAAAATCTTTAGATAATTACTGACACCTGAACTAAAATTTTCATTGTAGCTAATGAGTGTGATTTTTATAGAAATAAACCCAAAAATTTTATGGGAAAAACCCAACATTAAACCCTTCTAACTCATAGTGCCCCTCAAGTATGTCTGCAAAGCTGCACATGGTAGTGGGGGGAACCATCCACCTTCTTCCCAGTGGGGGGGCTTGTGGACAAAACCCACCAGGACTCACAGCCTTTGGGGTATCAGTCCTCGGAGCTATGGACGATTCTGCTCCCTCAGTAGAGATTACAGCCCGAATCCTGGGGGGCAGACCTGTGCTGTCCCTCAGAGTCTCCTGGAGCCAGAACCAACCCCACTACTGTTTGAGTTTCCTCTTAATGTCCTCAGCTTTTACCCACTGGGGAGCTCTGGTGGCTCAGTGGTAGGACTTGTGTCACCACCCAAGGGCGCGAGGTTCTCCAGTCCACCGGAAGTCTCTTCCCAAGCGATGCACTGTCTCTGATCCCCTGTGGAGGGCTAGTGGGAGGTTGGCCTCAGCTCACTGGTGTGTAACAATAACAACAGGCTTTCTGGTGTTTCTTTTCGGTCAGGAAAATGCCTTTCAGTCCTGGGAGTTTTCTTGAAAGTCTTTGTGGACCATTTCTTCCCTTTCATTCCCTCGTTCTCTCTGGATTTTCCGGCATTGGGTGTTGGGAGCCATGGACTGGCCTCTCAGCCTTCTCCCTTCCCCTACCCCGACTTCCTTCCTTCCTACGCTCCATTTCCCCCTCCACTCTGTTTTCTGGGAGATCCTGCAGTGTTCTCATACAATTTCTACCATAATAGTTTAATTTCTAGTACCTCTTGACATCGTTGCTTCTCCGTGTTCTGGAAAGGTCCCTGACAGCAGATTTACCTAAGGCAATTTATCTTTTGATTTCCTGACTGCTGGTTCCAAGAGTGTTGATTGTGGAGCTGAACAAACTGTAACTGTTAACAAATCAATTTCATCTCCATCTATCATGGTGCTGCCAATTGGCCCAGTGATGAGAATCTTTGTCTTCTCGATGTTGAGCTTCAATGCATATTGAAGACTACAGTCCCTCACCTTGTGCAGCAAGAGCTTCAGATCTGCCCCACTTTCGGCAAGCAAGGTGTGTCATCTGCCTAATGTAGGTTATTGATGAGTCTTCCTCCAATTCTGATGCCACATTCTTCCTCATAAAAGCCGGCCTCTCGAATTATCTGTTCTGCATATAGATTGAAAAGATATGGAGACAGGGCACGTCCCCGACACACTCCTTTCCTGATTTTAAACCATACAGTGTTTCCTTGCTCTGTTCTGAGGACTGCTTCCTCATCCAAGTATAGGTTTTGCATAAGCACAATCGAGTGTTCTGGGATTCCCATTCTCCTCAAGTTTAACAACAATTTGTTGTGATCCACAGTCAAATGCTTTTGCATAGTCAATGAAATATGTCTCTGGTACTCTCTGATTTCTGCCAAGATCCATCTGACATTGGCGATGATGTCTCTAGTGCCATGACCTTTCTAAACCCAGCTTGTATTTCTGGTAGTTTTTTTTGCCAATGTACTGTTCCAGTCATTTCTGGATGTAGTTATACAGTTGAATTTTGTATTCTATATCATTGCCAGATGCACTTATTACTCTGGGAGGATTTGTTTTGGTCAATTCTGTGGGTTGCCTTGTGGGTAGAGAGTTGTCCTGCTGACCCAAAGGCAGGCAGGTCGAATCCACTTGCTGCTCCATGGAAAACGATGGGCAGCCTCCTCCCGTACCATTTACAGCCTCTGAAGACCTCGGATGATCAGCTCTGAGTCAATTCGGACTGCATGACAGTGAGTGGTTTTGCTTCTTGTTGTAGGTCGCTGTGTATACACAACCATGTCAACTGCAAATAGAGACAGATTTACCACTTCCTTTCTAACCCGTACACCTTTTCCTTTGCCTGCCTTATTGTATTTTTCTAGGTCTTTTTGTACTGTGCTGAGTGAAAGTGGGGGAGCGGATCTTTGCCTTGTTCTGATCTCAAGTAGAAATCCTCCAGTTTCCCCCCATTATGTATTATGTCAGCTGTCTGTTTCTGTAGAAAGTATTTATCAAGTTGAGGTAATCCTCTGTTCATATGTTACTGATTAAAAATTGTTTTTAAGTAAGGGATATGATATGTCTTTTGGAAGTGCTAGAATTAGTCCATTTTTCAACTTTAGATTTTCTCATGATAGGTGATTTTTCCTTTCTTGCTAACATTATGAAGATAGCTTGGAATCCTACCATCAGAAATTTTGCTTCTGGATAACGGCTATAAAATTCATTCATAAAATAAAGTAGTAGACGTCAAAAAGATATAATTAGTATAGCCACAATATGTATTCTAAGTGCTTTTAGCATATCTAAGCAAATATTGGAGGATTCTGTGGGGAAGAACGTGAATGTGATAAAAGTCAGCTCACTGCAATTTGCAGACAAAATCTCACCTGTCAGGCTTGACCTAACGTGCCTTTTCAGAATGCTTTTAGCATCAGGAGGACAGGTGACTTAATCATAAAATTAAAATGTGCTGATCTGACCACAGTGATTGCGTTCAGAAGTTGTAGACTAATCTGTTACCAGGGACATTCCAGGTGATAAGATTGTAAGAGATCATGGAACATGAGCAGCTCTTGCCGTTTCTTTCCTGGAACAAGCGTGGTTTCTCGTGGTCAGTGGCCCAGGAGCATGGATGCTGTATCGTGTCAAAAAACAAACTAACACATAACAACAACAACAACAATATGAATGCAACACACTGTAAAGGTTTTATTATATGAAAATCAATTAAAAAAATATTTCAAAAGAAAAAAAAAACAAAACAAAAAACACAAAATAAGTAGCAGCTCTGGCCCATAGCTACCCCACATCGTTTTTTCTGAGGCTGTAAATTATTATTTTTTTTAACTGTTGCAAAAAGCTTTGTTGTTTCCATTTGGTCAAGGCTTGGGCTAGGGGTTTCTGGGTGGGAGGAAGAAGCTGGCTGCTGATGGCAGGGGGATGCAGAGGTCCCCCCTGCAGGTTCCCACCCGCCCCTGGTCATGCTTGAGGGTGAGTTGCTTGAAGAGATACTTGCCCAGTCCAGCCTGGGGGCCGCCCAATCTTCTAATGTTGGTCGGATGGTCACCCATCTTCTTCAGCAGGTTCACTTCCTCATCCAGGAAGTGGTTCTCCAGAAAATCACAGAGATGGGGGTCTGTGTGGGCGGAACCCAGGTGTGCAGATCTGAAGGGCCTGCGTCAGGTTCTTCTCCAAGGCCAGCGCTGCTTCCATGGTGGCCAGCGTTTCACCCCGCTCATCCTGGGGTGGCTTCTGTGTATCTTGGAAGAGGACATGGCTGCCACGCTGGTTTTGCACCCTCACACTTCTCCTTCGCCAACTCATGGAAGACACATCTCACTCCTTCCAGGGCCACATGGTCACGGTCAAAATAAAAACCCAGAGAGAGGTAGGTATGGGAGGCCCACATGTGCTGGGTGACCAGACAGTTGGCCCGGCCTCCACTTTGATGGAATAATTCTGATGGATCTGAAAGCTTGTAGTTGGTCGAGGATTTGGGGCTAACAAAAAACAGTGTTAGCTGTTCCCCCAAATAGGAAATGGCTAAGAAGGTGGTCCTGGGGTTACACCCGGAGATGAAGTTGGAGGGTAGTCAGAGGCTGGGGGAGGGGAGTCCCCAGGTCTGTTTCATCCAAACTCTGTTGAAGAGACAGATCCACGGAACCGCTGGGGAGCTCGAGGCTGTAAATCTTAATGGGAAGGGACTGTCCCTTTTTCTCCCACAGAGGAAGCAGCCCAATACTTAACCTCCTGTGCCACCAGAGCCACATGTCAGGTCTGAACAGGTGAGACATTTGAGGTGCTGAGTGAGAAAACGCCCTTTAGTCTGTTGGCTTCTGCTGCCACTTCTCCTTTTGTTTCTCATCTAAAACGTCAACTTTATCCACGCCCCTGGAGGCAGCAGCCAAGAAATTGAAAGCCGCTTTGGGGAAAATCTGCCCCAAGGACCTCTTTAAAGTGCTGAAGAGCAAGGATGTCAGTTTAAAGACCAAGGTGCTCCTGATTCAAGCCACGGCCTTTATAATGGATTCATAATCATGTAATAATTGGACGGTGAGTAAGGATGGCAGATGAAGAACTGATGCTTTTGAATTGTGGTGTTGGAGAAGAACCCTGAATATCCCACGGACGGCCAAGAGAACAGCTTTGTCCTGGGGATGTGCAACCCGGGTGCTTCTTAGCGGGAAGGGTGGTGAAGCTCCACCTTCTCTACTCTGAGCAGATTGTTGGGAAAGTCTGGTTCGTGGATAAAGAAGCCATGCTTGGAAAATCAGAGGGTCAGTGAAAGAGGGACACCCTCCATGAGATGGACTGACACAGTGCTGCAGCGACGGCCTTGAACGAGTGCGGACGGTGCCGATTGGGCAAGATGTTGATCCGTGGTTTATAAGGTCACTATCAGTCGTAGTCGACTTAATGGTACCTAATAACCTAGGAGGTTTTGTTCTGAAGAGTGATTATTACCTGCTGAGTGCAGAGATCGTTGTCTGAACAAAACTACCATGTCGTCTTAGAATTTATGTTTACAAAGGGCTCTGGACACACTCAGACTCCATGAAAATAAATAATTAAAAGAATGGTCAAGATCAGTGTGGCCCTCAGCCTAGCACAAACAAAGCTGTGTGAACCCGCTGCAGCCACATCTGTTGTGATTCGTGGTGTCTCCATAGGACGGAGCACAAAAGGACCTGTGTTCAGCCGGGAAATCAGTGACCAGGAAATCCGTGCCATTGCCGGGTGGTGGTGCGCCAGACGTGCTTTGTGCCTTCTCTTCATGCAGTGAACATTTCATAATAAAAAAGGGGTTACAGTTATTAAACAACATGACTCTCCTCAGTAACCTTGGGCACCAGTATGGTTGCCTCCCAGACACCCCTGAGCATTCATGTGACCTCAATAGGAGGAAAGCCACCGGCTCCCTGTGGAGCCAGCAGCCGGGGTTCGCTCAGAGCTGAGGAGGAGTTCGCGTGGAGGGTGCGTCGTCCATCCCTGCAGGACTGGGCTCCGCAGCTGGGCACAGCCGGTGCCCGGCCTGGTAAGGCCCGCTCACACCTGAGTCCTGTCTGAGCTGTGGTGAGAGCTCCCTCCACGCCCTGTGTCCCCAAGCAGCCCTTGGCCCTCAGGCTGTCCTCATCAGCATAGGCCTGGTACCGAGCGCAGGGCCTGGCGTGTGGCTTGTGGGGCGATCAGCATTTGTTGAATGAACGACGACTCGTTGGAAGATGAGGAAAACAAGGAATGAGACTGGCTTGCCAAGTGTTTATGTTAAGAAAGAACCATTATGGTGGCCTAGTGGCAAGAAACTGAGCTACAATCCTGAAGCTGTACGGTTTGAATCCACCAGATGTTCTACTGGAGAAGGAGGGGCAATCTCCTCCTGTGCCAGTGGGATCTGACTCGATGGTAACAACAAGGGGAAAAAAGAGCATAAACAACAACACTCGGGCAGCTGGAGGTGCCTGCAAAGGAGTGTGAACAGGAAGGACAAGGGTCAGAGCCCCTGCCTCTTCTGTGGGAGCAAAGGCAGGAAACCCGGGCTGTCTAATCAGGGGGTGCAGCAGAGGTCAGTGTGGACCAGTGTTTGAAAAGCACCCCTGAGGAGGGGGGAGGGTGCAGGACAGGCAGGGGGCTACGAAGGACAGACTGTGCCCAGAGTGGCACCCCCAGCACTGCACCTGGGATACTGCTGCTGTGTGGGGTCTTAGGACCTCTGTGTGAAACAGCCTCTTAGCAACAATTCCATCTTGTGTATGTGACCAAGGCTTCCTAACAACCCTGCCACCGATGCTTTGAGAAGTCATATGACTTGTCCAGAGCCACTAGCTAGAGACAGATGGAAGCCGCGTGGGAGTCGGTCGGGCTCCAGAACCACCCTCTGTGCCCTGACCTATGCCCTGACCCTGGGTGCCCTGACCCTTGGTGCCCTGACCCTCGGCGCCCTGACCCTCGGTGCCCTGACCCTTGGTGCCCTGACCCTCGGCGCCCTGACCGTCAGTGCCCTGACCCTCGGTGCTCTGACCCTCTGTGCCGTGACCCTCTGTGCTGTGACCTGCGCCCTGACCCTTGATGCCCTGACCCTCGATGCCCTGACTCTCGGCACCCTCACCCTCAGCGCCCTCACCCTCTGCCCCATGTCCCTCTGCAGCTCCATGTCTGAAGAACATGATGGAACCTCTTCATGTCCTCCCAGATGTCCTCAGCCCCAGCCGGGCTTGGGGACCCAAGCGGCTGGAGGTGTTCTGCCTGTGGTCACCACAGAGTGGATGCGCATTATACACTGAGCACTGACCCTGAAGCCTCCTCTTGCAAACAGCAGACGCTGCTGCAGTGCACATCTGTGGACACAGCCTGGCACAGCGGTGGACTGATAAGGGCGAGGGGTGTGAGGGCTGGACAGTGCCCAGAAGGAGATGGCACTGGTGTCTCCCAGGCTCATGAACCAGAAGTCAAAAGGGTGACCACTGGTGCCGGGTGTTCACAGTCTCTGTGTGGTATGGATGCAAAGCCATGAATTCACTAGTAGCCCGTGGAGCACCGTCTCGTGGCCTCCGTGGCCTGGGTGGGCCTTCTCTGTCAGCAGCTCCTTGGTGCAGGCCTGAGGTCGGGGGAGGGGGACTCGAATACAAACACCATCTCTTCACAGCGCTGCTGTGTTCTCAGATGCTGGCCGGTGGGGTCTGATGCACAGTGACCCTAGAGGGCAGAGTGAAACTGTTCCCTAGGGATTCTGAGATGGAAATCTTGGAGCAGATCCAGGTCTTTTCTCAGAAATACAGACACTTTTGGAAGCACTTGGTCCCTCTCTTCAGGTGTTGGGTCCAGAAATGAAGACAGACACCTTCTACCTAGAGCCCAGGATGAGCCCTGCACCGCCCACGGCTTCTGATTCCTTCTCTCTCCTCTCTCTGCACCTCTGTTTTCCTCCACCTCTGTCCTCACACACTCTCTCCCCATCTCTCTCTGTGTCTCGTTTCTCTCCATCTTCCTGCCTCTTCCTTTTCTCTCTCTGTCTCTTGTCCTAGTTCTCGGTCTTTGTTTGGAAAGTCAGCCCTAGATCTAGAAATAAATGAACATGTGGAAGGGCAGGGTTCTCCTCTCGATTCACAGATCCTCTGTCTTCAGAGGAGCCTGGCAACGGTGAACAAAGCCTGGGAACCACTGACGGGGCAGTAATTGACATCAATTAGAAGATTTTCCATATGGCAGAAGTTGTGTTCAATGCGTGTGGAGTTGGGGAGCACTTTTCCCTCTGCTTTTTTCCTCCTAATCCAGGGCTACTTCTAAAACTCACGGTTTCAAAGCCAGCAAGTTCTTATTCCAAGTCATTAAAATGTTGTCCTAATTCATCTTCTCCCGGGACGTCCTTCCAATAGCTGTTAGCTAGGAAGTGTTAGCGTTGACACAAGAGTCTCACAGGAACTTTCCCCACAACACAGAATGAGAAAACTGTGGCTAAAGTTACCCAAAAATACAGTCTGTGGATTTTTTTTAAAACTTCTGGAAATGCCTCAGAATTAGGTAAGTTGCAGAGCATTTATTTATATTTGAGTTCCAGATAAATAATAGGTCTCTAATATTGCTTTTTCGCATCAGCACGATTAAATGTTCTGGGATTCCCATTCTTCTCAGAGTCAGCCACAGTTTGTTATGATCCACACAGCCTTTGCATAATCAATGAAACACAGATAGACATTCTTCTGGTATTCCCTGCTTTCAGCTAAGATCCATGTAACATCACCTACAATACCCCTAGTACCACGACCCCTTCTAAACCCAGCCTGGACTTCTGGCAGTTCTCTGCTGATGTACTGTTCCAGTCATTTTCGGATAATCTTCAGTAGAATCTTGCTTGCATGTGAAATCAATGATATTGTTCTGTAGTTTCATTCAGTTGGGTCACCCTTCTTTGGAATGGAAACAAATATAGATCTCTTCCAGTCAGTTGGCCAAGTGGTTGTTCTCCAGATTTCTTGGCACAACTTGGTGAGCACATCCAGGGCAGCATCTGTTAGCTGAAATATGTCGATTGGTATACCATCTATTCTTGGAGCCTTACTTTTTGCTATTTCCTTCAAAGCAGCTTGAACTTCTTCCTTCATCACCATAGGCTCTTGCTCATATGTTATTTCATTAAATTCTTCCATGTCTGCCAATTCCTTTTGATACAATGACTCAGTATATTCCTTGCATCTTCTTTTAATACTTCCTGGATCATTTAATATTCTGCCTAAAGCATCCTTGATTATAGCAACTCGAGGTTTGAATTTGTTCTTCAGTTCTTGAGCTTAAGAAATGGTGAGCGAGTTTGGCCCTTTCGATTTTTTGACTCCATCTCCTCACACATTTCATTTAATCGTGTTAATGCAAAATCTATACTTGGACCAGGAGGCAGTCGTCAGAACAGAGTAGGGTAACACTGCATGGTTCAAAACTGAGAAGGGTGTACGCCAGGGATGTGTCCTGTCTACATACATTTTTAACCTGTATGCAGAGCAGATTATCTGGGAGGCTGGGCTCTATGAGGAGAATTGTGGCATCAGGATTGGTGGAAGTTCTATTAACAATCTGTGTTATGCAGATGACACATCACTGCTTGCTGAAACCGAGGAGGACCTCATGCACTTGCTGCAGAGGGTGAAGAACTGCCGCCTTCAGTATGGACTGAGGCTCAATATCAAGAAGACAAAGATTCTCACCACTGGACCAATCAGTAGCATCAGGATGGATGGCAAAGAGATTGAGATCGTTCACAGCTTCAGTTTGCTCGGCTCCCCGGTCAACATTCTTGGCACCAGCAGTCAGGAAATAAAAAAATGTATTGCGATGGGAAAGTCTGCGGTTAGGGACTCAAGAGCAATGGTGTCTCTCTGGAGACTAAGGTGTGCCTGATACAGGCCATGGTCTTTGCAATCACTTGTTATGCATCAGAGAGCTGGGCAATGACTAGGGAGGACAGAAGGAGAATTGACGCCTTTGAGCTGTGGTGCTGCAGAAGAGTATTGAATGTACCCTGGACTGCCAAGAAACAAACAGATTCATCCTGGAGAGGGCTAAACCAAGCTACTCCTTGGAGGCAAGGATTCTGGGGCTTTATCTGACATACTTTGGGCATGTTGGAAGGAGGGACAGGTCCTTGGAGAGAGACATCATGCTTGGGACGGTGGAGGGACAGTGCAGGAGGGGAAGGCCCTCTTTGAGGTGGATTGATTCAGTGACTGGGGTAATCAGGATGGGTGTGTCAGAGGCAGTGAGATTGGCACAGGATAGAGCAGGGTTTAGGGCTGTTGTACATA
>NW_006399752.1:28936130-28947234 GCF_000299155.1 Elephantulus edwardii
GGATGCTTTTGAGCTGTGGTGCTGGAGAAGAGTACTGAATGTACCATGGACTTCCAGGAAAACAAACAGATTCATCTTGGATAAGGTTAAACCAAGTTACTCCTTGGAGGCAAGGATTCTGGGGCTTCGTCTGACATACTTTGGACATGTTGTCAGGAGGGACTGGTCCTTGGATAGGGACATCATGCTGGGCAGAGTGGAGGGACAGCGCAGGAGGGGAAGGCCCTCTTATGAGGTGGATTGATTCAGTGACTGGGGTAATTGGGATGGGTGTGTCGGGGGCGGTGCCGTTGGCGCAGGATAGAGCAGGGTTTAGGGCTGTTGTGCATAGGGTCGCTATGAGTCGCAAATGACTCGACGGCACATAACAACAACAAAGCAACATGCCTGAAGTACGTGAGGCAAAGCCTCATCACTCTTGCCTCCAAAGAGCACTCTGAGACATGTCCGTTGGTTCTCTTGACCGTCCACAGGCTGGTCAGTGCCCTTCGCCATCACCAGTTGACCGGGCAGCAGATATTCCTGTTTTCTCATCTGTCAATCTGCCTGAAATACAGCAGCTGCTCATCCTGGGGCTCTGGTGGCATCGTCTGTAAGCAGGTGCACTGCTAACCTCAAGATTGTTTCTCTCTGGAAGTTCGAATCCACCAGCCACTCTCAGGGAGACATATGGACAATTTTGGGGCAATTTAGCTATGAGTCAGTTCAGACTCGATGGCAGTGAGCAAGTGAGTGAGTGAGTGAATGAATGAATGAGTGAGCGAGTGAGTGAATGAATGAATGGGTGTGTGAATGAATGAAAGTGACAGTAAGAGACTGACTGAGTGAATGAATGAGTGAGTGAATGAATGAGTGAGTGAATGAATGAATGGATGAGTGAGTGAGTGAGCCCCCCTTACACAGGAAGAGCCAGTGCTCAGGCGCACCCCTGTGCAAACAGCTGAACAGCGGGGCCCTGACTGTCCCCAGCACATCACTTGGGAGTCAGCAAGGTACCCACAGAATGCTGAAGTTGAATGGTGGTTGTTTTCTCCTGAGAACACTGTGGGGTCCCCAGAGCCCCCTCCACAAGGAAAGGCCCTCAGTATCAGTGAGCCTCTTCCTGTCGCTGGACAAAGCCTTTCTCTGTGGAGCGTGAGGGCAATGCCAGCCCCCACAGGCCCCCGGGGGGACGGAGGGCCACCCAGCATCCAGCCCACGATTCCCTTCTGTCTCTTGTCTGTGGCAGCAACAGAAAGCTTGGTGCTGAGGCCCCTTACCTGTGGGATGCTGGGACCACCCTCCCCCGTTGACCTTGGTCGTTGTCACACGTGCTTGTTGGACAGCACCCATGAGGCTCTGGGTGAGCGGAAAGCCTGGTAGATGGACCCCTAGCCCTTGGTGACTCCCCACAGACTCTGCCCATTGCAGAGCGGCTTCCTGAGCCCTGGGTGGGGGGCTGTGTGGGCTCTGTTCTCACTGAATCCCTGTGACACCTGAGACGTGCCCTGTGGGAGAACTGATGGCCCCAGGGCTGAGGCCTTGCTTCATAGGGTTCTTTGTTCATTCCATGGCCTTTGAATCTGGCCACCACAAGGGTCCACACATCTGGGCCCCAAGCTCACTTGTTAACAGATGCTGAGCTGAGGCCTAGGGTAAGTGGGGGTGGCCGGGGTCAGGGCTGGATCTGCAGAGGTGCTCCCTGGAAAAGGATGAGCCTTGGAGGCTGCGGAGGGCGTGAGGGTTTCTCCATCAGACAGAGGGAGGCCCTTGGGAATCTGGTGCTTGTTCAGGACCTGGTCCTGCCTCAGGCTGGGCGTCAGCTTTGCTGCCCACCACTGTACCACATACCAGGCTCCCAGGCCCCGCCACTCACCACATCCTTCTCTAAGCTCTCTCATCAGCCAGCAGTGGTGGTTGGAATTATCCCCCTGGACAGATGAAGACATAAAGGTGCTAAGAGACACTCAGGGAAGTATCCAAGGCCACCTAGGATCTTCAGTTGAGTCCCTGGAAGCAGACCCTGAGTCAGAGGGCAGTCTCGGGCAGGGACAGCAGTGGGTCATTCTGGGCTGGGGAAAGTTTCTCTGATCCCCAGTTTAAAGACTTCTGTGCATCTGCCAAGTCCTGGCATTTTCAGTTTGTACTCATGTGAAAGTTGGGCAAGAAATAAGGGAGAGCAGAGAAGAACTGGTGCCTATGATGGTGTTGACCGAGTTTACGGAATATCCCAGGGACTGTCAAAAGTCCCAACACGCCTGTCTCAGAGGCAGAGCAACCAGGCTGCTCCTTAGAGGCGAGGATGGTGGGACTTCACCTCTCCACTTTGGCTTGTTGTCTGGAGGCTCCAGTTCTTGGAGGAAGATGGGATTCCGGGGAAAGTCGAGGGTCAACAAAAGACAGGACGACTCTCAGTGAGGTGAGTTGACACAGTGGCTGCAAAGGGAGCTTGTGTGTGGCGGGGATGGCGCGTGGCGGGGATCGTGCAGAGCAGGGATCGCACGGGTGGTGCAGGAGGGAGCACGTTCTCCGTCTGCTGTTCCTAAGGTCATCATCCTGAGTCAGAGGTGACTCAAAAGCTCCTACCAACAACAGCAAAAGTTGCTTTAGTGTAACTGTCCCACGAGGAACAGTGTCCAGCTACCAATGTGGCCTCACTGACCACCATGCAGACTTGGCTTTGCCAGGTGACCCCATCCACCTGTGGCACACCACTGCCCCAGGGGTGCCGGGATGAAGACCACGAGATGGTGAAGGGGCCGGTGAGCTGAGACGTGGTCACAAGGAGGCCTCAGCCCCTCCGAGGGCAGCTTGGAGCTGGATGGTGCCCAGGGAGGTCCTTGTGGACAGGAAGCTGAGCCTCCATGCTCCGTCCCCAAGTGACCAGGCAGTCGATGCAGCTGTGTTACATGGAGCAGCTCTGTTACATGGAGAAGTCCTGAGAGCAGGGAATGAGCATAAAATGTGCCAAGACATGAAGCCTGCCTGATTTTGCAAGGAGGTGTCAGCTTGGCAGGGACTAGGCACCCCTGGAACTGCCCTAGGCCTGGGCTTTGAGGGCTTACACCCATCCTGAGGGCAAGCTGCTCCAGCAATGCCCTGTTCCCATTGAACCTTCTGCCTTTGGGTTGACAGCCCAGCTTCTAATACCAGCATTGCTAATGACTAGTTCTGCTGACAGAATTGTTGTTCTTAGGTGCTGTCGAGTCAAGTATGACTCATAGTGACCCGATGAACAACAGATCTGGACCCTGGCCTGTCCTGTGCCATCTTCACACTTCCTGATACACTAGAGCCTGTTGTGGCAGTCACCATGTCAGTCCACCTTGTCGAGGGTCTTCCTCTCCTTCGCTGACCCTCCACCCTTCCCAGCATCATGTCCCTCTCCATGAAATAGCCTCTCCTAGCAACATGCCCAGAGGATGTGAGGTGAAGCTCCGTCATTCTTGCCTCCAAAGAGCATTCCGGCTGCACCCTCTCCAAGACACATCTGTTCCTTCTCTTGGCCTTTTATGGGATATTCATTTCTTTTCTCCAACACCACAGCTCAAAGGCATAAATTCCTCTTCTGTCATCCTTATTTATTGTCCAGGTCTCAGGTGCATAGTAAGTTATCGAAAAGGCCATGGATGGCTTGAATCCGATGCACATTAGTCTTCAAATGGACATCATTACTCCTAAATAATTTGGAGAGGTCCCTAACTGCAGATATTCCCAGTGCCATGCATCTCATTTCCTGACTGCTGGTACCAAGGGTGTTAATGGTGGATCCAAGTAAAATGAAGTTGTTGACAGTTCCAGTCTCTTCTCCATCCATCAAAATGTGCCCATCAGTCCAGTAGTAAGAATCTTTGTTTTCTTGATGTTGAAATGCAATCCATACTGAAGGCTGCATTCCTTGATCTTCTGTAACAAGTGCTTCAAGTTCTCCTCACTTTCAGCCAGCAAGGTTGTGTCATCTGCATAATGCAGGTTATTGATGAATCGCCCTCTGATCCTGATGCCACATTCTTCTGCATAGAGTCCAGCTTCTCAAACAATTTGTCCAGCATATGGATTGAATAGGATGGAGAAAGAATACAACTCCAATGCACTCCCTTCCTAATTTTAAACCATGCCGTGCTCCCTGCTCCGTTCACATGACAGCCTCCTGCTCCAGTTTCTCATGAAAGTGTTCATTGTTGCAGTCACCGTGTAGCTGTTTCTCCTCGTCTTTTAGTGACTTCCCTCTGGCTTTACCTCTAATACTATACCTATGTGCATTCCTTTATTGCTCAGGGAGTTTTTGAAGGCTTGTTACTTCAGAAGTGAATGGCCAATCCTGTCTCCCAGTCTGTTTTAATCTGGAGGCTGAAACGTATCTACTCTGGATGACTCTTCTGGCATTGGAAATACTGGTGGCATAGCTTACAGCATCACAGTACACCATGAGTTCCCCTAGTACAGCAGACAGACAGGCAAGTGCCACTACTAGACGAACAAGCATGTGCACAGCTATGCTGATAGAGAGCGGGTGCCAGTCTCTGGCATAGCCCTCTTCTCCATCAGGACAGAGGATCACCTTCCAGGAGCTGGGAAGTGTAAGGAGCGATGAGTCAGCAGTCTCCGTCTTCCATCACTGGTGACCCAGCAGCAGAATTCTTGCCTTCCATGCAGGAGCCTCTGGTTCGATTCCTGGCTGATGTACCTCACTCTCAGCCACCACCTGCCCGACAGTGGAGGTGTGTGTTCCTGTACAGGTGATTGGGGAGCTTTGAGACTACAGCATATTAGAGAGAAAGGTCTGGTGACCACTGAGAATCAGCCGGAGTAAACCGTCCAGCCCTCAGCCAGCCGTTGGACACTGTGTGCAGGGTCTCTGTGAGTTGAGGCCTGGCTCCCTGGCACTGAGCAGCACCAGGCAGACCTGGCCGTCGGTGGATCTGCTTCCTGAGCTTTGCCTTAGCTGTGCTTTCACCTTGCACGTCTGCACAGGGTGTGGCTTGGTGAGCAGGGCCTGGGCCCCACAGGTGGACAGATGCAGGGGAGCTCCCCTGTCCCAGCATCTCAGACCTCTCAGGAGGGAAGCACGAGCTGTGAGGGAACACCACCCTGTGGTGTGGGGACCAGGTGCTGACGGCCCCACCCGTGCAAGTCTCAATGGACTTGGAAAACGTCTCTAATGTCAGTGACATCTGTCAAAAGAACCACCAAGCCCCCATATTCAGTCTCAGATGCCCAAGTGTAGGCCTCAAAGCTTGGGACGCCCATGAAGTGCCACTGGACCCTGCTGACCAACAGAGACATCCCCCCATTAGGGAAGTGAGGGACAGGGGAGGGGAAGGGCCGGGAGAGACAGTCAAGTCAATGTCATCGCGCCTTTCTGTGCCCATGAAGTCCAAGAGCCCATGGAACTTACTATGCTGGGTGTCTGCTCATGGGCTGTTGTGGTGCTAAGAAACCCATTCATGCCGTAAAAAAGAAAGGTTACAAAAGATGCACGTTGATAGGAAATATATTGCTGGAAATAAAAAAGAGAGGAGATGAATAACATTCTGCATAATAGTGACAAAAAGAAAAATCGCCTTCAACTACAGTTACAGGTTGAGTTCATATTGGAGGTGCTTTGTAAGACTGATAAAAGACTTGTCCTATCCAGGAGAAAAAGAACTGCTGCACAGTGTTTGATGGAATACCAGTGGAGGTGTTTCAGTAAACAGACGCAGCCCTGGCCGCGCTCACTAGTCTGTGCTGAGAAATCTTATTCCAAAAGAAATTTGGAAGACAGCTCCCTGGCCAACTGACTGGAGAGATCCACATTTGTGCCCATTTCAAAAAACAATGATCCCACAGAATATGGAGATTATCGAAGTGTCATTAATATCACATACAAGAAAAATTGTGCTCAATAGTATTAAAAAAATGATTACAACAGCACATGACCAGGGAACTGCCAGGAATTCAAGCGGGATTCAGAAGATCCTGTGGAACAAAGGGTGTCAGTGCTGGTGGCAGACAGATCGCGGCTGAAGGCAGAGAATGCCAGAGCTGTGATTACTTGGATTTTATTGATTATGCAAAAGCCTTCGACTGTGTGAACGCTTGAGCCAGCTCCTCTGTTCACCAGACTCCCCTTAGCTGTGGTGGCCGTGGGTTCTGGGGTGGGGTTTTGAGGTACAGATGGCGGCTCTGGACAGGCGCTCCCCTCTGGCACAAAGCCCTGGGGATCCACGGGGGGTGGTCCTTTTCTCAGATGGCCTGCTTCCTGCTTTGGAGGCTGCATGGAAAATGCAGATCGCTTGTGCCCCACTAAATATCTTGCCACCAAGGAGAAGGACCGATCGGCAGAGCTGAAGGATGGCAAGAATTTGAACGCTTTGTGATGTAGTTGCCAAACGGAGGGTCAGCGGAAAGGAGGAAGACCCTCATTGTGATGAGCTGTGCAGTGGGCACAGCTGGGCCGTGGAGAAGGCGAGGACCGGGCAGTGTTGCCTTCTCCTGTGCGTGCTCTCGCCACAGGTGGAGACGGCCGTGACGGCATCTATCCACTGGTTAGGACCAGGCCAGAGCTGGCCTACCTGCCGGCGTCTTGTGAGTGAGCCACTGTCACTGTGCTTACATCTGAGCCCGTTGTCTGTAGCTGGATGCTGGTGGGACGTGCACGGCAGACAGTCAGCCCTCGAGGGGGCTTGGGTGGCGTCGTGTACCTTGAGGCTGCAGGATGGAACGTCTGTTGGTTCCCCATGGGGTGTCGGCACGGGCCTGGCACTCAAGACTATGCTCACAGAGCTTTGAGGGTGAAGATGGTGGACTCCCTGTGAACACGGGGACCTGGCTGTTGTCCTGTGTGTTTGCTGGCTGGCACCTCCGATGGTCACCAGTTAACTGAGGCTCATCTCAGGCCGCCGAAGTCACTCGGTCCCACAGCTGAGCAGAACTGAGCCTCCAGGGTGCTCCAGCACTGAGCCCTTGGGAACAGAGGGTGCTCCCCCGCTGAGCCTTTGGGAATAGAGGGTGCTCCACCGCTGAGAGCAGAACTGGTCCTCCAGAGTGCTCCAGCACTGAGCCCTCGGGAGTGGGGGTGCTCCACCGCTAAGCCTTCAGAAACAGAGGGTGCTCCCCCGCTGAGCCTTTGGGAACACATCAGCAAGCCTGTTGTCTCTCCTGCCTGTAGGAGGACTGGGACCTCTGAGTCTTCTCTTCTCAGCTGGGAATGTGACTGGTTTGCAGCACACAAGCTTGATCGGCTTTAATAATGCTTTTTTAAAGAGAATCGATGCCTTTCAATTGTGGTGTCTGTGAGGACTAGAGAACGTACCCCGGATGCTGGAAGAACAGGGGGAACCCGATGCTCGGGGAAGCGAGGATGGTGAGATGTGGTCTCCTGTGCTCGGACATGCTGTCAGGAAGGACTGTCCTGAGACGTGGGAAAGAGGAAGACCCTCAGTGGGCTGGACTGACAGCACTCACCACAGGTCCACGCCCAGCAGTGACCAGGACGTGCAGGGCTGAGCAGGGTCTGTCCTGTCATCTCTCCAGTCACTGGGAGCCCGAAGTGACTGAACAAAGTCACCCCTGGGGGGGTGGGGTGGAGAGGACTGAGTCTGAGGAAGTGCTCACTGTCAAGGTCACTCCTGAGAGAAGGGGGGGAGAAGACTGAGTCTGAGGAAGCACTCGCCGTGTCCGTGCACAATCACGTTCTCAATCTTCTAAGTTTGACCCCTCACCTCACAGACAAGAAAACTGAGGTTCAGATACGTTCAGATTTCTTGATATCACATTCAGATATCACTGGGCACGGAGCTGAGGAAGCCAGGCCACCCCAGGCTGTGGCCCTTCCTCACACGCCATGAGCTACCCCTCAGGCATCTGCTCCCTGGTTTGTTCCAACTCCTTCCCTCCCCACCTCCACCCCCCACCCCCCAGGGCAGAGTGGAACTTTTCCCTGGGGTTCCCATCTTACCAGATCAGCTGGTGGACTTAAACCCCTGCACCACCAGGGCTCTTAATTGGATCCCAACCCCTGTGTCAGTTCTATTATATAATAGTGGTGTTAAGCAGTATGTCCTTTTGTGACCGAGGTATTTCACTCAGGATAATGTCTTCCAGGCTCACCCATGTTATGTATGTAATGTTTTATGAGTTCATTGTTTTCAATGCTGTGTAATAGTCCATTGTATGAATGTACCATCATTTTTCTATCCATTTGTTTCTTGATGGGCACTTGCTTCCATCTCTTTGCTATTATGAATAATGCAGCCATAAACATGGGTGTGCAGACATCTGTTTGAGTCGCAGCTCTGGTTTCTTTAGGGTTTATTCCCAGTAGTGGGTTGGTTGGGTCAAATGGCATTTCTACATTCAGCTGTTTGAGAAAGTGCCAGACTGCCTTCCACACAGATGATACCATTCCTCCCAGTACGAATAAGAGTTCCAGTCTCCCCAAACCACTCCAGCATTTGTTGTGTGAAAGGCATCAATTCTCCAGTCTTCTGTATTCATTACCCAGCTCTCACACAAGACTATAGTTTGCAAAGTTACTTGTTAATTCATGTATTTGCATGTTCAGAATGCACTTACTGAGTGTCTGCTGTGTGTCTGGCCGTGTCTGCTGTGTGTCTGGCCCTCTCTGAGCGCTGAGTATGGGGAGTGCTCGGCTGGCCTGACCTACCCCCCTCCCCCCGCGGTGAGAGGAGCAGGCTACATATGAACAAACTAATAAAGATGAACCTCCGCAGTTCCAAGACCAGGATTGTTGTGGATTGCCTCTGAGTGGAGCACAACTCGTAGTGACCCTATGAACAAAAGGCCTGAAGCCCCTCTACAACTGTCGACAATTATCAAAGTTCACAGAGTTTCCAGAGGCGTGTTGTTTAGGAAGTGGAGGCCACTCCTGCTTCCAAAGGGAGATGGGTATTGTCAGAGAGGGGCTGGATCTCCAGGTCTCTGTATTTCTGCTCTGCTGCTGTTGTTGGGTGCTGTGGAGACAACCCTGACGCATAGGGACCCTGTGCCTGGCAGATCTGAGCCTTGCCCTGTGCTGTCCTCACGCTCAAGCCCATGTGGGACTCCCTGTGCTAACCCATCTCCTCAGACCCTGCCCTCTTCCTTACCGACTCTCTGCCTTTCCCCGCGGGAAGTTCTTTTCCAAGACTGGTCCCTTCTGACGACATCCCGGTATGAGGGATGAAGTTGCACCATCCTTTCCTCTAAGGAGCCTCCTGGTTGCACTTTCCTAGGACAGACCTGTTCTCTTCGCCGTCCTTGGGGTACTCAATACGCTACTCCCACAGCACAACTCAAAGGCATCGCTCTTCTGCCATCCTTGTTTGCTGTCCACCTTTCCGATGGATAGGAAGCAATAGAAAAGATCCTTCACTTCAGGATCTTTGGAGAAGCCCTGGCAGCAGATCCGCCCAGTGCAACAAGTCTTTGATTTCTTTTTTAAAAATTTTCTACTAGTTTATTTACAGAATTTGAATACATTGTTTCCAAGAACAATTCTTCCAATTTTCCTCACCTCCCCCATCAAATTGTACAACCTCATGATTAATCCCCCCCGCACATCCTCATCCCTCTGCTTCCAGCCTCTCCCACCCCTCCTGGATCCTTATACTCATTCTACAGTAATGGTTTTATACAATGTTTATCCTTTGGTATTGAGTTAGTTCACTGAGCATAATGCTCTCCAGTCCTTCCTAAGTTAGGTAATAATTTACAAAATCATTACTCCTGCGTGCTGGATTGTGTGACTGTACCATAATTTCTCAATCAATTAGTTTGTGGTTGGACATTTGGGCTGTTTCTATGTTCTTGTGATGGTGAATAACGCTGCTATGAAGATTGGCATACAAATCTCCGTTTGTGCCTCAGTTCTCACTTTGTCGGGGTATATTCCAAGTAGTGGAGTAGCTGGGTCGTATGCAATTTCTATGTTCAGCTTTTTGAGGAAGCGCCAAACTGCCTTCCACAATGGTTGTACTATTTTATAACCCCACCAACAATGTGTAAGAGTTTCTTTCTCAAAAAAATAAGAAAGAGTTCCTTTCTCACCACATCCTCTCCAACATCTATTACTTGCTGCCCGGTTAAACTTTGCTACTGCTACTGGAGTGAGATGATACCTCATTGTGGTTTTGATTTGTTATCTCTCTTTTTGCCAGTGATTTGGAGCATTTCTTCATGTGTCTGTTTGCCTTTGGAATGTCTTCCTCTGTGAAAATTCTTTTCATGTCTTTTGCCCATTTTGTAATTGGGTTTTCCATCATTTTCTTGTGGAGGCCCAGGAGTATTCTGTAAACTTTTGTTATAAGACTCTTGTCTGAGATGGTATTACCAAATGTTAGTTCCCAGTCTGTAGATTTTCTTTTCACTCTTTTAGAAAATGTTTTTTGATGCACACATGGATTTAATCTTTAGAAGGTCCCATGCATCAATTTTATCCTCTTCAGATTGTCCATTTCTGGTTGTATTTGGCAGTCTCTTTATGCCTTGGACTAGCACTTCTAAGCTTGATCCCAGTTCGTCTCTTATGAATGTTAATGGTTTTGGTCTTTACTCCCAGGTCTTGGATCCACCTTGAGTTGATTACTGTATATGGTGTGAGATGTGGATCCTGTTTCAGCTTTCTGCAGGTGGAAGTCCAGTTTTGCCAGCACCATTTGTTGAAGAGCTTGTCATTTCCCCATTTGATAGCTTTGATTTCCTTATTGAATATGAGTTGACCATAGATAACTGGGTCCATTTCTGGGTTCTCAGTGATTTCTTGACTGCTGGTATCAAGGGTGTTCATTGCTGAAGCAGGTAAGCTGAAATAGTTGAGAATTCAGCATTTTTTTCCATCTGTCATGATGTTGCCTGTTGGTCTGAGGGGGAGGACTCTGCTCTAGCCTGGTGATATTTCTCCTACTGCATCCCCCCCTCAGGTCATCCTGAATTGGCTTGTTCCTCTTTTCACACGACTCATGCACTTGGCTTTCTCTAAAGTACTCAAGAACAACGGTGTCACTCTGGAGACTAAGGTGTGCCTGATACAGGCCATGGTCTTTGCTATCACTTGTTATGCATCAGACAGTTGGACAATGACTAGGGAGGATAGAAGGAGAATTGACGCCTTTGAGCTGTGGTGCTGGAGAAGAGTATTGAA
>NW_006399752.1:28947561-28953112 GCF_000299155.1 Elephantulus edwardii
AACAACAACAACAACACTCACTTGGCGCCGCTGAGCCTCATCTCACTGGCAGAGCCCGCGTGGAGCTTGCCCACCCCGTGCCTTCCCACGAGCTCAGCCCTGGTGAGTCATGACTCCGCACCTCACAGTCCAGTGTGGTGCAGGCTCTCCGCTTTGCTGCTGGCCTTCCCCCTTCCCAGCCTGATGACAGTGTGGACACTGTGACCCTCCACCTCAGGAGAAGGGCACGTTTACCCTCCCCACACCTGTTCCAAACGTTCACTACACCAGGTAGCTAACAGCTCAGCCAGATCCCTGCTAGAAGGGGGAAGGGTGTCTAAGTGCTCATAATGTGTTTGCATTATGGAATAATTGCACATAATTGCCCTGCCTTGTAAATAAGTGTAAAATGTTTACCAGTCTGTACTGTGGGAGAAGCGGAAGCCGTGTGCTCCCTTGAGCACGTGCCGTGGGCCATGACGGACACAGCAAGCTCTCTGGCCACCAGGCCTCTTGTGTATCTGTGAGCAGCTGTGGTTGGTGGTCATTCTAAGTCTGTAGGAATGATGCCCACATGTTGCTTCTGAGGACGTTGCACTGTCAGTTTGTCTTTCTGTGGTGGTTTGTGCCTTGGTGGTGCAGGGAGCTATGCCACTGGTGTTCAAACACCAGCAGGGCGCCCATATTGGACAGGTTTCAGTGGAACTTCCAGACTAGGAGAGACTAGGAATCAACGCCTGGCTATTGACTTCTGAGAGTCAGCCAGTGCACACCCTGAGGACAGCGAGGGCACGGCGGAAGGTGAGCCCCACATTGAGCACGGGGACAAGGTGGAGGCACTGTGAGGCAGGGCCGACCCAGAGCAGTGTTCAAGGACAGTCCCCAGGTCATCGGTGTGTCCTTTCTCTTACTCATCATTCTGAGTGACCCACCACTGCCACTCAAAGCAGGGGCTGTGAGGGCTGATGTGACCTGTCCGTTCACAGGATCTCCCACTATGTGCTGGATGCTACACCTTTCGTTCTTCAGGCTACACCCCAAACCCACCACCATCAAACTGATTCCCCCTCCCAGCGACCTCACGACCTCAGGGAGGGAGCTGTGAGTGTTAACAGAGACTGCCACATGTCCTAGCCTGGAGCAGAGGGTGGGTTGCCTTTTGTTAGCAATCACTGTCTAGCACTGTTCCTTCAGGGCCCTTCACAGGCCGGTGCTGGGGCATTGCTCTGATTTTGCACAGAAAAAGCAAGGTCAGAGGTTAGCAAAATACCCTCAGGTCCTAGAGCTGGTCCGAGGGGGGCCCACACCCTGGGAGCACCGGTCTTATGGCCACCCCTGACACAGTAACTCAGCAAATGAACCCCACTCCCTTTTACGTCCTCCCCACCTTCTCTGGTAGTGAATTCAAATCCACCAGCTTCTCCTTATGAGGAGGGTAAGAGTCTGCTCCTTGGATATGTACAGACTAGCTCAAGACTTTTACACTGAACACGGAACTGGACCATCGCCGTGGAGACAGTCCTCACCTACATGACCGTCCAGTGTGGCACAGAGGAGCCCTGCACGATTTCCAGGCGTGGACTCTGTCCACAGCCAAGGGACAGCTGTCCCCTCCCACAAAGCTCTGCGAGCCAGTGGCGGGCGGTCGTGGGTGGGTTTAGGCTGGGCTGGCCTTTATGGAAGCAGACGGCTTCACCCTTCTTCAGAACAGCTGGTGGCTTTGAACCACGGACCCTTTGGTCCGCAGATGAGCGCTTAGTCACTGAATCGTCAAGGTCCCTTAAAACGTCTAATTGATCCCGAGCCATAGAGACCCTAGGTGGTACAGTGACCTCTGGTGCCCAGTCCATACTGTCAACCAAGGCCACACATCCTGGTGATTCCAGCCACAGGGGCTCCTGGGAGAGAGAGGGACAGTCTCCCACTGAGGGAGCTACAGCCTCGGAAAAGCACTGGGGTTAGTTCTGAGTTGTGCTGTGCTGCAATTCCCAGGACACATGGTTTGAATCCACCAGCTTCTCTGTGAGCAAAGGGACTGTCTCCTCCTGTGCGATTGGCTGCCTCTAAACCCCCCTAGAGGGTCAGCTGGTCAATTCCGACTCGAGGTATTCAACAACAACAACAACAACAACAACAACAACAACAACAGTGACAACATATGTTGGTTCTGACTTGGCAGCAATGAGTTTCGGTTTTGTTTCTGTTGTTGCTTGTTCCCAGGATGCCCTCGCTTTTGCTCTCTCAGGAAGCAGACTTGATGGTCTTACACCTTGCCTTTGGTCTTAGACCACCAGGGCTGCGTTCTGCTGACCTTCGTACCACCAGGGGTTGGTCCTCTAGGGCCACTGGGGACCACCTGCACCCAGAGACTGATATGCACAGAGGAATGTGCAGGTGTCGCCGCTTGGGTCCCTCCCATTGCGACCTTTGATTGGATCATCTTCACTCCCTCCCACTTACTTCAGGATGTGTGGCCCCAGATCTACTTCTCTCCCAGGTGATCAATCAGTCATCGCATCTGTGCAAAACCTGCTCGCCCAGTGGTTCCGTTGTCCTATCTGAGACCTGGGAATCATGCAGGACGTCTCCTGCTGCTTTAAATGAAACTAGATAAACAGACCTGGCTGGCGAGTTCTCCCTGGTACCCCCCAGCTCTCCCACTTTGCTCAGTCTTTTCCGTGTGTGGTCTGGGGTCTCTTTGTTTCAGCCTGGCACACTATAGGCCTCCTCAGTGGCCACTCCGGATCCGCTCCCATCTGTCCTGCTGGTTGAGCACTGACGTCTGGGTGATCTCTGCACTCTGCAGACCTGACCATGCTCTTCCAAGGGCTCTCACCACCCTGGACACCCTCCAGGCTGACAGCATGGCTTGTGACTCCCCCAAGACTCTACTGCAGCCATGCCTGGGACACATTTCTCCTGCTTTGTGTCTCCATCCATCCATCCATCCATCCACCCACCCACCAAACCACCAGCTGTATGCCAATCCACCCGTCCATTCAAGGAAAGCCAATACCATTATATGGATCCATGTGACTTGGGTAGAAAGTATCACTGTTCACTGGGACAACCAGTAATTCATGGGCAATGGACACAAACAGCAAATGGTCAGACTCTCCCTTTTCTTTGTAATTCCCATTTTTTGGCTTCCTGAGGTAGTTTTTCAGAATGACACCTTTAACCCCTTTCTCTCTCTCTCTCTCTCTCCATTGTGCTTGAGGTAGAGGTACAGTTATTGTCACTGGAGGCCAGGAGACCTGCCCACAGGGCCTTTCTGCACAGTCCCGGAGACCTGCCCTCAGTGCCTCTTGGTAGGGCATCTGTCCCATCGGTTGGCCCTCACCACACAGCACTCGTGGCCATGGCCGTAGACACACCGCAGGGGAAAGCACTTCACATGAGTGGATTTCCTTGACTTTGGTGACGTTAAAGGAGCGAAGGAAGAAAACCTTCCTCAAACAGGAAAACAGGGGTCCGTCAGGACACTCTATATGCCTTCCAAAGCACCTCCCAACGCCGCACTTGCTTCCTTTAGCAGCACAGGCTCTGTCTGCGTGCCGATGGTGGGGTGTCTTCATTATGGGCTGTAATGATGCCGCCCCACCCGAGGCGGGGAGCCCTAATGAGGACGGGTGTCGGCAGCGCCCCCAGCGTTCCACCCCAGCCTGGCGGGGCCCGAGGCTCCCCGCGCACACATGCTCATTATGGACTCATGCCTTGCCATGTGGTATTCCTCACTTAGTGACAATTTGTCACTGTCACCCCTGACATGTCACTCCTCGGAAGACGGATTTGACTCCGGTGCCAAGTCTGACACACGGATGAGAGGCAGTGGTAATCGGAATTGAAATAGCAGGTCGAGAGTGGCTAATTTCACCGTGACACGATTCTAATACCACGTAAAGAGAGCGAAGGGCTGCGTTTAAAGGGAGGGTGGCTTTAAAATACATTTAAATCGTCCCCCCTTTGCTCAGTCTCTTGTGCGCTGAGTGTTCAATTATTCTTTAGGATAATGCTTTTATTTTTGAAGGATGAAGGCTTGCATTTTAATAACATGCATTTTCAATTAAGTGCACCAAGAAGCGTGGTCATGACTATTACTTAAACCATAAGTAATGGCTGCGTGTAAAAATTAGGAAACGTAGTGCTTTAGATAAATTACATTCAAATTAGTTCTTATTATAAATGAGATAGAAAATGGATTTTTTTTTTTTAGTTACGACTGGCCAAAGAGCCAACATTTGTATCTACTTAATTTGTTTAAATATATTTGCAGGCAGATTGAAATCCATACGGCTTGACATTGAGCATCTCCACATCAGCGTGCTCGTGTTTTACAAACCACCCAGGAGTGAGCCGGCACTCCACGGGCGCGAGTTAGGAAAACGGGCTTGTTTATGTAGTGATTCTTTACAGAAGCTTTAAATGGTATAAATCTTAATAAAATGCATTTAAACAGACTCTGGGCAGGGCTGGCTGTTTCTCAGGAAGTGTATTTTTCCCCCTGAAGAGGAGTGGTTCTAATTCTTTTTTCCGAGTGGAGACAGTCTTCTGCGTTTTTGGGTGGGTTTCTGTTGGTTTTTTTTCAGTTAACACTACATTTCCTCTGTGAAGACACGAGATCCTGTTGCAGCTTTCCCTCCTCCTCTTGAGGGGAGCAGGCCTGTCAGCGTCTGTTCTGGAAAAGAGGCCGTGTGAAGACAGGTCCAGTGAGGGCGCATCTAGACCTCGTTGAGTGTCTGCAGACCCAGCCTCTGTTTACTAGTTCACAATGGGAACTGTCAACGAGCACGAGGCCCAGTGTCCTTGCGTGATATTTGGACGTCCTCCCCCAGAACTGGGGTGTTGTTCTAGGGATGTCACCAGGGCTGATGTGGCCCACGTGGTACCTGATGGGTTTCCTCCAGGACCAGACCGTGGAGGCCTCTCCTTGTTCTCCAGTCCCATCGAGCCCATAACCATCCCCAGGGACCTGCGGACAGCAGATGGAAACCTCGTTCTGTGCTGTGCTCCCCACACCGGCTCTGCCTGTCGTGCAGCCCGGCGTCCGTCCAGCTGCCTGAAGGCCTTCCTGTCTTCAGCCGGCCTTCTACCTGTGCAGGCATGATGTCCTTTTACAAGGGCCAGTCCCTCCTGACTGCATGGCCAGAGTATGGGAGACCACTGTTCTTTTTGAACCAGTGTTACTTGTAAACCACAATTCCCATATGTCACTGAATCAGTGGCAACAGCAGTGACTTAAAACACCCTCCCTCAAAACCAAAACAAACCAAAACTCGCCCTCACCTCACTGCCACTGACTCGGGACTGGCCACCGCTGACCCTCCTGCCCGGGGCCTGGCAAGATCGAGACGTTTTTGATGGACACAGCATCTCAAAGTGTGCGGAAAATCCTCTAGCAAACGTGGTTCTTGTTGCTGTTGTTGTGTGTCAAGTAGGAAGTGGCTCACCGCTGACCCTCCAAGAGTTTTCAGAGACTGTAAATTGGACAAGAGGAGATTGTCCACCTTTCTCCTCAGGAGCAGCTTCTGGAGTTGAAACACGATTATTCCACTCAAAATGTCAATAATAG
>NW_006399752.1:28953212-28967612 GCF_000299155.1 Elephantulus edwardii
GCCCTCCTCCGCCTCCCGGCACATCTCAGTCCGTGCACTCAGCCTCTCCTGCTATGGCCGCACTTACTCGTAACCCGCAGTTCCAGAAGCTGCAGCAGTGGCACCACGAGCACGGCTCCGAGCTCAGCCTGCGCCACCTCTTTGACTCAGACAAGGAGTGCTTCAACCGCTTCAGCTTGACGCTCAACACCAACCATGGACAGATTCTACTGGATTACTCCAAGAACCTGGTGACAAAGGAAGTGATGCGGATGCTGGTGGACCTGGCCAAGTCCAGGGGCATGGAGGCCGCCCGGGAACACATGTTCAATGGAGAGAAGATCAACTTCACTGAGGACCGAGCTGTGCTGCACGTGGCCCTAAGGAACTGGTAGAATACTCCCATTGTGGTGAACACCAAGGATGTGATGCCCGAGGTCAACAGGGTGCTTGACAAGATGAAGTCTTTCTGCCAGCGTGTCCGAAGTGGTGAGTGGAAGGGGTACACAGGCAAGCCCATTACAAGTGTGATCAACATAGGCATCGGGGGCTCCGACCTGGGACCCCTCATAGTGACTGAAGCCCTCAAGTCATACTCTGCAGGTGGCCCCCGAGTCTGGTTTGTCTCCAACATTGATGGGACCCACATTGCTAAAACCCTGGCCTCACTGAGCCCTGAGTCTTCACTGTTCATCATTGCCTCCAAGACTTTTACGACCAAGGAGACCATCACTAATGCAGTGACGGCAAAGGAGTGGTTCCTCATGTCAGCAAAGGATCCTTCTGCAGTCACGAAGCACTTTGTTGCCCTGTCTACCAACACGACCAAAGTGAAGGAGTTTGGAATTGACCCTCAAAATATGTTTGAGTTCTGGAATTGGGTAGGAGGACGTTACTCTCTGTGGTCAGCTATTGGACTCTCCATTGCCCTGCACATCGGCTTTGACAACTTTGAGCAGCTGCTGTCTGGGGCACACTGGGTGGACCAGCACTTCCGCACTGCGCCCCTGGAGAAGAATGCCCCTGTCTTGATGGTTCTGCTGGGAATCTGGTACATCAACTGCTACGGCTGTGAGACTCAGGCTATGCTGCCCTCTGACCAGTACCTCCACTGCTTTGCTGCCTACTTCCAGCAGGGAGACATGGAAATGAATGGGAAAGTACATTACCAAGTCCGGCATCCGTGTGGACACCCAGACGGGCCTGACCCTGCGGGGGAAGCCAGGGACCAATGGCCAGCATGCCTTCTGCCAGCTTATCCACCAAGGCATGAGGATGATACCTTGTGACTTCCTTATCCCGGTCCAGACCCAGCACCCTCTACGGAATGGGTTGCATCACAAGATCCTTCTGGCCAACTTCCTAGCCCAGACTGAGGCCCTGATGAAGGGGAAGACAAAAGAAGAGGCCCGGAAAGAGCTCCAGGCGACAGGAAAGAGTCCAGAGGAACTGGAAAAGCTGCTGTCACACAAGGTCTTTGAAGGAAGTCGCCCAACCAATTCCATTGTATTCACCAAGCTTACGCCATTTATTCTTGGAGCCTTGATTGCCATGTATGAGCATAAGATCTTCATTCAGGGAGTCATCTGGGACATTAACAGCTTCGACCAGTGGGGAGTGGAGCTAGGCAAGCAGCTGGCTAAGAAAATTGAACCTGAACTTGAGGGCACCAACCAGTGACCTCTCATGATTCTTCCACCAATGGGCTGATCAACTTCATCAAGCAACAACAGAAAGCGTGAGCCCAGAAGCTAATAAAGTCATGCGCAGCACCAAACCCCCGTCGTGACTGGTCCTTCTTGTCCTTCCTGCCAGTCTGCACTGCATGGTCCCACTCCACCCTGCCTAGAGCACCTTTGGGTTGTGGACTTGGACCAAAAGTCCCTTGGGCGAAGCTGTTCTGGACTCGCCACACCCTGTCTCTCAGTGTCCACCAGCCCCTCTGTATTGCTGGTTTACTGGAATGTTTCAGTGCACCTGGTTTTCAGACCCATGTTCACACTGTTCACATCCCAGGTAGAAAAATAAAAGTATCGCAAAGGAGAAAAAAAAATGCCAGTAATACTACCTGGAGGAGCCCGAGTCTGGCTGGAGAGGTGGACAACGGCAAAACAAAGCATTTCAGGTCCTGCAGTGAGGGTCCTGGGCCTGGATGGAGACGTGGACACCACAGCAGCCGACTCAGGTGGGCTTATGAGGTCAGCTGAGGACACTGGGGACGCCCTGTGCTGGTGAACGGCGGTGGAGTGAACGCAGGTGGAGGGATGGGTGCAGACGGCCTGACCTGGAGGGTGGGTCAGCATGGCAAGTGCCCAGCATGGGAAACAGGCGGGGCAACTGGGAGCCAGGAGCAACTTGGGTTCTTGGAGATGCTGATGGAGACCTTGCGTCCAGTCCCTGGAGCTTGGACTTTATGCCAAGGGTGTAGGGAGCTGCTGGAGGCCTGTGAGCAGGGCTGGACTCTCACCACCCTTGCAGCCCTGGGAGGTTGCGTGGTTGACGCATGTGGGCAGCCGCACTTAAGGTGGGGCAGGTAGGTTCTGGAGAGGAAACCCTTCCCGATCTGTGGGGAGCTTCTCAGCCCAATGTGTGCCCCTGCCCTGTCCCCACAGGCCAGCCCCCTTCCCCTCACCTCCCCTTCATGCTTGCCCATTTCCCAGGAACCCTTGCAAGACTGTGGCCACTGGTCATAGTCTCAGCTGACCTGCTTTTGGCCCATGGGATCTTGAGGCTGGAAGTGGACTGTGGGCTGCCAAGGGGCTGATGCCCACGGCTCTGATGGGGCCGAGCTGGCCTTTTCCAGGAAGGGAGGGCAGTTGCATTGGGCCAATGTAGCCCTTTCACAGGAGCTGGGCTGGGAGTCGGCTGCGGCTCCGAGTTTTGCAGATGAGGTTAATTGGGGATGGTGTGTGTTTAATAGCGCACCTCTGAGACTGCGTGGACGCTCTGCGGTTCAATAGCCCATTAGGCAGGGACTTCAGAGTCGAAATGGTCATATAGATCCCTGGAGAGAAAGCTCATTAATGGGACAGTAAGTTCCAATTAGTGGCACGGCCCCAAAGGACCAAGGTGCAGAAAACACCATCTTCGCTGGGCTCCCCCAGGGTCAGGATTATCCACCGCTCCTGTCTCCAAACAAACGTGGTCACAAACAGCGCATCCTGTCACCCCAAGACTCTAACCAGGAACCAAGAGGTCTTTCTGACCAGCTGGAGAAACAGAAAGGACATTTGATCTTACCTGCTTCTTCTCAACGAGGAAGATGTCAGGTGTGGCTGACGGCGGGCACCGCCGCCTGCGTGGTGATAGTGCTTCTGAGTTGTTGTTGTTGGGTACCATCAAGTCAGAACCAAGCTGTAGTGGCCCTCTAGCAGCTTTTCAGAGGCTGTAAATCAGGGAGAATTGCACATTTCCTGTCACAGATTAGCTGGTAGACTTGAACTACATGCCTTTGTGTTGGCAATGTAACTCCTTACCCCTGGGTCACCAGTGGTCTCCATTTCAGCGTGGGTGTGTCATCTAAGTGACCCCTGCACTCATTTCTGCCTAAGTAGAGAGCCCCGAGGAAGCCAAATCTTCCTGTGACGTGTCCTCCCTGGGCAGGGTGACAGGGACACAGAGAGTGCCTTCTAAGTTTGCCCGAGTTAACAAGGTTGAAGATTTTCTACCCTGGGAAGTGGAGCATTAGTGTGGCCATGGACAGGCCTCGTTCAGCTGCAGATTCACTGACAAGCCTGTGAACCCTCCAGAGCCTCCACAGGGGGACAGATGCTGTAGAGGACACACTGCAAACGTGGGGTGTCCATGCGTGTGTACACGCTGCCCCCAGAGCAAACGTGGTGGAGGCCATGTGCACAGCATCACAGCACAACACAACCCCCTCACATACAAAGGCCTCATGCTGGCTGCATGTGCACCCCGCCAGGAATCGAACCCGGGTCTCCTGCACAGAGGGGCAAGCATTTCATCACTGGACCAGCGCTGTCCGCCTGCCAATACTGGGCACACACTGCCCCGTGAGTGGCTGAGAAAAGGAAACAGCGCCTTGGTCGGCACGCTCTTCTTTACTTATCACATGGCTTTGTCTTCTTTCCACAAAATGACCTCCGTGGATATGTCCAGGCCTGTGGCCCCTCTCTGAGGACCCTCCCTCCCGCAGGCTGTGCCCTGGCATCAGAGGCCCTTGACTTGGCCCCTGGAGTCCCTCAGAAGTCCCTTTCCTGATTATTATACAGGAGGCTGGACTTCTGATCCCCTAGTCCCTTCCCAGGTCCGGCCATCTGTTCTGCCAGCGAATAGCTTGGCTGGAGGTCCAGGCGGGGCTGCGTGCAGAATCTGTTTTCTCACGTTCAAAGGCCAGAGGTCTTCTGACTGCAAATGTGACAAATTCTGAGACAGGATATTGGGGGCTGTGTCCTCGCCTGAACAAATGGCTTGTGCAGCCGGCACGTGTGCCCCGTGCGTGAGATGCTGTGACACAGCCATTGCCTTCCATATCTTAATGTCCCTGTCTCCTGTCACGTGGCCATTATTATGGACAGCAGATCTTACCATGCATGCTGAGGCTGTGGTTATGGATGCGGCAGAAAAAGAAAAGGACTCATGCTCACCGCCGAGCTTGTCACTTTCCTTGGCCTTCTGATGCCTGGACCACAGGTGGCCAGTTTCTACCCTCTAAAGGCAGTGTTTGTAGAGCGTCTCGAGCTGCTGGTGAGTCCGTGGAAGCTCGTGAGATCCAGCCCTGCCTCTGCTGATTGGAGAGGGTTACAGAACGTGTGTGATGTGTGTTTGCATTCCTGTCTCCTATTACAGCTACCCCATGTTTCCCCATCCCACCAAGTCCTTTCTCTGTGATAATTCTCAGTCCCGCTCCTCTCTCTCCCCTGCTGCTGTCACTGTCCTGGTCAGGCACTAGTGTCAGCTCCACCCTTGACCCTCTTTCCAGCATGGGAGGTGCCTTCCTTCAAATCTTATGTGGTTCCCTCAGCTTTGGATGAAAGCCCAGCACCCATGGGCCACTGTGGTCTGTCCTGGGCACTCCCTGTGAGCTGTGGGTCCATCCGGAGGTGTCACATCTGGTTTGACAGCTGAGTCTTGTGCAGGAACCTGGAGGTCCTTGGGCCTCTCCTTCAGATCGTATGCCAGGAGGGACTTGGGGAAGCGCTATGAGAGCTCACATTCCTACAGGTGAGGTTTTGACTTTCACATCCTCTCAGCTCTCCTGGGCCGTGACCCCTCAGCACCGATTTCCTCATCTCCAGGTTCAGTCCACCATCCGAGGCCAGCCTGAAGCACCCCTCTGCCGGGAAGGACTGTGGTGGACCAAGCCCTGATTCCCTCAGCCTCTGTGGTCCAACTAGACAAATCTTTTCATCACTGTTACGGATTGGATGGTGTTGGGGCTAGAATTCTTTCCAGAATGCAGTTTCTTTCTTCTATTGATGAGACAGTATTAGTATGATATAGAAAGATTAAAACAAGCAAGTCAGCCAGCCCTTTGGGGAAGACAGGTGGTCAATACATGATGAGTCCTTCACATCAGAACCCAGAAGGGACGTGGACTTTCCTCTGTCGGCAGAGGGAGGCAACCTTCCCTGGAACAGATCCTTGCTTTGTACTTCCGGCCTCCTACACACTCGTGGACCAGGGTGGAGAGGCTGTGTCCTCAGGAGGGACCAGTCCCTTGAGGAGGGTGCTGTGCATGGTCGAGCGGAAGGTCAACAGAGGAGAAGACCCTTGGTGAGATGGGCTGGCATGGAGACTGCAGCAGGCACCGTTCACGTGGCCCAGAACGTGAAGACGGAGCGGGCTGGCCGGCGTGCATTCCCTTCTCGTAAGATGGCCAAGACTGGGAAGGAGGCAGTGGGAGGGCGGGTGGCAGCAGTGGGCTCAGAGCTGCAGGGCCACCATGTCCGACACCGAGGAACTCAACCGGACTCTGTCATCAGGCGCCTGCTGGAAGTGCAAGGCTCGCATCCTGGGAAGAAGGTCCAGCTGACCGAGAACGAGATCCGTGGTTTGTGTCTCAAGTCCCAGGAGATCTGCCTGAGCCAGTCCACCCTTCTGGAGCTGGAGGCACCCCTCAAGATATGCGGTGACTCCACAGCCAGTACTACGGCCTCCTGCGGCTGTTCGAGTACGTGGCTGCCCGCCGGAGAACCACTACCTCTTCCTGCGGGACTATGTGGACCGGGCAAGCAGTCCCCGGAGACCATCTGCCTGCTGCTAGCCTACAAGATCAAGTGCCCGGAAAACTTCCTTCCGCTCCGTGGGAACCACGAATGTGTCAGCACCAACCACTTCTGTGATGAGCCCAAGAGACGCCACAACATCAAATGGTGGAAAATGTTCACTGACTGGTCAGCTGCCTGCCCGTCGCGGCCATCGTGGACGAGAAGATCTTTTGCTGCCACGAGGCCTGTCCCCTGACGTGCAGTCCATGGAGCAGATCCGGCGCATCATGCGGCCCACGATGTGCCCGACCAGGGTCTGCTCTGCGACCTGCTTTGGTCCGACGTGCAGGGCTGGGGCGAGAATGACCGCGGGGTCTCCTTCACCTTCGGGGCTGAGGTGGTGGCCAAGTTCCTGCACAAGCATGACCTGGACCTCCTCTGCCGGGTGCACCAGATAGTGGAAGACAGCCATGAGTTCTTTGCCAGGCGGCAGCTGGTAACACTTTTCTCAGCTCCCAACTGCTGTGGTGAATTCGACAACGCTGGCACCATGATGAGTATGGACAAGACACTCATGTGCTCCTTCCAGGTGGGGTGCTGAGGGCCCTGTGCGCTCCTTTTGGGGTGCAGGGTGGTCACTGGCCCCAGGAGGCTGACTAGTTTTCTCTCTCTAGATCCTCAAGCCCGCAGACAAGAACAGGGGGAAGTACGGGCAGTTCAGTGGACTGAATCCCGGGAGGGCGGCCCATCACCCCACCCCGCAATTCCTCCAAAGCCAAGAAGTAGCCTCCTCGTGGCCACCCTCTGCCCCCAGACGGCGAGCTGACCGCCGGAAGCTGGCTGCCACGGGGGTCGGAGCGGCCTGGGCCCACCCCACAGGACTCGGAGCCTTGGCCTGTTTCCTTTCTTTAATGACTCAGTAGCAGTGTCCAATCCCCAGGCTTCCCTCCTGGCTGCACCTTTGAGGGTTGTGAGCCGGATCCTGGGGCCAAGACTGCAGCTCAGGGTAAAAGCAGGCCGGGTCATGAGTGCCCAGCAGCTGGATCCTGGGGCGACCTGTGTGGTCTCTTGAATAAAGATCAAAGCTGGATTCTTAAAGAGAAAAAAAAAAGACGACCAAGACTTGAAACTGATCCATGGTACCAATCAACACCCAGCTGGGAGGGGCTGAATGCCAGCCCGGCTGCCCACTGGTGGCACTTATGTTGTAGCCACACTAGGTGACTGAGACAGTGCTTGTCAGGACCCCTTCCCTTCTCTGAGCTGAAGCCCACTTGTCTCTCCTGTGATTCCTCTCTGTCGTCCATTCTGGTTTCCCCCACTCTGGCCACATGATGGGACGCCCAGCGTTGTTGACAGCATGGCATCCTGACAGCATGTCACAGCATTTTCAAAGCACGCCTGATCTCCTTATTCATTTAGATAACACAGAGGACCTACCGTGTGACAGCTGTGGTTCTGGGCCATGGAGCTGGAGGAGAAAACACCCTACTGGGCGAGACCCCAACACTTAGGCTCAAATATGGGGATGAGCATTTGAGCCCTGGCGTGCGGCATCTCCCGTCCACCGCGGTGGTCCTGATGCCTGCACAGGGCTGGCACACAGCAGGTGCTGGAGAGGAAATGCTGGCCACCCACCTGCATCATGCACCCCCTGGGCGTCACGTGCTGAGCCCCCAGGAGAGGTCTTTGAGCAGCATCTGGAATGGCAATGAACTTCTTTGTCCTCTGAGACACAGGATGGGGAGGGGAGAATGCTGCTCCAGGACCTCGAGGCCTGTGTCTTCTAAAAGTGTCCTGAGCCAGGATGTACACTTTCAGGTGTCCTCTCAGGTGTCTTTGTGACTTGAGGGTGTGGGCTTGAAAATGGTGCCAGTAGAGTCAGTCCTAGGGCCTCTGTGCCCACAGTCTGGGCAGACCACTCTGGACAGTGCCCAGGACTGTCCTGGCAGCATTGGCAGCTGGGGTCTGGCCCCTTGGGTCCGCCTTTCTCTTCCTGGGGGTGAGTCTTGAAGCACAGGTCCCACAGAAGAGGGGCTGTGGTGTGGCGTCTCCTTTTCTGTTGCTTCAACCTAAAGGGACCCTGGGGTCTGAGTTGGGCAAAATGGGTCCATGTGTGAGGTGCCAGTCCCCACTCACTTCTCAGCCTGATCTCGGGTCTGTGGACTCATGTCTCCCGTGGAATGACTCAGTCCTTCAGGGAGGCAGCTCCCCAGGGTCACAGGAACGCTTCAACGCTCTAACGGGGGACCACTTGTGGCATCAGTCTGGGACTCACTGAAGGCCTGAGGGAACCCTGAGATCCTTTCTACAATTACACATGAGCCCTCTTCTCCCTGTGGCCCCAGGCTCAGTGTCTGGTGGGGCCCAGCCCTCTGCTGCCATACTCACAGAGCATGGTGGACACAATAGCTGTCTTCTGGAAACCCCAGCCGGTTTGGACCAAAACTGCACCCACAAACAGTTTCCAGCATCCTCCTGCAAATCTGAGTGGGTGTGGGGAACTCTGGTCCTGGGTGGCTAACAGGGGTGCAGTGTGTCACGAGGGAGAGTGTCCTCAGAGTGTCTTTTCACAAAGACCAAGGTGGGCATAAGGGGAAGAGCCGAGTCTCTGTCCATGGTGCTGACCACCCTCCACCTTGGGCACCATTACTTGTCACTGAGCCTAGGGCATCGCTAGCCAGGTAGCAGGGAGGCCGTGCAGGAGGGCACGAGGCAGGGGTCAGGGGTGGAGTTCACTGGCATAGCCCATCACAGAAGTCAGTGAGCCAAGGGGAAAGAGGCCTCCCGCATAATCGCAGCTGATGAGAAAGCTTTTCCTCTAGGGCTCGTGAGGAGATGGGTGGCTGTCCACCGTCCACGCTCTGATGGTAGGTGGGAAGCTCCTGCTCCCAGCCTGGTGTGAACCCCTGGATCTCTGGCCACACCTGTTCATTCTGCCTGCTCCCGGGGGGACCTTTGCAGGAAGCTTTTTATTTTAAAAAATTTTATTTTCTACTAGTTCATTTACAAAACTTGAATACAAATTCAAACAAATTCTTTCAATTTCCCTCACCCCCCCACCCATCAAATTGTCCAACTTGATGATGAACTCCCTCCTCCCCCCCTCAAATGATTGGTTGAGAAATTATGGTGCATTCACACAATGGAATACTATGCAGCACATAGGAGCAGTGATTCTGTAAATGATTAGCTAACTTGGGAGGGATTGGAGAGCATGATGCTGAGTGAACTCAGTCCCACAGGATGTGGATGTGCAGGAAGCTTCTGGTGCCTCTGTGCAGAGCTCATTGCCTCCCATGTCCTCCCCGCCCCCCGACTTCCTCTCCTGTCTCCCTGCCCTTCGGGCGGTCACTGCCGTCTTGTTGGGTGGGTGTGATTTATCCCTGAGCCCTCAGCACACGCTCTGGACTGTGCACAGACCAAGGGCTGGGAAGGTGTGTGTCGCCTGGGGAGGTCTTTCCCCAGTGATGCCCACCTGACCGATGCTGGCGCTGAATCCAGCAGCTGCCGGACCCACTAGCAGCCACCCCACTGTCTGACAACCTGCTCCGTTCACCTAGTTCCTGGGTGCCTGCTTTCCAGCCTGGCCACACAGACCCCACCCCTGTGTGCGGTCAGGTCAAATGAAGGTATTTTCTGTCTGACCACACACGGAGACAGGGGCTGCCGGAGGACACAGGCGTTTTCTCAAGGCCTCGCAACTCTGTAATGATTTAACACAACTCACATTCTTTAAGTCTCAATCACGTTGCTGGTGTCTTTTAATGTCATTTTGGGGAAATTTGCTGTCTCAATATTTGAAGATGTTCCTTCTACTTTAGGGGCTCGATCAGATGCCCTGCCCATCTCTGGCCGTGTTCACAGAGTAAAGGAACTGGGCCCCTTGATTCATGGTGTTGGTAAGGAATACTGAGCATAGCACGGACTTCCAGAAGGACGAAGAAATCTGCCTTAGCTATAGTACAGCCAGAGTATAGCCCCTTAGAGTGAGGAGGTGACACTTCGCAGCAATTCGGACATGCTGACAGGATGGACCAGTGTGTGGAGAAAGCATCACGCTCTGTAAGGTCCAGGACCAGGGAGAAGGGAGGCTCCACAGCGGAGCTGGCTCATGGCTGCATCAGGGCTGCAGGGGAGTATCACTTGTGCATCTGGCACTGGACCAGGCAGCGGTTTGCTCTGTCTCACGTGGGGCACAGCTTCCTACGTGCAGGAACTCAGTGTGCCTGTGCCCTGCACGCCGTCCCCAGCAAGCGGATGCCGAGGCTCAGCTCCAGATCCCAGAGCCAGCACGCGCGGCGGACGGATTCAAACCCAGAGCCAGCGGCTCCCAGGACGCCAGCTCCCCTCAGCAGCGATCCCTCATTACCAACACTGGGGACCACCTGCGGGGGTATCCAGAGCAACAGACCCGCAGGGAGGCGCCCACCCTGTGATTTATTGTCTCCCAGGTTCCCAGGATATTTTTCTGCCTTTCTGACGGCTCTTCCATATTCCCACCTGAGGTCATTAGCGCAGCATAGGTTAAAAACAAAGTGTTTGTGTCCATCCGTCTAATTGTCCCGGGCCAGCAGGTCCTCATTACCCTCAGCCTAATCATTCGAAATCCGGAGTATTATCCTGGGCAACAATTAGGCAGGTTGTCAGCGCTCATCCTACCTGCCCGGGAGGAGAGGTGGGGTGTGAAGGGGGCGAGGGCTGCTTGGGGAGGACGCTAAGTGCCGCCTCTTACAGCCCGGGGAATGGGTGCCCACCCACCTCCCGCACAGCGCCACATCACCCACCTTACCTACCTCCTCCTGCCTGTTCCCGCCCCCCCAGCTTGCAAAGCCTCTAACAAGAGCTTGTCCTTAATGAGCAGGGAGGGTGAGACTCGACCAGTCGGAGGGAACATTGTTACCAAGCCGAGGCCTAATTGTCCCCACTCAGTGTTCTGGGCAGAAGAGAAGTGTTACAAACACCTGGTCTGGACTTCTAAGCATGGGTTTGCACTGTACACATCTTTGCCAGCCCCTCCGTGCACGGTGGCCCCATCCCGGTGGTGGCTGTTCTCAGGGGACAGGCCTGGGGCTGCAGGTGGGCTTGCGGCAGCCGGAGCTGCATTGGAGACCAGGGGCTTTCAGAGGGGCTGAGGACACTGTGGCTTGTGGCTGCTGCCGTGTTCCAGTGCTGAGGGGCTGGTCTCATGTCCCACATCCAGAGATGGTGCTGGGTGGAGAGCTGGGTCAGTAATGATGGGAACCACATGCTCAGCCTGCTCTGAGGAGTGCTCCCACAAGGGTTAAAAACCCCCAAACCAATGGCCCCACCTTGCAGTGATTCGCTTTCACAGGACCTGCCCGGCAGGAATACGGATATAGTATTAGAGACAGAGCGCAGAGTGGAAGTCAATCAAATTGAGGAGAAACAGCTGCAACATCCTTTAATAGCTAGACCATGGAACGTACAAGGCATGAATGGAGGACAATCACAAGTTGTGAGAAAAGAAACGGAGTACATGACTGTCAGTCAACGTTCCAGGCACTGAGGTGAGATGGACTGGCTTTGGCCACTTTGAATCGGATAATCACATAGTATACTGTAATGGGAATGAGAAACAGAAGAAAAATGGTGTAAAAAAAGTCAATGTCAAGTTCTATCCTGAAGTACAATGTGAGTGACAGGATATTATCCACATGCATACTTGTTAATATGACTATTATTTAAATATACACACCAAACCCCAAGGCTAAAGAGGAGGAAACTGGAGATTTTTTTTTTTAGCAATTGGCAGTCGTTGTTATTTTATTTAATTTTTAAATTTATTTTTCATTTCGATGAACTTCTACAGAGATTTTGGAATTCCATTCATTCATTGTTGCACTTTTCTCCCACCTCCCCCGTTTGCTTCTCTCTCTGAAAAGCAAAATAAAAACTCCTTCATTGGTACACAACCCCCCCCCACCCCCGCACATGCCCCAAATCCACCAAACTGGAGATTTTTATCAACCTTTGCAGTCTGAAATTGACCAAACATACAATTAAGATGCATTAATGATAATTGGTGACCAGAATGCAAAAGTTGAAAAGAATGAAGAAGAAATAGTAATCGGAAAGTATAGACTTGGTGACATAAGTGAGGTTGGAAATAAAATGATTGAATTTTGTACCTGCAATAGTTTAGTCACCATGAATACCTTTTTAAAAACACAAATGATGCCTTTACACATAGCCCTTACCTGCTGGACTGCACAGAAATCAGACGTACTGCATCCGTGGGAGGGATCATTGGAGAAGCCCAGCATCAGCAACCAGAACGAGGCCAGGTGCTGTTTGTGGAACAGACCATTACTTGTTGTTGTTAGGTGCTGTCAAGTTGAGTACGACTCATAGTGACCCTGTGGACACCGTATCTGAACACTGTCCGGTCCTGTGCCATCCTCACAATCTCTGACACCCGTAAGCCCACTGCTGCAGTGACTGTGCCAATCTATCTAGTCGAGGGTCTTCCTCTCTTGCCGACTCTCCACCTTTTCAAACACAATGTCCCTCTCCAAGGAATGACCTTTCCTAGTCACATGCCCAGAGTGCGTCAGATGAAGCTTTACCATCTTTGTCTCCGAGGAGCGCTCTGGCTGCTCTCTCTCCAAGACATCTAGATGGAGGTGGGGTTTTGTTGTTACTGTTTTGCCGTCCATGAAATGTCCAGTACTCTTTTCCAACACCACAGATCAAAGGCATCAATTCTTCTTCTGTAATCCGTATTGATTCTCCAGCTCTCAGATGTATAGCAAGTGATCAGAAAGACCATGGCCTGAATTAGCTGTTCCTTAGCCCTGAAACTGACATCATTACTCCTCTGTAACTTGGAGATGTTCCTGACCACAGACAGTGCCAGTGCAATGTCTATTGACTTTCTGATTGCTGGTGCCAAGCATGTTGATTATGAATCCAAGAAGATGGTGTTTTCTACCATTTTAATCTTTTCTCTACCTATCATGATACTGCCTATTGTGTCCAGTGGTGAGAATTTTTGTTTTCTTGATTTTGAGATGCAATCCATAGTAAAGGTTTAAAATCTTCGATCTTCTTCTGCCAGTGCTTCAAGTCCATTTCATTTTTAGCAAGCAAGGTTGTGTCATCTGTATAACACAGGTTATTAACAAATGCTCCAATCTTGATGCCACATTCTTCCTCATAGAATCCAGCTTCACGAGTAATTTACTCGCCATGCAGATTGAATAGGTATGGAGAAAGAACACAACCCCGACGTACTCCCCTCTTAATTTTAAAACATGTAGGGGAGCTCTGGTGGCCTAGTGGCAAGACGCTGCACTGCAATCCCAGAGGAACACAGTTCGAATCCACCAGATGCTCTGCCAGAGAAGGAGGCGCAATATCCTCCTGTACCAGTCAGATCTGATTTGACTGTACACGCACACAAAATAATAATAATAAAAAAACTCAAAAAAACATGTAATGTTACCTTGTGCTGTTCATGCCTTTTGGTCATGAGCACAATTAAGTGTTCTGGAATTCCCATTCTTCGCCACGTTAGCCATAATTTGTTATGGTTTACATAGTCAAATGCCTTTACTTAGCCAATAAAGATAGACATTCTTCTGGTATACTTTCAGCCAGGATTCATCTGATGTCAGCAATGACATCTCTGTTGCTATGGCCTCTTCTAAATCGTGCTTGAACTTCTGGTGGTTCTTTGTCAATGTATGGTTCTAAATGTTTATTGTTTATTTTTTTATTTTCCATACTCTTTCTATTTTTTAAAAGTTTATACAGAACTTGGATTTCCGTTTATTCATTGTTGCATATTTTCCTCCCTTCCCACACCCCAGTTCACTTTTTTCTTTGAAAAAAAATTCTTTCATTGTTGTAAAATCCCCACCCTCTCCCCTCCACAGTCTACTTTACTATTCACCTCTTATTCTGGACTGTTGTCATGCAAATAAAACCTAATCATATTATATGGTTCAAAATCAAGAACGGGGTCCGTCAGGGATGTATTTTATCTCCATACCTTTTCAATCTATATGCATATCAGCTCATCTGATATGAGCTGATGGGGGGGGTGTACGAGGAGGAATGTGGCGTCAGGATTGGTGGAAAAGTCATCAACAACCTGCGTTATGCAGATGACACAACCCTGCTTGCTGAAACTGAGGAGGACCTGAAGCACTTGCTGAAGAAGGTCAAGGACTGCAGCCTCCTATATAGATTGAAGCTCAACATCAAGAAAATGAAGATTCTC
>NW_006399752.1:28969057-29000732 GCF_000299155.1 Elephantulus edwardii
AATTTTTTGAGAAAGCGCCACACCGCCTTCCACAATGGTTGCACCATCTTACATTCCCACCAACAGTGAATAAGAGTTCCAGTTTCTCCACATCCTCGCCAGCATTTGTTGCTTGCTGTTCTGTTATATTTTGCTATTCTTACTGGGGTGAGATGATATCTCATAGTTGTTTTAGGGTCACCCATTTTGTATAATATTCAGGAGCGCCTTGTTTTTCAGTGCTGCATAGTATTCCATTGTGCGATTATACCACAGCTTCTCTATTCATTCGTTGATGGGCCCTTGGGTTGTTTCTATCTCTTTGCTATTGTGAACATTGCAGCAATAAACATGAATGTACATATATCTGCCTGGGTGGCAGTTTTTATTTCTTTAGGGTATATTCCCAGTAGTGGAATTGCTGGGTCAAATGGTATTTCTATTTCCAACTCTCTGAGAAAGTGCCATACTGCCTTCCATTGTGGTTGCACCATTTTACACTCCCACCAACAGTGAATAAGGGTTCCATATTCTCCACAACCTCGCCAGCATTTGTTGTTTGCTTCTCTGTTGAACTTTGCTATTCTTACTGGGATGAGATGATATCTCATAGTTGTTTTGATTTGCATCTCTCTTAGACCTAGGGATTTCTTCATGTATTTGTTCACCATCTGAATGTCTTCTTTGGTGAAGTGTTTGCTCATATCTTGTGCCCATTTTGCAATTGGGTTGTTTACCTTTATCTTGTTG
The DNA here is from genome assembly GCF_000299155.1 of Elephantulus edwardii. Classification (NCBI taxonomy): domain Eukaryota; kingdom Metazoa; phylum Chordata; class Mammalia; order Macroscelidea; family Macroscelididae; genus Elephantulus; species Elephantulus edwardii. The sequence continues at coordinate 28,969,787 of NW_006399752.1, forward strand.
TTGTGCTCGAGTATTCTATAAATTCTACATATAATTCTCTTATCAGACATGCCATCACCAACTGTTTTTTCCCCCCAGTCAGTGGCTTTCCTCTTTACCCTGCTGGAGAAGTTTTTGAATGTGCATAGGGATTTGACTCTTGGAAGGTCTCATTCGTCTATTTCATCCTCTCCTGGTTGTAGGTGGTTCTAGTTGTTTATGAATGATCTTCAGCATTATTTTTCTTGAGTGTGATATTAATATTGTTATTGTTTGATAATTTCCACATTCTTTTGGAACACCTTTCTTGGGAATGGGACAAATCCAAATCTCTTCCAGTCAGTCGGCCAGGAAGCTGTTCGCCAAATTTTCTAGCATAGCCTGGTAAGCCCATCCAGGGCTGCATCTATATTTGAAACATTTCAACTGGTAGCCTGTAAATTTCTGGGACTTTCTTTTTTTCCCAATGCCTTCAACGCAGCTTGAACTCTAGCCACTTTGAGTCAGACAATCATATAATCTGTTATGCTAAGAATGAAAGATGAAAGAATAATGGTGTTGCATTCAGTTTTTTAAAAAAAGAACTATAAGTTACTCATATGCAAGTTCAAATTGAAGCTGAAAACTAGTCTGCTAGAACGAAAATGTGATTGTTAAAATGTGTTTTATTTATTTTCTTATAATAATTCCTTTACAGTACCAAAACATGATTTTAAGTTTATCTCACCTCAATTTAAAAATCATCTTAGGGTGCTCGCTTCGGCAGCGCATATACTAAAATTGGAACGATACAGAGAAGATCAGCAAGAAGTGTTCCATATAAAAAAAATCATCTTAGGAATACACTTGAGGCATTGAACACCAATGATTGTAAACCAGATGAGTTGTGGGATGACATCAAGGATATCTTCCCTGAAGAGAGCAAAAGGGCACCACAAAGACAGAGGAGAAATAAAAAACCAAAACAGATGTCAGAAGAGACCCTGGAAATTGCTCTAGAGCACTGATAAGCCAAAACAGAAGGAAGAGATGCTGAAGTAAAAGAGCCAAACAGAAGGTTTCCAAGGGAAGATTGAAAAGAGAAACCAAAGTGTTACATGGAATGTGCAGAAAGGAAAGGGGAAAGGACTCTGTAGGCATTTCTGAGGCTGAAAGAACGAAAATCCAAATTCAAGCCTAAAGTTGCAATACTATGAGAGAGGCTATGAGCAAATTCTAGAATGATTCAGAAAGCATCGAAAGAAGATAGAGAGAATATACAGAATCATTGTACCAAAGAGAATTGACTGACACTGAAATATTTCAAGAATTATCACCTGATCAAGAGCCAATGGTGATGAAGGGAGAAGTTCAATCTGCACTGAAGGTATTGGGGGGGAAAAGGCCCCAGGAATTGATGGTATACCAACTGACATCTTTCAACTAACAGATGCAGCCCTGGATGCGCTCGCCAGTCTAAGCCAGGACATTTGAAGGACACCTCTTTGGCTGACTGACTGTAGATGATACATATTTGTTCCCATTTCCAAGAAAGGTGATCCAAAAAGAAAAAAAAAAAGAAAGGTGATCCAACACAATGTGGAAATTATAAAATAGTATCATTAATTTCACATGCAAACAAAATGTTGCTGAAGATCATTTTAAAATGCCTCAAATTGTACAGAGAGAACTTCCAGAAGTTCAAGCAGAATTTAGAAGAAGCCGTGGCACCAGGGGTATCATTGCTGATGTCAGATTGAAAATGACTGAAGGTAAAGAATACCAGAAGAATATCTACTTATACTTTGTTGACTACGCAAAGGAGTTTGACTGTGTGGAACATAGCAAGTTATGGCTGACATTGAGAAGAATGGGAATTCAGAAACTCTTAATTGTACTCATGTGAAACCTATGCTGGGACCCAGAGGCTGTGGTGTAAACAGAACATGTGAACACTGTGTGGTTTAAAACTGAGAAAGGAGTGCCTCAGGGCTGTATCCTCTCTCCGTGCCTATTCAGTCTGTACGCTGAGTAAACGATTCAAGAAGCTGGACTTGTCGAAGAAGAATGTGGCATCAGGATTGAAGGAAGACTCATCAAAGAAGACAGCCTTTGTTATGAGTTGTATCTCAACATCAAGGAAACAAAAATTCTCACCACTGGACTGACAGACAACATTATGTTAGAACAAAGATTGAAATGATTAACAACTTCATTTTACTTGAATTGATAATCAACATCCTTGGCACCAGCAGTCAGATCAGGAGACATATTGCACTGGGGAAGTCTACAGTTAGGGACGTCTCTAAATTATTAAAGAGTGTGCCTGATCCAGACTATAGTCTTTTCAGTCTCTTGTTATGCATCTAAGAACTGGACAATGGATAAGGATGACAGAAGAAGAACTGATGTCTTTGAGATGTGATGTAAAGAATTGTAGTCCGTGGACTGCCAAGAGAACACACACACATGTCTTAGAGAAAAGGTGGCCAGAGCGCTCCGTGGAGGCACGGATGATAAAGCTATATCTGACGAGCTTTAGACATGTTGCTGGGAGAGGCTATTCTTCAGAGAGGGACATCATGCTTGGAAAGGAGGAGGGACGGTGAAAGAGAGGAAGACGCCCAACAAGATGGATTGACACAGTGACTGCTGCAATGGGTTCAAGTGTGTCAGAGATTGTGAGGATGGCACGTGATAAGAAAGGGTTCAGATGTGTTGTTCACAGGTCACCATGGCTGCACCCAACATCAATGGCATGTGCACACAGACGGAGCTCGGGAAGTGTAGTCCCTGCGGGATTGTGCTGCTGACCCCAAGGGGCTCCTCTCCGGTAGTTCAAACCCACCAGCATCTCTGACGGAGAAATACAGGCCACCTCGTCCCTGTGCTGTACCACCTTTGTAAACCTGCGGGTTCGCTGTGTGTTGATTCCAACAGTACAGCAATGACAGGGTGGTTGCATTTTTGTGTAGAGATATCCCTACAGACGATACACCACCATTGTTCCCTACAACGAATATTGCAAACAGAAATATGGATTTGGAGCGACAGGGGTGGGGCCCGAGGTGCAGGGAGGGAGCAGGTTGTGGAGACAAAGGAGACATATTCAATGTAGAGGAAACCTGAAAGGAACCCTGTAGGATGAGAACTGACCACAGGGCCTGTGGGAACAGCATGGGAGCAAAGGGCATGGTGTGGGGGTCCCCCAGAGACAGGGAAAAGTGTGTGGGCAGAGGGATGGCGTGTGAGTGCGCACAGAGACAGGGAACGGCATGGGGGCAGAATGCAGTTGCATGTCAGGATGCACAGAGGCAGGAGAAAGCTGTGTTTCAGCCGTCACAGGAAGCAGAGGCTGGGTGAGTGACAGTGGGGTGGGGGCCCCGAGGAGGCCGGAGCAGCCGGCAGCCCCAGGGCCCAGTAAAGTCACGATGAGCAGCTTGGCTCTGCGCGTCGCAGAAACCCAGAATGAGGACGCACATCTGGTAATTGAAAAGATGAAAAAAGTCCTAATAAAGTGCTCATTCGCAGGCAGCCTCCACGAAGACCGTGGACGCTGGCCAGGGAGGCCATATGCACTTGGCTGTCAGAATCGGTCCCGAGCTCGGGACGCCATCAAACAAGAGCGACAGAGGGACCAGCACAATGAGACATTCAGAGCCGAGAGTGGGCTTTAATTTTAGGATTCGTCTGAAACAATATGATAATGACAGCGGCCACGTCGGCTCTGCGATGGCAAAATCCAAATAAGACACAAATTAAAGTCATAAATAATATTTAATCTGCCGTGCCCGTGTGTTCTCTCCAGTCATATTGATAAAAAAGTTATTAGAACGACTCGGATGAGGACGCTCGTGCGTCTGGAATATTTAGTGGACTGGAGAAACACTAGCAGGGAAAGAAAAATCCATAACACGATGTATGAGTTGGAAATTGGATGGGAACGTTATGATTTTCAAGTTGCATTTATCGATCAAACTACAGACTGTTTCCAGGGCCATTTAGCTAGATGAGAACAAGTAAGTGCAGAGCAGTTTTGAAGAACTTGTGATTAATGGCTGCGATTCTCGGAGCACAGTTTTGTAAATACTCCGTCCCGGACGTGCTCTGTGTGAATCTATCAGGGAGTTTGTCCCGGGCCCTCAGCCCTCTTCCTTCTGTTTGAACTCGTCTCTTAAATGCAGCCATCGTACCTTGCACTTCTCATCTTCTGCATGGGGCTGGGAGAGCTGTTGGAGATGCAAGAGAAGGAAAGAGAAAGACAGCAGAGGGAGACCACTGTTGTCCGGGAGGAAGAAGCATATTTTGGGGTGTTAAGGCAGCCCACAAGAGCAGGGGTAGAGTGGTATCAGAGAGTGAGAAGGACACACAAGCCTAAGTGCAAAGGGGAACAGAAACCAGGGTATCCAGTGAGGCCAGGAGAGGGGAGCTGGCCGCCAGATGCAGCGCCCACCTGACCCAGAAACCCCGAAACACCCAGTTTCCACACCACCACATCAGGTTTACTAGGACAGAGGTGCTCTGTAGCCTCTGCTGACACATCACCTCAGAGCGTGCTGTGGAATGAGGGTGCCGTCAAGCTCAGACAGAAAGCACCCAAGGGTGCTGGGTAAGCCTGGAGGTCCCTGAGGTGCAGAGGGTGGAGGAGCTGGGCTGCTGACTGAAAGCGTGCAGATTTGAGTTTGGCAGAGGCGCCTCAGGAGACAGGCCTGGCCGTCGGCTACTGAAAAGCTGGCCACTGAGAGCCCCCCGAGCTCTACCCTGACCTGCGCGGGGGAGCTGGTCCACCTGACATGATTTCTGGGCCTGTGAAGGCAGGAAATGCCCTGTGACTGGCTGTCCCGAGAGGAGTGTGGCATCAGGATCAGGGGCAGAGGCACCAACAACATGTTATGCAGAGGACACAGCCTTGGCTTGCAGAAGGTTGAGGACCAAAGCTCTTGCTGCAGAAGATCAAAGAACACAGCCTTCAATATGGATTAAATCTCAACATCAAGAAAATGAAAATTCTCACCACTGGACCAACAGGCAACGTCATGATAGATGGAAAAGAGGTTGAACAACTTCTAGCTGGGATCCGTAGGCAACAACCATGGTTAACAGGGGCCAAGAAATCAGAAGATGTGTTGCACTGGGAAAATCTGCTGTCAAGGACCTCTTCAAAGTGCTAGAGACAACAGTGTCAGCTTCAAAATTAAGGCGAGCCTAACGCAGACCATGATTTTTTTTAGTTACTTCTCATGGTCTGAAAGTTGAACAGTAAGTAGGGATGAGAGAAGAGTTGACACTTTGGAACTGTGGTGTTGTACAGGGTTGAAGACGCCTGGACGGCGGAAGAGCAGAGTAGCCAGTCCTGGAGCGAGTGCGGCCGGGATGCTCCCTAGAGGCCAGGGTGTGTGGACACTTGGTCTCCCCGCTTTGGGCATGCTGTGGGGGGAGGGGCAGTCCTTGGAAAAAGACATCATGCTGGGAAGATTGAAAGTGGTCAGAGAAAGAGAGGCAGACCCCTCCACCTCTGAAGCTGGGTTGGCAGAGTGACTGTGACAATGAACTCCAGAGTATCAGAGATGACGAGGACGGCACAGTGCAGGCCAAGGTTCAGGTCTTTTGTTCACAGGGTCACTATGACGTGTGGGCCACTAGACTCCAAACAACATCTCAGAAATCACATTGCTTCCTGGTCCATGTGGGCACCTCATCCCTCCCCCTGGCGTGGCCACTGTGAACAGGTGGTGATCTCCAAACAGGCCTTTGTCACTTCTCTCACTGGTCCCTGGGGGGACCCTGGGCCCCGACCTGCCCTCGAACCCCCTGGGTCCTCCGGCTCCCGCTCTTCATTTCTCACCTGTGTATTCAGGTCTCCTCGGCTGCTCCTCAGAACATCCAGCTCAGCTGTCTTTCTAAACTGCACACTGGAGCCACCAGCGTGCGGCTGGATGCCCTCCTGATGACCACAGGGGGCTATGCCTCGGCTGTTAAAAGCCAGTACACTGTTGAGGAATAACAGTGCTGGTCTGTCAGGTATGTCCACAGGCCTTGTCCAGCCCTCTCTGTCATTCTAATCCACGCTACAGATGTGGACATGGCCTTGGAGGCCGGAAGGGACAGCTGGCTGCTGGCCAGACAGGCCATGGCAGCCAGGCTGTCCCCTCTGTCACAACCTTGTCTGTCCAGTCACATCCACATCTCTCAGGGCGCTGGCTCCGCCCACTGCTGCACTTACACCAGACCCAACCTTAGGGACCATTAGCCAAGAGTTGCCCAGACTTTTGCTTCCAGGCTCCCATCTGTCATTCACCCAACCAGCCTCCTCCTCTATTCCAATTTATGCTTTCTTCCTGGTCTCCCGATTCTCCTGCTGCCTGGCAACAGCGTCACCTCCTCTGTGAAGCCCTCCGGCTTGCACTGCGCCTGAGCTCAGCTCCCCGGCCTTCTCGCCTGGAGTGTGCTGTCATTGATCCTCGTCTGACTCCTCTGCTTACGTGGTGGTGGCTCCATTTATTCTTGTTTATTTGTTGATTCCTATTTCTTCCGTATCCACCCAGGAGTCCTTGCTGAAGTTGACAGCTGCCACCGAGCAGCCTATACTCAGGCATCGTCCTCTCACCCCCTTTCCCCCACCCCCGGCGCCTAAGTGCACGGTCACGGTCACGGTCACCGTGTGATCATGTTTAAGCGCTTTCTCCTCCTTTTGAGTGTTGACACATCAGAAAACGAAGGACCTTCACTGGGTGAACGTCCCGTCGTTGATGAGGTTGGCACAGGGTTCGGACAGGGCTCGGTTCTGTTGCTCATAGGGTCACAATGAGTCATAGAAGACCTGGGGCACCTAACAACAACAACAACAACAACAACAACAACAACAACAACAACAGCAGCAGCAGCAGCTTTGAGCAGGCAGCTGTTGGCATTGAGCGCCTTTTAACCCGAGGGACCCATCTTCCTGTCCGCAGCGGTGCTCCTCCACGGTCCGTGGAGTTTTTGCAGGTGGATGGCCAGTCCTGCTTCGTGCTCTGCCTTAGGCCGGAAGCTGTGCTGAAGCCTGCGCATGGGGTGTCCCTGCCGGGATCAGAAATGCCCGTGGCTGAGCTCTCAGCATCACGGCAGCAGGAGAGGCCCTGCAGACTGACCCGTGGGCAGCAGCGCGCTGCAGCCGTGATCCCTCGGGCGGGGGTGGGGGGCAGGGGGGAGCTGTCATGGCTCAGGTACCAAGAGGAAGATTTGATTGTGTCCAGAGATACCTCGGAAGAAAGGCCTGTGATCTACTGACCCCCTCCTCTACCCTGGAGGACGCTGTGGGGCCCAGCCAGCTGTGACACACATGGGGAGTCCTCACCCGCACAGCCTCCTGTTGACCAGCCCGGGGCAATGACCGCTCGCCCTGTGCAGGACGTCCTCGTGCAGGCGAGCCCACACTGTGCTGTGTCCGACCTGGGCCCCAGACATGTGCTTGTGAGGGTGACAGGCACCCTCCCTGGACCTCCCCATCCAGGAACTGGAGAAATCCCACTGGGGTCATCTCACACGGCCCTCAGGACCTCTCCCTGTGGGACCAGTGTTTTTTCCAAGGGCACTTCCTTTAAATGGAGTTTGCCCTTCCGCACTGCTGAATATGGGCAGGATGGTGGTTTGTGGTTTGAGTTTTTCTGGGTGCGGAAAGGGATAGGCAGGACCTCCACACTCACGGACGTTACACTTATAACAAGATGCTGACATGGGAGGCTGGTCAGGACGCTAACACGGATCACCCAGAGGGGCCGCAAGGGCCTTGTTCCGATTGAGTGGGGTGCAGGACCCACCATGAGCCCTGACCCTGGGGCTCCCGCCACCTCTCCCTTCGCCTGCCCTGTGGCCTTGCCAGGGCTGTGGCTTCACTGAGCTGAGGTTGTGCTGCAGAAGGTCCCCACAGACAAATGCGCCCACCCTTCCTCCTCAGCCCCCTGCTCACTCGTCCCGTGTCTCCGACCGGGCCTGCAGGTAGCAGGTGCTTGTTTAATTGCTGAGCCCTCCCCCCAGGTCTGCGTCCTTCACCGCTCCGTCTCTGAGGTGCTGAGAAGAACCATGGGGACAGGGCGCAGTTGGCATACCTGCCATCAAGGCATGAGACCCCTGGCCCTTCTCACAGAGCCTGAGGCCATGTTCTGTTAACCCGCGCATCTCTGGCAGCAGGGAAGATGCCACTGAAAACTCAGTTCCCACAAAGAAGGACCCTGAGGGCCGAGGGCCATGTGCTAGGACCCCCGGTGGGAATCCCCCAGCTCCTGGGAGAGGGAATTCCCTAGCTCCCCGGGGCATGCATCAGGTGAGGGTGACTGCTGTCCTCACAAGTGCATGTCCTGGCTCCTCGCCCCACCCAGGCTGGATGCCATAGTGCTGGCTAGTAATAGCCAGCAGAATGGACACCCTGGGTGGCGTGACTGTTGAACACCCCCAGCCGGTCACCAGGAGGATGGCGGTTCAAATACACTCAAGAGGTGCCTCTGTGGAAAGGCCTGGGGTCTACTTCCTGCAAGTCAGCTGCTGACAGCCCCTGGGGGCACAGCCCTGCCTTGCCATCGTCGGGCACCCGAGTCGTGTCCATGGTGACTGCTTTGTCCAGTGGAAACATGACCGGAGCCACTTTATTGAGGTTGTTCGGTTCCGTGTGGTGGGATGGATGGGATTTGTAGAGGCCCCATGTCCCGGATCTAGAGAGCCTCACAGATGGGACTAGACGGAGCCCAGGAGCTGGATGAGTGTCAAACCCACCGCTGGATGAACCTCAAACCCTCCTGACCATGTCCCCCCTGCAGCCCAAGCACCCATCTCTGCAGGGACCACTTGCTAATTACTTCCTGGAGCAGGGACACCCTGAGGACTCTACTCTTCCTGAGGGTGGCTTCGAACTAACTCTTGACTTTTTGCACAAATGATGCAGGTGCCACAGGATGCTTGCAAATCACACCCTCCCTCTGGGCTAGTTTTACACGTGTGTTACACTCACACTCACCTTATTTACGGGGCCTCAAGTGTGTGGTTTACGTGTGAGTGTGGAGAGGGCTCTGCACCTGAGACACTGACTTCTGGCTGCGATGTTGCACACATTTTGCAGTTGAGGGTTTTGAGGGGTGTTGAACAAGGTCCGTGAGGTGACAAAGCTTTGTGACCCAGCTCATCCTGTCTCTGACCAGGCTCTCTTATTCCCTCTAACATCTGACTTAACTTTGCTTGCTGGTTAAGTTTCCAAATGAGGCATGAGGGGCACGTGAGGATGGGGGTGAGTCCTGCCCTCTTTTTTGGGGGAGTATCCCACTGGAATGGAATGGTGGTTCGGTTCTCAGCCAGCGCATCACCTGAGCTGCACCCCTGTCTGCCCTCTGCTAAACTGCTGTGATGTTTAACAGGTTTCACTAGCACTTTCAGACTAAGACCAGGAAGCAAGGCTTGGCGATCCACACTTCAGTGAAAACCTGAGTCACAGCAGTCTGAGCTGTGCCCCACGGTGAGGCCAGCGTGGGGGGTGGGCGTGGGCAGCATGTCGTCAGTGGGAGTGCACGTTGTTGTCATGAGCACAGGGCGGTGGCCTCGCAGGAACCCTGCAGTGGTCCACACTTGCTGACTGGACTTTCTCCGCCCAGGCCTAGGCTCGTGGCCACAGCGGTGGGTGGTTCAACTGCGTTTCAGATTTGTAGAAACAGACCTTGGAGATGACGGATGTTGGGGACCCGTCATCTCACCGCAACAGGCAGATGTGAGAGCAGCATCAGATACACCCAACCAGGGTCCTGGTTCCACAGAGCATGAACCAGCACTGAGCGAGGGGGACGGAGAGGCAGCGTGAGAGTTGAAAGCACAGGTGCCCTGCTGTCTAAGGTAGTTCCCCCAGGAGAAGGAGGTCTGGGGGTCTTGGATCCAGGAGAGTCACCTCTGAGAATACAGGCCCCAAGCTCCTCTGCCCCAACCCCGGCTCAGCGGTGAGCAGCGTGTCTTTGCCTCGACATCTGAGTGGTTTATCACGTGGTCACTGCAGGCGCCCCTCATCCCCAGTGTTAGTCCTCTTGTGTGTGTAACAGGCCCTGTGAAGCATTCCACGCTTCTGCACTGCATTCAGAACAACAGCTCCCCAGGTTCCCGCAGCCCTCCCCCCAACACTGGGTCCTGTGTCCCTACCCATCCCAGGACACTGGCACAGCTGGAGTCCATGCCCCGAGGATGGGTGGCCCCCCAGTTGCCACACTTCCAGGGAGGATGTGAGGTCAGGGTTTATGATAATGCTCCGGTTCCCATGGACACCAGTGAGGCGCACAAGGAGATTGATGGAGAACCTTTGAGACCAGTCCTAAAAGACAGTCCCTCTTGCCGCGTGTGCGCTGTCAGGCCGCCTCCATTAGCGCCAGAGCGCCAGGCCCTTAGCGCGCGGCCTTCGCGGGGACCAGCGCGCAAAGCCGGCAAGATGGTATTTGCGCCTCACATCAACACATCATTTCGCCCCTGCTCAAGGCGTCGTAAATTGGACTTATAGCTTAGCTGCTGGCATAAATAAGTCCCTCTGATAGTTAACGGGAGACGTTATGACACTCCGGGGCACAGAAGGGGACGCTGGCACTGTCATTTTTTCTCTCCAGCCCTGGCACCCTGGTGTCTGTGATCTTTCTGAAGATTCAGGGCACGCGCTCTTCATTACGGTTCGGGCACCAGGGACTTGTTTTTTTTGCAAGATTAATGAGCGCCACGGAAATTCTCCAGCGCATCTCAATAATTAAGCCTTTGTTTATCAAAAAACAAGTTATATTAGGAGCAGAAAATTCGCAGTAATTATTCATAATTCTAACAATTCAAGTATAGCTACCTCATTTGCCTGGGTAATTCTGCTTTTTAATTTCTTGCATACATTTGCATATTAATTTTGCCCGTCGGCTGCAGCCGGCTTGACAGTTTGCTACTATGTGATGGTTTTCGCAGGGGTGCGACTCAGTTGGGTGGCATTTCGACTGGGTGCAATGATAAATTATGAATTTTCTAATTTGCTGCATAATGAAGTAACCCTTTCCAACCCAATTAAAAGAATCCCCAAGATCTGGGTGAGGGCTTGTGTTTTTTTTATGGTAAATATATATTTTCCAGGTATTTCATCTTCTCCTTTTCTTTGCGGCTCACCAGCAGGGCCTGAGTATTTCTTTCTCTGTAAACAACACAGACGCGGCCAGTGTTTGCACAAGAGCCTCTTCAGGGGCCAGGCCTCTGTGCACCAGGAGGGGTACTTAGGGAGAGGTCTTTCTGGATCCTTCTTCAGATCTCGGCTTGCTGTTTCCTCGGGTGGATGGGCAGCAGACAGTGTCCAGCACCAGGACGAGGCGGCTCCGTTTGGGCAGCCTTCTAGACAGTCCATGAAGTCACAGCTTCACGATTCACAGATTCATGTGAATCACAGGTTCACAGACGGAGGTGGAGGGAGGTGCAGTGGTGACTGAAGGGACACGGTGGACACAAATCCTTGCAGCTGCGTTCTGTCCACATGAGCTGCTCTTAAGATGCTACCCTCAGACTAGGGTACACCTGACCCACACCCTGATATTTTCAGTTGTCTTGTAAGCATACAGAGACTGGACAGTGAGTAACAAAGACCCAAAAGGAATGGCCACCTTCGAGATTCTGTATTAGTGAAGAACACTGAAGGTGCCGCGGACTGCCACAAGGACAGACAGACAGACAGACACATCTGTCTTAGGAGGACTGCACTCAGGACGGTCCCTAGAAGCAAGGACAGTGAGACTTTATCTCATATATTTTGGGAACATTATCAAGCAGGGCTGTCCCTGGAGAAAGACAGCACGCTTGGGAGAGCAGAGGGAGAGTTGAGGGCAGGAAGATGTCTGCGAGGTGGCTGCACACAGGCCGGCACCTGGGCCCAAAGGGCGGCGATTGTGGGGACACCGCGGGAGTGGGCGCTGTTTACTCCGTCATATGTGGAGCACTCTCAGGCCAATGGATTCGACGACACCCGACAACATGGGGATGTTTGTCAAGAGAAGCCCTGGTGGCACAGTGGCTACACATTTGGCCACAACCCAAAACGTCAGTGATTTCAACCTACTCGGGGGTCGGCAGGAGCCAAGACCTGGTGATCCGACGTGCTTCTGACTGTGTCAGTGCTGTTGGGTTAGCTGTTGGCAAAGCCCACACGCACCATCACCACTCACGTCATTGAAGCACATATTTGCAATGAATGAACAATTGCTTTTTCTAAATTCCCTATTTCTGTCAGTGGTGGTATTTCTGTCACAAGGGTCATCCTGTTCAACCACCAATTCTGCTTTGTCACCGACTTTCCCGTTCCAATCCCCAGTTGTCATGGATACCTCTTGATTCCCTGTTTGGTCAGTTTCAAATAGCAGGGGTTAGTAAAAGCCTTAAATGTCTTCATCTTTGATTTTAGTGGCTGGTGCAAAAATTTGAAAAATAGTCGTATTCAGAGATCTTCCTTGTATGCATGTGGATATTATTCTATCACTGAGAGTATTGTGTTTAAGACTGATCTTGAAATGATCTTTTTGACGGTGAATGTGACATCATTCTTTTTCAATTATCACTTCTTCACAGCAGATCATGTGGTTGTGTGGTTGAAAATGGCACATCCTAGTTGCTTTCTTCTCTCTAATGCCTAGGAATTTGATCTTCACGTGTCCCATTCTATTTTTGAAAACTTCCAACTTTATCAGATTCATCCTTCACATATTCCAACCTACAACATTAGTGGCTAATTGCAGCCACTTCTCCTCATTTTGAGTCTTACCAAATCAGCAGATGAGGCCTTTGACTGACTGGAAACTATTTCATCCACTACATTCCCATAGACTCTGATTTGAAGATCAAAAACTTTAAGCCTTCAAAGTGGGTTACCTCTCAACGACAAAAATTCCTCACCAGTAGACTCGTAGGCAATATCATGACAGACAGAGAAAAGATTAAAGTTGTGAATGGTTTAATTTTACATAGACCCACAATCAATATCCAGGTAGCAGCATCAAGAAAGAAAACAAAATGTGTTGCGTTGGCAAAATCTGCTAGCAAGGACTACAAGGTCAGGGTATTAGTCTAAAAACCAAGGTGCCCCTGATTCAAGCCACGGCGCTTTAAATTGCTTCGTATGCATCTGAAAGTTGGACAATGAATGAGGGAGACTGAAGAAGGAAGGATGCCTTTGCACTGTGACGCTGGTGAAGAGAATGGATGTCCCCTGGACAGCCAAAGAGCCAGCTGTGTCAGACGAAGCGTGGCCAGGTTGCTGCTTAGACAGTGGATGGCCACACTCGGTCTCACGTACTTCAGGATGGGACGCTTCTTACTGGGAAAGGTGGAGGGCAGAGACAGAGGGTCGATGGACAGCAGGTGTAGCAATGGGATCGAGCGTGACAGAGAGGACGGTGCTGGACTGGCCAAGGGTCAGACCTGCTGTTCACGGCGTTGCTGTCAGTGGTAGTTAATGGACAACACCTAACAACGACTACTCTGAGGAGGAAGTTCTCCCGCAAACACATTTTGAAAATCTTCTAACCCAAAGGGCAGATCCCTCAGTAGCAGACAGGACAGTGTCCTATTGTTATCAATATTTTCAGTGGCTTCCAAAGTAGACTCTCGCTTAGTGTGGAAGCTGCTCTGGACCTGTCCCCCTGGGCTGACCCTGCTGGCACTTGGCATCCTGATGGCCTAGCTTCCAGCCCCACAGTGACAGGAAGACCACTGCGGGCAGCCAGAGGGTGAGGGTCGCTGGCTTGGAAGCCCTTGAGGGCGGCTCTGCTGACTTGCTGGCAATGGATTCATGGGATTTATCTCTTCTTTCTTGCAGAGTATAAATCAACACCAAAATCAGACCAAGAAACCAGCCACTGTCTTTGAGTCAGTGTCCACTCACGGCTGCCCTCTCGAGAGCTTCTGAAAGCAGGAAGTCCTTGTGGGAAGAGATTGCCTCGTCTTTGGTCCAGGAGCAGTTGGTGGTGGATTCAAACTGTGGTCCTTTCAGGTGAGAGCCCAACACTTAATGCACAACTTCCTCAGAGCGCCTCAGACTCTTCAGGCCCAAACACAGTCATGTACTCATTCCTTGGAAGGTCAAGTTCAGGCCAAGCACAGCTGTACGACTTCATCTTTCTTTTATAACTTACAAGGTCAACTTTTATTTTTAAAAAATATTATTTGTTTTTTAATGCAAGAGTCCATCAACAAACGAATGGATAGAGGAGCTCTGGTATATTCACACAATGGAATACTATGCAGCACTGAAAAACAAGGAACTCATGAAATATTACACAAAATGAGTGATCCTGGAGGACATTGTGCTAAGTGAAATATCTCAGTCACAAAAGGACAAATACTGCATAATAAAAAAATAAAAAGAAGAAAAATACTGCATAATGCCACTGTTGTGAAATGGGACTGACATAAGAATATATACTGTATTGAAACAGATGAGGGAGAGAACTGTTTAGGAGGAATATATGATTAGGTATTATTGTCATGACAAGAGTCCAAAATGAAAGCTGCATAGTGGAGTGGACTCAGGGGAGGGGATTGTATAACAATGAAAACTTTTTTTTTTCAAAGAGAAAAGAAAACTTGGGGGAGGGGTGGGCAGGGAGGAAATTGGGCAACAAGGAATGAATGGAAATCCAAAGCCTCTGTAAACTTTCATTAAAATAAAAAAAATCATTATTTGTTTTTAAGACTTAATGTTTTTTAATTTTTTTAATGTTTCTGCTTCGCTGTTTCTGGCCACAATGTTATGTCACATTCTTCACGTGGTGCCCACGTTCTCCTCATTGCTCTTCTAGTGACTCAACTTAAACCTCCTGCTCCCCCCCTCCCCGCCTCCCATCTGGGCTTGTAGACAGTTGACTCTTTATTCATATGTTGTTGCTGTTGTCGAGTGTCAACGAGTCGGAACTGACCCCTAACTCACCCTCCAGTGGGTTTTCTGAGGCATTTTACTGCATGGAAAGAGATTGCCCATCCTTCTCCAGTGAAGCAGCTGGTGGATTTGAAGCAAGTGCCTTCAGAATTGCAGTGCAATTTCTTGCCACTAGGCCACCAGAGCTCCTTTTTTAGTCATAGAGGAATGATTTTTTCTAAATACAAAAATGATGATTTTACGCTTTGGGCTAAATTGTTATTTACTGACTGCAGAGGTAATTTCAATTCAAGGTCTGAAGAGCAACTCAGAGCTAGCCATGGCCTTCAGGGCTTCTCCAGCTTCAGTAAACCCAGCAAGTCTTAACTCTTTAAGAGAACAAAGTCCTGCTTCTCATTCTCCCCTTCTGATTTGTCTGAAATACGCCTTATCAGAACATTCAGCAGCGGCATCTGGTTCCTCTGGAAGGTGGAAGGTGAAGTGTATCACGGAGACAGTCTTAAAGTCCAATGTGTTCTTGGATTCTTGTGTTTCCTTTTTTCTGTTTTGTCTCAGGTTGGTGAAGACCAATCATTTATCTTAGTGTGGAATGGACTTTTAATGGTTACACGGCATGTGTGAACTCAACTGTGTGGGCTCTGGGCATGTCCTGGCTGCACAAAGGCTGGTCACTGTCCTTGGGGAGCTTCCGGGATTTGTTGGAAATCAACTGGGTTGAGATAAGTATTCTACAACTGTGGTCCACAGAGCCTGGGGTTCCAAGGAGGTGTCTTGGGGATGTGCATGGCATTCCTTGAGGGTCCTGGGATGATGAAAAGGATAGTAACATCCTTCTCACTGACATCGAGGTTGAGGGAAGACAGAGAAGGAGGGGAGGAATGATGTATACTGCATTGAAACAGATGAGGGAGAGAGCTGCTTAAAAGGGATATATGTTTAGGTACTATTGTCATAACAGGAGTCCAGAATGAAGGCTACATAGTGGAGCGGACTTCGGGGGAGGGATTGCGTAACAATAAAAGAGTTTTACTTTTCAAGGAGAAGAGTGAATTGAGGGGGAGGGGTGAGCAGGGAGAAAAGTACAACAATGAATGACTAGAAACCCTAAGTCTCTGTAAACTTACATTAAAATTAATTTTTTAAAAGCAAAAAAAATTAAAAAGATTATTACTTTTATTCTGTATTAATAGATATTCATGTAGCTATACATTTATTAATAATAATAATAGAAAAAGAACACCCCTTCTCAGGTCCTGACCACATACCTGACACTATTCTAGCACCTGACTCGTGTTAACCCTCCGTATCCTTACAACAACCCTGTTGTGCTGATGTGAGCTGGTGAGATGGACTGACTCCTAGCTTACCCCTCAGTGGGTTTTCAGAGGCTGTAAATCACACAGCATAGACTGCTCATCGTACCTCATGATTCCATTTTACAAAGGAGGAAACGGAGAAAAGCTCTTGAAATTAAACAAAGGATGCAAAGTCTTATTTGAATTAGAGACAAGCCATGCGATATTTTGTTGTACTTTCAATTTTCTTCTTATTTTTTGAAACCAATCAAACCATGCTGACTCCCTGCGCTCAAGTCAGAGCTGACTCCTTGCCGACCGTCCAGCTGGTCTCCGAGGCTGCAAATTGCACGGAGGCCATTGTTCATCTTTCTTCTGAGAAGCAGGTGATGGATTTGGACCGACGAGGAGCTTCCAACCTTTGGGTTAAGAGCACAATCGAGTTAATAGACTACCCACCGGGACATTTCCCAGATTCTGCATGAGACATGCTTGTGCTAAATCCATCCTAGCCACTGTTTGTCTGGGATTTGGGTTATCACATATCCTGTATTTTAATTTGCTGCAACTGAGACCCAAAGAGTGTTGGTTGGTCAGCTACACAAGGTCACATGGCCAGTGAGTGGCTCGCGCCCTCGTTCACACTCTCAAGCTGCTTGGTGGGACTGATGGTGTTAAGTGACACTGGGTTGGTCTGACATCCGCTCTGTGTATGATGGTTCTGTGCTTAAGCCCATGGCACAATCACTGCGTCAGCCCGTCTTGTTGACAGTCTTCCTTTCTTTGCTAACCCTCCATCTTTCCAAGAATAGTGTAATTTCTTAGAATTCACCCTGCTTATAACTGAACAACAAACATGGAATGCCCCACACAATTTCTGAGCACAAAGTCCAAAACCAAACCCACTCTTGTTGCGTCAAGGTCAACTCACAGTGACCCTCCATTGGATTTCTGAGACTAAAATCTTTGCAGGAGGAAATTGCTCATCTTTCTTCTCTAGAGTGGACTTGAACTCGCAGCCTCTTGGTGAGCAGCCTGGCAGGTTACACACTCTGCCAGGGGCTCCTAGACCATAGAAGGCACTTCGTAAATGCCTCCCCTTCCCTTTGCCCCAAGCGCCTCACCCTTGTAGGGCACTACTTAGTTAACACGTTGCTTACCAGACTTTAGTCATTCCTGGACCAATTTCACCATCTCAGGCCACCGCTAAGCACCATTTTTACTTTTATTTATTCAGTGTTTTTCTTTGTTGTTGTTATGTGCCTTCGATTCGCTTGTGACTCATAGCGACCGTATGTACAACAGCCCTAAACTTTGCTCTGTCCTCTGTCAATTGCACTGCCTCTGACACACCCATCCCGATTACTCCAGTCACTGAATCAATCCACCTCATAGAGGGCCTTCCCCTCCTGCGTTGTCCCTCCACCCTCCCAAGCATGATTTCCCTCTCTGAGGACTTGCCCCTCCTTACAACATGTCCAAAGTATGTTAGATGGAGCCTCAGAATCCTTGCCTCCAAGGTGCTGCCCGGTTTAACCCTCTCCAGGTTGAATCTGTTTGTTTTCCTATCAGTCCATGGTATTCTCAATACTCTTCTCCAGCACCACAGCTCAAAGGCATCAATGCTTCTTCTATCCTCCTTGGTCATTGTTCAACTCTCTGATGCATAACAAGTGATAGCAAAGACCATGGCCTGTATCAGACGAACCTTAGTCTCCAGAGAGACATCATTGCTCTTCAATACTTTGGAGAGGTCCCTAACAGCACAGATATACATTCCTCTGGTATTCCCTGCATTCAGCCAATATCCATCTAACATGAGCTACTATATCCCTAGTACCATGACCCCTTCTAAACCCAGCCTGGACTTCTGGCAGTTCTCTGCTGATGTTCCAGTCATTTTTGGATAATCTTCAGTAGAATCTTGCTTGCATGTGAAATCAATGATACTGTTCTGTAGTTTCCACACTCAGTTGGGTCACCCTTCTTTGGAATGGGAACAAATACAGATCTCTTCCAGTCAGTTGGCAAAGTGGTCGTTCTCCAGATTTCTTGGCACAACTTGGTGAGCACATCCAGAGCAGCATCTGTTAGCTGAAATACGTCAATTGGTATACCATCTAGTCCTGGGGCCTTATTTTTTGCTATTTCCTTCAAAGCAGCTTGAACTTCCTTCATCACCATAGGCTCTTGCTCATATGTTGTTTCATGAAATTCTTCTGTGTCTGCCAATTCCTTTCGATACAGTGACTCAGTATATTCTTTCCATCTTCTTTTAATACTTCCTGGATCATTTAATATTCTGCCTAAAGCTTCCTTGATTATAGCAACTCGAGGTTTGAATTTGTTCTTCAGTTCCTTGAGCTTAAGAAATGCTGAGCGAGTTCGGCCCTTTTGATTTTCTGTCTCCAACTCACCCCGTAGCTACATTAAACTCAAAATTTTTTACTGAAGAAAATACTTTTATTGGTCACCATCTTTGAGCAGAGACCTGCTTGTCCCACTGTTGGTCAAGAGGTTTGGTTGCTGTGAACACACGGTGCATTTCTTTTCTATGGAGACTATGATTCTAGCCACGTGTTGACTAGGTTGTTCCCATTCTTATTATCATTCTGATATATGCACATTTAGCAGATTTGGGGCATTTCTAGGTTTGCTTCATTGACCAAGACCCAAGCAGGAAGAAGCAGTTCCAAGCCCTGCACTGAACACGTGGAAGCACTCACACAGGAAGCAATAGAGGAATGAGAACAGGCAACGTCAGCTATGGAAAGCTTAGAGCGCGCCAGGTGCTGTTCCAAGTGACTTGATGCCTTAAACACAAAACCTATGGATCATCGCTTTCCTGTAGCAGAAAGGAAATGTATAACAAATGAATGAGAGATCCGGAACTTGATGTGTTCTGACTCCAAATCCTTCTCATTCCCTGGAGGGTCAGAGAAAGACCGGAAGGCGCTCCACTGGGTGAGATGTCACATGACGCTGACAACAGGCATGTCAGATAGCATGAGGGCGGAGCAGGTCGGACAGGGTCAGATCTCATGTCCACAGGGTCACTAGGAGTCATAGTGGACTTGACGGCACCAGAGAAGCAACCGTCAACAAGACAGATGGACAAGGTGACTGCGACAAGGGGCTCGAG
Source organism: Elephantulus edwardii (assembly GCF_000299155.1). Lineage (NCBI taxonomy): Eukaryota > Metazoa > Chordata > Mammalia > Macroscelidea > Macroscelididae > Elephantulus > Elephantulus edwardii. The sequence goes on from NW_006399752.1 coordinate 28,989,066, forward strand.
CATGGCGGATTGTGAGGATGGATGGAGCAGGATAGAGAAAGGCTCACCTCTCTTGTTGATGGGTGACTGTGCGCTGTGGCAGACTCAATGCCATCATCTGTGGAAAGATGTCACTTACAGTGCTGCAGGGGAAATGGAAGGGCTTAAAAATCAGTATGTTTATAATGTGCCTCTGGGAACATTGTTAGGGGCAGCATATCACCTCTAAAGAAAGAAGAAAAAACCCTGCTGTACAAATACAGGACAGAATCTGTATGAAATATAAAAAAATAAAGGGGTGAGTTATTACCAAAAGTCTAAGTAGGGTGAACAAGGGATTAGAGAGACGTGGACAGGAAATCAGCAGACTGGAAGCCGTGGGTGATCCTCTGTCCCAGCCTCCAATGCACCAGAGAGCAGCAGAGACAGAAGCATTGCAGGTGGGATGCAGGGAGAAGACGGAAAAATCCTAAAGAAAAATTCAAGTTCATATGATGACTAGAAGTCCTACAAATGCAGAAGGCAGCCTGAGGGGTTGGTCTAGGGGGACATGGGTAAATTCTCATATAAAAGAAATTCTCAAGTGCCATCCAAATCCAGATGGAGACGTGTTGTTGTTAGTGCCCTTAAGTCAACTACTACGCAGAGTGACCCTGGGAAAACTAGACCTTAACCCTGCTCCATTCTGCTCCAGTCTCACGATCTCTGATAGGCTCCAATTCATTGTTAGAGTTACCATGGCAGTCTATCAGGTTGCGGGTCTTCCTCTCCTCTGACCTCCTACACTTCTTCTGTTGTTGTGTACCATAGAGTCGGAACCTCCCTGTACCTGACACTCCCGTGGGTCTTCAGAGGCAGCTGGTCACATGGGAGGAGATAGTCCATCTTACTTCTGCAGAGCAGGGGGTGGGTTTGAACCATGTGCCTTTGGGGTTGCAATGCAGCTTCTTGCCACAAGACCACCAGAGCTCCCCATCTTTCCTTGAATGGTGTCTTTTTTCAAGGATTTATCCCTCTTTTCAACATGATCAAAGTGGGTGAGACCGTTTCACTATCCTCATCTATAAGCAACACTCTGGTTGTACACCCTCCAAGACAGACTTGTTTGTTCTTTAGACAGTCCATGGGATTCGACATTCTCCCCAGTGAAGGAACCAGTTCTTCTTTCATCCTTTTTCATCTGCCCACTTTCAGATGCACAGGGAGCAACTGAAGATGCCATGACTTAAATCAGGTGCACCTTAGTCTTTAAACTGACATCCTTGCTCTTGAGAACTTTGGAGAGGTCCTTCAGAGCAGAGTTCCCCTAGCAACATGGCTTCTGATTTCTTGACTTTTGGTACCATGGACGTTGACTGGGGATCCAAGTAAAATGAAATAGTTGAGAGGTTAAATCCTTTTTTTATCTATCATAATGTTGCCTGTTGGTCCAATGGTGAGGACTTTTCTTATTGTTGAGATGTAATCCATACTGAAGTCTTTGATCTTCTGCAGTAAGTGCTTCAAGTCTTAATCATTTTCTGTAAACAAGGGTGTGTCATGATGCAGGTTCTTGACTCCTTCTCAAATCATGATGTCACGTTCTTCTTCATAGACTCCAGCTTCTTGAATAATTTGCTCATCACACAGATTGGATACATATGGAGAAAGGATACAACCCTGATTGACAATATTTCTGATTTTGAACCAGTTAGTGTTTCCTTGTTTTGTTCGGATAATTGTTTTCTGGTCTATGTATAGATATTTCCCAGGTACAATTAAGAAGTCTTTTTTTTTTTTTGTGGTACCAAGAGTGAGATTTATTAAGGAAATAATTAGGGAGTAGGAGAGGCAAAACTATCTCACAATGCATGTTCAGGTTTAGTCTAACAATTTCAAACCAGTTTAATAGCAACAATTAAGAAGTCTTGAGTTCCCATTCTTTTCAATGTTAGCCATAAATTATCACAATTCACATTGTCACACACCTTCCCACAGTCAATAAAATACAATAAGCATTTTCCTGACAATCACTGCTTTCAGTTAAGATCCATCAAACAACAGCAACCACATTCCTTACACCAGGACCTCTTCTGAAGCTTGAGTTTCTGGCAGTTCCCTGGTGATGTTTTAGTCACTTTTAACTAATATTCAACAAGATTTTTCTTGCATGTGGTATTAATGATGTTATTCGATAATTTCCACAGCTTGTTGGATCACTCTTCTTGAGAATGGGGACAAATGTGGATCTCTTCCAGTCAGTTGGCCAGGTAGTTGTCTTCCAGATTTCTTGGCATAGACAGACTGGTGAGCACATCCAGGGTTGCATGCATCTGTTTGCTGATATCTCATCAATTCCTGAGGCCTTTCCCCCCCCCCCAATACTTTTAATTCAGATTGGACTTCTTCCTTTATTGCCATTGGTGCTTGATTAAATGCTACTTCCTGAAAGAGTTTCATGTCAACCAATTATTTTAGGTACAATGACTCTGTATTCTTTAAAAATATATTTTGTTGTTATTGTTTTGCATTCACATACATTGAGTTTTATTAATGTACATTGTATTTTATACATTCACATACATTGTGTTTTATGGAATGAATTATTATTGATCCATGCCTTCTCCCATCCATCTCATCAAATCTCCATCGTACCTTGTCCATTTCTCCACAGCCCCCGATCCATCCTGTAATCTCTGCTGTCTTAGTGATTCCTGACCCCAGTTTTTCTCCTCCTCCCCTTCCCAATTTGAACAGTTACACGTATCCTGTTCCTATTTGCTAATTGCAATAGTTTTATTGTCCTTATGTCCGTCTTCCTTTGAGACTTTTGATACTATGGGAACAGAGGGTAGTGAAATGACAGAATGATAAAGAAAAGACACCCCCCCCCCACGGGGAGGTTGGCCCTGCCACTTCTGGACCACTGCCAGGGGCTGCTCTGTGCCAATACTGGGCTAAGGTATGTTGTAGAACCTTCTGGATCAAATATATTAGCATTTGCACTTTAAAGATGAGGAAACTGCGTTTAGAGCATTTAAACAATGCACTGAATTAAATCAATGTCCCATGAATGAAGACATGGCCCTCGACTAGCCAACTAGATGGACCGGCAGGTCACTGGTCACCTGAGCTCGTATTTTCCCGCAGAATGATGAAACCTGCTGCTCTCCTTAAGAGGATGGCCATGTAGGATGTTTAGAAACATAGTGGAATGAACTTGAGGAGAGGGATTGCAGTGAAAGAACTTTTACTTTTCAAAGAGAAGAGCAAACTTGGCGGGAGAGCGGTGGTCAGGGAGAAAAGCGCACCAATGAATGAATAGAAATCCAAAGTCTCTGTAAACTTTCATTAATAATAATAATAATAATAATAATAATAATAATGATGATGATGATGTTATATGTAACCCATAATAACCCTATGCACAACAGCCCTAAACTCTGCTCTATCCTGTGCCAATCTCACTATTTCCGACACACCTACCCCCATTACCCCAGTCGCTGAATCAATCCGTCTCATCCAGGATCTTCCTCTCCTGTGCTGTCCCTCCACCCTCCCAAGCATGATGTCCCTCTCCAAGGACCTCCTTGCAACATGTTCAAAGAATGTCAGACAAAGCTTCAGAATCCTTGCCTCCAAGGAGTAGCCCAGCTTCAGCACCCTCTTCAGGACAAACATGTTAGTTTTCCTAGCAGTTCATGTTTTATTCAATAGTCCTCTTCAACACCACAGCTCAAAGGCATCAATTCTCCTTCTATCGTCCTTAGTCATTGTCAAGCTCTCTGATGCATAGAAAGTAATTGCAAAGACCATGGCCTGTATCAGGCGCACCATAGATTCCAGACTGACATCGTTGTTCTTCAGTACTTTAGAGAGGTCCCTAACTGCAGACTTTCCCATCGCAATACATCTTTTAGTTTCCTGGCTGCTGATGCCAAGAGTGTTGACTGTGGAGCCAAGCAAACCTAATAACCCCAAAAAACAAAAAAAGAAAGTAAGAAAAAACTCACACACATGATAATAGCCCTTGCTTTTATGTCCATGACCTCCAAATCTTTTATTAAAGTGAAAATGTATTGTTTTGGGATAGACTACCTGGTAATGAGTATATGCTTAGTGTACGACACAGACAATGCAAAAATTATATTTAAGACATTCCAAGTCCCTTTCTCTTTCTGTTGTTCTGAAACTTGTCACGATTCTGTTGTAGCCAATGCTGAAAACACTCCGTCCACATGTGCTTGTGGTCAGTAGCACATGCAGATTCACGGGTGCCTCGCAGAGATGGTGCCCCGTGTCCACAGTGCATCCTGGTCACTCTGGGTTTAATGATGTGTGCTGGGAGTATTTCACGTCAAGCCATGTGTGTCTGTCTTGTTCTTTGTATATCAAAAGCCTTAGTGCTCTCAAGTCAGAACCAACGCATAGCCTACCCCGTGTTGAGTGTTCAGAGGGGGTAAGTTGAATGGGGGGAGATTACTCATGTTTCTCCTTAGAGGCAGCTGGTGGGTCCGAACCTCCAGAGAAATACCACCTGTGGCCATCAGAGCACCTTCCTAGGGCCTGGGCCACCAGACACCCTTGTTCCTCATAACTCAGGTGTAATATTTCAGAGCCTTAGAAAGACCCCAAACCACAGCTGTTGCCGATGAGCGACCCTGCCTCAGTAGTGTCTGAGTAGAATTCCTCAGTGGGGTTTGTGCCTGGGAAGCTGCTGGGAAGAGACTACCACAGCCTCCCCCTGAGGCACCTCTGCTTCCCTGGATTGGGAGTGGGGGGCCCCGTAGTGTGCCCCATCCCAAGCTCTGCCTTCTCTGTCTTCACAGCACAGCTATGGCTCCATTCTCCTCCTCAAGGTATGAGGACGGGTCTCAGGCTTCCTGCCAAAGATGGAGGGCTGCATGGGAGGGCGTGTGGGAGGGAGGATTTGGGGCCAGACGTGACCTGGACGGCAGCCTGCATCTCTGAGCAGGTTCTAGTGACTGGCTGAGCACCAGGAGCCCTGGAATGGGACAAGTGATGGGATTTCTTTATGAAATAGCTCTTATCTCTTATGATATTCCACGCACACAGTACCTGCTTGTTTGATTTTAAAATAGATTTTCTTTTTATCACATGTGACATACAATATTTATTTGAGAAATGCAGTGATAGTCTTTAGTGTGTGCCGATAACATAAATGGGACCCTGGTAGTACTCTGTGGCTGTGTACCACTGACTTGGAACTGACTTATAGCTGACTCTCTGGAGGATTTTCAGAGGCACTTAATCACATGAGAGGAGACTGCCCATCCTTCTCCCGCAGAGCAGCTGGCGGATTCGAACTGCAGGCTTTTGGGATTGGAGTGCAGCTTCTTGCTGCCATGCCACCAGAGCTTCCCATAGTACACTGTATCACAGGCTAATCAAAAGGTAGTAAGGTATATACTACCTATAAGGAACCCTGGGAGGGTACTGTTGTGGTTGTTATGTGCTGTCAAGTTGCCTGTGACTCATAGTGACCCTCTGTACAACAGCCTTAAACCCTGCTCTGTCCTGTGCTAGTCTCACTGCCCCTGACACACCTACCCCATTACCCTAGTCACTGAATCACTCCATCTCACCAAGGGTCTTCCTTTCCTGCGTTGTCCTTCCACCTTCCCAAGCTTGACAGTCCTCTCCAAGGACCGGTTTCTCCTTGAACATGTTCAAAGTATGTCAGACGAAGCTTCAGAATCCTGGCCTCCAAGGAGCAGCCTGGTTTCACCCTCTCTAGGGTGAATCTGTTCTAGCCATCCATGGTGTATATTCAATACTCTTCTTCAGCACCACAGGTCAAAGGCATCAGTTCTCCTTCTATTATCCTTAGTCATTGTCCAGCTCTCTGACACAGTAATTGCAAAGACCATGGCTTGAATCAGGTGCATCTTAGTCTCCAGACTGACATCGTTACTTTTCAGTACTTTGGAGGTCTCTGACAGCCGACTTTCCCAATGCAATTTATCTTTTAATTTAATGCTAATAAAAAAGTGTAAGGTTCAAATCCACCAGCTGGGCTGTGGGAGAATGATGGAACTATCTTCTCAGAGATCTACAGCCTCAGACTTCTCAGGAGGGGTCACTATGGAACTAACTGAAATGGCAGTGAGATTTTATTTTTTTAATTTTTTTAAATAAGTGATCATTTTCTTACTTTTACCTTTTTAAATTTATTATCAATTTCAATGAAAATTTACAGAGACTTTGGATTTCCATTCATTCATTGTTAGACTTTTCTCCCCTCCAAACCCTTTCCCCTAGTACACTATCCTCTTGGAAAAGTAAAAGAAAAATTCCTTCGTTGTTTTAAAATCCCTCCCCCAGGTCCATTCCACTATACAGCCTTCACTCTGGACTCCTGTCATGGCAAAAATCCCTAATAACATGTCCCTCTTAAATGGTTTTCTCCCTCATCTGTTTCAATGCAGCATACATTATTGAACCTATCTTTCTCGGTCTCCCCCCAACCCCGATGTCAGTCCTGTTTTACAACAGTGGCACCATGCAGTATTTGTCCTTTTGTGACTGAGATATTTCCCTCAGCATAATGTCCTCCAGGGTCACCCATTTTGAATAATATTGCATGAGTTCCTTGTTTTTCAATGCAGCATAGTATTCCATTGTGTGAATATACCAGAGCTTCTCTATCGATTTGTTTGTTGATGGGCACTTAGGTTGTTTCCAACTCCTTGCTATTGTGAACAAAGCTGCAATAAACATGGGTGTGAGATTTTATTTATTTATTAAAAAAATTGACACCAGCAGTCAAGAATCAAAAGACGAATTACTCTGGGGAAAGCTGCTGTCAGGGACCTCTCAAAGTGCTGAAAAGCAACGATGTCATTCTGGAGACTAAGGTGCACCTAATTTAGGCCATGGTTTTTGCAATTATTTGCTATGTACCAGAGAGCTAGACAATAAATAAGAATGACAAAATAGTTGATGCTTTTCAGTTGTGGTACTGGAGAAGAGTATTGAACATATCATGGACTGCCAAGAGAACTAACAAGTCTGTCCTAGGGAGAGTGAAAACAAGCTGCTCCTTGGAGACAAGGATTCTGAAGCTCTGTCTCTTAAACTTTGGACATGTTGCCAGGAGAGACCAGTCTCTGGAGAAGGACATCCTGCTTGGAAGTGTGGAGGGACAGTGCAGGAAAAGAAGACCTCACAGATGGATTGATTAAGTGACTGGGGTAATGGGGTGTTGGAGACAGTGAGATTGACTCAGGATAGAGCAGAGTTCAGGGCTACTGTACGCAGGGTCACTATGAATTGTGGTGACTTCATGGTGCATAATAAGAATAACAACAACATTGATTGTTTACCTTTTTTTTTTTTTTTTACTATTTTGGAGTGAGTGAACATTGGCAAAGTATTTTCCCAATGGTTTATACACATTTTACTTTTTGACACATTAGTTACACTCCTCAATGTAACAGTCTCATCCATTTCCTCCTTGGGCTCTGCATTTCCATTGGTCCCTTCCTGCCTCTGGGCTCCGCCTGTTTCCTGGGCTCTGTTTGGGGCTAACAGTTGACTGTGCTGAGGAATATCACCACCTGTCAAGACGCACCTTCTGGCTGAAAGGGCATGAGGGTGGGGTCAGCTCCAGGGTTAAGGATGTCTAGGGTGCAGCCTCTATCAGTCCAGTAAGTCTGTTTTCTGCTCTGCTGTTTTATTCCCTGTCTCCCAGACCTTCTACTGTGATCCTGACGGACATGGTTGGCTGAAGCTGGGCATTCTTGTTTGTCAGCTCCGAGGGTGGTGGAGGCTGGAGCCCAGAGGTCTGTTTGTTTCTTAGACAGTTGGTGGGTATATGCCCACGATCAGAGCTTGCTGCCTACAGTCCTATGTGCTCGTGAAATGTTTTAGAGAAAATATTTATGCTCCATGTTGGGGAGATGATGGTTAGGTTAGCAGTTTGTTCAGACTCTCAAGTGCACAGTTGGGACTGAGTAAAACTGAGCATTGGAAGCAGCGCCTTTATTGAAAATCCCAAGTAAGTGTCCATGTTTGCTCTGCGGTTCCCTGAGCCAACCTGGTTGGAAGATCCACCTTGACCCACTAGGGGACAAATGGGAGTCTAAGGTCAATTAAACATCCTAAGCAACAATGCCCCACCTGTGCTGGTTTAAAGAAAAGCGGTTTACATTTGCCATTTAACAGGAAGTTTTTGAAGCCATCTGGTGCCAGCATGAAATCTAAAGCGTACATTTACCATAGGATCTTTGCAACGCTTAAATTTTTCCTCATGGTGGCAAAATAGCTGCTGTGGCACTAACTTTTGAGTCCACTGTCCTGATGGTTAAGATTTAAAGGCGATGCCTCCAGGTGGGAGTCAGTTCTGTTTAAAGGCTGCTTCAGGAACTCAGCATTTTCTGTCTATACCTCAGGGAACGGCCGCTTGCTTGAAGGGAAAACAGGAATGTTTTTTAAATTGGCAAACTGCCACATAACCAAGCACAGGGGTTTTGTTAGTGAGGAGAAAAGATAAACAGATCTTGAATATTTATTAGCATCTCTGCTGCAGGCCCTCCTCTTCTTTTACCCTTTCTTCCAGGGGTGGAGAATACAGGGGATCACGAGCCCCTCTCTTATTGATGCCATCAAATGCCCTTTGACCCCTGCCCATGGCAGCCCATTTCAGAATGTCCAGAAAAAGGTGTGTGTGTGTGTGGAGGAAGGACGAGGACATTTCTGAGCTACAAGCTGTTTCCCGAGTTATTGCAAAGAATACAGAGTTTTGTGGAAAAGGCTTTTGGGAAAACACTGTTTTCCTGATTTTCTCTGGTTCTGAGTTGGGTAAAGTGATTTCCAACCCTTAACAGGCTAGATGACTCTTGAGAAAGTCAGATCCATCTGTGGGTTGACTTCTAATCTGTATTGTTTCTTCTTTGTGTCAATACCACTGACTTTCAGGGACTCCTTTACATTTTTCTAGTTTATTTATTGATTGTGGGATTCTATCCAGCAGCCAGACAGCTATGGGAGTGCTGGTTACGAATCCCCCACACGCCTGAACTCCTCTCCCTGCCCCACCTCCCTCTCTCTCCCGTCCCCCTCCTTCTCTCCCTCCCCCTCCCTCCTCTTACCCTCCCTTCCCCTCCTTCCTTTTCTCTCCCTCCCTCTTTCCCTCTCCCTCTCCCCCTTTCTCTCCCTCTCTCTCCCTCCCTCTTGCTCTCCCCCCTCTCCCTCCCTCTCCCTCTCTCTCCTCCCTCTTTTCCCTCTCTCCTCCCACCCTCTCTGTCTCTCTCTCCCTTTCTCTCCCTCTCTTCCTTCCCTCTCTCCCTCCCTCACTCTCTTCTCTCTCTCCGTCTTTCTCCCTCTCTCTTCCCTTTCTCTACCCCCCTCTCTCCCTCCCTCTCTCTCTCCCTCTCTCCCTTTCTCTCCCTCACTCTACTTCCTCTTTCCCTCGCTCTCTCCCCCTCTCTCCTTTTCTCTCCCTCGCTCTGGTCCCTTTCTCCCTCCCTCTTCCTCCCTCTCTCTCCCTCCCTCTCTTCCTCTCCCCCCCTTTCTTTCCCTCTCCTTTATTCTGTTTCTAAGTACAACAAGCTAACAGAAATTTCAGCAAATGTCAGACAAAGAAACCAGTAATACCTTTTACCATGATGGACTGTGACAACTAGGAGGGAATTTATTTATTTGAATCAGGAATTTTAAGGTGCAAGAGGTAGCGAAAGTCCTATCAATGCCTTGATGAGACGGCCACTCTTTACTAACCCAAAGTGGATTGTTCGGCCTTCTTCCTAGTCTCTCTGCATCTGAGGGTTCTGCAGAAGCCTGTCCACCGTTGAGCTGCACTGACAGATGGACTGCGGCGACACCAACCCTGGAGGAGCAGGAAGCAGTCCGCAAAGAACATCGGCTCAGGGTGCAGCGTGGTGAAGGTTGTTATAGACCAGGTTGACAAGCGGACTTCCGATGGCTGCATGAGCTCTGTAGTAACCCCCTCTGGGTTTACTCCTGACCTCACCTGCCCCTCCTCCTGAGCCTATCCCATGACAAAGTGTGTCCTTCCCAAGCTCCTCTCAGGAAGGAGGTGTTGACCCTCCTGTGATGGCTCCAGGTAGGTCCCCCAGAGGAAGGAAGCCCCACACCTCGTGCCCATGGTCATGACCTCACCTGGACGTGGGGTCTTTGCCAATGTCATCAGTTAGGTTGCCCTGAGGCCCCGCTGGACTAGACGGAGCCCCGTTCCCATCTGAGTGGGGTCTTTAGGATAGAGAAGAAGCTCAGAGAGATGGAGGAGGAGGATGGTCAGGGACTGGGGTGGTGACGTAGCAGAGGACACCACAGGGACCAGCATGCTGGCAGAGGCCGGGTGGCCCTTGGCTATGAGTGTCCTCAGGGGACCAGCACATGGGGGATTTCTGCTCCAGACACTGGCCCGTGCGCTTCATGGGGTAGCCCGGGGAGACTGAGGCAGCTGACTCACTGTGTCGGTAAACATTTGTTAACTCTATTCCAGTAAATGTTTACCAAGTGTTTCCCACCTGCCCAGCATTCTAAATGGAGTCTCACCTGGCCGCTTGACAATCTGACTGATGAAATGGGAATATTGATGTTTAAATGAAGGGTGAATTGGGCTATAATATATTAATTATATTAATCAATTTTGATTAATGTCATAAACCCAAACGGGTGTGAAGGATTGAATAAGAAACTCAGATGAATGGTAAACTTTCACTCAAATCTCAAGAACAAACCCAGGTGATTCTGAGAGAAGCAAGGTCCCATGCAGGGCTTGGAGCTCCTCCGTGGAGGGACAGTGAAGGCCCAGCCCTGCACTGGGCGGCTGCTCTGACCCTGAGGTGTGACTTAGATGAAGACACAGTTCTGTGGGGCTGCGGGCTTCCTGGGGGCAGCTATGGTATTGGCTAGGCCGTGGGTCACGTTCCCACCTTCCCTGGCTCATGGAGACCCTCTTCCAGGCCTCCCAGACTGATTCTTGGTGGGAGGAGACTGCCCATGTTTCTCCCTGGAGCAGCTGGTGGAACTGAACCACAAATTTGTAAGTTAGTAGCACAGCAGCACTAACTCCTTGGAGACCTGGCTCCATTCTCAGCTGATGCGAGCACAGTTCTGTCAGTGGAGGCTAACGTGTTACTATGATCCTGAACAGGTTTCAGGAGACCTTCCAGACAAAGATGGGCTAGGAGGAAAGGCCTGGCAACTTACTTCTGAAACATTAACCAATGAAAACCTGTGGATCCCAGCATACAACCCTGGACGCATGGGGCAGCTGATCTGAGTGGCGATGTACTGCCCCCAGCTGCCGTCCAGAGAATGTTTTGGGATCGCTTCTGCACCTCACTGTGGACACTGGAGGGACGAGGGTGTCTAGTGTGCCCCCATAAGTCCATGTGTCCTGCTCAGAGGACGAGCCCTGAACGTCACATGGGAGATGCTGGAAGCACCTTGTTCAGTTGATGCAAAAATTAAGCAATGTTTCCCAAATACAAATTACCTGTGGAGACAAGAGCCTGAACAGGGAGACTGAGAATTCAGACACGATTCAAAATGTGGTGAAGGAGAAACCCATTGTGTGCAGCTGTGTGTATGCGAATGTGTGTGTGTACAGTAGGGTGTATGTGGTGGGCTGTGTGTGTGTACAGTAGGGCGTGTGCGGTGGGCTGTGTGTGTACAGTAGGGCGTGTGCGGTGGGCTGTGTGTGTGTACAGTAGGGCG
>NW_006399752.1:29001492-29006515 GCF_000299155.1 Elephantulus edwardii
CGGTGGGCTGTGTGAGTGTAGAGTAGGGCGTGTGCGGTGGGCTGTGTGTGTGTACAGTAGGGCGTGTGCGGTGGGCTGTGTGAGTGTAGAGTAGGCAGCATGTGTGTACAGTTTGGTGTATTTGGTGCAATATGTTGCATGTATGTGTATATGTCAGCCTGCTCATACCTCTGTTGGCCCCATCTTGGACCGTGGGTTGCACATGAGTCCCTGTAAGACAAGGGTGATGTGGGGTGGGACGCCCAGGAACCGAGTGTAGACAGTTGCTGTTTGTTGAGTGCTGACTTTGTTCTGAAATGGAGTCCAGTGTGTGTGAGCAATAATGACAGAGTGTGTGGATGACGTGACACTCTAGGTGACTCTGTGACCCCAGATATGCTGAAGGCCAGTGCCAAGCCAGGCAGTGACCACAAAAGTCAGAGGACGGGAATGATTAACCCCACTAGCGACCAATATTAATGAGTCAAAACAAATTAATCCCTTTCTCTAATTTGGTAATGTTTTCACTCTATCTGATGTGAAAAGCCACAGATGTTGAGTTACATTAATAAGGAATTAGTCGTGCAATCGCATATTTTTGAAAATAGTTATTTTGTGTGCTCCAAATTAAAAATTTTGAAGAAATTAGTTTTGAGACTCAAAGCACATTGTGTACATAGCTTTTTCCTCTGTGATTATAAATAGGCCATTTTCTCCTTATTAAGATAGTTCTGTGTTCTCTTTTTTAAATATTAACAAAATTGATCTTTTGTTTATTATTGACCAAGGTTGGACATGCACTGTGATGTGGCTGTCAGGGATGGGAAGTCACTGCAGTTCAGGAAGTTAAAGTCCAGTCAGGTGGGGACATAGCCACCTGCTCTGTCTAGGGCTAGAATCACACACACAGCCGGCAAGAGGGATTCCCAGGGGCTGGAGGTGACGCGCTGTCCTGCAGTGGGATTTGTACAAAGAAGGAAAAGCTTGGAGGAATGAAGGGACAGATTTTGGGAAGAGCCATCAGGAAAGGCTTCCGTGTCTCCTGAGTGTTTGCTGTTGCTGCATCAGGTCCAGTTCCCAGGTCATGTACAACAGAACCGACCATGGCTCAGCCCTCAGTGTGTCTGAGCACATAGCACTGTGTCAATCCGTCTCCTTGAGGCTCCCTCTTTTATGCTGAACTGTTTCTCAAGCAGGATGAACTTCTCCAGGGACTGGTCCATTGTGGTTTGTTGTTGTTGTGTACTGTAGAGTCAGAACTGACCCATAGCTGACCCTCTGATGGGTTTTCAGAGGCAGTTCATCACACAGGCAGGTAATTGAACTACGTACCTTCAGGATTGTAGTGCAACGCCTTGCCACAGGAGTCTCACCTCCTCATCTTTGAGTAAACTCGAAGGCTGCACCTCCTCCATGACAGATTGGGTTGTTCCTTTGCCTGTCACAGGACATTCAATACTCTTTGCCAGCACCACAGTTGATCAGTTCTTCTTTGGTCTTCCTTATTCATTGCCTTAACTTTCACAGCACCTGAGACAATTGAAAAGAATATGGATTGGGTCATATGCACCTTAGTCTTTCAACTGACATCCTTGCTCTTTAGCACTTTAAAGAGCTCCTTGGCAGCAGATTTGTCAAATACAATCTGGCTTTTAAAAAAGTTTGTGCAAGCAACAAATGCTGGCAAGGTTGTGGAGAAATTGGAACCCTTATTCACTGTTGGTGGGAGTGTAAAATGGTGCAACCGCTGTGGAAGGTGGTATGGCACTTTCTCAAAAAGTTGCAAATAGAGATACCATTTGACTCAGCAATTCCACTACTGGGAATAGACCCTGAAGAGACCATAACTGACATCTAAGCATATATATATGCACACCCATGTTTATTGTGGCTTTGTTCACAATAGCAAGGAATTGGAAACAACCTAAGTGCCAATCAACAAACAAATGGATAGAGAAGCTGTGGTATATTCACACAATGGAATACTACGCTGCACTGAAAAACAAGAAACTCATGCAATATTATTCAAAATGGGTGATTCTGGAGGACATGATGTTGAGTGAAGTATCTCAGTCACAAAAGGACAAATACTGTATGGTGCCACTGTTGTAGAATGGGATTTACCTTGGCTTTTGGGGGAGACTGAGAGAGATGGGTTCAATAATGTATACTGCATTAAAACAGATGAGGGAGAAAACTTTTTAAAAGGGATATGTGATTAGATACTATTGTCATGACAGGAGTCTGGTGCGAAGGCTACATGGTGGGGTGGACCTGGGGAAGGGATTGTAAAACAATGAAAGAATTTTTCTTTCACTTTTCCAAGAGGGTAGTGTACTAGGGGGGAGGGTTGGGAGGAGAGAAAAGTATAACAATGAATAGATGGAAATCCAAAGTCTCTGTCTTTTCTCCCTCAATCATGACACTGCTTGTTGGTGCACTTGTGGGGCTTTTTGCTTTTTTCTTGTCCAAGTGTAATCCATACCGAGGGCTGTAGTCTCTGACCTTCCTCAGTGAGTGTTTCACATCCTCTTCATTTTCAGAAAGCCACACGTGGCACTAGGTGTTCAGACATCATCTTCTTTACCAGGAGGAGGGACAGCACAAACCACCCGTCCCCCACGCTGAGCAGGAGTGTGGCACAGGACACACTCGACGAACAGTGGCTGGGTCAGGAGAAGGGCGGGGCGAGGAGGCAGAGGTCTTCCTGCTGCGGAGCCCAGGAGGATCGGAGTCCTGTGGGACTGGGCTGTGGTGGAGTGAGGCAGGCAAGTGTGGGTTCAGACTCTGCGGATGACGTGCCTCTAAGTGACCAGCTGTGTTCTCAGAGCAGGCTCTGTGCTCTTGGAGTTTGTGTTTCTGGTCAGTTGTGTGTGAGGGCTGCTGGCACCTCGTTGCTCTCTTATTGTTGACCTCGTCTCTGACTGTGTCCACTGCCATGTCCTGTGTCGGCCTCCCAGTCTGCGCCACGTGTAAGTCTGCTATTGCAGCCACACATCAGCCCAGCTCTGTGAGGGTCCTCCTCTCCTCCGCTGACACCCTACTTTTCTAAGCTGTCCTTCTCCAAGGGCTAGCCCCTCCTGAAGGGAGGTCTGGTGGCGCACAGGGGGTTGCACTGCTAACCTGGAAACTATGTTTATGTGATGGTTTGAACCCATCAGAGGAAGAAAGATGGGCAATTTCCTCCTGTGTGATTTCCAGCCTTGGAAACCCCACTGGAGGCCAGTGAAGGGTGAGTTCCGACTCAGTGGCAGTGGGTTTGAATTTGAGCCCCTCCCTGAGATTTCTCATTGATTCAGGTGCTGTGGTTGTGCACCACTGAGCCAGAACTGACCCATGGCTGACCCTCCAGCAGATTTTCAGAGGCAGGCAGTCAGTCACACGGGAGGAGATTGCCCATCCTTCCCCTGTGGAGTAGCTGGCGGCCTCGAACCACGCACCAGCGGGATTGCAGCACAGCTACTTGCCCCTCAGCCACTAGAGCTCTGATTGAGGTGCTAGGGAAAGTATTATTTTAAGTTCAAAGGAGCAGGACCTTTGCCCAACGTGCAGTGGTTGTTAGCAGTTGTCTCATTGACCCCAACTTCCGTTAGCTCCCTGTACAGAGAGCGGCAGAGCCATCCCCCCCAGGGCTGGTCTGCTCCGCCCACTGCTGTGCCCACTGTGCACCCAGAGAGCCCACCAGCCCAGGAGCTCTTCTTCCACCATCACGACAGACCCTCTCCTCTGGGGAGCTGTGGGAAGGAGATAGCCAGGCCTCTCTTCCTGGTCTTTGGATGCTCTGCTGGAGCCTGTCCACTATGAGTGACTCTGCTGGCATTTAAAGCCCTGGTGGCACAGCTTCTAGCACACTCCCAGGCCACCCCAGGACGACACACAGGCAGATGGGTCCTGAGGAGGGACCACTCCGCCCTCACCCTTCAGGGACAGGTGCTCAGCTGTTTGGCCAGACCTTACCAAGTGTGTGCTGTGGGCTAAACACGGGGCTGTGTCCACCAGAACAGCAGGATCCCACAGGGGCTGAGACAGAGGAATTCAGGGCAGGGATCTTGGAACTTGGACCCCAGACCTGGGGCAAGTGTGTGCTTGTGGCCTTGGGGAAGGGGAGGTCCCTTCTAAGTTTCCCTGCTGCAAAACAGAGATTTCTGGCTTATGTTCATTGTGGGCTTGGGCGTGCCTGGCTTTGTCCCTAACACTTTCCTGGGTTTAGTGGACTTATTAATAGAGCAGTAACAGTGCTTAGCTTGAGGATTTAACAAAATAACATGTATAAATCACTTCCTGGGACACATGAAGAATGAAATGGCTATTGTAAAAATGAAATGGCTGTTGGTCTTATTGTTTTAAATAGGTTTTGAGACCTTGGATACAGTTCATAACCTTTTTATCCTCAGTTGTCTTAAAAATGGGAATGAAATAATAAAAATAATATAGTCTTATTATTAATCCTCCTACAGAGTGTTTGCGAGGATTGAATACAACTTAAAACTATCAGACACAAAATGTAGCTGCCATCAGCACCACCACCACTGCCATCGTCATCCCCTCCACTATCACCACTACAGACACCATGACCACCACCTCTGCCATGACCATGACCTCTACCATGACCACCACCTCTACCATGACCACCACCTCTGCCATGACCACAACCTCCACCTCCACCTCTGCCATCACCACCGTCATCATCCTCTCCACTGTCACTGCTATAGACACCATCCTCACCACCACCGTGATGACTACAATCATCACCATCACCACCACAACCACCACCTCCACTCCATCCTCTACCACCACCACCTTTATCATCACGATCATCTCCTCCAGTGTCACCACTATAGATACGATCACCACCATCATCATCACCACCACAACCTCCACCACCATGATCACAACCTCTACCAGGACCACAACTTCCTCCACCACCACTTCCATCACCACCATTACCACCTCTACCTTCACACCACCACCACACCACCACTTCCTCCTCCTCCTCCACCACCACCACCACCACCTCCACCTTCACCTCCTCCTCCACCACCTC
>NW_006399752.1:29006934-29044782 GCF_000299155.1 Elephantulus edwardii
CACCACCACCACCTTCACCTCCCCCACTATTTATGATGTAGTAGTAATGAGCCCTGGGCCAGTTCTGTTCAAAACAACCTCCAGTAGCATGGCCACTTGGGACCAGGCTGCTTCTACTTCCACTGGGCAAGGGGTAGGCACAAGTGGTGAGACCTTGTTACCTGAACCTTGCTTGGCTTCTCCTTGTAGGATCTCACTCCATCACCCCATCACACCATCACCCCATCACCCCATCACTCCATCATCCCATCACCTCATCACCCCATCACCTCATCACCTCATCACTCCATCACCCCATACCTCCATCATTCCATCCCTCCATCACTCCATCCCTCCATCTCTCCATCTTTCTCTTCGGTGGGAGATGAGCACAGTTTGAAATCTGAGTCATCAGGTTCCAGTGATGTATTTCTAGGGATTCTAGACCCCAGAGCCCCTCTGTCTCCCCCGCCCACCCTGTGACTTGGCGCACCCTGAGGAAGCAAACTGGTGCTACACATCTGCCAGCCAAAAAATGCACCGAGCTATTTGGAAGCAGAACCAAGAAAAACAAAACTGATTAGGGAAAGATCCGCTTTCAGAAAACCTATTTCTGTCACAGGGGGATGGATAAATAAAATAATGCTTCAATAATTTATGCAGCCAGCACGTGAAAAAAGAAAAAAGACCCAGGGAATGTGAAGTGAGGACGGCACACAAAGAACAGCCCAAGTTGTTGGTGCTTGAATCAGTTTGGTAGATAATTCTAAAAGAAATCGGAAAAATCCACCTTGTTCTCAGCTTCTGACTGAGGATGGGTGGTGGGGGTCTGTGCACTTCCTCCTGGAAAATGCTTGTTCTCTGAGGATCCCTTCAAGGCTCACTCCTCAGCCCCCCCGCCCTGGGTCTCTCCTCTGGCCAGCTCTCTTCCTGCCCCACCAGGCCCCACAGTGTTTGCACAGTGAGCCCCCAGACCTGTCTCACTGAGTTGTGGACCCTTCTGCAGTGGAGCTTGGCGAGCTATAGAGGGGGCAGGTTTGAGGGTTTCTATTTTTGATGCCCCGCCCCCCATGGCAGTACTGAGCTGGTCGTGAAGAAATGAAAAGGAAACGCATTGCCATGGATTGATGTGTGTCCCCCACACGCATGGTGATGTAATATGGGAAGTGTGTCAGGACACTTGACGTGACAAACCAAGCAGATGTACAAGGATGGAGGATGGACTGTCACCCCCTCAGTATGAATGGTGAGTACACACATGGGCATGAGAAATGGATACGTAGGAATTAGAGAAACTGCATCCGTGGAAAGAGACGGTGGAAGAGATCAACCTTCAGAGCAGAACCAGAGGACAAGTGGGGAACAGGCTGTCGATGGCTCACCTGTAAGCTTGGGATGAAGATGAAGAATCCGGAAGCAGGTCCACGAGAGTCCAAGAGTGATCTCGAGGGTTTCCCATCTGCATGTGTGAGACACTGAGCTCTCACGACCAAGAAACAGACCAATTGTGGAGGGACAGCACAGATGACCAAGCAGGAGGTCAGGAAAGACAGGAATGAGAAGACCAACAGTGTCAGAAAAGACTCTGACATTTGCTCTTGAATGAAGAAAAGGTAAAAGAAAAAAGAAAAGATGGAACAAGAAAGCCGAACAGAAGATTTCAAAGGACAGCTTGAGAAAACACTGTAATGAATTTGTAAAGACCCAGGATTAGAAAGCATACGGGAATACCACAGTGTTCAGAAAGCTGAAGAAAGTGAAGACAAATTCATGCCTCAGGTTGCAGTACTGAGAAATTCTGTTTCCTCAGGATCACTCTTGGACTCTCGTGGACCTGCTTCCGGATTCTTCATCTTCATCCCGAGCTTACAGGTGAGCCATCGACGGCCCGTTCCCCCCTTGTCCCCTGGTTCTGCTCTGAAGGTTGATCTCTTTCCACAGATGCAGTTTCTCTAATTCCTATGTATCCGTTTGGTCATGCCCGTGTGTGTACTCATCATTGTATCCTGCAATCTCCCACATTGTTTCTATCACCAAGACCATGATTTCCTACAATTTCCCGAGAACAAGTCCCAGTTCTTCCTAGCATCCTTCTGTGTTGCATTCTGGACTCTCTCCATCTGCTGGCCTCTCCCACTTGTCCTGAAGTGTGAGATCCCACTAGCGTCAGCCTGCAAGCAGGATGGAACCCATCTCATCCCGTCTGCTGGATTCTGTACTTATTCCTTCAACCTGGTGATGGCCAATGGGGGTCAGCTCGGGGGTTGGGTTTTCTTTCCAGGAGAGGAGCTCAGAGCACGCAAGAAAGACCCTGTCAGTGGGATTCTTTGCTTTGGCTTCTCCATTCCCATCCATGTGGGAATTCCTATAAGAATTGAATTGGGATGCATAGCCATTCTCTCAGTAAACAATACTGGGTTTGCTGGGTGCTTTTTGAGTTGGAACTGGACTCATAGCTGACCCTTCAGTGGGTGCTCAGAGGGGCTGTCAGTTGCGTGGTTGGTCTTTCTCCCTCAGAGCAAATGGTGAATTCAAACCATATGCCTTTATGTTGTAGCACAATTCTTTACCTCTTAGGCCAACAGAGCTCACAGGGTCGGCACTTACTACCAAGGCTCTGGAGAGAATAAGAATCATAAAATCCCAGAGCACCAGGGCCAATCCCCTCTCCCCATTGTCTGGATGTGATTGACCCAAGTGGGTACGTGTCCAGTGTTTGGGGAATGGACACATGTGTGTGGCCGCAGAGCCTTGGCTCTCTCAAGACTGGCTCCCACCCCCCTGCCCGAGTTTAAGCTCTGAAATTCTCCTGAGCCCAGGCGCTCCCTGGCTGAGCCCCCTGCCAGGCTAGAGGTGACTCTGGGCTCTTATCTCTCGCTCTTTCTGTCTGTCTGTCCCCAGCTCCCTTCTGGGGTTCGGCTCCCTCTTCCCTGCCAGCCCGCCCTTTCCTGCCCCTTTGTCGACACTTGATCATTTACATCAAGTTGACATTCGCAGAGTTTACTCAGGGGTCTGTAATTGTATTCTTTCCCCGGTTCTGCATTACCAAGCATAAAAATGGAATCTTATCATCCCTGACCAATTTTTAATGTACAAAATGATTTGGCTGAGGTTCAAAGGGAGGCACAATTGAAATCAGGTGAATGATACATGGAGTTTTCTCAGCGCCTACGTGCTTAGATTTGATTTCCTCCCCCACCCTGTATAGCACAGAAGAGGCAACGATTTTTTCAAGTCCTGGGAGTGCATTTGTGTGCCGTGTAGGCGTGGCTCTACAGGACAGGTCCAGTGTGCAGATGCCAGAGTGCTCACTGACATTAGCGTATTCCCATCTCACGTGTGTGTGCACCTATTTAGACATAGGCAAACAAATAGAATTATATTGTTTGCAATTTTATTGATGGCAATCACATTTGCAATGATCCTTAAAATGTATTCAAAATACCCAAGGAGCCAGCACAGCCCCCAGGCTACTGCCCCGGATTAATGGCTGGGATATGCAAACGAAAATGCATACCCCTTTGTCAATTCAGAAAAGACTCCCCTGCCCCAGAGAAAGCGAGGCCTCTGTGGCTCTGGCTAGGATCGTCCAGCCGTTGTGTCTGGAGCGGATTCTGACTCTTGATGACCCTCAAGAACAGAGTCCACGCGCCACACAGGGCCTCCCAGGCCGTAATCGTCGCAGGGCAGACGGCTGGATCTCTTCTGAGGAGCCGCTGGCCGGGCCAGCCTCAGGTTAGCAGCCAGGCTCTTTACTGCTGTGCCCCTGGCCTCCCTCGGGGCCAGCCTCAGTCTCCATGGGCCACGCTCGAACGACCTTCTTTCTCGGAGGACGTGCAACCAGGATGCTTCTTAGAGGCAAAGACGGTGAAATGTCATCACACAGACTTGGACATGTTGTCAAGAAGGGTCTGTCCTTCTCAGACATCATGCTGGGAACGGTGGAGGGTCCACGCAGGAGAGGAAGACCCTCAAGGACGTAGTCTGACACAGTGACCGTAACGATGGGCTTGAGGATGGAGGGGATGACGGGGATGGTGAGCATCCAGCAGGGTCCACAGGGCCACTGTGAGGTGATGGCACCTACCACCACCACACAGCAACACAACAACAACACTCCACCACCACCACAACACAACAACAACACTCCACCACCACCACAACACAACAGCAAAAAACAAAGAACAACACAACAACTACACACCACCACCACCACCACCACCACAACAACAACACTCCACCACCACACAACCACACAACAGCAAAAAACAAAGAACAACACAACAACGACACACCACCACCACCACCACAACTGCACAACACAACTACCACCACCACACAACAACACAGCAACTATACAACACCACCCCCACAACAATACAACAACACTCCACCACCACCACCACCACACACAACAACAATGCAACATCAAAGCAACAACAACTACACAGCAATGACCTTGCCAAAGTTTCACCTTAAGGGTCGGACCAAGAAGCTGAGTGTTGGGCCAGAAAAGTCTAGCGGTCGAAGCAGCGTGGTTTACCTGCTCCCCGCCACAGCCGGGCTCAGCACTGCGGTCCTTCTAATCTCCTGGTCGGCTTCCTGGGAACAGAACAAAGTGGCTGCTGACTGACTGGTACCGGGCCTAAGTCAAGGTTAAAGAGCATGGCTGCTAACTGAAAAGCCAGCAGGTCAGCGATTCTGCTCTCCTGAAGAAAGATGTGGCTGTGGGCTTCCGCAAGGACTTCTGGCCTTGGAGCACTGGGGGGCAGTTCACACCATCCTGTGGGGTCACTAGGAGTTGGGATAGAATCCACAGCTGTGGGGTGGTTTTAAGCTGGAACTGCATGAAAGCCGGGCCCTATCTGGTTTTGCAGCCTTTCTGGGCCCACCTCACCTGTCAGCTTGTGTGGTAAGTGAATGTAGCTGAGATACTGGGAGCTCTGCCTCCTCTATGTCCCATATCATCGGGGTCACCATGTGAATAGCTTCTAGTGGACCTTTCAGGCTACGGAGGAGTAGGAGGAAAGGCCTGGCGATTTGCTTTTGAAAAGTAACCACCAAAGCCTTGTGGGCCACACCACAGGGTAAGTGGACCCGTGCTGGAGGCAACACCCTTTGGGCTGGACACACTCAGAGCACACAGTGGCTTTGCAGGTGAACTTGAGGTCTCAGTGATCATGAAGGTGGTGCTGGGCTGGGCAGGTTTTCTTTCCGCTCAACCTGGAACCACACAGTGGGAGCAGACTCCGCGCTAAGAACACCAAGAAGAAGCCTTGATTCTGAGCCTGTTGACCCTGTTTTCAGAGAAGACACTGAGGGCTGGGAAAGCTTTGGAAAGTTCCTGCAGGCAAACCTTGTGCTGTTGAGTCAGCAGCTGTGACCCACAGTGACCCATGTGCTGCACAGGACTGCCCTGCAAGGTCTTCTTGGCTGCCCATTTGAAAGCTGGTTGCTAAGGCTGTCATCCCCAGTGCACTGTAGGGATTTGAACTGCCAGCCTCTGAGTTAGTGCTTGAACACAAACTTCTTTCACCACCTAAACCACATAGCCAATGGTGTAGATGAGGTTTAAATCTATTTCAAGTTAATTTCAAATTTAGTCTATAGGTACAAAGCTGGAGACCCCCTTAGTGAATAAAGACTCATTGTCACCATTCAAGTCCCCAGAGGGGAGGCTGCGTTCAACATTAGAGTCCTCAAGGACCTTAAGTCACTGTCAGGATAACCTAGGAGACAAGATGAACACATGAGCGCAAAAGGCAATTAGGAGGTGAAGAGTTATTGTTAACTCGGTGATTCTACACGGAGAAGCCAGGGCTTGGACTGAGACTGCTCCTTAGGAAGATACTGGGTAGACCCAGAGGTCTTCTGTCAGGCTCAGACCGGTTCCAATCTTCCTCGTAATTTAGATGAGGGTGTAAATGACTTCTCTGCACACTCATCTAGAATATGCAGAAAGATATTTACCTGTGTTTCATTGACTATGAACTCGACATAGTCAATATTAGACTGGATCATAACAAGTTGTGGATGTTGTTGTTATGTGCCATCAAGTCGCTTGTGACTCATAGCGACCCTATGTACAAGAGCTCTAAATGCCGTTCTGTCCTGTGCCAACCTAGTCATCTCAAACGCACTTATTCCTACCTCTCTAGTCACAGAATCGATCCATCTCATTGAAGGTCTTCCTCTCCTTCGCCGCCACTCCACTCTGCCAAACATGATGTCCCTCTCCAAGGACCAGTCCCTCCTTGCAACATGCCCAAAATATGTCAGACGAAGCTTCAGAATCCTTGACTCCGGGGCACATTCTGGCTTTACCCTCTCCAGGACAAACCTGTTTGTTCTCCTAGCAGTCCATGGTATATTTATTCAATACTCTTCTCCAGCACCACAGCTCAAAGACATCAATTCTCTTTCTGTCAACCCTAGCCACTGTCCAGCTCTCTGATGCATAGCACATAACTGCGAAGACTATAGCCCGGATCAGGTGCACCTTAGTCTCCAGTCTGACATCGTTGCTCTTCCATACTCTTGAGAAGTCCCTCACAGCCAACTTTCTCAATGCAATTCGTCTCTTGATTTCCTGGCTGCTGTTACCAAGAGTGTTGACCGCGGAGCCAAGTAAACTAAAACTGTTAACTATCTCAATCTCTGATAGCATTATGAAAAAAATAATAGTTCCTGAACTCTTAACTGTACTCTTGAGGAACCTGTACATAGAACAAGAGGTGGTTTGAATGAGGGGCTACTGCACAGATTAAAATGAGGAAAACAATGCAGGAGAGTGGCAGCCTCTCACAAAACCTATTTACTCCATAGTCTGAACAAGTAACTTGAGAATGTGGGTTCTCTGAAGAAGATGCATTATCAGGATTGGAGAAGGACTCACCAGCAGTCTGCGAAATGTAGATGATGCAACTTTGCTTGCTAGAAAGTGAAGACGACTTGAAACAATCATTGAAGAAGATCAAACACTACAACCTTCAGTATGGATTATACTCTAACATCAAGAAAACAAAAATCCTTGCAACTGGGCCAATTGGCAACATCATGGCAAATACAGGAAACAGAGCAGTTGTCAATGATTTCATCTTCCTTGGGTCCCTAATCATCATCAATGGTAACAACAGATAAGAAATCAAAAAGACTGGCTGAATTTTGGCAGATCTATATCAAGAACTTTTTAAATATTCAGGAGGAAAAAATGTCACTTTGAGGCTCAAGCTGTACGTGGCCTAAGTGCCTCAGATCTATATAAGGTTTGGACCATGAACAAGGAAGATGAGGACTGACGCCTTTGAATGATGGAGTTAGTGAACAACGCGGACTGTAGTACAGATTGCCACCGAATGAACACACGTGTCTTCCAGGAAGTCCAGCTGGGGTGCTCCTTTGAAGCAAGGACAGCAAGGCTGTGTCTCACACACTTTGGGCGAGTTATCACCAGGGGTCTGTCCCTGCAGAGATGCCTCATGCTTGGGAAAGCAGAGTGTCCTCAAGGCCAGGGACTGAGCAGTGGGTGTGGTCGTGGGCGCAGACACGACAATGGGAAGCTGACATAGAACCGGGCAGTGACATTTGGATCCACACAGCTTTCCTTAGTGGGAATTAAGCGCCTTTTCTTGCTGAGGGCTGTGTGTGAGCGGAGGGGCTGCCTGTGGAGGGCTGAGAGGCTGGGCGATGGGGATTTGTGGACAACCTGGAGACACCGTCCAAGAACTGGGCCAGTCAAGCCTGGATGTTGTCTCTACAGGGCCTGGGGCAGGTGGCACCGCTGGGCTTCCTCGAGGCTGCACTTGCCTGTAGGAATGTCTGACCCCTCCTCACGACACTGAGGGCCCTTGGTGGACAATGGCTTGGCCTTCCTCTCTCCATCCCTGTAGGGTCATCTGGGGTCCCTGTGTGTCTGCGGAGCTGCAGGGCACTCAGTGAGGGTCAGCTTTTCTGCTCCCTGCCCTTGTCCTACCTCAGCTCTTCTCAGACCCTGACACTGTGGGACTCTGCTTACGGTCATGTCCATGTAAAGGGCATCTACCTGGACAGGAATGTGTGACGTAACAGAGGTCCCTGTCCCCAGGTGAAATGGAGAGGGAGCCAGGACTTCAGGGCATGGCATTGCCAGCTCTTATGTGTGCAGTGCAGGGAGTGTCCGTGTCCCTATAGACGGCACAGTAGTGTCTCCATGACAGGAGTCTCACTTCCCATATGGGGGACGGACCTGCAGTCCTGGCCAGTACATCTCAGGCACACCCAGGGCGCTGTCATAGGTCAAGGTCAAGTGGGTGACATTTAACAGCCACAGACTATGACACACACAGAAGGGTGGTTACACGTGGGTTTACACTCACAGCTCTTCAACCAGTGAATTATGGGATTGTTGTTACTGTTAGTGCCATCAAGTCATTTGCGACTCATAGCGACCCTATGTACAACAGCCCTAAACCCTGCTCTATCCTGTGCCAATCTCACTGCCTCTGACACACCCATCCCGATTACCCCAGTCACTGAATCAATCCACCTCATAGAGGGTCTTCCCCTCCTGCGCCGTCCCTCCACCCTCCCAAGCATGATGTCCCTCTCCAAGGACCTGTCCCTCCTTGCAACATGCCCAAAGTATGTCAGACAAAGGCCCATAATCCTTGCCTCCAAGGAGTAGCTTGGTTTAACCCTCTCCAGGATGAATCTGTTTGTTTTCTTGGCAGTCCAGTGTACATTCAATGCTCTTCTCCAGCACCACAGCTCAAAGGCATCAATTCTCCTTCTGTCCTCCCTATAGTCATTGTCCAATTCTCTGATGCATAACAAGTGATTGCAAAGACCATGGCCTGTATCAGATGCACTTTAGTCTCCAGAGAGACACCGTTGCTCTTGAGTACTTTAGAGAGGTCCCTAACCGCAGACTTTCCCATCGCAATACGTTTTTTTATTTCCTGGCTGCTGGTACCAAGAGTGTTGACTGTGGAGCCGAGCAAACTAAAGCTGTGAACAATCTCAATCTCTTCACCATCCATCCTGATGCTACCAATTGGTCCAGTGGTGAGAATCTTTGTCTTCTTGACATTGAGCCTCAGTCCATACTGAAGGCTGCAGTCCTTGACCCTCTGCAGCAAGTGCATGAGGTCGTCCTCAGTTTCAGCAAGCAGGGTTGTGTCATCTGCATAACACAGATTATTAATAGATCTTCCACCAATCCTGATGCCACA
Organism: Elephantulus edwardii; assembly: GCF_000299155.1. Taxonomy (NCBI): domain Eukaryota; kingdom Metazoa; phylum Chordata; class Mammalia; order Macroscelidea; family Macroscelididae; genus Elephantulus; species Elephantulus edwardii. Next base: position 29,016,123 of record NW_006399752.1, read on the forward strand.
CTTCTCCTCATAGAGCCCAGCCTCTCAGATAATCTGCTCTGCATACATGTTGAAAAGGTGTGGAGACAGGACACTATAATACATTGAAATAAATATTTCTCTACTTAAAAGGGGTTTTATTAGTTCTGACTGAAATTGCTTCTGGTAAACTATCAAGAAGAAAACTAAGCAATGATCTTTTTATACTAGAAGAGTCAGGAAAGACCATGATGGTCTAGTGGGTAGGGAGTTTCACCGCCAACTGAGAGGCAGGAGGTTCGAATGCACCAGCGGCACCGTGGGAGGAAGGGGGCACTTTCCTCTGGTGCTGTTTACAGCCCCTGAGGACCTGCCAGATGGTCAGCTGTGAGTCATTCCAACTCGACAGCATAGGTTTGAGTTTTGAATTTGGAGTATTTGTACTCACATAAGATTAAGTCCACGTGGCTTTTGATGTCCACCTATGGCTGCAGGGCACATTGACTCATAACCGTTAGCCACACTAAATGGCAATTATTTTTATGCTCAGGTCTTTTCATGATTGAGCCTGGCTCTGTCCCCAGCCTTATCACCGTGTTCCACATTCTGGACAAAGCAGGCTCTCATCTTTCTCATCCAACCGCCCCATACCTACAGACTCTTCATGTTTCAGGCTGTTTCTGCTGCTGGAAGCCCCTTGTTCCCTTGGGAAGGTCAAGTGCAACCTTCAGAGGCCACCTCAGAGACTCTCCTGTTGCAGACTGAGGGCAAAGTATTTTTATAATTATTAATAATGAGACAGACGACCAAGAATGACATAGAACAGAGAGCATAAAGACGGGGGTCCAGCAGTTCTCGACTACAGCCTGGATTCCAGCTTCCTTGTATCTTTACTGAAAATTATCAGAAAGTAAGTCACAAAGAGAATTCAATGCAAATGAAGCCAAACTCTTTCTATTGAAACCTGCCCTTGCCGCAGAAGATAAAACATTGCAGCCTTCAATAGGGATTGCGTCTCCACATAAAGGAAACAGAAATTCTCATCACTGGACCAATAGGCAACCTCATGATAGATGAAGAAAAGATTGAAACTGTCAACAAATTGGTCTTTCTTGGATCCACAATCAACACATTTGGTACCAGCAGTCAGGAGATCAGGAGACATATTGCACTGAGAAAATCTGCAGTCAGGGGCCTCTCCAAATTAGTGAGGAGCAATGAAGTTAGTTTGAGGACTAAGATATCCTTGATTCAGACCAGGATTTTTTCAATCTTTTTTTTTTAATCTGCCAAGAGCTGGACAATGAATAAGGATGACAGGAGAAGAACTGATGCCTTTGAGTTGTGGTACTGGAGAAGAGTATTGGATATTCTATGGACTGCCAAAAGAACAAACAGCTATGTCTTGGAGAAGGACATCATGCTTGGAAAGGTGAGGGCACAGCAAAAGAGAGGAAGACCCTCAGCCAGGCAGATTGACACAGTGACTATAGCAATGACTTGAGCCAGAGATTGGACAGGTTTCAGGTCACTAGGAGCCATAGTCAAGCTGAAGACACCTAACAACAATGATAGAAAAGAGAGGGTGGACAAGCTCAATGTCGTCATTCAGAGCAAAGCTGGCGATGGACTGTGGAACAAACCATACACTGCTCAACATTGAAATTCAAATTTAATAAAATTACAACAAGTGTTTAAGAGTCAAAGTAAACTTTGGCTGTATAATAATGTACAACATTTGGGTCTTGGCTGAAAATAGAGGAATTTAGAGACCATCTCAAAAGTTGACTTAACACTTTAAACCCTGATGACTGGAGACCAGATGAGCTGGGGAATGACTTCAAGGACATCCTACAAGAAGAAATCAAGAGGTCATTAAAAAGACAAGATAAGAAAGAAAAACTCAAGACTGATAACAGAAGAGACTCTGAGACTTGAATGCAGTGTAGCTAAAGTGAATCTGAAACTTGATAGTGTAAAGGACTGAATATTTCAAAAGTGGCCCAAGAACACAAAGCAAAGTGTTATAATTGGATGTGCAACAACCTGGAGCTAGAAAATAGAAAGAGAAGAACAAAATTGACATTTCTTGAGGTGGAAGAGGGAATAAATTCAAGCTTCAAGTTGTAGTTCCCAAGAATTCTGTGGGAAAAATAGTCAATGATACAGGAAGCATCAAAAGAAGATGGAAGGAATACATGGAGTCACTGAACCAAAAAGAATTGATCGATGCTCAGTCGTTTTAAGAGGCCGTGTATTCTCAACAACTGGTGCTACTGGACAATGACGACCAAGCCGAACTGAAGGTGTCAGGGGTCCACAGGACACCAGCTGCGGGGTTTGTGCAGATGGATGTGGTACCAGGAGTGCTCATGTGACTACGCTGAGAATCTGGGAGATAGCCACCTGCCCACCGACATGTGCTCATTCCAAAGAATCAGTCTGGAATGTGGAAATTATGGAACGATATCATTACTATCATATGCAAGTAAAACCTTACTGTTGATAATTTAGAAATGACTACAGCCGTTCGTGGACCAGGAACTAACCAATATTCAAGCTGGATGCCGAAGGGAATGTGGAATAAGAGATATCATTGCTGCTGTCAGATGAGTCTCCTCTGAAAGTAAAGCCAGAAGGTCTTCAGTTCTTGGATCTCAAGAGCAGCCTGTGCTTGCCGTTCAGCAGGACACAGGGTGGCAGGCGTGAGGTCCGAGCGCCCTCTCCTCTTGGCCCCTCTTTGTCCTGCATGGACACTCCAGAGGGACAGCAGGTGAGAGGGATGCAGGGCATCTCGTGACCTGCTAGTGTTCAGAGGGGCTCCCAGAGCCTGTGATACTGTAGCCGACTTGTCAAATCTGATACTTGATTTTTGTATGGCTCTGGACTTGCTTCCAATCAACAGGTTCCTCACACAGTGCCCACTGGAGAGGAGGGATTGATGACGTCTTAAAAACTCACACCTTTGTCTCCTTACCTTGGAAGACTTGGGCAAATGAAGGTAAACTATTCCTGAATGCTGCTTCATAGAAACTGACTAATAAACCCTGGCCAGCCAGGACAACTCGCTATGTGGAAAATGACCAGCATTACTGCCATCCACCCAGTCCTTCCTGGGTGGAACTTGGGATGCTGCATTTGGAGTGGCAGTGTTATTACTATTACTTCTTATCGCTCCTTAGTCATTAACATTGTATTTCTGCTGATAAACCCCATCAATATGGTGATTTGATTAGCAAAACATAAAACTACTCATTAAACTCCAATTATGTTGCTCAGGTGTAATTTGATTTTGATTGGTTGGAAAAATTGTGTTGCCTTTCTTTTTTAATTTCTTCTTCCCTTTTCCTTTTCCTCCTTCCCATACCCCATCTCTGACACCCCGTCACGCACTGTGTCTACAAGGCAGATCATCATGCAGCGTGTGTATAGCAAAGGCCATTCACTAGCACTTTTGCTTCCTTTGCTTCCTAAGAACTCAATGGCATATAACTGCCAGCTAAGGAGCTGTGGCTGACTCTGAGAAGAATGGGAGTCCCAAACATTTGATTGTGCTAATGTGAAACCTATACTTGGACCAACAGGCAGGCGTCAGAACAGAGCAAGGAGACACTACATGGTTCAAAATCAAGAAGGGGGTTCGTCAGGGATGTATTCTGTTTCCATGCCTTTTCAATCTGTATGCAGAACACCTCATCCAAGATGCTGGGCTGTACGAGGAGGAATGTGGCATCAGGATTGGTGGAAGAATCATCAACAACCTGCGTTATGCAGATGACACAACCCTCCTTGCTGAAACTGAGGAGGACCTGAAGTGCTTGCTGCAGAAGGTCAAGGACTGCAGTCTTCAATATGGATTGAAGCTCAACATCAAGAAAACAAAGATTCTCACCACTGGGCCAATTGGCAGCATCAGTATGGATGGTGAAGAGATTGAGATAATTAACAGTTTTAGTTTACTTGGCTCCACATTCAACACTCTTGGTGACAGCAGCCAGAAAATCAAGAGACAGCTGTGAGGGACCTCTCAAGAGTACTGAAGAGCAACAACGTCAGGTTGGAGACTAAGGTGCGCCTGATCCGGGCTATAATCTTTGCAGTTACATTCTATGCATCAGAGAGTTGGACAGTGAATAGGGATGGCAGAAAGAGAATTGATGCCTTTGAGCTGTGGTGCTGGAGAAGATTGTTGAATATACCATGGACTGCTAGGAGAACAAACAGGTTTGTTCTGGAGAAGGTGAAGCCGAAATGCTCTTGGAGTCAAGGATTCTGAAGCTTTGTCTGACATACTTTGGGCATCTTGCAAGGAGGGACTGGTCCTTGGAGAGGGACATCATGTTTGGTAGAGTGGAGGGGCGGCGAAGGAGAGGAAGACCCTCGATGAGATGGATCGATTCTGTTACTGGAGTGGTGGGAATAAGTGTGTTTGAAATGGCTAGGTTGGCACAGGATAGAACGGTGTTTAGAGCTCTTGTATGGGTCACTATGAGTCGCAAACGACTCAAAGGCACATAACAGCAACAAACAACAACAAGGAAGCAAAGGAGAATGGAGACTCAGGGTTTAGCCAGCCATCACCACTGGACCCACCTTAGCAAACACTTTGCAGTCCAGAGGGCAGTAAATGTCAGGAAAATATCTTCTAACTGAATGAGAAGACATGAGGCTTCAACTCAGAACCAGCAGTAAGGTGTTAAAGTGGGTCCTCTTCCCCCTCCACCTTCACATCAATGTCCCTGTTCAGCATGAAGAAGCCAGAGAGTCTGTACCCCTTTCCCAAATGAGAAACCCACAAGTGAGTAAGAAGTTTTTTGTTAAAAAAAGTTAGTAACCATTGGACTATGCTCACCATTGCCCTGTCTCTTCTGGTCCCCACTGGATCTTTCTCATTTCCTTCACCCACTCCCCCACCCACCCAATTGTACAGCCCTGTGCGTTCATCCCTGCCCATCCTCACCCTTCTGCTCCCAACCCTCACCTCCTTGTATCCCCATACATGTTTTTCACAATAAATAAAGTTTAATTTTTTTAAAAGAACTCAATGGCATGTAAGTGTATGGCATCTACGTTACAGCCATCCAGGGAATCCCCACTTCCTGTCCCGGGTAGGCATCTCGTGGGGGGTGAGATCACCTTCAAGGGAAGAGATGTCCTCTGAGCAGACAAGCAGGCTCTTTCTGTTGGAAATGAGCGTGAATGTATTATTTTTGTAGCTCTTGTTTAAGGCGCCCAGTGGTGGAATGTGAACCATGTTGGACTGCTAAGAACAAGCAGAATCTTGGAGGAAGTACACGTTAGTCCTTGGTCCATGAACGGCTGCAGTCATTGTTTAGTTTATCATCAGCAAGGTTTTACTTGCATATGACAGTAATGATGTCATTCTATAAGTACTCCTTGGTGGCAGGGCAACAAGGCTTTGCTCTTTGTACCTTATCCTGTGGGTGTGTCGCCAGGAAGGGCCAGCCCCTGGAAAAGACATGCTGAGAAGTCATGCTGGGAAGGCATCTGGTCAGTGGAGAGACAGGAAGCTCCTCTGAGAGGGAACGACACTGGAGCTCCACCAAGGGGCTCAGGCTTGGTGGAGATTATGACAACACAGGATAGAGCAAGGTTCCAGTGGGCTGACACGGGGTCGAGGTGAGTTGTGGTCAACTCGACGGCACCTCACAATGACAGAACCAGATGGTCAGTGGTTTGAATGCCCCAGCTGCTCGGACAGAGAAAGGCAGTTTCCTCCCATAAAGACTGACAGCCGTGGAGACCCTGGGCGCCCACTCCATGACCCTCGCCACCTTGACCGTATCGTGTGGCCATCGCCAGGTGTTTGTTAGCTGCTGCAGGGGAGATCCTGATCACAGTGGCCCTCGTGTCTGCTGTGGGGTCTTCATGGATGTGGCCTTGCAGGACAGGGTCAGCAGGACTGTCTTTCTAGGTCCCTATGGGTGGGTCCTGCGGACGCCCTTTCTGGTACTAAAGCCTCACAAGGCCCTGATGTGTATGTTCACTCGTGACAACCCGCCATCAGTTGGCCCACTTCCCTACGGAGGAGCCTGCCCCTCTGTGTCCATCGGAGAGTTGGGCAGATTCAAACTGTTGGCCTTTCTGTTGGACCCACGTCTCACACACAGAGCCACCGGGCCCCTCTGCTGGTTAGACGTTAAGCCCTCTGTGTTGCCTGAAGGCTGCTCTGTTACTGTTTCCCTCATTCAAGTCTACATCCAACAGAAGCTCTATGTGGGGTATTGGGATCTTTTCAGCACGGGCCTGGAGGGCTGAATGATCAGCCAGCTGCTTTGGACCCACAAAGACCTCTCTTCTTGGGCACGACCCAGCCTGCTGGATGAGAGGAGGGTTTGTTTGTTCTGGTGGCCAGAGGAACATGCACGCTAACTAACCCTGGTTCAGACCACGACAGACTGTGCAGTGATTAAAATGCATAGCCTGTATTTATCTGTGTCAACATGGGTGAACTAGTGAGGAAATGTTGATTGAGAAAGGCACATTCTAGGAAGATACATTCAATGGAATTCTATCCACACAGTATTAGAAATACATTTAAAACTATAATTTATGGATATAAAAATATGTGGTAAGATGACAGCGCGTGCCTGCGAGTCACACCCCAACCCCAGCACGGGGCTCCTTCCGCCCCTTCTTTTCCTTCCTTCCTTGATCTGAAGCAAATAAAGCAAACATATCTTGAATCTGGATGATGTATATAGGGATGTCTGTTATATTATTTTATGTATGTTTGAAAAAAATTCATACTTATGGAAGCAGGGTGCCGAAAGCCAAAGATCTTACGTTTCCCTTTTGAGTAAGCATATGTTAGCGTTGACGCTGTGATCAGGGTAAAAATTTTTGTTTTCTTGGTGAGATACTCATGGAACTGTTAACTAAATGTAGTTTAGCTTTGGGACAGATGAGAAGATAAGTTGGGAGCAAAGAGAAGAGAGATTATTGCATTTCTCTGTTCCATTTAAAATTTTAAGACACATACATCTTATTTTCTTTCCATCCATCCAATCATTTATTTATCCATTGAAACCAACTCATAATGGTGACTCTCTCTGACAGCAGGGATCCCCCATAGACTTTCCAGGGCCATAGTTTTCTGGAAGCAGATCACCGTCTCTTTTTATTCTAGAACAACTGATGGGTTTAAGCTGTTGCCCTCCAGTTAGAGACCAAACATTCATCGCTGTACTCTGGGACTTCCTATGTCCACCCAGACTTCTATCCACTTACTACCTCCATTTCTTCCTTCTCCATCAATCCATTGACTGTTCTCCATCCATTCCTGAATCCCACCACCCATTGTCCGTCCCTCCGTCATCTATCAATTCATTCTTCTAGCATCCATCCACCCAACTACCCACCCACCCACCTATCCATCCATCCATCCATGCATGCATCCATCCATCCATCCATCTACTCACCCACCTATCCATCCATCCATCCATCCATCCGTCCATCCACCCCCCCTCCACCTATCCATCCATCCACCCACCTATCCATTCATTTATCCATCACCACATTTATTTCTAGTAGGTGGTTATGGTTGGTAGGTGTCACCAGTGTAGTGAAGTGAACCTGTGAGTAGCAGATGTGACCCTTGCCCTGTCCAGCGCCGTCCTCATGGCCTTTGCCCTGCTCAAGCCCATGGTGGTGGTCATTGCGTCCATCCATCTTGCTGAGGGTCTCTCTTGGTGACCACCTGCCTTTCCCAGAATGATGTCTCTCTCCAAGCACTGGTACCTCCTGAGAATATGCCCAAAGTAAGAGAAAGAATCCTTACCTGTCAGAACTATCTGAACCTTGAGAACTGGTACAGGTTAACTTGTGTCCTCACAACATGCATGCTGGAAATGCTGACCTCTCTGTTGTGATTATAATCTCATTTGGAAACGTGTTGTGTTTGTTACATTAGTGAGACGGGATTAGTGTAGGGTATAGCCTGAGTAAATTTCTTCTGAGCTATAAAAGAGACTAAGCATATGAGTGGAAGAGAGAGGGGTTAAGATGGAGATGCCCAAGGAGTCATGAAGCAGACACTGAAGAGACAGGGACCTTTCCCCAGAGTCACAGAGAGAGCCTTTTCTGAGAGCTGGCACCCTGAAGTTGCATTTCCAGTCTCCTAAACAATAAGAAAAGAAATGCTGTTTGTTATAGTCACCCCCTTGTTTCTGTCAAATTGTTGTGTGCCATCGAGTTGGAACTAACCGTAGCTGACCCACCAGTATGTTTTTAGAGGCAGTTAATCGCTCAGGAGGAGACTGCCCATGTTTCTCCCACAGAGCAGATGGTGGATTCGAACTATGTGCCTTGGTGTCTGCAGCATAGCTTCTTACCACTAGGCCACCAAAGCTCACTAGGACAAGAGTAAATGGACATTTTTATTCTGTTCTTTCAATTTTTTGCTCTATGCTATTAAAATGTAATAGTCATTAATGACGGCTGTGCTAATTGAAATTTATAATTCTTGTCTGACACCTTGACACCGGTTTTTGGCAAAGCTCGGTCCTGATGGGAGGAGAGTCTGTCTGGTAATTTGTTTTGTATCTTCAGGGGCAGAAGGACCCTTAGAAGTGACTTGTCCAGTCGTTCTACTGCGGTGAGGAAACTGAGGCTGACAGAGGCAGGTGGGAGATGACAGGATGGCCCTTCAAGGAGTCAGAGCAGGGTGTGCAAATGCCCCACGTGGGAAGCCCTTTTGCGCCCTTGGAATAACAGAGGAGGTGGTGGGGGCCCTTCAGAGGAGGCCTGGGGGCCCTTGTTTGTCTGCGGGGCTGGTTCTGCTGGTCCTGGAGCAGTTGGGCGTACTTGGACTGTGTGAGCTCATGCGTCCCAGTGCAGGCGGTCCATACACGAGCAGATAGCTACAGCTGTTGCCACTTATGCTCCAGAGAGCAATTCCAGGAATTAATGACTCCTAATCCTGCAAATAACGGGCTGCAGAGTGGCGTTCAGTTCCAAGCCGCCAGGCCCGATCCCTCGCTCCCATTCTGTGGCATGCTCTTGAGTCTCCTCTAAGGGTGTGGAGAAGAAGGGTCCTGCCACCATCCCTGCCTGAACCAGGGCCGGAGTCCCCTGTCCCTTCCCCTGGGCATGGCTGGGGTCCATGGGGTCCTTAAACAAATCCTAGAACCATTTAGCAGCCAGGAAAAAATGATCGGGGTGTCTTGATAGCAATAGCACGTGCCGTTCTGAAGGAGTCCTGGGCACTGGGGACTCAACTCTAACAAGCTCTCATTTTCATAATGAACTTTATGTACTATGATAAGGCCCATCCAAGACCATTAACTATAAAGAGCTGTCTGCCAGGGATTCGGAAGCAAAGGCGTCCTTCCTTGGTGGGACCCACCACCTCAGCCTGGGCGTGGGCATTACACAGGGGGTCTGCTTTGCTCTGGGGTCCGGGGAAGAGTGATGTGGGGTGGGAGGGCATCAGCTGGAACACGTCGGACAGAGGGCTTGGATGGAGGGCATGGACTGGATGGAGGAGGGAATGTAATCAAGGCTGAGGCTGGGAGCAGGCCTCTCTGACCGCTGTGAAGGGGAAGGTGGGCTGGACGTGGGAAAGCAGCTGGGAGGTGGGCAGTGGGCAGGGCAGGGGCAGGAGGGGACGGTGCTGGAGGCAATGACCAGTAGTGTGGCCTGTGGGAGCCACAGGAGGCGGGGACCTCAGAGGGGCACACCCAGCAGAAGCCATTGGTTATCTGAACCAGATGGGATGCATCTGGAGGGCAGAGGAACCCCAGGCCCCCGTGTACCTCAGTGCAGTCTGATAGCTCTGTGGGGCTCTTTCCTGTGGATCCAGTAACAAGAAATCCTGGCTAACGTCAGTCCACACTTGCTGAAGGATCGCAGGACCCCACCCACTGACCTCTGGGCCCCTTACTCTGCCTCCTTCGAGCACAGTGACCCCGCTGTGATGCTGTCTTGCTCAGCTCCACAGAAACTCCGTCGGGAAGTGGGTCCCAGCAAAGTGGGCTGGAGAGGCTGGGGTTCTGGAGAATGAGTGTCACCGTGAGGAGAGGTTCACCTGGTGACCACAACGGCTCTCTGTGTGTGGCCAACGCGCGTCTTAACCAGCAGCTTCCTGAATCAAGAGCCATGTGATTAAACATCCTGGTGACACAGTGGGTAAAGCACTCCTCTGCTGACCAAAATGGTGGTCAGCTGCTCTGTGAGGAGAGGAAAGGCAATCTGTTCTTGTAAGACTTACAGCCTTGGCGATCCTAAGGGGCAGCTCTCCTCTGTCCTCCAGGGCAGCTAGGAACCAAAATCCCTTACGTCGAGGATGGATGACGTGCAGCGAGGCTGGGAACAACAGCTCTGAAGCCCGCCCTGTCCTGCGCCACCCTTCACACCCCCAGTGCATTTCAGCTCCTTGCCACAGATACTGTGTCTCATTGAGGATCTTCTTCTCTTTCACTGTCTCTCCACCTTTCCAAGCGTGATGTTCCTTTCCAAGGAATAGCTGCCTCTCCTAAGAATCTGTCCAAACCATGTGAGACAAAGCTTTGCTATCTTTGCCTCCGAGGAGCACCCTGGCTGCTGCACTTTCCCTAAGAGATAGCTTGGTTCTTCTGGCCGTCCCTGGGCTGCCTAGCACTCCTGCACTCCCCCTAAGACATAGCTGTGGTTCTTCTGGCCGTCCCTGGGCTGCCCAGCATGCCTCTCCGACACCACAGTTCAGTTGCATTGGTTCTTGCCCTGTCATCCATCATCCTTCTTCATTACCTAGTGCTCAGATGCATAGCAGCGGGGTAGGAAGGTTGTGGATGGAATCAGGAACACTTCTTTAAACTGACATCGTTGCTTTTCAGGAGTTTGGTAAGATCCTGGACAGCAGGCTTTCTCAGTGTCTCTGGATCTCCCGATAGCTGGTACCAAGGGTGTTGACTGTGGATCCAAGCAAGATGAAATAGGAGACAATGCCAGTCTTTTCCCCATCTACCTTGGTGTTGCCTGTTGGCCCAGAGGTGAGGATTTTTGTTTTCTTGATGCTGAAATGTAATCTATAATGAAGACTATAGTCCTTGATCTTCTGAAGTAAGTGCCTCAGGTCTTCCTTACATTCAGAAAGCAGAATTGTGTCATATTAAATACTATAGAAAACCGTTATTGTAGAATGAGTATGAGGATCCCAGGGGGAGAGGAAGGTGGAAGCAGAGGGGTGAGGATGGGAGGGGTTTGTTGCTCATGCACAATTCAAAGGGGGGGTGTGTGTGAAAGAAAATGAGAAGGATCTTTTGTGAAAAACAATATATTCAAACTTTGTAAATAAATCAGTATAAAGTTTCAAAAATGGAAAAAAAGACTGTGTCATCTGCATAATGCAGATCGTTGAGGAGTCTTTCTCAAATCCTGATTCACACTTTTCTTCATAAAGTCCGTCTTCTCTAACACTTTTTGCTCAGCATGTAGATTGAATAAATGTGGACAAAGGATACAACCCTGAGGCTGGAGACCAGATAATTAAATTTTGTACAGTCAGTGATTTATTGATTCAAGTATCTTTTTAAAGACACACAAACAGCAATTATACACATAGACTTCTGATGGACTGCACAGGGATCAGATAGACTACATCTGTGGAAGGACTTATCGGAGAAGCTCAATATCAGCGGTCAAAGCAGGCCAGGGGCTAACTGTGGAGAAGATCATCAATTACTCATATGCATGTTCAAATTGAAGAAAATGAAAACAAGTACTCAAAAGTCAAAATATGACCTTGAGTCTATCCCACTTGAATTTAAAAATCATCTGGAGAGTAGTTTGAAGTATTAAACACTGGTGATCAAAGACCAGATAAGTTGTGGGATGACATCAAGCATATTATACATGAAAAGAGTAACACGTCATTACAAGGACAAAGGAGATAGAAAAGACTAAAATGGATGTCAGAAGAGACTCTGAAAATTTCAATAGAATGTTGAGAAGCTAAAACAAAAGGAAGAGATGCAGAAATAAAAGAGATGAACACAAGATTTCAAAAGATAGCTCGGGAAGAAAAAGTAAAATACTATAATGAGATGTGCAAAGGGCTGGAGTTGGAGAATAAAAAGGAAGAACTTGCTCAACATTTATTACCCTGAAAGAATGGAAAAACAAATTCACACCTTGAGTTGTAATAATGAGAGAAGCTACGGCCAAAATCTTGAATGATCCAGGAAGCATCAAAAGAAGATGGGGGTAATACTTGGAGTTACTGCACAAAACTAGAATTTGTCAACACTGAAATATGTCAGGACATAGCATATCATAAAGAGCCAATGAAGATAAGAAGTTCAGGCTGCAATGAAAACATAGGGCCCTAGGAATTGATGGAATACCAACGAACAGGTTCTAAATAACAGCTGCAGCCTTGGATGTGCTCACCAGTCTGTGGCCAGAAATTTGGAGGACAACCACCTGACCGACTGACTGGACAAGATTCATTCCCAAGAAAGATGATCCAACAGAATGTAGAAATTATCAATCAATATCACTGACACCACGTGCAGGCAAAATATTGCTCAAGATTATCCCCAAACAGCTAGAATAGTACGTTGGCGAAGAATTGCCAAAAGTTCATGCTGGGTTTAGAAGAGGTCATGGCAACAGGGATGTCATTGCTGACATTAGTTGAATCCTGGCTGAAAGCAGAGAGTACCAGAAGGATGTCTGTCTGTGTTTTAGTGACTATGCAAAGGCATTTGACTGTGTAGATTGCAATAAATTATGGGTAACTTTGAGAAGAATGGAAATTCCCAAACACTTATTTATACTTAGATGAACTGTATACCTAGACCAAGAAGCTGTTGTCGAACACTTCCTGGTTTAAAACTTGGGAAGCAGTGCATCGAATTCTCATAGAAGGTATTTGCAATCAATAAATAGTTGTACAAATGCTATCATTTTGTCTCCAGCCTCATTTCTGTCACCAAGCCATGTTTTTTGACAACTGATGCTTCTTCTCCATTCCCAACTTTTGCATTCCAGTCAGGATAGAGCAGAGTTCAGAGCTGCTGTGCATAGGGTCACTGTGAGTCATAGTTGACTCAACGGCACACAACAACAACAACAGTACTTCAAGGGTGTATCCTTTCTTCATACCTATTCAGTGGCAATTGGTTAAGACAAATGAATGAAAACAAAGGCCCAAATATGTAATCAAAATTCTAAACCTTCTCTGAACTGTTCTTCTGTGTGAATGCTGTCTCTTAGCCCATTATAGGAGTTTGGTTTCTGGTTTTCCTGTAAACATGATACTGTAAGATTTTCCATTCAACATCACTTCTCAGGCTTCAGAGACGTGGTAATGTGAATTATTAAATGAGAACAAACCAAAGCAAGTAATCCTAGAGGCAGAACAATCAACGTCCTCAACACTGACAGTTCTTCCACTCCTTGGAAAGCCTGTTGGAAGCAGAGACAAGGCAAGATTACCACCTTCCTGGAACCCACCCTGGTTATCTCCTGCCAAGTGCTGTCAGATGCCACACAGATGGTGTAACTCACAGCGACTCAGGTCCGACAGAGCCCGGCGCTGCCCAGGCCTGCACTATCCTCAAGCCCATGGGTCCCTCATCTGTGTCAACCAACATCACAAGTGGTCTCTCTTTCTATGCTGTCTCTCTGTTGTTGTTGCTGTTGCTGTTATTAGATGCTGACAAAGTGGTTTCTGCTTAATGGCAACGGCACGTACAACAGAACGCTGCCCACTCCTGTCTCCTCACAACTGCTGCCATCTTTGAGCTCGTCGCTGCAGCCTCTGTTCTCGTTGAGAATCGCCCTGTCTTCTCCTGACTCTGCTTTTACTACAAATGCTGTCTTTCTTTCGGGACTGGTCCCTGCTGATAACATGTCTATTGGAACGTGTTGAAGGCTTCATCATCCTTGCCTCCAAGCACTCCGGGTGTCCCTCTTCCAGTACAGAGTAGTCCACTCTGCTGTCCACGCTGCTCTTTGCTCGTGCCATGATTCAAAGGCAACAATTCTTCTTTGGCCTCCCGTTTTCATGGTCCAACTTCCTGACCCTCAACTTCCTGCCAAATTCAACACCCCCAATAATTAGTAGCTTCTGATACTAACAAAATGATTTTTTAAAAATTATTATTAAATTTTATTAGTTTTAGTGAACATTTACAGAAATTTTGGGTTTTCATTCATTCATTGTTGCACTGTTTTCTCCACCCTCCTCCCCAGTTCGTTCTTCTCCCCCCCCGAATGTCTGTTTTAGTTGTCCAGTTGCCACAGTGCTTGTTGAAGCCAGTTCTGATTAATCTCCTTTGTCAGTGTGTCCTTTGCCATTCCCTATCTCTCCTCCCTGAGAGAGACTTCACCCTGATTCATAAGGAAAAGGGGATGGCGTATTCTCTTAACTACTTCCTGCTGAAAAGGGACGCTGTAGGTTTCAGGGTGAAGATCTTCTCTCACTACTCTAAAGGGCCCCTTTGGCAGTAGGAAACACATTTTGGAATTTAGATGCACTGTTATCAATTGTGCTTAGCCGTACATGTTCATATCCTTGAAGATGTATCATGGAAGTGCTGCAGCCTAGAAGATACAAATTTAACTAACAAGTTAAAAGTACATGAGTCAAAAATTAAAAAGCAATAATATTCCGAGTAGAGGTTCTAGTAGTGGCACAAATCAAGTTACAGAGGGAAGGTGGTCCTTACAATAAAAGGCTATAGAGTAGCACTTTGTCTATTATAGTGTAGAGGTTAGGAACCACAAGATGTAGAGGCTTAGCTATGTCATTTATGGTTCTTAAGTCCTGGAGCAAATTCCATCTACCACTGGATTTTTATATTATTTCCTAGTATGTGCATCAGGTCTGTGACCAGTGCTCGCCCCCTGGACCTGTTATGACCCATGAGGATATTCTTGGGTGCTCTTATACCCTCGATGGATGGTTGGCCTGTAGTGCCCAAGGTGTCTGGGCTGAGGTGGCTGTCTGAAAGGCTGTCTCGGCTGCATTGTCCTTCTTCACGTGACCTTGTGCTTTTGACTTGGTCATCCAGGACTTTAAGAGCAAGCCCTTTGAGGGCAAAGTAGCAGGAACTTCTTTAAGCCCTGGGCCTGGAAACCAGCTCGGATCTATTGCCGCCACATTGGAACAGTCGGTCAGACAGCCTGTTCTGTGTCCAGAGGAGTGGGCCAGCGCGGTCTTTCCCGGGATGATGAAGAGTTTGCTGTCGTCTTTAACCCTTCACTGCCTGGCTTCGTGTTTGCTTTCTTAGCTCCTGTCCTGTGTCAGGAAGGACGCTGCGTATACAAGAAGGACTCAGTACAGGGGGACTCCTTTCCCCCTCTGCATGTGGGGAGCCTCTCCCCCTCACTCTGCTTTTGCCACATTTCACATGTGTGGAATAAAGAGTGGAGATCTCTTTCCCTTCTTGGGCTCCTTCCGATGCCTCTTCTCACTGACAATCACTGCTAACTGCTCGTGGATGTCCTCACAGCCAGCCCCCATGGTTCCCTAAGTTCACACAAGTGAATGCATACTTTAGATTGAAAACAGCTAATAGGACTCTCAACTTGTATTTCCCTACTTAACAAGGTGTCAAAGTCTAAAATGACCTTTAAAAATATGTCACTACAGAAGAGTTAACAAATAAATATGACAATCGGATCAGTTCCAGCACAAGGCTGAATCGGGTAGCATCAGCACGTCACTGACCCAGGGAACTTTCTCACGGGAACTGGACTGGCCATGGGGCTCCTGTCTGAGAGACGCACACTCCTCATTCAGTTTGGAGCACTTCTCCGGTGCACTCGGCGCTCAAGGTGCGAGTCATAAAACCACGTTCACATCTTGGTCAGTTACTAACTCTGTGACCTTGGCCACACTGACCCTTTTTGCAACTCAGTTTTCTCATGTGTAAAATGTGACTAAGGGTTTGGGTTGTGTTCCTCCAAAACATGCGAGTGCTTAAAAAAGTAGAGGGACAATGAAAGAGAGGACCCTCAACAAGACGGCCAGGCATGGCTACAGTGATGGCGCAGCGGGGGGGGGGGGGGGGGAATGCGGTGATGGTGATGGAGCATGGGGTGGAGACGTGGTGATGGCGCAGGGGTGGAGTACAGAGGCAGTGATGGCGCAGGGGGGGGGAATGTGGTGATGGTGATGGAACATGGGGTGGAGACACGGTGATGGTGCAGGTGGGGCACAGAGGTGGTGATGGTGCAGCTGGGGTGGGGGGGGAATGAGATGATGGTGATGGCACAGGGTGGGGTGGAGACATGGTGATGGCGCAGCATGTGGTACTGCTTCACTTTGTTGACCATAGTGTCTCGTTGAGCTGTAGTCAATCGGACAGCACCCATCAACAATAAAGTATGCATCACGTTGTTCTTAGAATAATGCCATTTGAGAAAAACCTTGAACACACTGCCATCAAGTTGAAACCAACTGATAGCTGACCATCCAGTGGGTTTTAGAGGCTGCAGAGGACACAGGAGGAGATTGCCCGTCTTTCTTCTACGGACGCACCTGAGAGATGTTAGCAATGCACCTCCTTGTGTACTGGGCCACCAGGCTCCCTGTAACGTGATTGTTACTGTTGTTAGTACCTCTGGGTTGTAAATCATAACTCTCTCACTTGATGAGGCAAGATTAGAGGAGATTTCATCACTGTGCAGTCCTTCTTCAGGATGCTCTGGTGGCCTAGTGGTAAGGAGCTGTGCTGCCAACCTGAAGGCACGTGGTTTGAATCCACCAGCTGCTCTGTGGGAAGAAGATGGGTTATCTCGTTCTTTGCAGTTTACTGCCTCTGAAAACCCTCTGGGGGGTCAGCCACGAGTCAGTTCCAACTCGATGGCACAGAAAAGGCCTGGAGATTTCTCCCCAGATCCTCTGGAAGGAGCAGCCTTGCCACTGGCGTGATGTCAGGTCTGTGGAGTAGATGCAGGGCTCCTGGTCTCCAGCACACAGGACAGCCAGTGTGTGGCTTTAAGCTATCCGGGGCCCTGGTGGTGCAGTGATTAATAAAGCACTGAGTTGCTAACCCAAGGTCACTGGTTTGAACTTGGCAGTCACTGTGTGGGAGGAAGACGAGGCATTCAGCTTCCATAAAGCTTCACCCAAACCAGGGAGGTACTCACCTGTGGAGGAGCCTCCCCTGGGGTCCTGAGAGCAGCACCTGCCCAGGGCAAAGTCCAGGAGGCTGGAAGAGGAAGCGTTAACAGAAATAGACTCAGGAGAGAAGTGGAAAAGTGGGAATACACTGTGTGCACTGTCAATGTTCTAAGACAAAACGTGGCTGAAAGGTTGAATGTAGAAACCATCTGCTTTGGAAATGTGCGCTCAGCTCAGAGTTTACAAAGCTGTGGCTCTGGGGCAGCCGCACCTGAGCTCTCGCTCTGCCTGCAGGAGGCCGGCTCCCTCGGCTGGAACAGGCTGTGTGTGCGGCAGGGGTGCCCGTCGGAGCTGCCCGCTGTGTGCACACACATTAGCACAGCCCTGAGGGTGGGGCACCACGGACAGGGCCACGGGGCATCTCGGTGTCTGGGTCCAGTAAAACTCGGTGCAGTCTGTGGATGAGGGAACGAGTGCCTTAACAGAGGAGAATGAGGGACTGGAAGCAAAGTCTGAGGGGACACAGGCTGCTCACCCGGACCACAGCTGCCTGGAGTTAACGCCCGCCAGCAGCATCTGGGGGCAGAGGACAATCTCCTCCTGTGCCCTGGAAACACACTGGAGACCAGCTATGAGTCAGAGCTGACCCGATCCAACGAGAGGGAGAGAAATAGACAAAAGTCTCGACAGACAGTGGTGGCTCAGTGGCAGAATGCTCTCCTTCCGTGAGGGAGAGCCCCGTTCGATTCTCAGGTGACCCATCTCTGCATTAGGGGTGCGGCTGCCTGTGCACCACAGGATCAGAGCTCACTCACTCACTCACTCACTCACTCACTGCTGTTGGAACCTCCTCACAGCTGATGCTCCAGCAGGTTTTCAGAGGCTGTTCATCACACGATAGCATTGCCCATCTTTCCTTGTGGGGCAGATGGTTGATTTGAACTGCCTCCTTTGGGTTGGCAGTGCAACTCCTTACCCACTAGTGTGGCTCCTAGAGCCTCTCAGGCCGACGGGCATCCTCACCATCTCTGACACACTTGAGTTCATGGCCGCAGCCTCCCTGTTAGTCCAGTCTGTCTTGTTAAGGAGCTGCTTCTCTTTCACTGACTTTCCACTTTTCCCAGTATGACGTCTTTTCCAAGAAATCACCCTAACAAGATGCCCATGGAGAAATTTCACCATCAGTGCCTCTAAGGAACACCCCCACTGCATTTTCTCCAAAACAGACCTGCTTGTTTGCCTTGCCATTCTGCCAGTCCGTTGGGTATTCAGTACCCGTTTCCCAACACCACAATCCAGAGGCATTGATTCTTCTTCATTCATCTTTATTTATTGTCTAACTTTCAGATACACAGCAAATTATTTTTCAGATCAAGGCTTGAATCAGGTTACCGTAGCCTTTAAACTCACACCATTGTTTCCTTCACACAGCAGAGAGAGGTCCTCGACAGCAGACCTTTTCAGTGCAATATGCCTTTCAAATTCTTGACTGCTGGTACCAAGGGTGTTAGACTCTGAATCCAAACAAGATTAAATAGTTGACAATTTCAATTTTTCCCTCCATTTGTCATGATGTTGTCTATTGATCTGGTGGTAAGTTTTTAAAAATTTTCTTGATGTTGAGAAGTAATCCCATCTTCTGCAACAAGCTTTTAATCCTTCTCACTTTAAGTAAGCAAGGTTGTGTCATCTGCATAACACAGGTTGTTGATGAGTCTTCCTCCAATCCTGATACCACATTCTTCTTCATAAAATCCTGCTCCTTGAATAACTTGCTCATAAATTACAGATTGAATAGGTGTAGAGAAAGGACACAGTCCCGACACACGCCCTTCTTGGCTTTCACCTCTGCAGTGTTTCCTCGCTCTGTTCAGACAGGAGCACCTTGGTCTAAGTGTAGATTTTACCCAGTACAGTTAAGCGTGGGATTGTCATTCTTTTCAATGTTAAACACAGGCTGGAAGAAGGCAAGAGAAAAACACTGAAGGAGTTAAAAAAGGAGGCCAATGCTTCGAACAGTCTCCTCGTCTGTGTCTTTGTTTGCTTGTTCAGGGTTTTGTTTCTTGGGGGCCTGATGAGAAGCAGGCAAGCTCTGACCCACTGTGGGTGTGAAGTGAGGCCCGGAGCTGAGACCTTCAGCCACTCCCACCAAAGCTTGTCACACTTGTCAGAACCTGTTACAGGCCACTCATGTGGGGAGAGGGGACCAGCCAGTCCTCCCCTCTGAATCTGCAAAGCTGAGGATTCTGGACCTGGCTGCATCATCTGTGCCCTCAAGCTGCGTCTCGGGGAGTGGGCCCAGGTGGGGGACCTGAGCGGGGTCCGCACGGGACAGCTGCCCTTCCCGTCTCCTAGACAGGATGAGGCTAGAATAGAGAGTGGACGGCCACGTGCCACTTGTGTACCGCGCCGTCGCGACTTTGGAGAGGACAGCAGCAGAGCAGAGCGAAGCTACATATGTTAAACTCACATCAGTAATAAAGATTAAGTAGAAGTTAATGGCATCCCAGTCATGCTTGCGGAGGTAATCTCCTTTCTGAAAATTCAAAATTAGATTTGGAGGATCGAAGCAAACAGGGGGTGAGACTTTGGCGTAATATTTTAATCAAATTGTCATGAATGAGTGGATACAATTAAGAATTCTGTCAGTCACAGTGCTGGGGCCTTTGTTAGTCCGCGGTGGGAGGGGCGCGCTGGGGCGTCGTGGGGAGAGATTAAACTTGACCTTTCCCAGGCTCTTCATTTCTGACCCTCTGGCTGGGCTTTGCTTGTCAGACGGCCACTGAAGACAAGTGTGCGTTCATGCATAGGCGTGTGATTGTGCATGTGTGTACACCAGTGTGTGTGCATGTGTGTCTGCGTGCTGGGAGCATGTGAACAGGTGGCATGCATTTGTGCGTAAGGGCCCTACAAATGTGCGTGCTGCATGCCCCTGCGTGCCTGAGTGAATGTGCTCATATGTGTGCGTGCACATCAGCACGTGTGCGGATGTTCAGGTGTGTGTGTACGTATGTAGCCTGTAGCCACATGCAAGTGTGCATGTATTCAGGACATATCCGTGTTTATGCCTGTGCCCGTGTGCATGGGTGTCCATGGATATGCACGCACTGTGGCTTCATGTGCATCGGGGCCACGTATGCATGAGGGGACGTGTGTGTTTATGCCCGTGCATGTGCAGGAGAAAGCAGGACTTGGAGACAAACCAGAACTGTTGCTGCCACCCTGGGGACAAGCTTGCTGTCCCTGCATGTGCTGGTCCTTGGTTTTGCAGGCACTCTGTGTATTTTGTATGTGGAAACACGGGCACACAGGGACAGCTGGGCACACAGACACATGCATGATGTGCTCTCCAAGGCCATGTTCAAAGGGCAGGGTGTCTGCTGTTGACACATGACCGGTGCCTCTGTGTGTATGTGACGACTTTGGCAGCAGGTTCAGCTCTAGGCTGAGCTCTGCTATGACTGTCCTCTGAGGGTTCAGAGTTCACAGGGCCTGGCTCACAGCCGCACTGATGATGGTGGAGACCCTTCGCTCGCTCTTCTCCTTCTCCCGCGGGCAGAGCTGGTGGACTTCCCACCTTGGTGCAGGGAAGGTGAGAGGCTGGCAGGCGCGGTAGACGTCTCCCTCTGCCTCTCTTTGTGTCTGTCTCAGTCTTTCTCTCTCTCTCTCTCTCTCTCTCTCTCTTTCTTTTTCTCTCCCTCTCTTCCCCTCTACAGCAGTGGCGGGCACCTGGGGAATATAGTACTTAGCGGTGACTACAAACCACTGAGAAGGTAGGACCAGGCCATCCAGAGCCCCGCCCCAAGCACCAAGATGCAGCCCTCACTGGGCCTGAACCGAAGGCTCCGACAAGGAGTAATAATTTTAAGCAGATTCCAGTTGATTTGAATGTTGTTGGATTTTTTTAAACACTTATTTGATGCCCTTTGATGCTGCTGCTTTGTGCCCATTTCCACGGCCCGTTTGGGAACGGAATGGACGTCTGTGACCTGGGCTGACACGTGGGGTCAGCGGCCTGTGGTGTGCTGGACCTTCTTTGGCCAGAGAGGGAGAAGTTGGAGTCATTTGTGTGGTGGCCCCCCTCGGCTGAGCGTTTGGAGGCCGACAGACCTGATTATTTTTGAATGCTGCCTTTGCCTGGGGAACGACTTCAAGCCGACTGACAGACCTATTGTGCTGCTGACATCACAGAGAATGCCTTTTTACCCCAAAACAAGCCTTCTGTTAATTCAGCAATTTCGCACCCGCGTGCAAAGATTGCATTAGCAACGTCTGACCTGGGCAGTGAACACCCTCAGAAAGAAACAGATTCGCCGCGCGGGGCCTGGGGAGGTGTGTACCAAAACGGCTGGCATTTAATCACCCCCTTTCTTCGGGAATTTAGCCAGTGAAATCTAGCTGCCAGGGTCCCAGGCCCGCCCGCTCCCGCAATATGCTCTCCATCAATCAGATTTGCATAACTAAACTGTCTGTGCGCCCGCTTGGCCGCCCAGGTGCGAGGCCATTTGCATATAGAACAGTGAGGAGGTCCCAGGAGTCACGGAGACCGCGGCGAGTGCTGAGCTCGCAGGCCACACAGCCCGGGAAATGAAATTGGAAAAAAAAAAAGGGAGAGCTGGCTGGGAAGGCTGAAATACGCAAGCGGGTTGCAAAGGTTATGTAGAGATTAAGGGCACGGACTTCAGACACAGAGAGACCCTCGATGTGTCCAGAGGGGGCTGCATCACTGGCTGGGGGGTAGTGGGGTTGGGACAGCGGGGGTCTCGTCCACTGTGTTCCCATAAACCTGTGGAGCTATGCTTGGGGTCTAGGGAGACTTGCCAGCCTTTCCTTAAGTGGAAAGAGCTCCTGGTCCTGTTGTTAGGGAGCATCCAGTTGGCTGACTCTACAGAGTCCCAGCACCAGAGCACGAAGCCCTGCCGCAGTCCTGCTGCAGCCCCTCAGTCTCTGCCCTGCCCGAGCACTGTGCTGCAATCACTGTGCTAATGGTCGAGGAATGTTTCCCCCTCACCCTCTACTTGACCAAGTGTGCTGTCTTCCTCCAGGGACTCAGGATGCTCCTTAACGTCATAAAAATCAACCTCACTACTGCGGGCTTCATTCTTACAGCATCCTTACAGGACAGAACAGAGCAGCCTCATGGATTTTCTGGGCTATAAGTATTTACAGGAGCAGACAGTTTTATCTTCTCCTGCAGAAGGGCTGGTGGGTTTGAACTGTCAACCTTTTGACTGGAAGCCCAATTCTCAACCAAGTATTGGACCAGTGCTCCATGGTGTACCTCTTGGCCACTGTGAAGCAGCTGCTTTGCGAGCTTCAGAGCCACACATTATCACTGAAACATTATCACTTTATCACGTTATCACATCACACCAACCCTATGGCGTGGGACGGCCACAAGCCACATTTTCTAGAATGTTCCAAGGGAGTTGAAATCATAAGTTTAAGGCCACACTGACAGAAATTCGAATAAGCAAGGAGTTAATTCCAGAAGAAACAGGAGGGAAAGTCATTCAGTCATCCAATCTGCCAGAGAATGTCCAATGGATTGGTTTCCTGCGCCAGCTGGATCCGTAGGGCCAAGGAACAACAAGTGAGACCCAGAGAGTGAGGAACAGAGAGTGGCTTCCGCGAGGCCCTAGGCTCATGGACTTTGGACATGTTATCTGGAAGGACCGTCCCCTGGAGAAAGACGTGCTTGATAAAGCTTGATAAAGGATCCGTGAAAAAGGGAGACCTTCAACGACACAGGTTGACGCAGTTGTTGCACCCATAAGCTCAAAACGAGCAAAGACGGTGACAGGTCCCTTAAACCAAGATTTGAACCCCTGCACAGAGCCATTGTTTAAAACGGGACTGACTTCGGGGTTGAGGGGAGACTGAGAAAGACGGGATAAATAATGTGTACTGCATTGAAAGAGATGAGGGAGAGAATTGTTTAAAAGGGATATATGATTAGGTATTATTGTCAAGGCTGCGTAGTGGAGTGGACTTGAGGGAGGGACTGTATAACAATGAAAGAATTTTTCTTTTGCTTTTCAAAGAGAAGAGCGAATTGGGGGAGAGGGGTGGGCAAGGAGAACTGTGCTACAATGAAGGAATGGAAATCCAAAGTCTCTGTAAACTTTCATGAAAATTAATTTAAAAAAGGATTTGAAGCCCTGAAGTAGTCAGTCAAACCAGCAGCCGTGCAGGTTGTTGTGAGGGAATTCCGAGCCTCAGCCCAGCCAAGTGTCCAAAGTCTACCGTTGGGCGCCATCAAGATGAAAGTGATCTACAGCTGACCCTCCAGCGGGTTTTCAGAGGCAGGAAATCACACAGGAGGACACTGCCTATCCTTCTTCCTCAGAGCAACTGGCGGTTTGATCGAGTTCAAGTCTATATCAAGTTAGTGTCTGGTACTCCACCACCTCTACTGTTGCTGTGACTCAGGACCAGTCCTTCTTGAGGAGGAATCTCTGACACACACACACACACACACACACACACACACACCACCCCCTAAATATATGGCACTGTTTCTTCTTTCTTAACGGTAGCAAGATTCTTGGTTTTTTTGCTTCTGAACTTGCCCAGTTGAAGCCTGGTGAGATGACAAAAATAGAGCAATCCTCTAATTGATAGTCTATACATCTTGAATATTCCCACATGGAAGGTTTGTTTACCTTATTTATGTTATTAGTAAGCTAGTCAATCTCTTTGTTGGGCCACATATATCCCACATTTGCATAATTTTACCAGAAGAATGTTTATCTGTGTTTTATTGACACTACAAAGGCATTTGACTGTGTGGATCATAACACACTATAGCTAACATTGAAAAGAATGGGAATTCCAAAACACTTATGTATGCTTTTATGAATGAAATATTTTATGAGATACCTAGACCAGGAAGCTATTGTCTGAACATAGCAAGGGAACACTGCCGGTTTTAAAATTTGGAAAAGTGACAGGACTGCACCCTTTCTCCATATCTATTAAATCTGTATACTGAGCAAATCTTTTGAGAAGCTGAACTTCCTGAAGAATGTGGTATTAGGATTGGAGGAAGACTCATCAACAGCCTGCGTTATGCACAGGACACAACCTTGCTGTGAGGACTTGAGGTGTGCTGTAGAAGATCAATCCTTCAATATGGATTACATCTCAACACCAAGAAAACAAAAATCCTCACCACTGGACAAACAGGCGACATTTTGATATACGGAGAAAGAATTGAAATCGTCAACACAATTAGATGATAATTAGATCCACAATCAAGATCCTTGGTGCCATCAGTCAGGAGACCAGAAGAGGTATAGCACTGGGAACATTTGCTGTCAGGGCCCTCTCCAAAGTCCTGATGAGTAATGATGTTAGTTTAAAGACTAAGGCATGCCTGATTTAAGCCATAGTGTTTCCAATCCCCTGCTATGCATACATCTGAGAACTAAACAGTGAATAAGGGTGATAGAAGAAGAATTGATGTCATTGAGTTGTGCTGTTGGAGAAGAGTACTGAATACCCTACGGCCAAAAGTACAAACAGGTATGTCTTGGAGAAGGAGTAACTAGAGTGCTCCTTGGAGGTGTGGATGGCACAGCTTTGTTTGGACATGTTGAGAAAGGCTATTCCTTGGAAAGGGACATCATACTTGGGCAGGTGGAGGAGGGTCAGAGAAGAAGACCCTCGGTGAGATGGATTGATCCAGCCTCTGAGGCAATGGGCTCAAGTCTGTCGGGGATGATAAGGGCAGGCCAAGATAGGGCAGGGTTCAGATCTGTTGTTCGTAGGTCTCTGTGAGTCATACCTGCCTCAGCGGCACCTGACTACAACCACCAGCACCCTTACATGGTCCACAGGGAGTTGTGCTGCCCCCCTCCACCTCTCAAGCCTCTCACGCGGTCATGCCGCTGCTGCTTCAAATCCATCAGCAGTTCCAAGGGAGGAAAACGGACGACCTCCTCCCGCCGATTTCCAGCTGCAGAACCCGACAGAGGGTCAGCTGTGAGTTGACTGTGACTCCAGGGCAATGGGAGGGGAACCCTCACTAGATGGATGGACATAGTTACTGCAGCAGTGGGCTTACGTTCAGCCGGAGACTGGGACAGCAGCACAGGGTAAAGCTGGGGAAGGTCAAAGCCAAAGGCTAAAAGGTGATAGTGAGTAACCCACTATCGTACATGGAGCCAAGACCACAGTAGATGATGGACATGGGGAAAGGCAGCACACACAAACCAGCTGCACGAGAGACAACAGGACCTACGACTGGTAACTGTGATTCTGCTTCCCTCAGTGATGAGGCAAACGGGGGTGTTTCATTCTGTAGTACATAGAGACGTAGGGTCACTTAGGCATGTAGGGTTACTTGGGGACGTAGGGTCACTTAGAGATGTAGGGTCACTTAGGGACATAGGGTCACATAGAGACAAAGGGTCACATAGAGATAGGGCCACTGTCTTACTCCTCCCCCCATCATCTTTGTGTCAGCAGGAGGCTGTAAGTTGAATGGGGCAGCTGGTGGATTTGGACTGTCATAAACGTGCTGTCTTAGAGTCAGCAGTGCGAATCCCTGCTGATCAGGCTACCAGAGCTTCAGTGCTGCTGGAACAGAGATACTGAAAGCATACAGGTGCAACCAACAGAAATTTATACCCTCAAACTTCAGGAGGTTAGGTCCCCAAACCCAAAACTCCAGCTGTGGGGTTAGGAAGCCCTTTCTCTTTGGGAAAAGGATGAGTAATCTCCCAAGTGAAGCCCGACATGAGTTCCGACTCTACGGTCATGAGCTCACTAGCTTCAGGGGAGGGCCCTCTCTGTGCATTCTGGAGGAAGGTCTTTGCTCCTGCAGCATCCGCTGACCTGAAATCCCTAAGATTCTTGGTGCGCCCTGGCCCTCCCCTGTGCCAGTGTGCTTTCTAGTGCAGATGCCTGAGCTCAGGAGGACACGCTCCACTCCTGGACATTTTTCCTTGGAAGTGCTGGGTCTTCTGCTTGACAGACCTTTCTCTTCTAGTGAGGCCATGCTCTAGGGAAACTCTTCTCATGTCTGGTCAGGGATGTGATGACATTAAAGGGTGCTATGTTTCACGTTTAATCTCCTTGCAACTAACTGTTTGGTTTATCAGATCACAGGTGAATCACTACATAGTTCCTGCACTAGACAAGAAAACACTAGAACACTAACATTCTTTTAGTTATATTGTAAGAGGGAGGAGTGTCCTTTTAGTTTGGAAGGACAGTCAAGGGAGGCCTCCTCATCAGGCTGCAGCCCCGTGTCCTCTTCACTCAGAGGGACAGTTTTGAGGACAACCTCCTTATCAAGCTGAAATTCTTTCCTGGTTGCCTCTCCACCTTGAAATCTATAGCTCAGCGTCACTCCTTTTCTGTTAGCATAAAATAG
The DNA here is from genome assembly GCF_000299155.1 of Elephantulus edwardii. NCBI lineage: Eukaryota > Metazoa > Chordata > Mammalia > Macroscelidea > Macroscelididae > Elephantulus > Elephantulus edwardii. The sequence goes on from NW_006399752.1 coordinate 29,042,540, forward strand.
AACCTTCTGGCCTTGTATCAGAGATGACCTATGAATTAGGGAGCTCTGGTGGCTTAGAGTGTTGCCAAGCTAAAGGCACATGATCTGAATCCCCAGGTACTCTGCAGGTGAAAGATGGGAAATCTCCACCGTGATTTACAGACTCTGAAAAGCTGCTGGGCGTCCTCTATGTCAGGTCTGATTCAAAAGCACGGACACCACCACCACCACCACCACCACCTCTGTTTTCTAGGTTCCTTTTCCTTGTTTTTGTTAGGTACTTCAAGTCAGTAGCGACTCATGGTGACTCTGTGAGTAACGGATTTGAACCTTGGAGTTACCCTTTCTGTCCTTATGATCTCGGTTATGCTTCAGTCCTCTGTTGTATGTCAGTCCATCTCACTGAGGGTCGTCCTTCCTTCCACTGACCTTCACCTTCCCAGCATGACATCTCTCTGCAAGGCCTCATTCCTCCTGAAAAGAGGCCAAAAGTAGGCGAGATGAAGTTTCACCTTTTTTGCTTCTTTTTTTCCCTCTACTAGTTTATTTATAAAATTCAAATACAAATTTGAACAAATTCTTCCAATTTTCCTCACCCTCCATCCATCAAATTGTACAACCCAGTGATTATCCCTCTCTCCCCCTGCACATCCACATCCCTCTGCTTCCAGCCTATCCCACCCCTCCTGGATCCGTATACTCATTCTACAATAACGGTTTTCTACAATATTTATCCTTATGGGACAGAGTTAATTCACTCAGCATAATGCTCTCCAGTCCTTCCCAGGTTAGGTAATAATTTACAAAGTTATTGCTCCTGCATGCTGCATAGTATTCCACTATGTGAATGTATCATAATTTCTCAATCCTTTCATTTGTGGTTGGACATTTGTGCTGTTTCCATGTTCTTGTGACGGTGAATAATACTGCTGTGAACATTGGTGTACAAATCTCAGTTTATGCCTCAATTCTCATATTCTCAAGGTATATTCCAGGATGGGATACCTTTCTTGCTTCTACAGAGAACTCTGTATTTCCTCCAAGACAGACTGGTTTGATCTTTTGTATATATTCAATACTCTTTGCTAACATAAAAATTCAAACATAATTTCTTCTTTGGTCTTCCTTCTTCATTGTCCAATTTTCAGATGCAAGGAAACAATTAAAAAGATTATGGCTTGGATCAGGTGCACGTTAGTCTTTAAACTGATACCTTTGCTCTTTAGTAGTTTAGAGAGGTCCCTAACAACTGATGTCCCCAATCCAACATGTCTTTCAATTTCTTGACTGCTGCTACCAGGGGTGCTGATTGTGGGTCCAAGTAAAAGAAAATCTTTTAATTCTTTATATAGCATGATGTTACCTACTGGTCCAGTGGTGAGGATTTTTGTTTTCTTGATGTTAAAATGTAACACCCTGCATGGCTAGCCTCCGAACCCCAGGTGTTTCCTCTTGGGAACCTTTACCTGCTGAGAGCTTGCAGGTGCCATCCCTATGACCCCTGTGTGACCTTCCGGGGGACAGCCATCTTGCAAGAGCAAGCTCTGTGACGCCCAGGTGCCCAGCCAGGCGATGCCATCTACCTGGAAGAAGCCCTCAGCACACGCTGACTAAGCAGGAGGCCAGCTGCATGAGCCCGCTGACTTGCGTAATCTCCTAATTCTGAAGATCTCCCTGCCCTCCCCCCTAAAGGTGCTGGATAAACATGAATTGTTCCTCTCACCCCTACCCTCATCCACAAATATGCTCTCAGGACCTTCCTTGCTGACATAGCTGAGGGAAGTTCATTATCCCTCGCTCCTACAAGCTTACTCCAACCTCACACTCCCAGATTGGTCTTCCCAATAATACTCTCCACCTCATTTCATTACACTCGTGTTTTATGGGGGAGGACACAATTCAATGTGAGACAGCCGCTGTGAAGAAGAACTAAGTCAACAGTACTGTCAGCCACAACCATCACCATGATCATCATCATCACCATCACCACCATCATCACCACCTCCATCATCACCACCATCATCATCACCACCACCACCATCATCATCACCATCATCATCACCACCACCACCATGACCATCATCATCATCACCACCTCCATCACCACCATCATCATCACCACCATCATCACCATCACCACCATCATCACCACCTCCATCATCACCACCATCATCATCACCACCACCACCATGACCATCATCATCATCACCACCTCCATCACCACCATCATCATTATCACCACCATCACCATCATCATCACCACC
>NW_006399752.1:29044882-29048831 GCF_000299155.1 Elephantulus edwardii
TCATCATCACCACCACCACCATGACCATCATCATCATCACCACCTCCATCACCACCATCATCATTATCACCACCATCACCATCATCATCACCACCTCCATCATCACCACCATCATCATCACCACCACCACCATGACCATCATCATTATCACCACCATCACCATCATCATCACCACCATCATCACCATCACCACCATCATCACCACCTCCATCATCACCACCATCATCATCACTACCACCACCATGACCATCATCATCATCACCACCTCCATCACCACCATCATCATTATCACCACCATCACCACCATCATCACCACCTCCATCATCACCACCATCATCATCACCACCACCACCATCATCACCACCTCCATCATCACCACCTCCATCACCACCATCACCATGATCATCATCATCACCATCACCTCCATCACCACCATCATCATTATCACCACCATCACCATCATCATCACCACCATCACCATGACCATCATCATCATCACGACCTCCATCATCATCACCACCACCACCACCATGACCACCACCACAATCACTACCTCCATCACCACCACCACCATCATCACCATAACCATCCCCACCATCATCACCACCACGACCATCGCTATCACCATCACCACCACCATCACCACCACCTCCACCACCACCACCACTACCACCACCTCCATCATCACCACCATGACCACCACCACAGGCCTTTGCCATCTTGGCTCCCTTACATTTTACAGCTGTGTTGATGTAAGGATGGGTGTGTCAAGCAGGATTCATTATTACACTCCTGGTTTTCATCTGACTTTCACAGAACTTCACTCCAGGGTTTTGATGGGCTCCCAGGCCCCAAGCTCTTGGCCCCTGTTCCTCTTGGAGGTTGAAATTGTCCCTGTCTCGGGTGATTTGGTCCCTGTCTTTACTGCTCCTCTTGACAGCTACAGCCTCAACTCAGCAGATACAGGTTGTAAAGGAAAGGCACACTGCTGTGTCCCGGGAAAGTCTTCTCACAGACACTAACATGAATTACTCCTTATCTCCAGGTGGACCCAGAGGCCCTCCTGTTTGTATTATTCTCTGAGCCAAGGAACAACCACTCTCAGCTGGCTTACTTACATAACAGCCACCCTCAGCCCATTGTGTGAAACTGACAGTGTGCTGCATTTGGCTCGTGGGTGGTGTTCTGTCCACCTCTGTGCCGTGTCACGCTGGTTCTGGCCGTCTTGGTGCTGGACTGATGAGAACATGGACAAACTGGAGCTGTGGCGCAGGAGAGAACTGCCTTACTTCCTGGGGTGCCTGTCTGCCTGAACGCCCATCTGGAACAGCATCTCGTGCTGTGCCCTAGAGCCCAGGAACCACCCTGCTGCCTGCACACCATCGTCCTCTAGGACAGAGCACAGCTGCCCAAGTACAGACAGGAGCCCAGGCTGCGCAGTGCGGAACTTCCTGGGCTGCTAACTGGTTTGGGTCCACCAACTGCTCTGGGGGAGAAAGACACGCTGTCTGTTCCTGTCTGGATTTACAGCCTCGGAAGCCCAAGGTAGGGTCACCAGATTTTCTGGTTTTTCATTTTAACAGGCGCACATTACCTCCCCTATGTCCTAGGGAGCAGATGGTGGATTTGAACCACTAGCTTTGGTTCGCAGCTCATGGATTAACCTATCACACCATGAGGCCTCCTTGCTCAGTGCAAAGGGCTCATCACTGCACTTCCCTGTCTCTGGTGGAGGGTGTGACGGCAGGCGTGTCTCTGTCAGCCCCACTGAATGAACACAGATGGGGAAGCTCTGCAGGAAACCAAGGGGCCTCCCTTCTGTGTCCCTCCTGGCCTCTTAGGGGCTGCAGCAGACTGTGGGCAGGGTAGGCTCAGGAGAATGTCCTGGTTGGTTTCGATGTCACTGGCCAGGTTGGCATCGTGGGTAGTTTCCATGGAGATAGTCTTTGGGACAGGTCACGCACTGTGATCTTGGCGAGGCGGGTGAGGGCTGTGTTCATTGTTTCCTGCTTTTGTCTCTCATGATGGATTTGAGCGTGACCTTGAAGCCCCAAAGGGTAAAGTCCTTTTAACAGGAGTGAGCTGGGGCCAGCTGGCAAGAGGCCAGAGGCTTGGCTCTCTGGGGTGCCCTGAGCTCAGATGGGGTCACCATAGTGTGTGTGTTCCCAGGGGCAGGGAACCTGGTGATGCAGCACCTGAGTGCTTCCTGTGATCAGGAAGGTCAGAGGTTGAAACCCACCAGTGGCTCTGTGGGAGGAAAGACCAAGTTATCTGTTCACGTGGAGCCTGGAAGTTCCACGGGGCAGCCCTACGTGGCCCCAGAGTGAGCAGGAATCCTCGACAGTGGGACCTGGGTATGAGCTGGCCAAGGTGAGCGTGGGCTGGGGACAAGGTTGATGGCCATAAGGGGAGAGTCCAAGGACATGTACCATTCAGTTGTGATTGTTGCTGGTAGGTGTCACCAAGTCGGGTCTGATGAATTACAATCCTCTGAACAACAGAAATCCTGCACCGTTCTCACAGGAGGGGCCTGAGCCCATCGCTGCTGCCCTGTGTCAGTCCATTTCGTGAAGAGCCTTCTTCTACTGCATTGACCTTTCACCTTTCTAAGCATGACGTCCTTGTCTAACCACTAGCCTCTCTAGACAGCATGCCTGAAGGGTGTGAGATGCAGTGGCCGTTGTCACCCTCAAGGGACAGTTGGCCTGTATCTCTTCCAAGCATTAGCTTTTTGGGCAGTGCAGTCAACACTGTGCGAACACACCAGAGCTCAAGACTGATGCTTCAGTGTCATCCCTGTTCCTTGTCCAACTTTCAGATGTCTAGCAAGAAACGGAAAATACTAAGATTGGATCAAGCACACCTGGGTCTTTAAATGGATATCCTTGCTCTTTTACACTTTGGAGAGGTCCTTCCTTGACAGCAGATTTCCCCCACGCAACATGGCTTTTGATTTCTTCACTGCTATGAAGCCAACCTGCTCCTTGGAGGATTCTGAAGCTTCGTCTGACATATTTTGGACATGTTGCGAGGAGGGACTGATCCTTGGAGAGGGATATCAGGCTTGGGAGGGTGGAGGGACAGCACAGGAGAGGAAGACCCTCAATGGAATGGCTTGATTCAGTAAAGGGGTAAAGAGGTAGGTGTTCAGATTCAGATGGGGTAAAGGGGTAGGCGTATCAGAGACAATAAGGTTGGCCCAGGATAGAGCAGGGTTTAGGGCTATTGAACATAAGGTCGCTATGAGTCACAGATGACTTAAGGGCGCATAACAACAATAATACTTCCAACGTGTGGATTGTGAATCCAAGTGAAATGAAATCATTGACAACTTCAGTGTTTTCTCCATCTGTTATGACGTTACCTATTGGTCAAATGGTGAAGATTTTTGCTTTCTTGATGTTGAGATGTAAGCTATACTGAAGGCTTTAGTCTTTGATCTTCTGCAGTAACAGCTTGCAGTCTTCACTTTCTACAAGCAAGGCTGTGTCAGCTGCTTTACTCAGATTGTTGATGAGTCTTCCTCCAGTCCTGTTGCCACATGCTTCTTCATATAGTTCAGCTTCTTGGATGATTTTTCTCAGCGTACAGATTACTCTTTAATCTTCCTTGTTCACTGTATAACTGTCATATACACACAAAGGAATTGAAAATGCCACGGCTTCACCCTAATCTCAGATCTCTAGCACTTTGAAGAAGTTCTAGGCAGTAGATTTGCTCAAATACGTCTTTTGATTTCTTTTTTTTCTTTCTTTCTTTATTTTAATTTATTAATTTTAATGAACATTTACAGAGATTTTGGATTTCCATTCACTCTTTGTTGCACTATTTTCTCTACCCCCTCCCCCAGTTCATTCCTCTCTTTTTCCCCCCTTGAAAGTCTGTTTTAATTGTCCCACTGCCACAGTGCTTGTCAAAATCAGTTCTGATTAATCTTCTCTGTCAGTGT
>NW_006399752.1:29052505-29062220 GCF_000299155.1 Elephantulus edwardii
CCACAGCTTCTCTATCCATTCATTTATTGATGGGCATTTAGGTTGTTTCTAACTCCTTGCTATTGTGAACAAAGCCGCAGTAAACATGGGTGTGCATATATCTACCTGGAGGTCAGTTATAGTCTCTTTGGGGTATATTCCCAGTATGGAATTATGGTTCAAATGGTATCTCTATTTATAACTTTTTGAGAAAGCACCATACCACCTTACACAGTGGTTGCACCATTTTACGCTTCCACCAACAGTGAATAAGGGTTCCAGTTTCTCCACAACCTTGCCTGCATTTGTTGCTTGCTGTTCTGTTAAATTTTCTATTCTGACTGGGGTGAGATGATATCTCATAGTTGTTTTAAGGTCTTTTGATTTCTTGACCGCTATTCCAAGAATGTTGTTTGTGGATCTAAGTGCAATGAGCCCACTGACAACTTCTGTATTTTCTCCATTTATCATGATGTTGTTTATTGGTTCAGCTGTGAGAATTTTAATTCTCTTGATAGTGAGATCTAATCCATATTCACCACACTATTTGGGAAACAATTCAATCCACAACATCCCACCATCTATAAGCAGACAAGCTCGGCTCAGTGCCCGGCATGAAGCGTTGTGTTGTTAGCAGTCATTGGTTTGATCCTTATGTCGTGGTGACCCCTCACACAGAGGGCACCTTGGAAGCCAGGCCCGTGTTCCTTCTCCAGGAACAAGCACATAGGACAGTCTCTGTCCCTGGCCTCGCTTCCTTTCTTCTGGTCACTGGGCCTTGTTCCTGAATCCCTCAGGATCCCTGTGCTGGTGCAGGAACACACATCCATCACTCTACCATGGTTTACTCCTGGTCGACTCTGCAGATGCTGGAGACACAGGTCCAGAAATACAGTCCCCGTCCCCCATGACAGTCAACAAACACTCAACAAGCACAGAATTGTGACTGTGGTCAGCGTCAGCCCAGCCATTCCACCCCTGGGGAGTGCTGGGCAATGTGGCCAGAGAGGAGACAAGGGACTGAATTGCAAACAGAAGACAAGACCCCCTGAGGCTGGGCTTCGACCCTGCAGACAGTTTATAGTATTTGGTTTAACAAACACCCCTAAACCCTGGCACCAGGCTGGCAGCGTTTCGCCCCAGCTCTGCACTTCAGCGCCTGTGTTCTCTGAACCACATTTCCCTGTGACACTTGCCCATAAGTGAGGATGTGAGGAGGTAGGTTTGCAAGGCAACTTGGTGCCTGGCACGGAGCATTGTGTTGTTAGTGGTCAGTGATGTGGCCCTTGAGTTGTGCTGACCATGCCCAGTGGAAAGAGGCATTGCCTGGCCCTGCTTTGTCCCCCTCTGCCTCATTGCAGAGTGGACCTCTCTGACCGCACTGTTCTCATTGGCTTGGTTTTGGAAGACAACCAAGACTTTCTTCCTAGTCTATATTAGTCTGGAAGCTTCTCTGAAACCAGTCCAGCATCATAGTGTTGTGTAGCCTCCACTCGAGGTGTCCTGGCTGGGAGTAGAACTTCAGTCTTTCTCACAAGAGGCGAGAATTTTAGCGCTGACTCACCACTGCCCCCTGTGGCACATGGTGGCTCTCAGAGAGGACAGAGGGGCCAGGCACATGGTCTAGTGCAGCAGCAGGCACCTCTGACCCCGTGGCTTTAGCTGCAGTGTGTTTGGGCTGGACTGTGGCTAGGGGTAATTGCTTTCACCAGAGCAGCTTCTGTATCTGGGACTTGGGTGCTGTTTCCAGATGGCCCCAGTCTGTCTGCTTTCTTGGGCACCGCTGGAGACAAATAATCCGTTATGTACAATCTCCAGCAAACTTCTGATTCCTGAGACTCCTGGGATGAGATGTGGGAGAAGGACAGGTGTCCCTGCTGTGAGGTAGTGGAGGGAGGGCAGGATGAGCGACAGATCCTGAGGGCAGAGATGAAGCCCCCCCTCCTTTCTGCTCCCCTTTCGTACCCTTGCACCCCTTCCTCTCCTCACTCCTCACAAGCGCTCACTGAACACTTTCACTGACTCATCACTTTGGTCACTGATGGTTTCCTGCACTTGCTTTCGCTTCACCTTGTGCTCAGTAAATACTTAAAGGAGAAAAACCCCTAAACAACAAGTGCCTGCTCGAAGGAGGCGGTGTGGTGCCCCTCCATTGCACCCGGGTGCCGTCTCGTCAGGGAGTGGCTTGGTCCTGGTCAAGCTGCCCAACAGTGCTGCTGGACTGGCCAGTGCAAGAAGGGTGCTGGGTGGGCAGTGTGGGTAGGCCTGTCACAGGAATCTGATCAGGTCTGTGAGTTAGAACACCCTGGAGATGTGGTGTTGAGTGAGGCTGGAGCTGTCTGTGGCTCTGGTACCACTGTCCTCATGCTGTGTTGGCCATTCAGAAACCTTTTAGCAAGATGAGGGTGTGTATACACACACGTGGACACGCACACACATGTGTACCATCATGCATATGCACGCACATGGTGCACAGACATGTATGTATACACACGTGTGCATGTATGTATATGATGTATATACACACGTGTGGACGTACACACACTTATACTGTCATGCATATGCATGTGCATGGTGCACAGGCATATGATAGGTATGCACACATGTGCACACATGTATATGATATGTACACACATGTGTGGACATGCACACACACATACTGTCATGCATACGTATGTGTGTGGTGCACAGGCATTTTGTATGCATACACACGTGTGCACACATGTATATGGTTGTATATACACATGTGTACTGTGTGCACCAGGCATGTTGTACATGTGCTGCTATGTGGACACCTCTGTGTTTATGTACATGGATGCATACATGCACATGCGTGGCACATGTCTCTGTGTGCACAGATATTTGCATGTGTGTGTGGGTAATCCATGTGCATATGTTGTACATGTTCGCATACATGTGCTTGGGTGTGTTAGTGTGCATGCCTTGTGTGTGTTTTCATGTGTGTACATGTGCATGCAAAGGTGCGCTTGGATACATGGCTGTGCATATGTGGTGCACGTACCTATGTGAATGCACGAGTGCATATATATGCTTGTGTGCATGGCTGTGCATGTGCGGGGTGTGTCGTGTGTGCATGCAAATGTGTGAATGCATTAGTGTGCCTAGGTGGTGTGTGTTTGTGTGTGTGTGTATATTTTTGTGGTGCGTGTGAGTGGATTCTGACTCACCTCCGCTCCCCCTAGATCACAGTGGAGCCGTGCTGTGGACGGTTCCCAGTACCTGGCTATTTGGGAAGTGTATCTCCAGGCTTCAGTTCTGAGATGTGCTGTGTCTGTGTCTGCAGACCCTGAGGCCGCGTGCACTGTCCACCCCTGTGTTTGGAGGCTCCCCTTTGTGTGTGAGCTCAGGCTTATATTTCCATCCTGTGAGCACCCTGAGAAGGGTTGTCAGCTTGAGCAGTTGGGTTACAGAGGTACTGGTCCTGGAGGGCTGGCAGCCTGCTCTCCTCCCACTGTGCTGGTCTGACACCACAGCTGCCCAGATGCAGCTCCTGTCACACTCAGATCTCTGCAGGCCAAGGAGCCCCCACCAGGTGCCATCTCTCACCCGCACGCCTTCCCGAGACTCTCACTGGCGGTCTCCTGTCTCCAGCATCTCGGCCAAGCAGCTGCTGCTGGGGCTGCCTGCCTTGGTGGCATCTGTTTGGTCCCTCGGCCCCCGAGGTGTGACCCAATCTCTGCAGCTCTCACTAGTGTCTCGGGAGCTGGGAGGAAGGAGCTGGCCGCCCCCTGGCATGCCAGGCTGTCTGCACTGAGCCAGCGTGCCAGGCTGTAGAGGAAGAGGCGGATCTGGCCTTCAGAGCCTCGGGCGGCCAGGCTCTGCTGCTTGCCCTGGCCTGGGAAGACCCTGCCTCTCCCTGGGTGAACCTGCCTCTCTCCGAGACTCCATAATAGGCCCCCAAATCCTCAGGGGTGCAAAAGGCAAGCACACTTCTGACCCAAAAGTTAGAGAGTCCAGTCCACTTGGAAGCACCTTAAAGAAGGGTCTGGAGTCCCCAGACGTCAGCTTCTGGGTTCCATGGGACGGTTCTCCTCTGGACACACGCGCTCTTCCCCATCCCAATCTCTGCACGTCCCATGACAGTGGTTTGCTTTGTCTTCCTGAGCTGCCGTTTAGCATCTCCTGTTCAGCTCTCTCACGTCAGCGTCTTTCCCCCGGTGTTTTGGTTTCTTGATGTTCTAGTAAAACTTCAGGGTCTCTTCTGAAATCCATTTTGGTTTCTCCTTCTCTGTCTTTGTAGTGACTGTTTGTTCTCTTCATGGATGAAGACATCCTTGATGCCATCCTACAACCCATCTGGTCTTCAGGGGGTCATTTACTTTGATCCCTACTGTGTGCCACCCCAAGGGTACTTGACTTTTGGCCATGTGGTTCTCGTCAGGTGCCATCAAATTCCAATTCCAAGAATGAAAAATTAATTAAACAATATTATTAATATCACATGCAGGCAGCATACTTGTGATGATCATTAAAAAGTGGCTAGAGCAGTATATAGACAGAGAGCTGCCAGGTGTTCAAGCTGGGTTTAGAAGAAGCCAGGCAACATTGCTGCTCTCAGATGGATCCTGGTTGAAAGCACAGAATAGCAGAAGGGTAGCTACTGGTGCTTTATTGACTATGCAAAGGCATTTGACTGTGTGGATAACACGTTATGGCTGACATTGAGAACAATGGGAATCCAGAACACTTAATTGTGTTTGTGCGAAACCTATAGCTAGACCAAAAGGTTATTATGCAAACAGAGTAAGTAAGGGAATACTGTTGTTGTGTGCCATCAAGTCACCTGTGATTCCTCTTGAGTCTTCATCTCCTTTGCTGTCCCTCCCTTCCAAGTATGACATCCTTCTCCAAGGAATAGTCCTTCCTGGGCATGTGAGATGGAGCTTAAAAATCCTAGTCTCTAAGGAGAAACTTGGTCTCACCCTCTCCAAGACAGACTGATTTGTTCTCTTGGCAGCCCATGGTATGTTCAATACTCTTCTCCAGCACCACAAATTAAGGGCATCAATTCTTCTCCTATCATCCTTAGCTATTATCTAGCTCTTTGATGCATAGCAGTAATTATGAAGACTATGGCCCGGATCAGGCTCACCTGAGACTCTGGGACTGCCATTTTCCTCAGTGTCAGTCACAATTTGTTCTGAAGCACACAGTCAAATGCCTTTCCCTAGTCAATGAAATACAGACATTGCTCTGGTACTATTTGCTTTCAGCCAAGATCCATCTGACATTGATGATAATGTCTCTAGTACCACAACCTCTTCTAAACCCAGCTTATATTTCTGGTAGTTCTCTGTCAGTGTACTGTTCCAGTCATTTTTAGATAATCTTTGGTAGGATTTTGCTTGCAGGTGATATTAGTGATATTGTTTGGTAATTTCCACACTGTTTTTGGTCACCTTTTTTTGCAGTGGGAATGGATATGGATTTCTTCCAGTCAGTTAGCCAGGTAGTTGTCCTCCAGATTTCTTGGCATAACCTGGTGAGCATAGCCAGGACCACATCTGTTTGTTGAAATATGTCAATTGGTATTCCATATGTTCCTGGGGCCTTTCCCCCCCCCCCAATTCCTTCAGAGCAGCTTGAACTTCCTCCTTCATCAACATTGCCTCTTAATCATACGTTGTTCCATGACATTCTTCTGTATCAGTCAGTTCTTTTTGGTACAATGACTCTTTGAACAATTTCCAGCTTCCTCTAAGGCTTCCTAGATCATTTAATATTCTTCTCAATCATCTTTAAGTATTGCAACTTGAGGTTTGAATTTGCTCTACAGTTCCTTCTGCTTAAGAACTGCTGAGAGAGTTTGGCCCTTTTGATTTTCTGACTCTAGCTCTTAGCATATTTCACTACAATATTTTGCTTTCTCTTCCTGAACTCCCCTTTGAAATCTTTTAAATCACAGGACCCAAAGGTTGACCTTGAGTTTATCCCACCTGAGTTTAGAAACCATCTCAGGAACGTATTTGAGGCCTTAACCACTGATGAATGAAGACCAGATGAGCTGTGGGAGAATGGCAAGAACATCATGTATGAAAAAGGCAAAAGGCCATTCCAAAGACAAGGAAGAAGACCAAGACGGGTGACAGACGGGACTCGGACATCTATTGCACTAGAGTACCAAGAAGCCAAAGCAAAGGGGAGAAAGCAGGTAGTCAAGGAGCCAAACAGAAAGTTCCAAAAGGAACACAAGTTCATAGTATGTGGTACATAGTTTAAAATTAAGAAAGGTGTGTGTGTCAGGGTTGTATCCTCTAACCATACCTATTTAGTCTGTGCGCTGAGCAAATTATGTGAGAAGCCGGAATCCATGAAGAAGACGTAGCATCAGGTTTGGAGGAAGACTTGTCAATAACCTTCATTATGGAGATGCTTGCTCAAATGAGCAAGACTTGAAGCACTTGCTGCAGAAGATCAAACACTGCAGCCATCAATATAGATTGCATCTCAACATAAAGAAATAAAAAATTCTCCCCACTGAACTGATAGGCGACAACATGAGATGAGATAGAGAAAAGATTGTAACTGTCAATGACTTTATCTTATTTGGATCCACGCTCAATACACTAAGTACCAGCAGTCAGGAGATCAGGAGACATAGTGCAGGAGGAAAGTCTTCAGTCATGGATACCTCCAAATTATTGAGGAGCAATGATGCAAGTTTGAGGACTAAGGTGTGCCTGATTCAGGTCGTGGTCTTTTCAGTCACTTGCTATGTATCTGAAAGCTGTACAGTTACTAATGATGACAGAAGAGAATTGATGCCTGTGAACAGTGGTGTTGGAAAAGAGTACTGTATAGTCTATGCGTTACCAACAGGAAAAAAAACCCAAGACGATAAAGCTTTGTCTTTCATGCTTCAGGCATGTTGCTGGGGTGGGAGCGGGGCTATTCCTAGAAGTCAGACATGACGCTTGGAAAGGCAGAGTGTGAGCGAAAGAGAGGAAAACCCTCAACCAGGTGGGTTGACACGGTGACTGCTGCAAAAGACTCTAGTGTGTCGGGAAGTGTGTGGATACTGCAGGACAGAATAGAGTTCAGATCTGTTGTTTGTAGAGTCACTGAGTCCTGCTCAACTCCATGGCACCTAACAACAACATGTGGTGTTTATTTTTAAAGTTCTTTCACATAAAGTTTCACCAATCTTCAGTGCAGACCACAAAGACATGGAGGCCCAGGATTCCGTATGTGTTGAAGACATAGTGGCTCACTGGGAATGGAGCAGGGAAATGCTGCCACTGACAGAATAAAGCCAGGCTCGACACTGCAGGTGTGCCGAATGTCATGGCCTGCTTGGCTGCCCACCTCTGACCTCACGATTACAACTACGGATGTTCTCCTATGTGTGCTATTTCCGTGTTCTTCACAGGTGGGCAAATCTGACACCTAAAGGAAGAAACGACTTGAGAAGGTTGTCCCGCAGTGCTGGGGCTCAGGCTCAGGCCTGTGGCTCTTTCTCTGGTTCTCTCCTCATCAGTTGTTGAGTTAACACCACTCACGGCAGTGCCCCTGTGTGTCAGCGCACACTTGTGCTCCGTCAGGTCCCAAGGCTGATATTTTCTGAAATAGATCACCAGACTTTTCTTCCGAGGCTTCTTTAGGTGGGCTTGATCCCTCAAGCTCTTGTTTAGCAGTGACTGCTTTGTCTGTTTGACTATGTTGTTGGTGTTAGGGGCTGTTGAGTGGAGTATGACTCATAGTGACCCTGTGAACAAAAGAACTGAACCCTGTACTATACTGTGACACCCTCACACTTCCTGACACACAAGAGCCCATTGCAGCAGTCACCGTGCCAATCCACCTGGTTGAGGGTCTTCCTCTCCTTTGCTGACCTTCCACTCTTCCCAGGATCATGTCCCTCTCCAAGGAAAAGCCCCTCTGAGCAACACACCCACAGTATGTGAGGCAAAGCCTCATTCTTGCCTCCAAAAAGCACTCTGGCTGCCCCCTCTCCAAGACATACCTGTCCATTCTCTTGACCGTCCATGGGATGTTCAGTGCTCTTCTCCAACACCACAGCTCAAAGGCATCAATTCTTTTTCTGTTATCCTTATTCATTGACCAGCTCTCCGATGCATAGCTAGTAATCAGAAAGACTATGGCCTGGATCAGATGCACCTTAGTCCTCAATCTGACATCATTACTCCTCAGTAACTTGGAGAGGTTCCTAACTGCAGATTTACCTATTGCAATGCCGCTCCTTTTTTTCTGATTGGCCATATCAAGAGTGTTAATTGTGGATCTAAGCAAGATGAAGCTGTTGACAGTTTCAATCTCCTCTCCATCCATCATGACACTGCCTATCAGTCAAGTGGTAAGAATATTTATTTTCATGGTGTTGAGATAGAATCCATACTGAAGGCTGCATTCCTTGATCTTCTGCAACAAGTGCTTCAAGTCCTCCTCACTTTCAGTAAGTAAGGTTGTGTTATCTGCATAACTCCGGTTATTGATGGGGTCTCCCTCCAATCCTGACATCACACTCCTCTTCATAGGGTCCAGCTTCTCAGATAATTTGCTCAGTATCAAGATTGAATAGAGATAAAGAGAGAATACAAGCCTGACACACTCCATTCTCAATTTTAAACCATGCTCTGTGTTCACACAACAGCATCCTGGTCCAGGTATAGGTTCCACATGAGCACAATCAGGTGTTCTGGGATTCCCATTCTTCTCACTGACAGCCACACATGTTATGATCCACACAGTCAAATGCCTCTTCACAGTCAATAAAACACAAATAGACATTCTTCTGGAATTCCTTAATTTCATCCAGAATCCATCTGACACCAGCAGTGATATCCCTGGTGCCACGGCCTCTTCTAAATCCTGCTTGAGCTTCTGCCAGTTCACTATCTGCAGACTGTTCTAGCTGTTTTTGAGGGATCTTCAGCAGTACTTTGCTTGCATGTGATATTAATGATATTGTTTGATAGTTTCCACATTCAGTTGGGTCACCTTTCTTGGGAATGGGAATAAATAGAAACCTCTTTCAATCCATTGGCCAGACAGCTAGCTCTCCTCCAAATTTCCTGGCATAGACTGATGAGCACATCCAAGGCTGCATATAGCTATCTGCAGTTTTGCAAGTAGTTTGATGAAGTGTGTTTGTGTGAATTTACTGGTTTTTGTGGTGATGAGAGAGGCAGAGAAGACCACACTCGCTCTTCACTTGCCAACTCCCAAAGACCCAGTTGCTACACAGAAGTCAGCAGCATGTGAAGACTGAGGATGACCAGAGCAGATGACAACACGGAGGGTGACTACATTGCGACATGACTGCTGATTCACAGCATTACAATTGCTTGGTCATCACCACAGTCAGAGCCAAACCGTAGCCGATGCTCCCTGGGTTTTTGGAGGCTGAGTTTTGGGGATGAGCTTGCTCACCTCTCTGCCTCAGAGCAGCAGGTGGGTTTGAACCACTAGAGACACCACCTTTGGACTAACAGTGCCGTTAGCTGTGGACTACACCACCAGAGCTCAACATCATCATGGAACTGCCAAATTGCATTGATACGTACCTGCTGAACCAGCAAATCAGAACCCAGGGAAGCTGATGCCTGATGTGGACCATCACGGCCAAGGTCACCTGAACAGGACCATCACAGCCAAGGTCACCTGACCAGAACCATCACAGCCAAGGTCACCTGAGCAGGACCATCACAGCCAAGGTCCCCTGACCAGAACCATCACAGCCAAGGTCACCTGAGCA
>NW_006399752.1:29062320-29088309 GCF_000299155.1 Elephantulus edwardii
CACCTGAGCAGGACCATCACAGCCAAGGTCCCCTGACCAGAACCATCACAGCCAAGGTCACCTGAGCAGGACCATCACAGCCAAGGTCCCCTGACTTGGACCATCACAGACAAGGTCACCTGAGCAGAACCATCACAGCCAAGGTCTCCTGACCTAAACCATCACAGTTAAGGTCACCAGACTAGAACTATCACAGCCAAGGTTGGTGCTTTCTTCACACCTCAGTGTGTGATACTGCCAGATGCAGGTCCTTAATACACAGGACAGTTTGACAGCTGGTCTTTCTCTATTGTTGTTAGTGTGAAAAGCCACATGAGGGGAGTCAAGGGGTGAGGAGTGGGTGTGTTCCATGATACCGGGAAAGCCCAGGTCGGCTTCATCTGTGTTGGTTGGATGCTGGCTTGAAAGAAATTGTTAACTTTTGAAACACAGCTGCACCTCTGGCCTAGAGCGGCTGAGGGGAAGTGGGCTCGGCAGCAGGAGGAGGGCCTGGGGGCCTCTGCTCCATCTTGGTGGTGATGCTGGATCCTGACTTGAGGGGAAAGAACCCATTTATCCGGCTTGTTCTCACAATCTAATTGGAAAAGTAGAATTGCCACTTAAGAACGATGCTAACAGAATGTCTTTAAGCGACGGAGCTAAAATGAACTGTGAAGTTACATCCAGAAGCAAATCACTTTGACTGCAGTGCGGGGCTTTATTTGAAATTAGAAAATGAACATTACCGATCAATGCAGTGAGGACAGAATGAGTGGGGTTTCTATTGCGCTATGGGAAAATGTAACTCAGAATCAAGATGTTCTAGCTCCCTTCTCTCCAACCCCAGCCCCTTACAGTGATGAAGACCGAGCGGCACAAACCCAGAGCGCACCACCAGAGGGGGAGAGCTCCCACGCAGACAAGCCTGGAACAGCCCAGGGAGTGTGTGTGTGTGTGTGTGTGTGTGTGTGTGTGTGTGTGTGTGTTTTCTGAGGATGAAGACCCCCCAGGGCCTATCTTCCTAAGAGATGCACCAAAGGCCATCAAATCCTTGGCCTGTGACCTTCTGGAAAACCCTAGAACTCAATGCTTGTGAGGCCCTGCTTTTCCAATTGGAGAAGTCAGATCATGACTTTAAGAAGCTGAAGCTGCTAGGAAAGATTAATCCTCACGAATGATAGAAGCAGCAGTGGTTCCGATGAGAGAACTCCATGGTTCTCAGAGACCACTAGTGACCACTCTGCAAAGGACTCGGCTAGACGGTCTCAGGTAGAGTGGGAGGAAAGTATGTAACAAAACCCCAGATCTCACATGTACACACATACACACAAACACATACACACATGCATGTAGACACACACGTAGGACAAGACCAGGGCTTGTGGCTGCATAGAGCCTGGTGGAGTCCCCAAGTCTGTGGACTTGGACACTTGGTGAGCCTGGAACAGAGAACAGAGACACTCCTGTTGCTGCTTCTCAGCCACTAGTGGACAGCTCTGTACAGTGGACACCACACTCCTTCCAAGAGTCAACCATGCGAGATCAGAAGGGCTGCCCCCCCCCCAAGGACAGCGTTCAGGAGGCCAGAGGGGTTAGGAAAGGGGGAAAGATGGAAACGGAACACACAAAGAGGAAGTGGGTCAGATGCTATGCTGAGGGGATTGTGGAGTCAATGACATGAACACGACATATGCAAGTTGTTGAATGAAAAACCAATCATCTCTGTAAAATAGAACAACAAAACCTTCGCTCAATTCATGATGAAATGTAAAAAGGAAGGGAGGACTTCGAATGAGAACTTTTACGTTCATATAATCAACACAGCAAAACCTTTGTTCAAGTCATGATAAAAAGTAAAAAAGAAAGGAGGACTTTGAATAAGAACTTTTAAATTCGTAGAATCGACACTGCCCAAGACTGTCAACTCTTGTTTAATGCAATTAGCTCTGGGGCAGGTTGCTCCGCAGACATCAGGTGCAGACTCCGTGAGGAGATGGCTGTGGAAGGACTCAGTGCCTCCGTGCTGTGACACAGTGGGGTCTCAGCCACCTGGGGAGCGTTGGGGAGGGGCTCAAAGAATAGAGACGGTTCTGGAGGTGAGAAATCTCAAGTCGGGGTGCTGGGTGGAGGCCTCTTCTCTGTTACTTTTCTGTTCCTGGGCACCCCTTGCTGCTCATCTCCATCTATTCTGCTCTTTTTAGAACTCAGGAGTGATTAGATTTGGGACCCCTCTGACACACTAACAACAGGAAAACCCTATTTGTAACCAGGATTGTATTTGCAGTCCATGGGAAAAGTGGGGGAGCATCTAAAAAGAGGAGGCCCCTCCAGGGGATGGACGGCAGTGACTGCAGCAAGGGACGAAACACGGCGGGTCTGGGAGGCGGCAAAAGGCAGTCAGAGCCCTGCTCTTCTGTGTGGGGTTGCTAGAGTCAGACCGCTTGACAGCTCCCCACAACAACCTGTATTTAGGATTTAATACACACTTTTGGGGACCGTAATCTTATTCATGACAAGATGTGAATAACACAAATGAAACCTCCCACTCCCAGGGAGCTTTTATTTTAATGAAGAATATCCAAATATTTTTTTTAAAAATAACTTGTTTTGTTGGGAAGACACAGAGTAGAGCCCATCCAAGTGCTACATTGTCAAGTTCAGTGACACTGAGGGCCTTCCTCAAGTTGCACATCTCTCCTTGCCCTCCGTTCCCAAGCCGCTTCTCACCCTTAACATAGACCCAGCACCATGAAGCTTCCTCTGTCTCCTTCCGCCCTGCTGCTGTCAGTAGTGTCCTGTGTGGAGGGCGTGAAAGGACCAGCATGCCCAAGAGGGACATTCTTTACTGGTGTGGGGTTCAGTTACAGGGTTGATAGCATGCTGCTGGGAGCAGGAGTGGCATCCACTTCCTAAACCACCTGCCTCTGGAAACTATGAACTTTGATAAATGTCAATAGTTAATAGCTTCAGGCTTTTTGTTCATGGGGTTGCTATGAGTCGTGCTCAACTCAAAGGCAATCATCAACAACAACAACAACAGCGTAGCATGCTGCACGGTGAGAGTGTCAGGAAAGAGCTCGGGGTCTTACATTTTCACAAGGGTCTCCAGGATGGATGAGAATGTGAAGGTTTCAGGGGATGAGGGAATGTGGGGGGAGAGTGGGGATGAAGATGGGACAGCGTATGCAGAGGACCAGTGTTGGGCAGGGGGGCATGTGCTGCTTGTCGAAGGAACAGCCAGGAAGTCCCCCACATAGGTGCTCCTCGTGAGGCCAAGGGAAGAGGGCTCTGAGCTTCATTTCACATGAGGAGACTGAGCCCAGCAGGAAGTCGAGCAGCCTGACCAGGAGTCCATGCTCTTCACCGCCGCCCCCCACCCCATGTGGTTGCTGTCACCATCTTGGCATTTACTGGGGTCACCTGAAGGCCCTAGTTGAATCTGATAATCACTGAGACCCCTCTGGAAAGGTCTGAAGATGAATGGAGAGTCAAAAACCTGGTATTTTGCTCCGTGAAAGCCTCTTGCTTTGGCAACAGGACTGTGTTGTGGTTGTGATCGGTGTTGAGTCAGAAGAGACTCATAGCTGACCCTCCAGCAGGTTTCCAGAGGCTTAAAGTTGAGAGGGAGGAGATTGTTCACCTCTCTCTTATGGAACAGCAGGTGGATTTGAACCTCCTGCCCCTGGATTGGCAGCACAGCTCCTAACCATGAGGCCACCATGGATTATAGGGTAAATAAAGGGTTTAGGACTGTTGTACATAGGGTCGCTATGAGTTGTAAATGACTCGACGACACGTAACAACAACAACATATAGGGCTATAGCACAAACAGTAACATCGTGGAGGAACAGACTCCCTGGGACAGTGAGCCAGTCATATGAGACCAGAGGACAGCATTTGTCTGAGGTCAGGGAAGAAGGGCCAGTGGGATTGAGGGACACAGGGAAGAAGCGGGATGAGAACCCTTACATTGTGGCAATTGCAGTTGTGGAGTTAATAAGACAAAACATGCAGACTGTTGAATGGAATACCAACTTTTCTGTAGACTCACTCGAACAACAATAGAAAAATTAGAAGGGAAAAAAAAACCCGAGCAAACTCAATTTTCTCCCTCCCTGTTGGGTGCGTTTTTGTACATTGCCTCCAGCCCCCTGTGGAACATGGTAGGAAGTGAATAAATGAAAGATTGGGTTTCAGTCACATTCATAACAGGGTAGGCTCGAGAGGCACCAGGTGGTGGAGTGTGTTACATATTGGGTTGCCAGTTGAGAGGTGGGAGGTTTGAACCCTGGTCACTCATCAGGGAACAGGTAAGCAGTCTCTTCTCATGAAGATTCTCCAGCCCTGGAAATCCATGGAGGCTTCTAGGTGTTCAGATCAACTCATTGGCTGTGAGGGAGTTCTGGCAACAGGGTCTGTACAGAGGGGTGCTGTGTACCCCGAGGAGATGCCTGTCTGGTGGCTCCATGGGAGAAGGACTGGCCATCTCCTCTTGTACGATTCACAGTCTCTGAAAACCCACTGGAGAGTCGGCTAGGAGTGGGTTCTGACTCCACAGTGACGAGTCTGAGATTTTCTCATATGCTGGGTATTAGGGGCTATGAGTCAAAGCTCTCTATTTCATGGCGTCTGACCCCGATGCTCCAGACTCTGGCTTTGAGAACTTCTACAAACCCAGCAGATCACCTTATTACCTATCACAGTCCTGCCAAACACTTTCCTTCAAAGCCTGGGCCCACTTCCCTTTGACCCCCCCCCCCCCCCCCTTCAGCACGTGCTGGGCTCTTGGATGGTTGCCTGACCCTGAGAGCTGTGTCTTCATTGGGTTTTCTGCTTCATCTCCCTAATTACAGCCTTTGGGCTCACACGTGCTGGGCAGACCGGGGTGGCTGCACTGAGAGGGTTCCACACACTCCCTCCATCCCCCAGCTTGAGAATGCTATGAAATGAAAGAAGGAAATCAAAATGCCTCATTTGGTAAAACCATACAGTTCAGTCTTCTTATTTTTGTCCGGTCCGGAAAATCTCTGCCTTTTAGCTGGATGTCAAGCTACACTTAGCGCGTTGTCAACATGTAGTTAGTGTAATTCATTGTCTGGCTACATAGTTACTGATGTGGCTGAGATGAAGTCTGTTGCTATGTTATTGTTATCAGGCACCATCAAGTCCTCTGTGACGAACTCTAACCCTGTGAACAACAGCTCCGAGTTTCACCCATCCTGCGTGGTCTTTACGATCTCCAACCTGCTCAACCCCACTGGGACTCTTCCTCTCTTTGCTGACCCCCTAATGCTCCAAGCATGATTCCAAGGACTGGTTCCTTCTGAAAATATTCCCAGAGTAAGTGACTGGAAGTGTCAAAAACTCTACGGACAGTGGATTAGGTCTGTATCTTGTTCTCCGTCATTCGTTTCCCATTTGTCACTTATATTTTAGAGATGTTTTCTCTCCTCCTTCCTCCCAATTTTAAGCAACTGAGTTTTCAAAGTAATGTTTTTGCATTTTCAAAATATTCCAGATAGCTTTTACGAATCAGCCAGCACCTATTTGCCTCCTTAGCTGGGTAACTTTTACATCTTATTTATTAGCTTGCTGAACTGTTGGAGCTTTTTCCCAGAGACATAGATACTACCCCATAATTTGTCTTTTTTTTGTGCCATTTGTAGCTTACTGAGTCAACCAACTGGATTTTATATAAGTTCAGTATTGTTTCCTTCAAGACTTAACTCATCTTTATGAACAAGTAATGGCTGGGCTTATCCGGCCTGTGGATACCTTTCTGACCCAAGGAATTTTGGATTTCAATGAGCCCAGGTTCCTGAACAATGATGTTGGTGGGGAAGTGAACACATACACACACACACCCCCCCTCACACTGTAGGGGACTCCATCGCAGCACCCTTGATCGTGACTATGGATGGTGACAATGGCCTTCAGTTCCTCTTATCTCCCCACCGTTTGTCAATCCAGAGTCTCATCTCTTTGTGGTTACATCTGTTGGCGGGCATTTGTTACCTCTCCACCCTCCTCAGACGTACTGCTGTGGAGGCAGAACCGATATACAGTGGCCCCTCCAGCGGGTGTAGACCAAGGGGCAGGATCTTGCCTGTCTTTCTCCCAGGGAGCTGTGGGTGGACCCGAACAAGCCACTGCTGTGGGTGGAATTGTGTTTGGGTTGCAATGCAGCTCTCTTCAGACCGGGCCATCACAACTCCCTCTTTACCTCCACGTGCTGGTTTTGAGGCAATTGCTCTGGAGATTTAAATGTGGATTTTATATTATCATAAATTAATACTATACCACTTTGTATTTACTATAAATATAACCATATGGCAGTGAACTCCCACTCAAATTTCTGTACTTGGTGCTATTGTTGTCATATATTATACTTGCTCATGTTTTATAAATTGCATAATATATTGTTACAAACTTTAAACAGCCAATTATCTCTTAATAAAATCTAGAAACAAGAAAATGGTCTTTTGAGTGTGTCTTACTTGCCATCTTGGTTTTCTCCAATTCTCTGGGGAGGTTCCAGCTTTCCCGGCATCGTCTCCCTTTAACACGAGGAGCTTTGATGCCTCTTGAGTGTTTGTCTGCTACGATGATTGAAACTGAGGAGGACCTCATGCACTTGCTGCAGAGGGTCAAGGACTGCAGCCTTCAGTATGGACTGAGGCTCAATGTCAAGAAGACAAAGATTCTCGCCACTGGACCAATTGGCAGCATCAGGATGGATGACGAAGAGATTGAGAGTGTTCACAGCTTCAGTTTGCTCGGCTCCACAGTCAACACTCTTGGGACCAGCAGTCAGGAAATCAAAAAGCATATCGCGATGGGAAAGTCTGCTGTTAGGGACCTCTCAAAGGTACTCAGGAGCAACAGTGTCTCTCTGGAGACTAAGGTGCGCCTGATACAGGCCATGGTCTTTGCAATCGCTTGTTATGCATCAGAGAGTTGGACAATGACTAGGGAGGACAGAAGGAGAGTGGATGCTTTTGAGCTGTGGTGCTGGAGAAGGGTACTGAATGTACCATGGACTGCCAGGAAAACAAACAGATTCATCTTGGAGAGGATTAAACCAAGCTACTCCTTGGAGGCAAGGATTCTGGGGCTTCGTCTGACATACTTTGGACATGTTGCCAGGAGGGACGGGTCCTTGGAGAGGGACATCATGCTTGGGAGGGTGGAGCGACGGCGCAGGAGGGGAAGACCCTCTATGAGATGCAGCGATTCAGTGACTGGGGTAATCGGGATGGGTGTGTCAGAGGCAGTGCGGTTGGCGCAGGATAGAGCAGGGTTTAGGGCTGTTGTGCATAGGGTCGCTATGAGTCGGAAACGACTTGACGGCACATAACAACAACAATCATTTGTTTACCAAAAAATGTTTTTAATTGACTTTGTTTTGATGAATGCCTTTGGATCACAAAAATGGAGGATCTTGCAATAGTGATTAATATTTTTTTCATCAAATTTGAAAAATTTCAGCCATTGTGTTTTCAAATATTTTTCTATCCCAATTTCTTTTCTTTTTTGGGGGGCTCAATTTGCACATATGCTATATCAGATGATATTGTCTTTCAGGTCACTTGCCACTGTTGTGTGTTGAATTGTGTCTGCTAGATATATTTATTCACTCTCGTTTCAAAGCCCCTGCTTGTAATCTCATTCAGAAACAAGAATTTCCTCCAATATTAACAAGTCCAAATCAGTGCAGAATGTGTCTTAAGCCAATAATTTTTTTGATACAACAAGAGCATATTAGTTACAGAAGTTTGAATCACAAATGGAGAAAGACCAATGCTGAGTGGAAGTAACCAAGGAACCAAGAGAGAGAAAGGGAGACAGTGAAAGCATCAGAGTTCCGCTCAGAACGGAAAGCAAGCCTCTCCCTAGATTCAGTGCCCTGAACGTAACTGCTTGTTTCCTAACTGTGAGAAGGTACATTTCTGTTGATGAAAGCCACTCACTTGTGGTGTTTTTGTTACAAAAGTAAGAAACTAAAATAATCTTTTCCCCTCTGTGTCAATTTGAGTAGTTTCTATAATCATCTTACATTTTATTAATTTCTTTTGTAGTGATCAATTTCGTTGCCATTTTTACCATTGTCTGCAAATTCCAAGCTCACCATCTAGTTTGAATCCGATCAGTTACATCTCTGCTTCTTTTTGCGCCCAGTGCATTTATGTAATCTTTGTTTATTGCCAATGGTAATGCAACTGCCCAGCACTGTCACGTCAGAATCGACTCAGGGCTGGACCTCCAGCGCTTCCCAGGCTGGGAATCTCAGTGGAGCAGATTGCTCTTACTTCTCCCTTTGAACTGCCAGTGGATTCAAGCTGCCGGAAACATGTCACCTTTGGTTTTTAGCACAAGTCCTACAGCATATACCACCAGAGCTCCTTGATAGTGTTAAATTGATAAGAGTTTGGATTTAAAAAAAAAATTCCTTTAAAAAGGACCAGATTTTGTTTGACCTGCAATGGATTCCATTTCTCAGTGGAGTTGTGGTGATAAGCTTGAGCCCTTGGAGATTTGTTCTAAGTCTAGTAGATATTTCACTTAAGGGTCAATTTAGCTCTCCTCCTAAACTGTGGCCTTGCTGAAGATTCAACCAAATGTGTGGGAGTTTTAATGCTATCTCTTGACAGAGACTTCCATTTTAAAAATACCTTGGGCATTTTTACCAGGGAGCTAAGTCTGCTGATGTACAGAGCTAGAGTCAAGCATCTTTGAGCCTAAGCTTACTGGTAAATGGGGGTACGACAAGTGGCAGAAATAAAAGAGCTTTGCAACACTTTCCTGAGCAAGGCAGGAGTAAAGCAAGGTCCAGAAAGAGAAAAAGAGACTTCCCTTTTGGTATGACTGAGAAAAGGTTGTTAAGACTGATGAGCTGTATCCTGAGTTTTTCTGTGCCTGAATTTTATACTTACAGTTAACCTGTTACTTAATAAAACAAAATAAAACCCGAAAATTTTAAAAAAAAGATAACACACACACCCACACACACACACACACACACACACACACACACACAAATATAAGGAAATTTGCAAAGAGCTCGAGTTAGAAAACCAAAAGGGAAGAACATTCAGCATTTCTCAGGCTGAAAGAACTGAAGGACAAATTAAAGTCTTTATTGCAGCAAGGATTTACTTTATGAGAAAAATCTTGAATGATCCAGGAAGCATCAAAAGAGGATGGGAGGCATAAACAGAGTCACTGAACCTAAAGAAGTTGATAAACACTAAAACAGTTCAGGAAGTAGCATATGATCAAGAGTCAATGGTAAAGACTGAAGAAGCTCAAGTTACACTGAAGAACTTAGATAAATAAGATGACCCAGAAATTAATGGAGTACAAATGGAGGTGTTTTAACAAGCGGATACAGCCCAGGACATGCTCACTAGCTTATATCAAGAAATCTGAAAGACAGCTATCTGGTCAACTGACTGGAAAAGATCTGTATTAGTTTCCATTAAAAAACAAACAAACCACAAACCGTGATTCAACAGACTGACAGACTGGAGAAGTTATAAGATACAAGTGAAATGTTGCTGAAGATTATTGGAAGAAAAGTGTACAGAACAGTACGTTGATAGGGAACTGCTAGAAATTCAGACTGGATTCATGAGCGGCCGTGGCACAAAGGTTATCATTGCTGATGGCAGATGGATCTTGGCTGAAAACTGAAAATACCAGAAAGACATTTCCTTGTGTTTTATTGGCTGTGCAAAATTATTTGAGTGTGTGGATCATAACAAGTTATGACTAGTATTGGGAAGAATGGGAATCCCAGAATACTTACTTAGCTGTGCTCATAGGCCAAGGAATAACTGTCTAAGTAGAACAAGGGAACACAGTATGGTTGAAAGTGAAGAAAGGTGTATGTCAAGGTTGTATCCTTTCTCTATACTCATTCAAACTGTGTGATGAACATGTACTTTGGAAAGCTGAACTATATGAAGAAGAACATGGCATTAGAATTGGAGGGAAACTCTTCAATAGCCTCCTTTATGCAGACAACACCACCTTGCTTGTAGAAAGTGAAAAAGACTTGAAGCACTTACTGCAGAAGATCAAAGACTACAGCCTTCAATATGGATTACATTTTAACAAATGTAAAAAGTCCTCACCCTTGGACCATTAGGCAACCTTATGATAGAGAAAACCTAGAAGTTGTCAATGATTTCATTTTATTTAGGTCTGTAATCACCACCTATGGTAGCAACAGTCAAGAAATCAAAGGATACATTGCACTGGGAACATCTGCTTTCAAACACTTCTCCAAAGTGCTAAAGAGCTATACGTAAATGTACAGGCTTGTTGTTAGGTGCTGTTGAGTTGAGTTCGACTCATAGTGACCCTATGAATAACCAATCTTGACACTGTCCTATCCCATGCCATCCTTAGAATCAAGTCCATCGCTATATTCTCTATCAATCCACCTGGTCGAGAGTCGTCTTCTCTTCCACCGTCCCTCCACCTTCCCAAGCATGGTGTCCCTTTCCAAGGAATAGCCTTTAACATGCCCAAAGTATGTGAGACAAAGCTTTGCATTTGCCTCCAAGGACCACTCTCTCTGCACCTTCTCTGAGACATATCTGTTGGTCTTTTTGCAGCCCATGGGATCTTCAGCATGCTTCCTTAACATCATAGTTCACAGCTATTAATTCCTCTGTCCAGCTCTCAGATGCATAGCTAGTATCTGAAAAGACCATAACCTGGATCAGGCACACCTTAGTTTTCAAAATGACATCATTACTCCTCAATAATTTGAAGAAGTCCTGAGTAGAGACTTTCCCAGTACAATACACCTCCTGATATTCTGACTGCTTGTGCCAAGTGTATTGATTGTGGATCTAAGTAAGATAAAGTAATTGGCAGTCTCAATTTTTTCTCTGTTATCATGATTTGGCTATTGGTCCAGTGGTGAGGATTTTTGTTTTCCTGATGTTGAGATTCTATACATATTGAAGGCTGCGGTGTTTAACATTCTGCAAAAAGTGCTTCAAGTTCTCCTCACTTTCAAAAAGCAAGGTTGTGCCATCTGCATAATGCAGGTTATTGATGAGTCTCCTTCAAATCTTGATGCCACACTTTTCTTCATAGAGTCCATCTTCTCAATTTGCTCGGTATATAGACTAACGGTATTCCCTGGACTTCCTTAAATGCACATGGGTATTATCCTGTCACTCACCACATTGTATTTCGAGATGGATCTAGAAATGACTTTTTAAATTATGAAAGCAACCCCATTTTTTCCCTCACCTTTTGATCTCCAGTGTAGTAGATCACGCGATCATCTGATGTTTCTCCCAACATACTTCAAAAGCAGAGCTGTCCTTCTGGAAAATGCATTAAGTGGTACCCAACCATCCAGCAAACATGTCTCCTTCCTCCTCTTCTGCTCTTCCCTCCACTATTTTTATTTCTTTTTCATGCAAGAATTCATTTACATTGGGTTTCATTCATACACTGATGTTACGTGCCATCAAATAGACTATGACCCCTCGTGACCCTGTGAACAATGGCTCTGAACCTTGGTATGTCCTGAGTCAACTCACCAACTCTTACCCACCTGCCTTCATTGCCACAATCACTGAGTCAATCCATCTCACCCAAGTTCTTTCTCTTATGCACTGACCCTCTACCCTTTCAAACATGAAGTCCTTTTCTAAGGACTGGTCCCTCCTAGCAACATGTCTAAAGTATGTGAGACAGAACTTCAAAATCCTTGCCTCCAAGAGGAATCTTGCTTTCATCCTATCCAGGATAGACCTGTTTGTTCTCTTGGTGGTCCATGGTGCATCCTCAGTGCTCTTCTCCAGCACCACAGCTCAAAAGCATCGCTTCTTCTTCTGTCATCCTTATTCATCATCCAGATCTTAGATATATTAACAAGCAATTGAGAAGACAATGATCTGCATCAGGTGCACCTTAGTCTCTAGACTGACATTGCCGCTCTTTAGCACTCTAGAGAAATCCTTGATAGCAGATTTTCCCTGAGAAACTCATCTTTTGATTATATCTGGCTATTGGTACCAAGGGTGTTGGTTGTGGATCCAAGCAAGACAAAATCATCAGCAACTGCAATCCTTACTCCATGCATCACGATACTACCCACTGGCCCAGTGATGAGCATCTTTGATGGTGAGATACAACCCATATTGAAGGCTGTATTCCTTGGTGTTCTGCAGTAAATACTTCAAGGCCTCCTTGGTTTCAGAGAGCAAAGTTGTGTCATCTGCATAACGAAGGTTGTTGATGAGTCTTCCTCCAATCTTGATGCCACATTCTTCTGCATAAAAGATAATTCATAATAAGATAATTCTTCCAGAATTATCTGATCCACATATAGATTGAAAAGGTATGGAGAAAGGATACATCCCTAACACACTTCTGTCTTGATTTTGAATCATTCCTGTACATTGTATTTTATCCAATCTTTCGTTTACACTGTATTTCATACAATCATTCATATACGTTGTATTTTATATAATTGTCCAATGAGGACTTGAAAGGATGGGGGTAAAATGGGCAAAATGTGTAGCAATCTGGGGAGACAATGAAATCTGAAGGACATAGCGACCTTCAGCTAAAAATGAAAAGAGACGACGGCACTCAGGCCCTCTTGCCTCTTCTCAGCTCACTTCTCGTCACTGTTTCTCAGGCTTGTAGGAAAGAACACTTCATGTTGAACTTATTTCATAAACTTGAAGCACAATGCGTTCACATTTTGTGCAAGTCTTTTGGGTCTTTGCCATTCCTGTATCACTTGGGAGGTTGGGATTCACATGCTCATGTCCACAGAGAGATTTGATCCTCAGGACTTTTGTGGAACCATTCATAACGCCAGCTCTTCCCCTCCCACTCCTCGCCACACCCACGTAACACCCTCCTTGCGCCCAGACGTTGAAAACAGGAACGCATTCAGGTGCTCCTCCATTTGCCCCCAGCTGACCTCAGCTGGTGACGCCCCACGGGAGGGGAGGGGAGCTGCGCTCTACAGGCTCCTGGTGCTGGTTTTCAAAAGCAGGTCTGCAAGTCTTCCTTCTGAGGTGCTGCTGGGTGAACAACTCAGACCCCCAAGCTTCTCATTAGCTGTTTGTACTATGTAGGGACACCCAGGAGGAGACAAGAATCTGCCTCAATTCCCTCCATCCAGTGTCAGTTTGTCAGCCTCTGACAGGTTTGCAATGCAACAGAGCTCAAGTTCGCCCTAGTTACATCCTCCTGTGAGGCGCCCTGTTTTAGTAAAGAAGTGTGACAGCGGTGTGAGGACCCAGGGACTGTGGTTGTGAAGGTGGTTTGCTTTTGTTGTTAGGTGCCATGCGGTGACTTCTGGGCCATCGTGATCCAGTGCACACCAGGGTGATACAGCTCTGTCCTGCACGTCTCCCCGGTGTCACTGGGGCCCTTATCACACTGCTGGGCTGAGGACCTTCCTTCTCACTGGCCCTCTGCTTTGTCAGGAAGCACGACCATCTCCGAGGATTGGCTCCTCCTGGCCACACCCCCAAGTCCGGATTGGCTCCTCCTGGCCACACCCCCAAGTCAGTGGCAGGAGGTTGTCCCTTCTGAAGAGTACACCTGTGCCTGGACTACCTCCCAGACACATGCTCCACTCATTGCTGTCAAGGTGAAAATGACTCGTAGCTGACCTTCAAGCGTGTTTCAGAGACAGTTAAATCACCTGGGAGGAGATTGCCCATTTTTCTCCTGAGGAGCAGCTGCTGGATTCAAACCACCAGCCTTACGGTTGGCAGCACAATGGCCTAACCACTAGGCCAGCATAGCTCTCTTCCAAGACAGGCTGACTAAACTGTGGAACCAGTGGTCACATTTTGTCCTACCCACAGAGAGCCCGTGTGTACCCAGGTGGAGCTGGGCATCACAGGGCATGCAGGGCTGATGTTTGGGAGCAGATCCCCACTTCTCCCTGCTCCTAGAGGGACTTGAACCCCTAACCTTTCAGTCAGCAGTGGAGGCTGTGGGTCATTTCAGCCACCTCAGGTATTATGACTGGTTCTGTTCACTGGAATCTGGTCGTGAGCTGCTATCATTCTGACTTGTAGTGATTTGTGTGCAGAGAACTGCTTCCTGGGCTCTTCAAGCCTGTTTCAGAAGCAGATCCCCAGGCCTCACTTCTGAGACATGTCTAGGTGCATTTGAACCAACAACCTTTCAGTTGGTAGTCCAGTGCTAGCCTCTGCACGAGCCAGGAGCGTACAATCAATGGTGTCACAGCTGAGGTCTCCCCGAGGAGTTTCTGGGTTTGCTCCCTTGTCTGTCTTCTCCCTGCGCTGACGGAAGGTGTCTCGAGCTTCCTCAGTCAAGCACGTGCTGACCAGGAAGCTGGACTCACACCTCCCAACCCATCCCTGGATGCAAACTCATTGCTGCCGGATCAGAACCAACTTGTGGCCGTCAGCCCACTGGGTTCCAAGGCTGTAAGTCACACGGGAGGGGACTGGTCACCTTTCCCCCTCAGAGTCACCAGTGGATTTCAACCACCAGATAGGTGTGGCCTTGGGTTGGCTGCACCCCTCCCTACTGACCAGCCAGCAGAGCTCCTGGCCAGGTCTGCCCTCAGCCCTGTGCCTGGACACCCGGCTCCTCGTCAGAGGTCTGCTGTCTTGTTGCTCCTGCTGCCCAGGTGTCTAACCCAGCTGGGCCCGACATTAGCACATAAACGCTCCAGTTTTGGAGGCCCCGTGGGACACTTGCACTCTGGAAGTTGGCTGCCAACCAGAGGTCATTGGTTCGAATCCACTAGTCACTCTTCAGGAGAAGGTGAGGTGGTCTGCTTGCAGGAACACCTACAGCCTGGGCGCCCTGTTGTCCAGCGTTGCTGAGTCTGTTCTGCACTGAGTTTTTCTCTGTTGTTTTCACTGAATATGTGGATGAAGGCTTGGTGAGTGGTTCCCCTGCAGATTAGAGTCCTATGGTGCTACTTATGACTTGGGGTCATCAGGTGTTGGGGGTGACTGGACAGCAGCTGACAATGACTAGGACCGCAGGCCATTCCCATGGGCTCTGCAAGGGGCCTGTATTTGTGGGGTTGCCTGAGCAGACAGTGCACATGGGCCCCTGTGTACGTAGGTGGGATGAGGATGCCTGGTGCGTGTGAGCATTTTTGTTTGTTTTCTGGGCCCTTGGGAGAGGGGCATGTTACCGATAGGCTGGCAGGTGTGTCACCTCTGAAGGAGCCGAGGCTGGAGTCTGACGAGTCACCTCTCGTTCCACATTCTCTCCCCCAGTGCAGCGAGCAGACAGACATATGGGGCTGGTAAAGTTAGGTGCGAGGATGGGAGGCGATGCTGGCGGCCGCGCCGCCCTCTGCGCGCGGCACCATCCTGCTCCCCGCACTCTATTTTTACGGAGCCCTCTTTGCTTATATTGAGATATAAAATTATTAGTCTGAGGTTGGCGCGCACCATCAGAGCTTCCGATTCTTGGCAGAGCCGCCTGCAGTCTGTTCCAGTCGCTCGTGCCAGCGACAGAGACCGCACGGGAGTGAAAACAGGTCCGCCTGCTGGAACCTGGAGCCACCGGAGGAGAGCGAGGTGGGGAGGAAGGGCGCCTGGCCTCCAGGAAGCCCCTGCGGCTCCCAGCTCCCAGCCAGCCCTGCCCTTGGTAGGTGACTGAGGAGATGAAGCGACAGGGCTTTGCCGGGACCAGGAAGGAGCGGAGGGCGACTTGGCAGGCAGCAGGTCTGTTAGAGGAGAGTTTTGCATATAAATTACATATGCAGATGACATTCTCGCTCCAACTTTCCATGCGCTTTGGAGAGGCTGACTGTGGCCTGGTCCCCGCCTGTCTGTTTGCCTTTCTCGTGCTTCTTCAGCACTAATCTTGCTGTGTTTAGCTCACATGAAGAATAGCACGGAGGCTTTTTGTTTGTTTGTTTTGCTTGGGCTTTTCCCCTTCATTTGAAATGGCAAGTGGGATACTGGGCTTTTCGGCACCGTAGCAACAGCCTTTGTTTTTATTTTAAGCCTCTGCCTTGTCCACACAGAAGGACAGCCTCTTACTCATTCTGTCCAAACACTTCCAAGGGGTCCCTCACCATTATCAGCTTTGAGGGCAGTGAGTTTTGGACACATATCTTGCTTAGTGAAATCCTGCTGTTATTTCTATCTCTTGTTGTAGAATTTTGAGAATGCTCTTATAAGAGGAAGGTGACTTGGGAAGTAGATTCTTTGATACATCCTTGATCTCTTTTGAGGGGCTTTGGGCTCAGGAAGTTGGGGTATGAGGAGCTTGGCTTTCTGGGAACCTCCATCCCAGCCCCTCACTGTCCCAAGGGGGGAGCTTGTTCAAGGAAGCATCAGTGTCTGAGCAGGGCTAGAACTCAAGTCATCTCAATTCTTCAGGGTAGTTCCCTGTACCCAGAGCCTGTAGATTAGCATGAATGGGTCACATCTTGCCTATTGGCTGTTTTTCATGGCCGGCAAGCTAACACTGCGTACATTTTAAACTCATTGGGGAAATATGCCTCAGAAGAGCGGGGAGAAGGATGTTGGATTCCACTTTCTGTCCGCGAGTAAAGTGGTGCTGGTCACAGTCCTGCCCGTTTCTGTGCTGTCATGCCCCTGCTTTGACATGACAGCTGCAGAGCTGCAAGGGTGCAGTGGAGTCTCAGAACCCAGAAGCTCCGGGTTTTCACAGGCAGAGTCTGCAGGGGCTCCAGCCCACCCCCACACCTCCTGGTCCACAAGCAGCCAGTGCCCGAGTCACCCACCCAGCCAGTGCCCGAGTCACCCACCCAGCCAGTGCTCGAGTCACCCACCCAGCCAGTGCTCGAGTCACCCACCCAGCCAGTGCCCGAGTCACCCACTCAGCCAGTGCCTGCTAAATTGTGGTTCTTGCCTCTTTAGAAAAGACAGCTTTCTTTATAGCTAAGTCCAGGCTGAATCATGCTGGGGATTTCAGAGGTAAATTCACACTTAGGAAAGAGGTGCCTGCTTTGAACTTCGTAACCTCAATCTCCTCATCTCTTAGTGGAGAATTCCCAAGATGATCTGAACCTGGCTGCCCCTGCCTCTGTCCCAATCCATCGATCCATCGTAACGCTGCAGGACGTACTAGAGCATTTTGGAGAATGTGGATCTTCACAGAAGAAGATGTGGCTTTTCTCCTGCAGGATGCTGGTGGATTCAAACCTCTGACCTTCTGATTAGCAGCCTAATACTTAGCCTGTTAAACCACTGGGGTTTCTAGTATGAATAATTGTGATCAGCCAGGACAAGGAGATGTGTATCTGCCTCTACTGTGCAGATGACCCACACCTGGGCTTTCCGCTCATCCATCCCTGCATTATGTCTGCATTGGGGTGTGGTCAGATGATCGAGCAGATGGCGACTCTTGGAGGAGACGTGAGGGAGAGGGCATGGAGTGAGCTGCAGAGATCGAAGCAGGCAGAGTGGATGATGACCAGTCATACACAGCAGACCAAGAGCACTGGGCCTGGAAGCTACACCCAGGCAGTGCTTGGCCCAACAGGTCCACGGGCTGAGCAGGGCGAGCTGGTCAGCCACAGGACAGCCCTTCCCTGGAGACGGCTCACAGGGCTCGTGCACAGTCCAGGACTTGCAGACACTGGGCTTGGTCCAGTGCCTGGCTAACCAGCTCTTTCAGCCCTGAGCTCTCTCTCCTCCCTCCCTCCCTCCCTCCCTCCTTTCCAGTCCAGGTGAGCTCAGGTGGCAGCAGGGATGCCCCCAGCCTGGTTCTAGGGCGACTCGCTCTGATGTCTGTATTTCTATTTGAGGGAAGCTGGACATCCTTTAGAAAATGTGTTTAAATCGATGTATTGATTTGGATAGTGTTGTTGCTGTATACTGTTGAGGCAAAGTCAAGCCATAGCTGGCCCTTCCGTGGGTTTTCAGACGCAGTAAATTACACAGGAGGAGACTGCCCATCTTTCTACTGCAGAGAAGCTGGTGGATTTGAACCATGTGTCATTGGGATTGAAGCTCAGCTTCTTATCACCAGGCCACCAAAGAGCCCAGGAGATGGTGCAGTGCTGCTTGCTAACTGCAAAGCGGGTGGTTCGAACCCAGCAGCTGCTCTGAGGGAGAATGAGGAGGCGGACTGCCCAGGAGAGATCAACCCCGTGGAGACGCTGGGACAGCCTCACACTCCTCTCAGTGCTAGAGAGCTGGTTCTTATCAGACGTCATAGAAACTTCTGCAGATGTTTCATGTCATTGGCAGGTGTGTCTGAGATCCTGGAATCCTAAAGTGTGGCACAACGTCCACTTCTGAAAGGAAGAACTAAAGCAATTAACAATCAGAAACTCAGACTTCTTGGCATCTAGTGAGTGTCAGCTCATCGCCAACCCTCTGGTGGGTCCGAGGCTGTAAACCGGCCGGAGGAAACGGCACATCTTGCTCCAGGGAGTGGCTGGAGTTGGCAAGAGCTCACACTCTGTTTCACTGGGTGCCGTGTTCTACATCCTGCTGCTGGACTCGATCCAGCTCACAGCGAGCCTGCAGGACAGAACAACCCTGCTCACGTGCTTCTAAGAGCACATCTTCACAGAAGCAAACTGCCCGACCTTTGTCCTGAGGAGTGGCTGGTGGTTCTAACTGCCCGCCTGGTTAGCAAGTGAACGCTCTGTGGCTCCATCAGGGCTCTTCACATTCCAGGTGGAGCAGGGCTATTCCTCAGCCTCAGCCTTCATGCCTGTAAAATGGGACAGCAGCAACAATCATGCCATGTTGGGTTGCCGTGAGGACGCAGTGGGACTGATTGGAGGAGGCACGGCCTGGGGCCTGGAACCTGATATGGGTCTTATGCTGATGTGTCCCGGGGTAGCTGCTGAGCCCAGTAAGGCATCCATCATTGTTCAGATCATGGGCCCATAAGGCCGAGCACAACTGCCTGTGAGGCTTTCTAGGTTTCGATCTTCACAGGAAAATGGAAATGTTTGAAAGCAAGCCCTGCAGCTTGAGGGCTAAGCTGCCCCGACCTTAGCCATGAACTTCTCAGTCACATCCTACATATGCAAAGGGTAGACAAGAACATTCCCTGGAAGACGTAAGAACTGATGCACTTGAATTACAGTGGCCCTGGAAAGTACTGGCCACTCCACGATCTTGCAGAAGAACAAACCACTCTATCTCGGAAGGACAGCCAGAGGGGTCCTTAAAACCAAGGCTGCTCAGATTCGGCTCAGGTCCTGCCAACCTGCCATCAGGGGGGATTGATCATTGGAGAAGGCCTTCATGCTTGGCAACGTGGAAGGTCAGTGGGAATGGAGAAGTCCTTCAAGAAGCCAGAGTGATACAGTGACCACAACACGGTGGAGGTGAAGACAGCGCAGGACGGGCTCAAGCTGTGTCGGTGGACAAAAGATATTTCTGGGTCAGATCAGCTCAATAGCAACAACAACAACATGCTCCTTTGCCCTCGCTCTGTGGAGATGTCCTCCGTGGCCACCGGGCACAGCTGGCCCTGGGCCACCATGGTGGTGCCTGGCAGAGGGGGTGACTTAGAGGGCCCTGGAGGGCAGGCAGTGTGTAGGTGTGGAGCCCGGTGGGGGTCAGGACTGACCGGAGAGGGCCAGGTGACCAGGACTGCCTCGCAAGGGGCATGGGAAGTCTTTTCTCACTGTAACTCACATTGGATCTCAGGTAGAGAAGTGTGGGGTCAGTGGCGATGGGGAGGGAGCTGTAAGGAGAGCCTGAAGGGGCCGAGGCTAGAGAGACCCGGAAAGGGCCTGCCCAGCGGCGCACTGCAGGCTCAGCCTCAGAACCCTTCCTGCTCTGATTGATACTTTTCAATTATTCCTCCCCATTTCACTGACATTTGAAATGCCGGTTTTTTTCCAAGCGATAACTTCAAATGCTCAGGTTCCCACAGTCCTGGTTGCCCTGTTTAGCTGTCCTGGTAAATTGCTTCCTTGTCCAACATAATGGCACTGACAGCCTTTTGCTAGGGAAATGAGTTCTCCAGCGCGACACGCCGGCGATAAGACGTCTGGTTTTGAAATTGTATTTCTCTGTATCAGAATTAAATCTGGACTTTATATTTCTGGTCTGCCATGCTTGGGAACCAGCCCTACGCAGCACGCCGTGGCCTGACAGGCGCACACAGGCTCTTGGCTTAAATTGTGGCCGTACTTGTACACGCTCTCTTGTTGTTAGCTATTAAAATCTCTCGGACTGCAGCCCCTCCAGCACCCCCTTTCTTCTTCTTCCTCATCACTGCTCATTCCTACTCCCCCTTTTAAGGAGTGATAGGATTTCCCAAACCGAAGACCCAGACAGCTTCTGAGTGGGGGAGAGCAGGGTAGCTTGACTTCATGAGCGTCACTTCCATCCAGATGCTAAAATGTGTAAAATGAATGCAAATTTAGTAAAACGCAGTATTGATTTTCTGTGATTCAGGAGGAATCGGCTTTTCTGTGTCATAGGGGTCAGAGATGAGCCTATGACACCAGCTGGCAGGAAAGCTCTTGTGCGATGTAACCTGAAACAGAGAGCGGGGCTTCTCTTTGGGCCCTCACTGTCCATCTGCCTCCCCAGGGTCCCCAGAATATAGCACGTTGCAAACCAGCTTTGTTCATCTGCACCCGCTCCCCTGAGTTCTCAGGCTCACTTGGCTAACGTTCTTATTAACATACCATCACCCAACAAAGAAGGAGACCCAGCAAATGCAATCTCCCTGGAACCTGAACCTTCCTTTATCTCTTAAAAGAATCAAGAAGAAACACAAAAGAGTTAGTGTGTCCAAGTCATGTCCCTGTCGCTAGCTGGGCTGTTAGGCTGGGTGCCCCCTGGCTTGAGCCTCTGGTCTCTTGGTTTTTTCTCCCTGGAGGATTTTGACACTAAGTGTCCTCTGTGAATCTGGTCCAAGGTGGCCGGGGATCCTGTGCCCTGCTCTGTGATTCCTGGGGAGATGGCTGCCCACATTGCCACTTAAGAGGAAGAAAAAGGGAACCATTCTGACCTTGATCTTGAACTGTCTTCTCGGAAGAGCAGGCGAGAACCGGGAAGGATGGTGTGTGGACCCCCAGTCTGAGAGCACCAGGCTGGTGAGGACCTGGCTCCCCTCACTCCAGATGGACCCTCCCTTCTGCGGGGCACGGAGGGGAGCCTGTGCTTGGACCAGAATGCAGCTTCATAGCCGCGTTTCCTAAATGTCACTCACAATCAAGAATGTAGAATACAGAAGGGCAAGCTAAATCCTGTCATTGAAACAGCAAACAGCTTTAGGCAAATGTATTGGCAAAGGATTAAAAATGCATCAAGCATGTATTTGTCTTCTCTATGGGAAGTCCTTATTAATAGTTTGAAGAGTGGAAAGCTTTGCCCTTCCACAATCAGCACTGTAGTCGTTTCTTTAAAAATATGTTTTAATGTGTGAAATTGCAGGATGCCAGCACTGCCATTAAACCCTCTCCAGTTCCAATAATTCCTCCACTTCCATCCCCCAGCTCCTTTTAACTCCACTTCTCCTTCCAGAGCATATTTCAAAGTACACGGGCTCATCCCGTGCACGTCGGCCGGCTGGCTGCCTGCTGATCCTTCCGGGAATATACACACAGTGCACGGATAGCCTTTCTGTCCCCGCTCCCCTGCCACCTGGACACCTGCCCTGACCACCAAGCGTGGCGAGGGTGCAGACCTGGCATAGGCATGGTTTTCAGGTCAGGTGCGGTGCCCAAGATCATGAGCTGCTGTGGTCAAACCCCGGCCCGGCCCGCTGGCTGGACGTCGCCCACTTGCTTCTCTCTTGCTTTGTCTCTTCTCTTCCCCTCCCCCCTCCTTTCTGCTTTATTTCCCCCTCCCTTTTTCTAGATCCCTTTCTTGAGTCTTTCTCCTCTTTCATCACCCTCCTCCCTTTCCATCTTCTTAGGCCTGAGCCTCAGTTTCCCTCTGTAAAATGAGATCTCCCTGCCAGTGCAGTTCTGAGGAATGCTGGAGATGATGAACAGGAAAAAGCTTCACTTCCCCCTTTCCTCCCTTCATCCCTCCCTCCTTCTCCCCTTATCCATGTCTCCCTCCCTCTCCCTCCTCACCTCCTTCCTCCCTCCCTCTTCTCTCCTTCTGTCCTCCCTTCCTCCTCTCTTCCTCCCTCTCTCCTTCCTCCCTCCTTCTCTCCTCCCCTCCTCCTTCCCTCCTTTCTTCCCTCCCACCCTCCTCCCTTCTTCCCTTCCTCCCTCCTCCCTCCTTCCCTTTCTCCTTTCATCCCTCCTTCCTTCCTTCCTTCCCTCTCTCTCCTCCCTCCCTCTCTCCTTCCTCCCTCTCTCTCCCTCTTTATTTCCTTTTTTCTCTTCTTCCCTCATGCTTTCTTTTCCTATCTCCCCTCTTTTCCTTCCTTTCTTCTTCTTTCAGTTCTTCCATCCCACCCTTCTCCCCCCTTTCCTGTTTGCCTCAAGGCCTTGGTACCTAGCAGATGTCTCCTGAGGACACATTGTGTTCCAGGGGTCCCTGGGTGACCAAACAGTGAATGTGCTTGCTTCTTAACCTGAAAGATTGGAAGTTCGAGTCCACTCAGAGTAACCTGGGAAGAATGGTCTGGTGATGAGCCATTGAATGCCCTGTGGATGCAGTTTCTCTCTGATACACTAGGGGTCTTCCTGAGTTGCACCCACTTGACAGCCATTGCTCCACTCTACCAGTGTCAAGAGAAGTGAGACGAGTCTCTGCTCCTGGGACTCAAGGCTTTTTTTTTTTCCACAGGATGTGGTAGCTACAGCCAGGGCCTTCATCCTCAGGTGCAAGTGGAGAGAGTGGGCCTCGCCGTCCCCCCAGTGCTCCCCTGGTCTGCCTGTCCCAAGCCTTTGGTGTGTGTACAAACCAGGACAATGTGGGCACTCAACTTTCTCTGCTGATGAACTGTGTTTCTAGAAGTTTCCTGGGCACTGGGCATTGGCCACAGCAATGGCCTGGGCAGCTCCCTGGCCTCCTCTCGGACCCTCAGCTGGGTCTCACATGCAAAGGCTCATGTGCCTTATTGCCAACATTCTCTCACGGGCTGCTTTTGTGCGCGCATACCCAGAGGAAAAATTAATGCCATCTGAACTTCCCTCTCCCTGCCTACCCCAGCCAGGCCTTGAGTAACCGGTTAGAGAGCTATTGATCTCTGACTGCCATGTGACTTCCGAGCAGCCTCAAGGCAGACACAGCCTGAGCTCATGTGACTGGATGACCCTGTTCCAGACAGAAGGGGACACAGCTTCCCTCGAGGAAAGATGAAGACTTGCTTCCAACAAGACACAGCAAAACCAAAGCCTTCAAGAGCACAGGCAGACCTGCTCCAGCCACGGACTTGGATGGACTTTGTGGGCGACCCCTGTGCTGGTTCACGGACGTGACAACAGGGAGCACGTGACCATTTCTGGAGCATTCACATGGAGAAGGGGGTTTGTAAATGCTGCTCAGAGCCGTGGAGAGAACAGCTCGCAGTAGGAGCTGGAGCTGATGGGCTATGATGTGGCCGTGGCCCTGAGGAGCATCTGGGTGGCTGGAGAGAAGCCGGGGTGCCTTCTCGGGCTTTTGCTTTGAATCTGTTTCTTTTTGTTGTTGTTGAGGATACACAGGAGAACATACAGCATTGATCCAGCTTCTGCCATTAGAATTCAGCGACAGTGATTACGTTCCAGGCGGTGTGTAGCTGCTCTTACCCCTTTCTGACTCATGCTTCCCCATGAGCTCACGGCTCCCTATTCGCTCCTGTCTCATCTTTCTTGCTGCCAGTTTGGGGTCATGTAGACAGATCTGAAGGGGCCCTGGTGGCATCATGATTAAAGTGGCAGGTTACTAACCAGAAGGATGACAGTTCAAACCCACCAGCTTCTCCAAGAGAAAGATGAGCAGCCTGCTTCTGCGAAGATTTGCAGCCTTTGGAAAAGCTGGAGGGTTGCTATGAGTTCTGATCAGCTTGATGGCAACAGGTTTTGATCGAGATCATTCACTCTCTCACTCACTTATTGTCGTTGAACTGGAGCTGAGTGGGTGTGAGAGGCTGTAAATCTCACAGGAGGACATTGCCCCTCTCTCTACACCACCACGGCTTCCTTTGCTTTAGATCAACCTTGAAAGAGCACAGTGCTCTAGGTGGATGCTATTTACCAGTTAAGCTAATTACCGTTTGGATTTTAAGAAGACTTCATGGTATTATTTAGTTTAAGCTTTAAAGATTATCTCAAAGCAATGTTTTCAAGGATTCATTTGACCTCCATGAATCCAGAAAGTCTGGATTCCATTATATTTAAAATTCCAGTGTGCCGTTTTTCCCTTTTTGGTAAAAGTTCGTCTAGAGAATCTTGGGTCATATGTTCGGCTATGGTGTTAACCTTAAATGCCGTGTGTGCTGACATTCATGGTGGACTCTGTGAGAGCCATGCACTGCTCGGGGCCCAATGTATCATCCAATTAATTCACAGTGGGCCCCTCAAGTGCCAGGTGCTGTTTGGGGGCCCCAACATATCATCCCATTCTCTCACGGTGGGCCCCTCAAGTGCCACGCACTGTTTGGGGGCCAAAAGTATCATCCTACTCAATCTTCAGGACATCACTGTAAGGGCATTATTTTTATCAGACCCATTTCCCCCGACAGACAAAGCAGGCCAGTCATTGCCTGTGCTGGTTAAGAACGAGCCTTGAGTTGGGAATATGATGGGTCAGGAGTGGATAAACGCTGGTCCCTGTGCAGCCCTGTGGCTTCACCATCCAGTCCCTGTTCTGTGGCCATTTGCTGTAGAATGGGAGTCAGTGATTTTTCTGAGCTTTCTTCTCCTTCTTCACGTAGGGGGAAGGTAGTGCCAGCTTCGCAGTCTGATGTCGGGGGAGGGAGCTCAGGCCTCACTGTCTGATGTGTGTGTGTGTGTGTGTGGGGGGGGAGCTCAGGCCTCACTGATGTCAGGAGTAGTGACCTGGTGCTTTTTTGATCTCCCTCAGTTGCGAGGACAGGAATATTACTCGCTATCTGCTGTGAGGGTAGGTGACCTCAGTTTTACAACATGCCCATGTTCAGCAAAGGCAGTGTGAGCTCTCACCTCACTCTTAGCCATAGCCTCCCCCAGGGCAGGTGCTAGGGGCTGAGGTCTGCCCACCTGACAGACCTGCTCAAGTCCCAGCTCTCAATCCCTCCGAAGGGCCTCATTTGGAGATGGGGTTGTCTGCTAACTATGTTAATAGTTAGCTTGAGAGGTTCTGGGGTCAGGTGGCCCTAACACAGTATGGCTGGTGTCCTCCTTAAATGAGGAGGAGAGATACAGGGGTGAGAGTCGCAGACTGAAAATGGTCATGTGATGACAGGGCAAAACCCGAGCAATGCATCCATAAGCCAGGATTTCCAGAAACCACCAAAAGCTGGAGGAGAGGAGAAAGATTTCTTCCCTGAAGCTCAGAAGGAGAATGGCCCTGGTGACAGCTGGATTTGGACCTCTGGCTCCAGGACTGTGAGAGAGTTAAGGCACCCAGCTGGTGGCATGTGGTAATGCTCAGAAGCCAAGTTCACCGCTATGGCGTTGGAACTGACTCTCCAGCAGGTCTTCAGAGGCTGTAAGTCTCATTTCATCTTTGGTTGTGATGGTCTCGGGAGATGAATAAGGCTCTTTGATGGCACAGTGGTTAACGTATTGTGCCACTAACCAAAAGGTCGGTGGTTTGAACCTTGGCAACTCTGTGGGAGAGAGATGTGCTGACAGTCTGCTTCTGTAAAGATCTTGGAAGTCCCACAGGGTCTCTGTGAGAGGGAACCACCTCAGCCGCAGTAGGTTAAGTTGATAATAAATGAGTGCACAGGTGTCCGTACACTTTTTCTGCACAGGGTCCCGAAGCACTTATCTTGGGCTTTGTAGGCCGTGAAATCTCTGCCCTAAGTGCTCATTTCTGCCCTTTTGGAATGAAAATGGTGACAGACAACATGCAAAAAAGTGAGCATAGCGCACTACCAGTTAAACATCACCAGGGGACCTTTGTGGTGTTAACTTAAAAGTTGGCTTTTCTAGCCGTAATGTTAGCCCCCTCTGGTCTCCAGCTACCCTAACT
>NW_006399752.1:29101948-29104572 GCF_000299155.1 Elephantulus edwardii
GATTGGCACAGGACAGAGCAGAGTTTAGGGCTGTTGTACATAGGGTCGCTATGAGTCGCAAGGGACTCGATGGAACATAACAACAACAACAACAACAACAACATCGTTCTGATAAAAAAGTTGTAGCAATAGCGGAGGGGTTTTATTGAAACACTGCCATGTACAATGCTTGTTTGGGGGACGGGCACAGGCCAGCGTGACTGTGGCTCCTTCCTCCTGCAGGAGCTCAGTCTGGGTGCAGTGAATGAGGGAGTTGGGCGGCTTTCCCAGCATAAGCCCCATGCACCCTCTGAGGAGCTGGGGAGGGGGAGCTTCAGAGCCTGCAAAAACACCTCCCTTGCTGTGAGGTGACTTTAGGGTTCCCTGCTCTGACATTTTGGAGTTCCCAGGGGCCTCAGTGAACCTGCTGCCTTCACCCTCTCCTCACTGCCCTCTGAGAATTTTTTCCTTGGTGTGAACAGAGGCTGCAGCTTTGGTGAATATATAGAAGTTCTATCACACCACACAAAGCCTAGCCTGGGCGTGTGAGTGCATGGAGGGATTAAAGAAGACCGCCCTGTCAGCTAGAGCCTTTCCTCTGGACAAATCCTAGGGATACTCCTGCAGTCAGAGGCTCAGGCTTCTTGGGGTCATTTGCATAGAAATGGGCTGGTACTCCAGCGTGACCTTGAACCTCCAAGGTCATCAGGGAGAATGGCTCCTGCTGGTGCTGGAGCAAGAGCTGCCCATGAAGTGATTTTGGGACATACAGTTATAACTACTACCGAACTACAATTTTTTTTTAAATTAAGTTATTAAAGTTTATGACATTTTTATTATTTAATAAAAATGTGTACGGG
This sequence comes from Elephantulus edwardii, assembly GCF_000299155.1. NCBI lineage: Eukaryota > Metazoa > Chordata > Mammalia > Macroscelidea > Macroscelididae > Elephantulus > Elephantulus edwardii. The sequence goes on from NW_006399752.1 coordinate 29,102,788, forward strand.
ACTTGTGCAGTCGACAGAAGAGTCCTGCTGACTGCTGGCTGCCCGTCTTTCCCCCCAGGAGCAGCTCGTGGGTTCAGCCTGCTGACCCATCTGTTAACATGTTGTTTAGGAAGTGGATGCCACTCCTGCTTCCAAACCTGCTTAAACTGGGAGCTCCATCAAACACTGTCCACTAAGGGTAACCATTATGGCATTTGACACCCCAGTGGCACAAGGTTTAGCATCACAGCGACCCCAGGTTACCTCAGTGCAGCAAACTGACAGAAGAGTGCTGGACCACTTAGAAGAAAGGTCCTCCAAAATTAGTAACAACTGACTTTTAAATACAAAGGCCCTCCCTGAGGTCTTGACTCTAAACAAAAGGCTTAAATAAAAATAGCCATTACAGTATGTTGTTGCTGTTATGTGCCCATTGAGTCACCTGTGACTTATAGCAACCCTATGTACAATAGCTCTGAACCCTTCCCTGTCCTGAACCAATCTCACTAATTCCCACACACCAACACCCATTGCTCCAGATACAGTATCAATCCATCTCATCCGGGGTCTTCCTCTCCTGTGCTGTCCCTCCACTCTTCCGAGCATGATGTTCTTCTCCAAGGACTGGCTTCTCCTGGCCATGTGACCAAAGTATGTGAGACGGAGCTTCAAAATTCTAGCCTCCAAGGAGATGTTTGGTTTCACCCTCTCCAAGACCTATTTGTTTTCTTGGCAGTCCATGGTATGTTCAAAATTCTTCTCCAGCACCACAAGTTGAAGGCATCAATTCTGCTGTCATCTCTAGTCATTGACCAGCTCTCTGAAGCATAACAAGTAATTGTGAAGACAATGGCCTGGATCAGATGCACCTTTTTCTCTAGACTGACATGTTGCTTTTCAGCACTCTGGAGAGGTCCATGACAGTAGATTTTCACAAAGCAATCTGTTTTTTGATTTCCTGACTGCTGTTGTAAAGTGTGTTGATAATTAATGATATTGTTCAATAATTCCCACATTCTGTGGGAGTACCTTTTTTTGAATTGGCCACAAAATTGGCATCTTTTCTAGTTGGTTGTCCAGGTCGCTGTCTTTCAGGCCTTTTGTCATAGTCTTATGAGCACAACCACGATTCATCTATTTATTGGAACCTCAGCTGGTATTCTGTTAATTCCTGGGACTTTATTTTTTCCAATGACTTCAGTGAAGCTTGTCTGTCTTCCTTTGGTAGATTCCTGATCTCTTGCTACTTTGTGAAATGGGTCAGTGTTGACTAAGTCTTTTCCCCAGTAATTCTGTGTGTTCCTTTCGTCTTCTGATATTTCCTGGGTCATTCATTATTTTGGCCAAAGATGTCGTTAGATTCTCTGGGGAAATCTGACACTATCTCAATAGTCTTTTGCAACCCTGACTGGAGGTGCAGCTGGTAAGAGGTGGACTGTTAACAGAAGGGTCAGCAGGCTGAACCCACGAGCTGCTCCTGGGGGGAAAGACGGGTGGCCTCTCCTGTTGGGATTTCTGCCCCAGAACCCTGATGGAGGAGCACTGTGATTTGAAATCGGTTCAGGGCAGTTGGTTTGGATGTGAGCTCCCAGCAGGGAGAAGACACAAGGCCCCTCAGAGCCACTTCAGAAACAACGGAAGTAGAGCACAAATCCCAGTTCAGAAGATTCTGGCCCAGGAGAAGACCAGGTTCAGCCACACCTGGAGAACAAGTCAGGTCCGGCCACTTCCTTCCTATTGAGAGGTGGGCTCGGAGGTTAGGTCTGGAAGTCTGCGTGCTTGACTCACCTCCTGATGTTCCATGGG
>NW_006399752.1:29104948-29109014 GCF_000299155.1 Elephantulus edwardii
CACGGGCGGCCAGCAGGTCCATGGGTGGCCAGCAGGATCACGGAACAGAAGGGCCTTGAAGAGAGTACAGAGGATCAGATGACCCAGACTCACTCACATAGCAGCCTGTCCATAGATGGTCTTCTGCACAGAAGCTTCTGGAACTGCTCAGTCAGCCCAATTCTAGGTCCCAGATCTCCAGCTGTTTTGTGTAAACATTTTGTTTATTGACGACCTGAGCAATGCCTGCATCATCTTCACGGAAGCAGATGGCTGAGCGTTATGGCCCAGCAGGGCCCTTCTGGTGATGCTGGGGGTCGTGGGCACAGCGGCCAGCCCCTGCTTCCATGCCAGCACCTGTGGCCACTGACCAGCTACCTTCCTCATTCTTAGTCTCTTTTTCATCATTGACAAAAATGGGGCTAAGTGTTATAACCGTCCCATTGGCTGATGGGAGACGATGTGCAGAGTCGGAGCGTGCGGGCAGTTGACAAACCACGTAACCCTAGGAATACTAGGGCAGCGGCAGCATCTTTCCCTTCCTTCTACTTCCTCTGCTCCTTTCTCCTCTCTCTCCTCCCTCCCTCTCTCTCCCCTCCTGCACTCCCTTCTTCCCCTCCCCTTCCTTTCCTCCCTCATCCACCCTGTCCCCTCTATTTCCTCCTCCCTCCTCCCCTCTCTGTTTTCCACCTCTCTCCCATCTTCCTTCCAGTCTCTTCGCTTTCTTTTCAGGTACTGGCCACCCTGCTGCCTGACCACAGCCCTGTGGACTTGTGCAGGCGGCGGACCTAGCCTGTGCTGTTAGAATTGAACTGAGGGGGGGGAGTGTCATTTGAGGCTCTGCATGTCAGAAACCTTTGACAATTGATAGATGTGTATTGATTTAGAAGGACTTGCCCCATTGTCAACATCTCCAAATTGCTTCTCTACCGAGACTGACATTCTGCAGTCCTGGCTCCACTGTGGTCATCCACCGTCTTTGGTGACATCAAGATGACTGGCAGGCCAGTGCAGCTGGGATCCAGGGACCACTGAGCCGCCTGGGAGCTGTCCCAGGGAGTCCTTCTGGGACTGTGGGCTGCTGAAGGAATTGTCTCAGACTGTGCTAAGTGGCTGTTTCTGCTGGCCTTCTCTCTGTCCTGGAATCGAGCGTGAGAACGTGGGGTCCTCAGGACACTCAGCTCCTGCCGCATGGTCTGTGAGGACAGTGAGCAAGGATGGTGTGGACAGCAACACCGGACGCAACAACTGTGAAGCGACACAGGGCCTGGACGGAGCTCTGGCCAGGTCAGGATGTCCGGGTGTCAGAGGTTCCGCTACTCATAAGCCGAGACCTCACCAAGCCTCCGCCCGCCCTGGGTGGGCAGTTTCCCCTTGCGCGGATGAGCTTGACCCTTCTTCATACGGAGTTTGCGAGGTTCAATGAGGACGACTGATAAGGAAAATACACTTTGACCGGCCACAGAGGTTGGGTGGGTGGACGTGGTTTTCTAACTTGTCCTTAGAAAAAGACCTTATGAGGGGAATGGAAGAGGGTCAGCGAAAGAGAGGAAGCCCCTCAGTGGGGTGGATTAACACAGTGACCGCAGCAGTGGACGCGGGCACGCCAGTGGGGTGAGGATGACACAGGACAGGGCGAGAGTCCATCCTCTGCTCACTGGGTCGCTGGGGGTCATAGTCAGCAGTGCTCAGCCCCGTGTGTGCTCCACAGCGTTCTCGATGGGCACTTTCTCAGGAGCTCGTTGCCAGGACTTTCCTCCAAGGCACCTCTCAGTGTGTCTGACCCTCCAACCTCTCCACCAGTGACAGGGTGCTTTCTCCGTGGGCCCTGCCCGGGCTGCTGGGGCTGTCCCCTCCCGCTGACTAGCTGGCCCAGACATCTGTCCTCCCAGAGTAAGAATCATAGTGCTTTCAAGGATGTTCACCCTTCTTGGATAAATAATTGATTTTCTTGGAAAAGTTCCACGTGCTGTCGTTTTAGCCCAGGAGGCACACGTTGTGGGGGCTGGGTGGTGACAGCTGGTAGAGAGGTGACGCCCTGTCCATGTGTGACCCCTGGCAGAGGATGGGGCCTGGTGTGCAGGGTGTGGCTGCCTGGCCCTCCAGGAGAGCACTGGTGGATAAGGAAGGTGCCTGGGGACGAGAGGACAGTCCCCTCATTTGCAGCTGTCACCCGGTGGGATTCTGCAGCTAGCTGGGGTGTGGGCAATTTCGAGTCCTTTTTGCCGGGCTCGTTGTGAGGATTCCGCCTGTGTTTGCTGGTTCACGTTGATGCCTCACGTTGGGCTCCATTGTGTCATGTTTCATTATCCCGGTGTCCGCAAGACACAGGAGAAGACTGGCAGGAATTTGGGAATGAATATTTTAAAAAGAGCGCACAACCCTACACTGAGAACCCATCTTCTCTTATCTGTTCCCGCTGAGGTTTTGGCGGGAAGGCCCCCCACGACCTGGTTATTAATTAGGAGGCTGGTTATCTGTGAGCAGCAGATATTTCTGAGATACAGTGCACGGTGTGTGCAGGGGGCGGCTTGGGACTCACTCGACTTGAAGAAATTGAACTCAACTTGAAAGTTGCGTGTTGTGTGTGTGGCAGGGAGAGGTGGGGGCAGATGTGGCTAAAAATACCTTTCTGTCAGATTGTCTCTCCTTTCCTGTACTCTGACTATATTTTGGCCCTGGCTTTTGAACATGCTGGGGTCCTCCAAATATGCATAATTTTGGCTTTCTCTTTTTCTTCTGAGTTATTGATACAGCTTTGAAGAGAAGGCACGCTGGACGGAGCTGTTTGTAGGTAGTGCTCTCTGAGGGTGGGCGGGAGGTAGAGCAGCTTGGTGGTGAGGGAGAGGAGGGGGTTGGGGGGGTGAGGGTAGGGTGGAGTGAGGCTGAGGGTGTGGTGGACACTGTGGACCCAGCACTTATGAACCTTCTGGCAAGGACACATGCTTCTTGAATAAAAAATTGATCCTGTTAGAGTAGACATTCCAGTTAAATCACCATTTTTCTGGCTGTGTGGTTGAACTGGGGGTGGCTACCTGGCTGCCATCAGGAGCAGAATGCGGTAGTTAGTTCTTTCTCACAGGAGCATGAATAGGACGCCTGCTAGCAAACGATTAATTGTAGGGTGCTGAGCTTGGTGGTTCGAATCCATCAGCCACTCTGTGGTGAATCTCAGCTTCCAGAGAGATTTCTAGATCGGCAGCCGTGGGGGCAGCTCTTGCCTGATCTCAAGGTCACTGCTACGAGTTGAGGTGAACGTGATGACAGTGGGGTGGTTTCTTGGGCCCGAGTGGGCACAGAGCTCTGGGAGCACAGTCCACAGGGAGCAATGCTGCCAGCACAAGGGCGACACTTCTCCAGAGGTTCAAACCCACTAGTTCCTCTTTTGGAGAAAGATAGTCTCCTCCAGTGCCGTTTAAACCTGTCGGGTCAACTGAGAACCAGCACAGAGAAAGCCTGACGGTGTGACTGTCACATGCTCAGATGTTGACCGGAGAGGCAGTGGTTTGAACTCAGCAGCAGCCCCACGGGAGAGAAGCCTGGCAATCAGCTCCAGTAAAGCTGTACAGAGGGGGCTCTACAGCTCCGCAGGGTAGTTCTAGTCCGTTAACACGGGATGTTGTGAGTCATCACTGCTTTAACAGTACACCACCATCACAATCACCACCACCACCCTCATCACCTCCACCAGCACCGTCACCATCACCTCCATCTCCATTTCCACCACCACCACCACCACCACCACCTCCCTTTCTACTTCCACCTCCACCATCACAATCACCACCACCACCCTCATCACCTCCACAAGCACCGTCACCACCACCACTTCCCTTTCCACCTCCACCAGCACCGTCACCATCACCTCCATCTCCATCTCCATCTCCATTTCCACCTCCACCACCACCACCACCACCACCATCTCCCTCTCCACCTCCACCTCCACCATCACAATCACCACCATCTGTATCATCACCTCCACCAGCACCGTCACCACCGCTATCACCTCCATCTCCACCTCCACCACCACTACCACCACCTTCCTCTCCACTTCCACCACCACCACCGCCACCTCCACCTCCACAATCAC
>NW_006399752.1:29109114-29118104 GCF_000299155.1 Elephantulus edwardii
CCACCACCACCACCACCTCCCTCTCCACCTCCACCTCCACCATCACAATCACCACCATCTCTACCATCACCTCCACCAGCACCGTCCCCACCACCACCACCACCTCCACCTCCACCATCACAATCACCATCATCACCTCCACCAGCACCGACACCATCACCATCACCATCACCTTCACCACTATCACCTCCACCAGCACCACCACCTCCACTACTACTACCTTCACCAGCACCACCACCATCATCACCTTCACCTCCACCATCACAATCATCACTACCACCATTGTCACCTACACCAGCACCGTCACCACCACCAGGGTGAGCACCGACTGACCGACCTCACTGCATAGGGAAGTTGGGCATGAGTGAGGACAGTTCTGGTCTGTGGTCGTTCAATGACCAGGAACACCATGGGCAAACTTACACTGACAACTAAGGCCCAGTGGTCCTTCGCTGAGTTCATGTAGAATCAGCTCCCACACTTGGTGACCCCACGCATGAGACAGTGAAGATGGCCCTTGGCCATCCCACCGTCATCGCTGGACGCTCCAGCCCGGCATGGACGTCACTGTGCCTCCTGACCGTCCCCAGGCCGAGGGGCTCCTCTTCCATGGCATCAGATAGTCTCTGAGCTGTAGGATTTTCGTCAGCTGGTTTTTGTCATTGTGCTTAACAGATAACGTGTTGAGAAATAACAAACTGAAGGTTTAATATGAAACTGTCAGGGTTGGCATCATTTTTCGACCAATATGTCCTTGCTTTATGTCTTCGTGTCAAAGTTTGGTTCTTACGGCAATATTTTGAATGTTTTAAAAATGCTATTGCTCACTTAACAGACTACAGTCTAATTGGGCATCACTTGTATATGCATTGTTGTTTTGTGCTGTCAAGTCGACTACCAATCCTAGCAACTCAGGAACAATAGATCTGAACCTTGTCATACCTTGCACTATCCTCATCATCTCTGACATACTTGAGCAACCAGCACCAGCTTCAGGCACAGGTGACCCTACCGTCTAGAGACCTCATACAACGTCAACGATGAATAGAACTCTTCAGGATCCAGGCCCAACATCTGCAGCTGTGTCCGCTGCTGCTTCCTCTGTCTCCTGCAGGGAGATCCAGACTGGAGGGCCGTATAAACCACTGGAGAGCTCCCTGGAGAGGTTTGCATTAACCTGCTTGTCTCCCATGATGGAAGCCAGACGTGGCTGGCCAAGGCTCTCTTCAGGGACGCCCAGGAGGAGCAGCCACAGGCTTTGTCCCATGCTCCATGGTCATCCTCACCTTTCCCAGGTCATTGATTTATGGATGGGATAGTGAACAATGTGTTAGGTCGTTAACTAAAACACCGTTGATTCAAGTCCACCAGTGGCTCCGTGAGAGCAGGAGGCAAGTCTCCCCCATGAAGGTCGCTGTCTCCGGAACCGTGGGAGGGTTGCCACGAGCTGGAACTGACTCATTGACCATGAACTTGGATTTGTTTTGTGAACATACATTGTGTGTGGTGGCTGGTGTGTTGCTGTGATGCCACTAGTATTTAAAAACAAGGAATAAGAAGTGTACAAGTAATCTAATTTAAAAGTGCCAATGGATATTGCACTATCCCACAGCTACTTAAAAAAAAAAATCAAGGCCATAGAGACACACAGAAAACTAGCTCTTTGATGGTTCTCTGGGATGGGGGAGGGAATGAGAAGGAATTGCTTCCTACACAGTAGACACTTGTTATTTAGGTAACAGGAAAAGCAACCCCCAATACAGGTGAACTTCTGAACAAACATTAAGGGATTGTTCTGGGTAGATGCCATTGATTCAACTCCAAGCCACTTGTTACCTTATGAACAACGATTTTGGGCACTGCTTCACCAGATCTTTCTTCCTAGTCTCTCTTAGTCTGGAAGCTCTGCTGAATCCTGTCCACGAGGAGTGACCTGCTGGTGTTTGAAATATGGTGGCACGAATTCCACCTTCACAGCAACATGCAAGCGGTCCCAGTGCAGCCGGCATGATGGCTGCTAAGCTGACTTGCTCCGGGAGGAGCCTCTGTAACCCTAATGTGTCAAGTCTTGGGCCCCAATTAGCAGCAGGTGGAGCCAGCCCCATGGGGGGAGACGTGCCTGTGATCACTTTGCGGTGCCGGGTGCGCTGGGTTCCTCTCCTGCTGCACCTGTCTCATTATGTGCTGCCAAGCGGCTCCGAGGATTCTGGAAAGAGACCAAAGGCCACGTCGCAAGTGGTTATTTTCTATCTGGATGTGCTCACACTTTTTGGAGGCGATGCCAAGCCAGCCAGCGAACTCTCACATCGTTTCTGGAGAGAGACAGGACATGAATTATTAGTGAGTAAATAAATAAGTAACCATTTGATCCTGTCAGCTCAGGAAGGAGACGCTCAATCAACTCAGGCTTTGCTGTCACGAGGCCATTTGATTGACTGAATTCTAAACTTGGGCCCCTTTCTGACAAGGAAGGATTTTCTTTTGGAAAACTTAGAAAACAAGGAGAAGAGAGTTAGCCTGAATGACTACCTGCCTGCCTTCTACTCCTGCAGCTCACAGGGGTACAGCCTAGAAAGCACTGGGCACAGCTCACAGAACACAGGAATACAGCCCAGGAAACGCTGGGCACAAGTCACAGGGCACAGGAGCACAGTCCAGGAAACACTTGACAGCTCATAGGACACAAGGGTGCAGCTCAGGAAGCCCCATGCTCAGCTTACAGGGCACAGGGCAGGATGTGCAGGGCAGAACGGGAACTACTAGATATCATCATCACTCCCAGTCATCATCAAACTTCACGTTTAACATGCTGTTAGTTTTCTGTCCAAACTGTTCCTCCACCACCCTCTCTCCATTTGTGTTGCTGTGGTCACTTATGTGTCGCTGTGATGTACCAGTATTTCAGTTACTAGTGTGGTCACCTGGCAGAGAGGCCTCCCCAAGCTTCCAGACTCAGCCAGCAGCCAGGACAGTGGGCGAGAGCAGACCAGCGGCCGAGAGGCTGGGGTAGGACAGGAATGCTTCCTTCCACTGGTGTTTCCTTGAGTCAGAGGGGACTTGACAGCAAGTAACAAGCACCTCCTCTCACTGCTGTCGGGTTTGAACCGACTCACAGCCGATGCCCCGGTGGGGTTCCAAGGCTGTCAAGCGTGTGGAGGCGATTTCCTGTCTTCCTTCGGCAGTGATGCTGGTGGGTAAGGACCACCTCGAGGCACCGCCTTCTGTTAGCAGCACAGCTATGTCTGCACCTCAGAGCGTTCTAACCAGCAGCAGCAAATGACATCATCAATTCTAAAATCAAAAGTCACTGGCCGTGGCAGCCCCAGGATTGTTTTTGCAGAACTGATCAATTCTTTAATTCTGAATCCCGAATCTGCTGCCCTTGAATGGATGCTGACTGCCAGTGACCGTGACCGTGGAGTGACCACCATGGAGTGACCACGGAGGACAGGCCAGCACTGCTGCACAGGGACGCCGAGGCTGCAGATCTTCTCTTTGTGCTGCGGGAGCAGCTGGGGGGTTCGAACCTCTGACCTTTCCATTAGCAGCAGAACACGCCACTTACACACCACCAGGACTCTTTTCTGTCATCTAAGTGTGGCATTTTCATCAATGGTTCACCTCTTCCCAAGGATTTTAAAGGAATTATTAATGGTTTCATGTATCTACCCTTTTTAAAAAAGCCAGCTATAATTGCATAAGTAAAAGTTGCATTTAAAAAAAATTATAGTAGAAGATCTTGGACATAATGAGGGAAACGTGGAACAAAACTAAAAACATTTAAAAAAGACCAATCTCTAGCCCAAGAGAAAGAAGGGGAGCCCTACGACTACGGCCTTCATCACCCTACACTTCTGGAATGAAGCTCACCTGCGTCTCAACTTTCACCTGTAAGCTGACACCTTAGAATAACCAATGATACAAAGTCAGAAGAGCAACATTTGACCCAGAAGAAAGCCCAGAAGTCAGGAAAGGGTAGGGTGGGAGGATTAATGGACACAAGATTCACAGGGAGGAAATGGGAAGAGTTACATTGAGGGTGTTGTCATTCATGTTAACAAATATTGAACATGAATGATTAAATTGAAAGGCCATTGGTTATGTAAACATCCACTGAAATTACAATAAAAAGAGAGAGGAGGAGAGCTCATTTCTCTTTCTGGTGGGTAGTTCTGGGAGTGTTAACAAACATCAGTTCAGTTCTGTGAGACCATCACACACCAGTTAGGTCCTTCTGGAAATTTCCACCCTGAACCCCTTCCTGGGACCCTTTGCAGTCAACCCTTTTGGACCAGCCCCTGAGGCCCTCTGACTGGCTTGCTGTCCCTTCAGCTTTGCCTGTGCTGGAATGTCACCTAAATAGGACACCGGCTGCGCCTTGGAGGCTGCTCTTCTCACGTAGCACAGAGCTGTTGTTGGGAATGCAGCCGCTTGCTCCAATCCATGGGTAAAGAGAACAGCCACGCAGTGATGCACCATGTCTATTCTGTCCCCAGAGGAGGACGGTTAGTTGTTGCCTGTGTTTATGATTCTGGGGAAAGCGGCTATGAACATGAACATAGAATTTTTTATTTGGGTAAATATCTAGGCACAGAATTGGATCATACAGTGAGAGCATCTTTAACTTTAGAAGAAGCTTCCACAACTGGTGATAGATTAGCAAGTACCGTTTTTTCATTCTCACCAGAAGCAAGAGTTTCAGTGGCTCCACAGGGTCCCAGCATTTGACGTCATCAATTTTGTTTCCTCTTGTCTCTCCCGTCTCTGCTCTTCACTTCTCTCCTTTCCTTCCTTCACTTCTCTCCTGTTTCCCTCCGCTTTCCTTTCTTCTCTCTTCGAAGCTCTTTCCTCCTCTAGCCTCTCCCCTCCCCTTCTCCTGTCCTCACCTCTCCCTTTCTTTCTTCTATTTCCTTTCTTCTTCCTCTACCCTCTTTTTCATTGTTTTTATTCTTTTTCGTACTCTGCGAGGTATGTACTGGTATCTTACTGTGCCTTTAATGTGTATTTGTTTCTCTAAAGACTGAAGTGTGCCTGGCTATGCTATTTACAATTGTTTCCCGTAAATGTGGATAAGAGAAACTGAAGAGTTGATGATGCCTTTTGGTTTTGTTGACAAGAAAAATTGAATATAATGTGGATTGTCAGAAGAGTGAAAAAGTTCTCCTTTGGCAGAAATGACGTCACAGTGCTCTTTATAAACAGGGAAAAGGCCACATCTTCTCACATACTTTGGGGATGTTATTGGAAGGGGTCAGTCCTTGGAAAAGGATGTTATGTGTGAGTGGAGGGTTAGTGAAGGAGAGGAAGATCTTCAACAGAACAGCTTGACACAGTGACTGCAATGAGACACAGTAGGGGTTGAGGTGGCCCAGTGCCGGGCCAGGGTTCCATCTGCTGTGCATGGGGTTCTTGTAAGTTGGCATCGACTTGACTCTAGCAAACTAACAACAACAACAACAATGAATAACAGTGTAGAGTGTGTTTTTGCATGATTGCTTGTCATGTGTACATTTATTTATTCTATTTTCATTGTTTCTGTCAAACATTCTTCTAGGTGGTACAGCACTGGTCTGTGCATTGCTATACAAAGGTAACTTGTGGTTGCTATGATGCTGAACACTGTGACAGTGATGTGTCAAATGTGATAATAGTTACCCATGGTGTTTGGTGGAGCACCCCTATTAAAACAAGCTTGGAAGCTTGTCGCATCCACTTCTGAAATGGCTTGCACCTGGAAACTCTATAAACATGGAGAAACGATGGAAGTTATACAAGTGTTCAGGTCTTTTGTTCATAGGGTCACTATGAGTCATCCACAACTCAACTACACTTAACAACAACATCATGTTCATTGTAATTGGGCTGTTTTCTTATTACTAAACGTTGAAAGTTCTTTTCTAGGTCCTGGTGTAAGGCCTGTACTAGATGTGTGCTTCGCAAGTTTGTTCTCCCAGCCAGCCTTACCGTCTTATTCTCTAACAACGTCTCTGGAAGAGTGTAGTTTCTGAATTTTGGTGAAGTCTACTCGATGCCTTTTCTTTCCTCTTTGGTGGCACTTTGGGTGCTGCATCAAAGAAGTCCTTGCCTATCCCAAGGACACGTATTACGTCTATGTTTTCTTCTGGAAGCTTTGTGGTTTACATTTTCAATTTACAATTGATGATCTGTTTTGAGAGGATTTTTGCAAAGGCCCGTGGGTTATGTTTTGTCTATTATTTTATAATTTTTAGGTGAATGTTTGTGCTGTGAGTTAGGGTCCCATGTCACCATTTTCATACAAATTGCTCTGTGCACATTGGTTATGATTTTCACACAAGTCAGCCTTCTCCTGATTTCTTTGCTGTTCGCTTTACATTCACTGACCCAGCTCCCCTCGCCTCCTTGACTTCCTGACTTTGCTTTGGGGTGATAAGCATTCTGTCTCATGTAGATAGCAGGTTGACGTACACATCACTCACTGCGGACAGCGTTTATTTTAGAGCGAAGCCTGCTGTTTGGCTTAAAGGTGACCTCTGGGATGTTTCCAGGTTCAAAGGGCAGTAGTCCCAGCAGCTCATCTGCTCCAGTAAGCATGGTCTTTTTATGAACTTGAGTTTGGCCTGAGTGTTCACCCTATTTTAACTGGGATCTTTGGTTGTGTCTCTTGTTAGAACAAACAGCAGAGCTAGCTTGACACCGTTAGGATCTGGCTTCGGGCTGGACGAGACTGGTTCACATGGGTTGTTGCAGTTGGACCGACTTCTTCCTTGGTCTTTGATTTCCTTCATTCTCTTCTAGTCCAGGTGAGCGGAGGCAGACGTCGTCTCTTAGATGGTTGCTCATGAGCTTTAAAGGCCCCAGAGCTAGTCACCTGACTAGCGTGCACAGCATCCCTTTAAGAACTACGCTTTTCCTGTTGTCGTGTATCTCACTTGACTGTGATGCCGAGGCCTTCAACCTAGTGATGCAATCGCATGGCCTGGTTGCCCACGTCTAGGAAGTCTCAGGGCCTGGGGCCGCCATGTGTGTTATTATACCCGCAGTGATGCATGCAGCAAACACAAACATGAAGTACTGCATTCACGGATGCACCCGGGTGCAGCTACATATTGGACCAAAACATCGTCAGTTTGAATCCCCTGGCTGAGAGGAAGAAAAGGGTTAGTGTCTTCCCACAGGCTGTACAGACTCAGAAATATGATGGAGAGTAGGGCAAATCTAGAGAATGCTATGATGAGTGAAATAAATAGGTCATAATAGGACAAATATTGTCGGAAAACATGATTATGAAAGACTATAAAGAGGTTTGAACACAGATAGAATCACTCTGGAGTGGTCACCATAGATGAGCAAGGAGGGAGAGGTCAGCAAAAATTAATAAATCAATAATAAACCCTCATTAAGACGGTGAGGGGAGAGCACATGAGAAGGGGCCATCAGACATCCAGGGCATTGTAATTAAAGTCAGGGAACAAAATGCATAGGAATTACTAAACTTTCATGCAAATCACAATTGAAAAACAAAACTGAAACTCCATTAGATGGTCCTTAGGAGTTGTAATCAACTCAGTGACAATTAAGTACAGATGTACCAGGAGCCCTGGTGGTGTACGGGGTTAAGAGAGGAGCTTCTAACTGAAAGGTCACCAGTTCAAAACCATTTGCTGCCCTGTGGGAGACAGAGCAGGCATTCCGCTCCCATAAAACTTTACAGCCTCAGACACCCCAGGGCTTCTTCTCAGTCTCACAGGGTTTCGATGAGTCAGAAGCGACCGAGAGGTAAGGGACTTGGAAAATGAGCTGGTGGTGTGGATTGTTTTATAGACAGACTGGAGTAGGAGGAGGAAGAAGAACTGATGATTTACATTTTGTAAAAAAAAATTTTGTTTGCTTGCTTATAAAGTTCATATATGTTGTATTTCACACTATTCTTCATTTACATAGTGTTTCATACTATCATTCCCATGTATATGTTTTATAAATTAATCACCTAATAAATGCATAGTAAAGTGGACTGTGGACTTGGGGGGATTGTTAACAATGAAAGATTTTTTTTTCTTTTCAAAAAGGAAATGAAACTGGGGGGGGTGTGGGAAGGGTGGGCAGGGAAGAAACTGTACAGCAATGAATGAGTAGAAAAAACTAAATGGAAAGAATATGCTGTAAAAAATATATATGTTGCATTAAAAATCAGTAATAAAAAACAGAAGAAACAAAAAATCAGAAAAAATAAAATTTTAATAATTTCTGTGTTTACATACCATCATACACTGTGCTATTAACGCACAGTGATATAAATATGCATTGCCCACTGACAATTTTTGTAATTTTATAATAAATTATACGTGTCTAGAAAAAAAATCACCTTTGGACTGTGCCCATCATTACCCTGTCTTTTCAGATCCCCACAGATCTTTCCGCTTTCCTTCCTCCACCAACCAAATTGTGCACCCCTGTGATTCCACCCCTCCCATCCTCATCGCTCTGCTCCCACTCCTCCCCTCCCTGGGTCGTCATGCATGTTTTACTAGTTATCCTTCTATTATTACAATATTGGTCTCATGCAGAATTTGTCCTTACGAGGCTGAGCGATTTACTTTGGAAAAAATTGGCCATTGAAGACCTGTGGATGTTAGTGGAGTAGCTGGCTAGTACCTGGTCAACAAGCCCCTCGGTGGTCAGTGGACGGCTCTCAGTCAGCTGGGGGCTCCCTCCCAGACAACCGAATCCCTTTAGGAGGTGGGGAGGGGTTAAAGTTTCCGGGACCTTCATTTGCCTATACGGTGCAACTCAAAAGGACAAGAAAAAGCTGCAAACATTCATTAATAGTTGAATGTGGAAAACTGAAATTGTCAAAAAGCAAAATGGGATATATAAAGGTCAACACGCTAGGCTTCAGTTAGGAGAACTGAATGAGTGTTGGCGATGTGGGACTGAACGCTCATCTGGTCCTCTATACCAGAATGATAACTTGAAGAGGAATGCTGTTATTGTTGTGTGCCGTTGAGTCT
>NW_006399752.1:29118485-29127485 GCF_000299155.1 Elephantulus edwardii
CAGATGAACGTTAGTCTCCAGAGTGACACCATTGCTCTTCAGTACTTTGGAGAGGTCCCTAACAGCAGAATTTCCATAGCAATAAGTCTTTAATTTCCTGGCTGCTGGTTCCAAGAGTGTTGATTGTGGAGCCAAGCAAACTAAAGCTATTAACAATCTCAGTCTCTTCACCGTCCATCCTGATGTTGCCAATCAGCCCAGTGGTGAGAATCTTTGTTTACTTGATGTTGAGCTTCAATCCATATTGAAGGCCACAGTCTTTGACCTTCTGCAACAGCACTTCAGGTCCGCCTCAGTTTCAGCAAGCAGGGTGTGTCATCGGCATAATGCAGGTTGTTGATGAGTCTTCCTCCCATCCTGATGCCACACTTCTCCTCACAGAGGCCAGCCTCCCGGATAATCTGTTCTGTATATAGGTTGAAAAGGTATGGAGACAGGCCACATCCCTGGAGTACACCCTTCCCGATTTTACTGTCTTCACTGCCAAAAAGAACATTTTAAGATCTGCCCTAAGTGCAAAGCTGTCAGAGATAGACGAATATACCATAGAAAGGACGACCTCCTAGTGCAGCCACTGTGCGTGTGTGCCGGCATGTAAGGAAATGGAGTGATTATGTAATCTTCTGCACCCTGAAACAGAGAAATATGTTATTACAATGTATCAATAACAATAATGGGTGATTAGAATGCAGAAGCTGGAAACAAAGAAGGAAAATCTGCCCTCAGTGACAGAAATGAGGTCAGAGATTGCATGATAGAATTTTGTATAACCAACAACTTCTGCATTGGAAATATTGCTTTTCCAAAAACATAAACAGTGACTATACACAGCGACGTGATGCTGAAGCCTGTGACAGTGATGTGCCAATCGTGGTAATGGGCACCCATGGTGGACAGTGTTGGCTGGAGCTTCACGACTAAAACAAGCCTGGAAGCAGGAGCGGCATCCACTTCCGAAATGGCTTGCCTCTGGAAACTCTATGTACGAACAGTGCTCAGGTTGTTCTTTCATAGGGTCGCTATGAGTCGTCTACGACTCGACGGCATTAAACAACAACATACACAGCGACCTCATTGGATAGAATACACAGAAAGCAAACAAGCTCTATATGTGGAAGGAGGTGGGGAGAAGTTCTGGTTCATAGGTGAGAACAAGGCCAGGGGCAAACTGTAGGACAAACCATCAGTTACTCACATCCAAGTTCAAGGTGAAGCTCAAGGAGATTAAAACAAACCCATGAAACCCAAAATACAACTTGAACTTTTCTCCCTTAAATTTACATTTTTGGAAAGTTAGAAGGATAGAGGACGAGAGGAAGATCGTCCACAAGATAGTTTGGCAGGGTGAGTGTTACAATGGGCTCACGTACGAGGGCAATCCCGCTGCTGGGGCAAGACAGGACAGGAGTCGGGTCTGTCATCCACGGAGCTGCTTTGCGTGTAGCCAACTGGATGGTACCTAGCAACAACAACAATGAATTCAGAGACCATCTCGAGGATAGAGTTGACACATTGAGCTCAAATGAAAGAAAACAAGATGAATTATGTGATGTCATCAAGTATGTGGCACGGGGGGAAAATCCCCACAAAAGGTCATTACAAAGACTCGCAAAGGCTTATTGAAAAGATTTCTGTTAGACACCTAATGTCCTTCTGGCACTGATCCCAGGATGCTGCCCTCAGAGATACGATGACCGACAAGCCAGGACAAGGTGCAGAAGGGACAAGGGCCTGGGCGCTGGAGGGGCTCCGGACAGAAGCTGCCCCATCCTCCCATCTGGGCACTTTTCAAGAACCCTGGATTCTGCTGGCTTTAGTCCCAATGAAACCGAAAGACTAGACACACAGAGAGTCGGGATTCACACACATGCGCATGGGTGGGTGAGCGAGGTGGCTTTGCCCTGTTTGCTGATGAAGTGACATAGTTGGGAGCAGGTAGGAAGACACACAGGGATCCTTTGTCAGCGATTCTGGAACTTTCCAGTGTAATCTCTGGGTTAGCTGGTTGTGACCCAGCTTCTCCTGTGGGTCCTAGCTGCTCACAGTGTTGGATAATACAAGCCCGTCTGATTGAGGTAGGGAGTCGTGGTTGTGCTGCGGTAGGCTTCCCGCCTTCCATCCAGGAGACCCAGGTGCGATTCCCAGCCTGTGTACCTCACACACAGCCACCACTCCTCTGGCAGCCACTGTGACACGGAATAGGTTTCAACGGAGCTTCCAGACTAAGAGACTGGGAAGAAAGGCCTGGTGATGACATCTGAAAAGCAGCTGGTGGAAACTGCGCGGGTCACAGAGCTCCTGACAGCAGCCAATCAAGGGATAACACAAGGGCCTGAAGTTCTCCTGCACACAGAGGTCACTGCTGGGGTCCAGTGAAGACTAGATTACGAGGACAAGAGCGGCTGTGGAGGCACTCTGAGCATATCCTCACCCCGTCCCCACCAGGCTTTGCCCCTCCAGGGTCCTGCCTGGCCACACTTGCTGGTCTCCAGCGCTTCCTCCATGAAGCCTTCCCTGATCTGCACATCAGGATGCCCTGTCCCTTCCTCCAGGAAGCCCTCCCTGATTTGCGCATCTGGATGCCCTGTTCCTCAGTGGTCACTTCTGCTCACCTCAGTGGCCTTGTCCCTGTTCCTCTTCCCCACTGGATGATGTGTTCTTGGACCTGTGCTCATTGTGGACTGGTGTCCAGAACAGAGGCTCTGCAGGCTTGGCCGAGTCCCAGTCCCACGAGGAAGGAGGTGACCAAGGACAGGAGACTCAGCAGACTCGCGGACCTGGCACACCGGCTGACTTTCTCCTGCCTCATTTCAGACTGAGAAACTAGTCTTTGATGAGCTGTCCGGTGACCAGCTCTCCGGCCAGGCCTCTGGGCTGACCTGTGAGGACCAGCTCTTGGGGTCCAGTGAAGCACCCAGTTCCTCCCAGCTTCTGCGGGGATGAAGAGCATGAGGCAGGTTTCCGTCGATGGAGAGTTTTGGAGCTGGACGGGTGACTGGAAGGATGGACACACTCTGTCAGGCCGGCATGTGCTCAGGGTAGAGCAGGGCCCCGGCTCCTCTCCAGTCTCTTCACCCTTCAGCGCACACCCACAATGCATGGGGCTGCTGAGAAAGCCGGGATAGCTCCTTTTTCTTTTCTTTCTTTCTTATTTTTTTTTTTTTACCTTTCCCTAAGGAGCTTCTGTGCTACCCACACTAATTGTAGGTTTTTCTGAAAATGCAGCATGAATCATTTATAAATAAAGAGACTTTAAAACCCCTAAAAGACTCCCCGAGGTATTCAGTATTTCAGCATAAAATAACTGTTAAATGGAGTTATTCTGAATTAGCTTTTACTGGAAAGTGGTGAAAATAAAGTTTTCTTTTCACTGCGACTGTTGCAGTAATTCTTTTACACAGCCACCTGGGGTAATTGAAAACCTATTTCCATAATTCAGGTTTTAGCCAAGTCGCCCCCCACAATGGGGCATGCTGGAGAAGGAGGGGGGCTGCGTGAAATGTGCCTTTCACCCTGGACATGGGGAAGGGAGTGGGAGACCCAGGGCAGAGACCTGGGGGCGCTTGAGCTCCAGTGCAGGCTTGTCCACTGATGAGCAGGACAGACCCAGCAGAGTCTGAACCCCGGCGTTGAACCCTAGAACTGCCTCTTCTGAGCTGTGTGGCCTCAAGCGGGGGGAGACGCTGAACCTCTCTGGTCTTCTGTTTTCTCACAAGGGCAACAGTTACTTTGTAAAGGCATCATGAGAATTTAAAACTATCAACAAATATTTACAGCTACGTAGAAGATGGAGACCCAAGCCGAAACTAAGTCCACTGCGGTCCAGGGCAGCTGGCCCCATGCTCTCCACTGTGGACCCCAGAGTTATGGAGCCAGGAGAGGGGGGCTGTGGGGCAAGAGAAGAGGCAGCGTGAAGACATGGATGTGCAGGGAATGATGTATGTCGTGTGACATGCAGACACGTGGTCTTTAGAACCTGTCCCAGAACTCATAAGCCCAGGCACACACGCGCACAAGCACATATGCAGACACCTACATGCAAAAAATTACTTGCACACACAAAACACATGTGTGCATGAACTACACACAAGCACACAGCCTCGTATGTACCACATACATGAATGCCCATGTGCAGACATCTACATGCACAAACACACATGAACACACACAGATACACACGTGCAATCACTACACGTGCAAACACATACACACAATGAGTGGGCACTTAGACACTTGCCCGTCAGTAGTGTGTCAGGGGGCCCGCTCTCAGGCACCTGGGACCTGTCTGAAAGAGACTTGCTTTTTGGGTTGTGCTTTCAAAACTCGTCTTGTTTCAGGTTCTTCCGAGGTGGAGCTACATTGACACAGAGGAGGCGAGGCCAGGAGACAAGCATTGAGAGCGCTGCTGGGTGGGTGACTCTGTCCTATGAAATACTAACCCAGGCCAAGCAGCAGGTGGGGTGGGGCGGGGGAGAGGGTGGACAGTGAGTTTTTAATGCTCTGCTGTTAGGTGAAAATTGGGAAGTCAAGTCCCCCAGAGACTCAGAGAGAGACCTGGCCTCCGCATCCCAGACCACAGGGTACCTCAGGCACACCTCCGCTCTGACGCTGTGGGTCCCAGACCACGGGGCACAGCTCAGCTCTGACACACGTGGAGTGTCTGGAGAAGTGTGGACTTGATGCAGCTTGTTTTGTGTCCAGCTGCTGGGCAGTGACAGCTCAGTGGTAGAGTCCTTGCCTCCTGGTGGGAGACCCTGATTCGATGCCCAGCTGCTGCACCTTGCTTGCAGCACTAGCCCCCTGTCAGGTTTGGGCGGCATGGGTGGATGTGGGAGGTGAGGGTAACACAGCAGGATGCTAACCAAAAGGTCATCAGTTTGAATCCACACACTGCTCTATAGGAGAAGGATGGACAGTCTCCTCCATCGAGATTTACCACCTCAAAAGTCTGACAGAGGTCCTTGTGAGTCTGAATCAGCTCTGCAGAGGGAGGTATGGTGATGAATGAGGGGTGCTGGTTGCACTGGAGTTTAAGCATTAGACTGCTGACCAAAATCTCAGTGGTTTGAACTTACTAGCTGCTCCAAGGAAGATTTCTGGTTTTAAACCTTTTTAAACAGAGAAAAGATTGATTTTTAAAAATTTAATAGCAATAACAAATGGAGAAAAGATTGAAAATTATCAGTGGCCTCATATTACTCAGACCCACATCAATATACTTGGTACCAGCAGCCAGGAGATCAGGAGACGTATTGCATTGGGCAAGCCTACAGTCAGGGATATCTCCAAATTACTGAGGAGCAATGATGCTTGTTTGAAGATTAAGGTGTGCCTGATCCAAGCCACAGTCTTTCCAATCACCTGCTATGCATCTGACAGCTAAACAATGAATAAAGATGAAAAGAATTTATGCCTTTGAGTTGTGATGTTGGAGAAGAATTTTGAATATCCCATGAACTACCAAAAGAATAAATAGATATATCCATTTTTTTTAAAAAAAGTTATTCGTTGTTGCACTTTTTCTTCCTCTTTCTTCTTGTTCCCCTTCCCCAGCCGACCCCGCAACGCACCCCTTTGTTCCTGATTGTTGTCATACATACAATGCCTAGTCACGTATTCCCTCCAGACAGTTCTTCCACCCATCTAACGTACTTCAGTGTTCACTATCTACCCAGTCTTCTCCCATTCTCTCCCCCAGCCCTCTCTGCCCTATTTTGTAATAGTGGTGTTGTGCAGTATTTGTCCTTTTGTGACTGAGATATTTCACTCAGCATAATGTCCTCCCGTCTCCCCATGTTGTGTAACGTTTTACAAGTTCATTGTTTTTCAGTGCCGGGTAAGATTCCATTGTGTGAATGTACCATAGTTTTCCTATCCATTCATTTTTTGTTGGGCACTTGGGTTGCTTCCATCTCTTTGCTATTGTGAATAACACAGCAATAAACATGGGTGTGCATACATCTCTTTGAGTCGTAGCTCTTTTTCACATTTCTTTTAAAGGTATAGTCCCAAAAGTGGAATTGCTGGGTCAAATGGTATTTCTATTTCCAACTTTTTGAGAAAGCACCATACTGCCTTCCATAGTGGTGGTACATTTTACATTCCCACTACAAATAGCTTTGTCTCGGAGAAGGTGCAGCCAGAGTGCTCCTTGGAGGCAAGGAGAAGCTTCGTCTCCCATACTTTGAGCATGTTGTTAGGAAAGGCTATTCCTTGGAAAGAGACATCTACTCTGTTCTAGGGTTTCTCTGAATTCCAATCAACTTGAAGGCAGTGTCATGAAATATGGAACAGATTTCAGCAGAGCTTCTAGAACTGACAGCAACCAGGAAGAAAGGCTTGGCGCTCATCTTGTGAAAGCCAGCTGATGACCAAGGTCCCCTTGTGCACAGGCCACCGCCAGCTGGGAGCAGCTGATGATGGCGGCAAGCGTGGGTGCCTTTCATCAGAGCAGCTGACCCCCCTCATCTCTCCGTCCCCAAAGGCCAGCTTTTCTCTGCTGTTTAGAATGTGTCTTCCTGCCAACACCGAGTGGGCTGAAGTCTTTGAAACACTAAATGTTCTACAAAATCCAAATAATTCCCTATGTATCAAAGCACTTGGCATGCTGGCTGCAAAGCGTGAAGCCCCCTCCTCCCGCCTCCCCCAAGGTAATCTCTAGAAAGCAGTTTGTATTCATGTTTCCGCAGTGATTAAATATGCAAAGTAATTTTCACGATTTTTGCCACGTTCTGAACCAAATCAGATTCCGTTCTGCTCCTCTTTGTACAAAGCCACTTATTGGATCAGATTCCAAAACAAATCCCCCGAATTTGTCGGATCATCATTTTAAAAGGGGGCTTGTTAAGGTAATCATTAAATTAAACCACCCCTTTAAGAATATTTAGATCTGCTCTGCCAAGCGGAACCGCCTAATGGTTTTTAAATTAGAAGCTGCGAAATGCTGGCGAATTTTCTTTTGTGGGTCAAGTGGGTATTAACAAATGCTAAGGCTGCTCTCTCTTTTGTCATCACCTTGAAATCTGCAAGGAAGAGCAGGGTGGGAAGGACCCAGGAAAGAGGCAGGTGGAGGCGGAGGCGTGTCCTCTGACCTCAGAGGAGGCAGCGCGGGGGCAGGACTGAGCGCCTGCTGCCTGCAATTTCTTACGTCTGATCTTTTTAAAAATTGCGATTTGAGTGAAAACTTACACAGCTGATTGGCTTTACGCTCAGCCACTCATGTGTTATTTATAACACTAATCATAAGAACCAAGATGCAATCACATCCCTCCCACCCCTTCCCTGTGATCCCCATTTCCATTAATCCTCCCAGCCTACCTCTTCCTCCCTGCAGGCAGGCTCTCTCTTGACCTTATGCTGTTTGTTGTTGTTTTGCTGCGTGGGACTGAGTCTTAGCTGACCGTCCAGGGGGTTTTCTGAGCCTGTAAGCTACATGGAAGGAGATTGTCCATCTTCCTCCCTCTGCTGGTGGATTCGAACCACTTACCTTTGGTCTGGCAGTGCAGCTCCTTACCAGTCTGCCACCTGAGCTACCTTTTGATCTTGGAGGGTCAGCTATGGGTCAGTTTAGAGTTGAGGGCATGCAGCAGCAACAACAGCAGCAACACCGATAGGAGCACTAGTGTCAGAGGGTGGTATATGTTGAACTGCCAACCAACAAATAGTTCAGGGGTTCTAGTCTACCATCTGCTTCACAGGAGAAAGGTGCATGAGGACTGACACCCTCAAAGCCAGGTGGATGCCACCCAGAGGCAGAATGGCCTCGGTGGAAGCGGGCAAGGTACCCATCTGACCCAAAGAAACAAATACTAAGACAAAATTCAGTGTTTCAGTGAGTATAGGGATAAGAGCACTAGAAGCCTGGTGGTGCAATGGTTAAATGCTCAGCTCTAACTAAGAGATCAATGGTTCAAATCCACCAGCTGCAGGACAAAGAGAAGGCATTTGACTACTGTAAAGGGTACAGCTTTGAAGGCCCTCCAGGTCACTACTGTAAAGGGTACAGCCTTGAAGGCCCTCCAGGACAGCTGGGCTCTGCCTCGTAGAGCTGCTGTGAGTCGATTTAGACCAGAGATGAGGGGCTCTCCTTATTTCATTTTTTTTTTTAAGAGGAAGAGTTAGGCCCAAGGACATTTCCATACAGAACCAAAGAGAAGGTAGGTTATCCTTTCTGGAAGATTCTTTGTTGCCATCAAGTCCTGTAGCCTTCAATGTGGATTGCATCTCAACGTGAAGAAAATATAAATGCTCACCACTGGACTGAGAAGCAACGTCATGACAGACGGAGAAAGAGCTGAGGTTGTCAACTGCTTCATCTTAGTTGGATCCACAATCAAGACACTTGGTACCAGCAGTCAGGAGATCAGGGCATGTATTGTCCCGGGAAAGTCTGCAGTCAGGGACTCTCCAAATTACTGAGGAGTTATCATGTCAGTTTGAGGACTAAAGTGCACCTGATTCAGGCCATGGTCTTTTCAATCACTTGCTATCAATTTGAGAGCTGGATAATGACCGAAGATGACAGAAGAAGAATAGATAACTTTGAGCTTTGGTGCTGGAGAAGAGTATTTAACATCCCATGACAGCCAAAAGAACAAGCAGCTATGTTTGGAGAAGGTGCAGCCAGAGTACTCCCTGGAGGCAAGGATGAGGAAGCTTCGTGTCACATCCTTTGGGGACGTTGCTTGGAGAGAGTATTCCTTGGAGAAAGCATCATATTTGGGTAGATGGAGGGGAGGCAAAAGAGAGGAAGAGCCTCAACCAGGTGGGTTGGTACAGCGACCGTGGCAATGGGCTTGAGCATGCCGGAGGTTGTGAGGATGTCACGGGATTGGACAGTGTTCTAATCGGTTGTTCATCACTGAGTCGTACTAGACTCGACAGCTCCTAACATCAACAGTATCAGGGTCTTGGCTCATCGGATCGCATGGCTCTGTGCTGCAGGGCTCGGTGACTTGTGCGGCTCCACCCACCAGGGTTTTACTGCTAAGCCTGAGGAGG
>NW_006399752.1:29127863-29134844 GCF_000299155.1 Elephantulus edwardii
GTCCCGAGGAGGCGTCCCGAGGAGGCGTCCCGAGGAGGTGTGCGGCTAGTCCGAGGCCGTGCCCGCTGCTGCCTGGCATCCTCTCAAGGATCTGAGGGAGAGAAGGACCATGCTCTCCTGTGCGATTTGCCACCTTGGGCAGCCAGCGGAGGCTCACTTAGGAGTCGCTTTCAGCTTGAAGGCATTGAGTAGGAGAAACTGCTAATAGGGAAAAAGGAAAAAACCCACAAACCAAGCTGAGCAAGCCCACGGCTATTGGGCCAGTTCTGGCTCATTTGGACCTTGAAGGGCAGAGTGTAACAGCCCATAAGGGTAAGGCTGGGCGTCGCCACAGAAGTAGGCTGCCATCTTTATGCTCTCCCACCCCCAAAGTGGCTGGTGGTTTTGAACCATTGACTTATTGGTGAGCAGGCAAGTGTCTTAACAGAACCCACTCCTAATCAAGCACTCAGTAGAAGTAAAGTTGTAGTAAATAGCGCTCCATCCACATCCATGGCCGAAGAGTAAGCAGACACACAGGGACAAGCCCACCGTCTGAAGGAAAAGAACCTGGTTGCGAACAGAATCATTCCAGTTAAAGGGCGGTATGTGTGTGCACAGGAAATTGGAAAGACACAAAACAAAGATAATGGCTGATACCACGTGATTAAATGATGGATAATTTGACTTCTATTGCTACTCATCTGTATTTTTCAGATGTGCAAACATAACAGTTTTTGTTATAAGATGGTTTTTAAGAAGACCCTGGAGGCAGTGTGATACAGGACAGCCCCAGCTCAGGAGGGAGACCCCTGAATTCAGGTCCCAGAGTGGAGCCCACTCTCCTTCTCATGCTGCCAAATCATAGTGATGATGCCACACGAAAGGCCAACGTTCTCCACTGTAGATGAAGTCACGGCCAATGGCTTAGGCTTGTGAGTCCTAGAGTGAGTTCAATTCCCGTCTCTTCATGTCGAATGCTGTCTACTGAAAGAATGAACAGACGGTCTCATAAAGTTGTGGTAATAGCGATAACAGCAGCTTTGTTTAGCGAATGTTCATCTTACTTGGACCCACAGTCAACATCCTTGGTACTAGCAGTCAGGAGGAGACACATTGTATTGGGAAAATCTGCTGTCAGGGACCTCTTCAAAATGGTGAAGAGCAATGATGTTAGCTTGAAGATGAAGGTGTGCCTGATTTGGGCCATAGAATACTCAATCACCTGCTATTTCTCAGGGAGCGGGACAATGAATAAGGATGACAGAAAAAGAATTGATGCCTTTGACCTGTGGTGTTGGAGAAGAGCACTGAACATCCCATGGACGGCCAAGAGAACTAACATATACCTTGGAGAGGGTGCAGCCCAAGTGCTCTTTGGAAGCAAAGACGGCTAAGATTTATCTTCAACCTTTGGACAGGTAGCTAGGTGAGGCAATTCCTTAAAGAGGGGCATCGTGATTAGAAAGACAGAGGATCAATGAAGGAGAAGAAGACTCCCAACTAGATGGATTGACGTGGCCATTTCAGGAATGAGTTTTAGTGTGTCAGAGATGATGATGATGGTGGCACAGGCTAGGCCAGGGGCCAGCCCTGTGTCCATGGCACCTACCAACAACAATAATAACAAGAACAAGGTTTTTATTATACTTATTATTATAATATATCAGGAGTCTTGATGGTGTAGTCAGATCCAGCTCCTAGCTGAACTTCTGGTAGGCTTACAAGGGCTGTAAATTGCATGAGAGATTGCCTGGCTCCTGTGGGAGCAGCTGGTGGATTGACACCTCTTGCCTTTGGGTTGGCAGCACAACTCCTTACCCACTGGGCCACCAGAGCCCCCTCCTTTCCCTTTGACTTTTGATGGGCTGACTGCTGGCCTCGTGGGTGGTGGCTGGGCCCCATCAGCTGCTCCTCAGGGGAAAGGTCCCGCAGTCTGCGTCTGTGAGGCTGCCTCCCTTGGAAACCCCGTGTGCAGGTCCACTCTGTCCACAGGGTTGCTGGGGGTTGGAATCAATAGCATCAACCACAGTGACAACTCTTCCTTGAGAGGTGGAGTGAGAACCTGCCCCACCACACCTGTCTTTCTGACAGCCCTGGGCCAGCTTCTCTGTGTCACTGGCAGTGACCTCCCCACCAGCTCTGAGGGACAGCAGTCGTCACAGTGACTCACATAGTCTGCATTTGAAGTGTTTTGCTCCTCAGGGCTGGGCTCTCCATCAGAACCCAGGGGGCCTCAGAGAGGTGGAGGGGTGGTCCCCATGGGGTGAGGAAGGAGTGACTCTAGACTCTTCAACCCCTCCCCTTCCTTCACTCCCTCTGCTGATGGATGAGGAGTTGAGGCAACATAGTGAGTTTTGGGGGTGGGAGGAACCCAGGCTCGATTTCAGGCCAGTTAGAGAAGCAGGAAAGGAGCCCTGGTGGTGCAGTTTTAAAGTATTTGACTGTTAACCCAAAGGTCAGTGGTTCGAGTCCACCAGCCCCTCCATGGGAGAAAGATGGTGGCAGTCTGTTCAGAGGAAGATGGCAGATGGCCTTGGGAACCCGCTGGTCAGTTGTCTGTACTGAGGGACACTGTGCTACCCAAGATCTGTGCTTACTGGACAAGCTCATGTGAGCAGAATGACCCTGTTCTTCTGGATCCCAAGCCCATTGCTGTGGGGACAGTGGTGACCCACGTGTGCCTCGTCTCAGAGGACTGTCCTTCTCAGAGCTTTCTTGATAGGCAGTGACCCCTTGCTCCCAAGGTGCTCTATTGGGTGGATTTGAACCATCAACCTTGGTGCAAACTATTTACGTCCTCTGGGAGACCTGCAGCACAGAGTACCAAACCCCCAAATCCACTAGTACAGAGTCGTTCCCAACACAGTGACTGGCACACGGTTCCCGAGGCTTCAAGCCTTTGTGAGGGACCTGCACATCCTTCTCCCACAGAGCGCACAATGTATTTACAGACCTGCAACCCAACCTCGGACTGAGCCCCAGGGATCCCTGGCACACCACAGATGCTCAATGAACAGCGGCGACCTGCTCTTGAGATTCTGAGGTATGATGCAACAAGACAGTCTCTGTATGTGTGGAAGTTGAGATGGTACAAAGTGAGGGGCTTGGGGTGAAGAGCCCCCCCCAGCCCAGGAGCTCCGGGGGTGTAGTCCAAGGTGAGTCCAGGCCTTGCATCTCCAGGGGTTCAAATCCACCCGTCACTCTGAGAGAAGAAGACGAACCATCACCTGTCCAGATTTACAGCCCCAGAAACCACACCAGTGGGGTGTGTGTGTGTGTGTGTGTGTGTGTGTGTGTGTGTGTGTGTCCCTAGGAGTCAGAACTCACCCAGTGGCTGGGCTTTTGCCTCCAGGAGCTGTTTGAGAGGATGGGAAGGTCTTAGACACTGGCTCCACCCTCCCAAGGTGCTCTGCAGGCTGCCTGCTTAGAAACAGGTTAGCCCCTCCCGCCTGTCCCTGCACTGCCCTGTCCCAGCTGTGCCTCTCCAGGCTCTGGTCCTGGGTGGTAACGCTTCCAGTTCCTCCAATGTCTATTGACACAGATGATGAATGATGAGGGGACTCATGCCCTCCCGTGGTGTCGCCCCAGCCTATCTGGGAAGGAGCAGGGGTTAAACAACCAATTAGAAATGGATATTTACCTGATGGATCCAGACGGCGGCTTCGGAGCAGCCAACTCTATTAGGTAAATGATCTATGCTCCAAAAGCTTTATAAATATGGATTTCACTCAAAGGCCCGGCTCTCAGTGATAATTAACATGCATTTCATAGCCTTCCATTAAAAACCCACCCTCCTCTTGGTTCCTTGGAAGAAACGAGCTGCGCTTAATGTTGCCGCAAATCAGTGGTGGGTCTTGTGCATCAGCTGGGGAAGTTCCCCTGTAAGGCAGCTGCCCCAGCCCTCCTCGTCCTGGTCTCCCTCCTTGTCCCTCCTCCTGGCACCCCTGCAGCCAAGGTCAACAGCAGCACCGCTCACAGGTCTCCTCATTCCTCCAGAGAGATGCAGCGCCATCCTGGGGCTGCTGCTGTCCCACCGCTGCCATCCTAGGTTGGCTCCACATCACCGCTCCCTCCACAGTACACGGATCTGTTATTGTTGTTATAGTTGACGGGAGGCGTCAAGTGACCCTGTGAACGACAGGTCGGATGCTCACCTATCATCCCCCATCCTCACTGTCTCGGATACAGCTGCAGCCATTGCTGTGGTCACTGCGAACTGTCTCTAAGGATCCAGTCCTCTCACAACATGCCCACGGTGTGTGGGGTGAAGTTTCAAGGAGTTTCTAAGGAGCCCCTGTCAGAGAACTCTCGCTATTCTACTCTTGCTGTCAAGTCAAATCTGAGTCCTTGTGACCCTTACAGGACCGAGGAGAAAGGCTTTGTGGGGTTCCAAGGCTGTCTTCTTTACCAGGCCAGAACGTGTTATCTCCAGTGGAGTCACTGGTGGGTTTGAACCACTGACCTTTTGGTTAGCAGCAAGCATTTGCGCTTATTTTCCCTCTTTCTATGTGGAATCTGTAATCTGAGAAGCCTATCTCCAGTATTACACCTCACAATGTTCCTCTGTTCTACATAGTATAGGACTTGAGTAAAGGACGGCCAGGCTGGATTCTCCTGAAGGCTGTCTACCGGGGACCCTGCGGTGTCTGAAGTACCAATGGTATTGCTTCCTGCACCACAGGGACCAGCAACAACACACAACCACAACTACAGCAATCTCCGTAGCTGTCCCCATCCCCCCAAAAGTGATCCACCAGAACATGGAAATTATTGAACAGCATCATCAATAGCACAAGCTATGAAGGATTGCTGAAGATTACTAAAAACAAACAAACAAAAAAAACCCAAACAAACAAACAAACAACAAAACACCCCAAAACCAGCCAGGACAGTACATTGATAGGGAACTTCCAGAAATACAAGTTGGGTTTAGAAGATGCCATGGCACACAGGATATCACTGCTAATGTCAGAGGGATCTTAGTTGAAAGCAGAAAATACCAGAAAGATTTTGATCTATATTTTATTGACTATGCAAATGCGTTTGACTGTGTGGATTATGACAAATTCTGGCTAGATTGAGAAGAAAGGGAATTCGAGAGCACTTAATCATGCTCATATAAAACCTACACCTAGACCAAGAAGCCGTTGTCCGAACAGAGCAAGGGAACACTATATGGTTTAAAATCAGGATATGTGTGTATCAGGGTTGTATCATTTCTTCATACTTCTTCAGTCTGTATGCTGTGCAGATCATCTGAGAAACTGGACTACATAAAAGAGAATGCAGCATCAGGATAAAAGGAAAACTCATCAACAATCTGCATTATGCAGACAACACAACCTAGCTTTCAGAAAGTTAAGAGGACTCCAAATGCTGCCTGCAAATTGAAGAGCAAAGCCTTCGATATGGATTGCACCTTAACGAAATGAAAATTCTCACCACTGGACCAGTAGATAACATCATAATAGATGAAGAAATGATGGGCATTGTCAATGATTTTATTTGGTCCCACAATTTAGAATCCAACAGTAGTCAAGAAATCAGATTCATTGGGAAAATCTGCAGTCAAGGACCTCTCTAAAATGTAGAGAGTAAGGATGTCGATTTAGTGACTAAGGTGAGCCTCATGCAAGCCAGGGTCTTTTCAGTTTCTTCCTGTGCATCTGAGAGTTGGACAATGAACGAGCATGGCAGGAGAAGAATGGGTGCCTTTGATTATAGGTGTGTGAAGGACTACCGAATATCCCATGGACGGCCAAAAGAACAAAGCGACCTGTCCTGGAGGAAGTGCAACCAGGGTGCTCCTTAGGGGCGAGGATGGTGAAGCTCTGTTGCATGTATTTTGGGCGAGTTGTCAGGTGATACTAAATCTTGGGGGGGGGGGAGAAAAACCTCCTATTTTTGCTCTGATACATCACAGAAAAATAAAAACCAAAGTAGTTGCCATTGATTCCGAAGTGTTTTCAATTGCTCCCTATGCATATGAAAGTTAGAAAATGAATAAAGGTTACGTGGATAGGTGTATTATTTAAGCAAGAGAGGCCGAGGGGAGGTGGGGACCGTACTGTCCAGTGTCATCATGGGATACCCAGGCTGAAGAAGAAGAATCGATGTCTTTGAGTGTGGTGTTGGTGACAAGTATTGAATACACTGTCCAAAGTACGGACAAGTCTGTCTTGGCGGATAAGCAACCCAGGTGCTCCTTACAGGCAAGAACGGTGGAACTTCTGGAAGGGCCAGTCCTTGGGAAAGAGGTATCACACTGGGAAAGAGAGGAGGACTGTCCAGGAGATGGACGGGCACAGTGACTGTACCCACGGGGTCAAGCGTGTCAGAGAGATGAGGATGGTACAGAACAGAGTAGGGCTCAGATCTATTGGTCACGGGGTCGCAATGAGTCGCAGATGATTTGTTGACATGTAACGACAACAACAACAACAACAGCAACAACATATAGGGGTCTTTTGTTTTGGCTTTACCCCCTCGGTTCACCAGAGAGGACCCTTTTCACACTCCCCATCCTACAGCACGTCCCCAGCACAGCCCACAAGCAATGAGTTCTTGGTGAAGGAGATCAAACCATGAGGTGCATGTTATTATCACTGGCTTTGCACTTGCTGCTTTCTTTATGTGGACAGAGGAATTATGTAAGCAGTAGAGGCTGAGGGGAGGTGGGGGACCCTGCTATCCAGTGTCGTCACAGGATGCCCAGGATGGACAGAGCCCTAGAATGCGCCCCTCTGTTTCTTGATGACTCAGCTCTGGGGGCAGTGCCATGACACACTGACCTGCAGGAGCGTGTGGTGGTGTTAGCAGAGAGATCAATATTGCGTCCCTATCACTGACATTTAGATTCCCATGTCTGAGGACGTGCTTTCTGCCTCCTTGAACGCTCAGAGTGGTGGTGGGGGTGGTGGATGCCTGGTTGCCAGATCCCATGAGCAGAAGATGTTTTTTTTGTGGGGGTCCTCGGACAGGTCACTCTTTTTTTTCCCC
>NW_006399752.1:29135795-29142948 GCF_000299155.1 Elephantulus edwardii
TGCTTGGATGTCAGCTATGGTCTCTGCTTGGATGTCAGCTATGGTCAGGTCACTCTTAAAGAAAGAAAACACCATCACTTGTCCTCCAGGACGTCAGTGAGCCTAGCGCCCTCTGCTCTGAATGCAACTCTGAAGCACATTATGCTGAAGGCTCGTGGGGGGGAGTAGTTAAAGATGGGCATGAAATTGGACAGTGTGCCCTTCTGTGTCCAATGGTCATTGGTCTGATTCTTCTCTCTCCCTCTGTGTCTCTGTCCCTCCCTCTGTGTCTCTCTCCCTCTGTGTCTCTCTCCCTGTCTCTCTTTCCCTCTGTCTCTCCCTCTGTGTATTTCTATCTCTCCCTGTGTCTCTGTCTCTCTCTTTGTGTCTGTCTCTCCCTCTGTGTGTGTCTCTGTCTCTCCCTCTGTGCCTCTGTCCCTTCCTCTATCTCCCTCTTTCCCTCTGTGTCTGTCTTGTTCTCTCTCTTTGCGTCTATCTGTCCTCCTCTCTGTGTCTCTCTCCCTCTCTCTATTTTTTGTCTCCCTTCCTCTTTCAGTGTCTCTCTCTGACTCTATCTCTGTCTCACCCTCTTTCTCCAAGGTCCGATTCACCACGTCACCCTCATGAGCTTGGCTGGAGGCCTGATCTCTTTCTCTACTTGGGATGCTGCTGGGTGGGATGTGGGTAGAGTGTGGCCTGACAACTTGAGCCCCTTGATCTGAAGGGTCAGTCTTCAGTCAGCCATGATTCATGGAGCACCCACATGACTCCTGTGGGTCCTATGAGGCCTGGGAATACACAATTCCCAGGGCTGGTGTCTGCCCTGAGTCCTCACGTCTGTTTGAGAGATGAATCACCAAATGGGATTTCAACAGTGTGGAAGGTGCATGTGGGTCAGCCCCCAAACCAATCAAAGAAGACTTGTGTGGGCTTCCTGGAGGAGGTGCTAGTGATCAGAGGAGATGAAGTAGACTCTGTTAAGTAATAGGAAGAAGGGGCACTAGAAGGAACCTGGGCCCATGAGTGCCAACAGACTAGAATAGCTGCAGCTTAACAGCCCCCTGGTGCCTCACCTCTCCCCCTTCCTAAGACGGGCAGGGCTGCCCAGGAGCTTGGCTTCTCGGTCTTTAATGCACATGAATCATCTGACCAGTGATAAAATCTCAGTCCTGACACAGCGGGCTTAGTGAGGACCTGGGATGCAGCAACCCCACAGCTCCTGGCGATGTTCTTTGATGTTTCCTGTCCAAGGATAAGGATTGTCCTGATGATGGCTCGGGCCTCACCCTGATGAGGATGGTTGAGGGTCTTGTCCTGATGGTGGCCATGACCACATTCTAGGACGATGGTGATGGTTAGTGACCACAGCCTAGGATGATGATGGTCAGGGCCTCACCTGATGAGGCTGGCTAGGGACCTCCTTGTTGCCAAGTGTCCATGGGCAGAGGTCACATGCTTGCAGAAACAGACTCTTCACGAGGCCCTCATATGGAGAGGGTCTTGTCACAACTGAACTTGACCTGGAATATCTCCTCCTGCAGGGAACTTGCTCCCCTGTATTCTCTGCGGGGCTCACAGCAGATGTGATCGGTCATCTGTGCAGACACTAGCACTTCCTCCAAGGCTGGGTTGGTTGGTTGTCTGTCTGGAGTTTTTCTTTCAGTGGTCTGTAAAATATTCAGTGCTCTTCTCCAACACCACACTCAAAGGTACCACTTCTTGGGGAGTTCTGGTGGCCTAGTGGCAAGAAGTTGCTCTGCAATCCCAAAGGCGTGTAGTTCGAAATCTCCTCCTGTGCCAGTCGGATCCAATTTGAGGGTATACAACAGGGAAAAACAGCACAACCAACCAACCAACCAACCAAACAGATGCCATCCTTGGATTCATTGTCCAACTTTCAGATACATAGCAAGTAAGTGAAAATACTTTGGAATCATTGGCAGCTGTTTTGCTTTTTAATTTTTCTGTCATGTACCAGAACAAACACAGGTGTTTCAGAAGTCCAAGGCTCTCCAGTGCCTTCCATGCTGGTCAAGCCTGGGACGGCGTTAACGCCACCTTTGCCTTCTGGTTCCTAACACTCAGGCTGAGCCTCCTGTCCTGTGTGCAGGCCAGTGACGGGAGTGGCCTGACTCCCACGGCGGAGCACTGAGGACCCTCGTGGGCTGAGGGCTGGCTGCACTGCCTCCATCATCAGGTCCCCAGAAACCCCCCTGAGTGCTGTTTCTCGATCCAAGAGTGCTAATCAGACACAAGGTCTGCCTGCTTCAGGGACATTTGGTGGGAAGAGGATTGGCCTGGGGCTGGATCAGAGTGGCTGAATGACACAACATCAAAGGGTAAGAGCATCTGGGGAGAGGTGGAGATTTTGTGGGTCCGGTGCTTCCATGAACAGCCAGCGCCCCCTCTTCTCTTGGAGGCAGAGGCCACTGTTCCGGACGCCCTGACTCTATTTCCCAGCTTTGGCTGTGATACATGAAATACTGATCAGTCTCTAGGTGGGTATGGCCGTGGGCCTTTGCACAATCTGATGGAAACTGTTTTATAACTTCTCTTCTTCTTTTCGTGATCATCTCCACCTTCACTAACGGCAGGTGAATTTGTGATTGACCCGCGTCCTCTTCCGGTGCTAACACGGCCATCCTAAGTGGCTGAATCCCGGGATGGAGCAACACGTGAGGACAGCAGTGGACTTGACAATGAGGGCAGGGCAGGGCAGGACAGGGCTCCACTCCGCTGTTCACAGGGTCGAGGAGTGGAGGGTTGACTGCATAACAACAACGGCTCAAGTCGGTAACTGCCCTGTTTCCAGTCCCAACAAATTTACAATTAGAAAGTGGAGATAAGAGAGGTGCTAGGCAACCCCACAAGCCTTTCTCTGTCTGCCTTCCTAGAATGTTTACCCCCCTCTAAAAAAATACGACATTTGGCGTTGCTGAGAGGAGTAGGCGTATTTTCAGGCTCAGCCAGGCCTGGGAGAGGGACGTCATAGTGCGAAAGGTGGAGGGCCCGGGAAAGCAAGGGGACATTCAGTAAGGTGGTTGATGTGGAGACTGGAACAAAGGACTTGAGCAGGAGGTCACGAGGATGGTGCAGCAAAGGACAGAGTTCAGGTCTGTGTTCACATGAGTCACGGTGGCTCGACAGTGTCTAGCCCTGTCACTGGAGCGCTTGGAACAAAGCGCAGTCCATTAATCCAGAATCTCATGTGCTTGTATGTCTGTCTCTGTTTCTGCATCTAGTCTGAGCAGAAGCAGAGCCTCTCGCCTTTTGGAACAGCTCTCTGAAGTTCACGATCACTCATCAGACTCAAACATGAAGGCATCAAACACGGAAAGTGATGAGAACACTCGTCATCGTGAAGTGTCCCGGGGAAGAACCCAGACGAGGCCAGCAGCTCAGATATTATAATCCAAACGATGTTACGGGCAATTTTCCCCTTATAACCCGAGGACAAAAAACTTTTATTACTATTTAAACTTCAATATCACACCAATTAAATTTCAGCTAAGAATCAGAGCTTTTGGTCTATGTTCCATTAAAACACGTAGGCTTTTAGATGCTCCCCAAGGAATCGTAGGGATGCCCCTCCCCCATCCTAATGGCTTTGCTCCTCGGAATTAGAGGCGAAGAAGAGAATATTAACTGCAGGTGCTAACTCGTGTGTCCCTGACGGGGTGACAAATGCATTCTAAACAAAGCTATTTTCTAACAGAAAGTTGGAATGACAGAAAACTTGGGTTTTTTCCCTTGTCGCATTTACCTTTTCTACCTCACAGCCCAGATAGCTTTTTTTAATCAATGCAGGTAATGGAAGAACAGTCTGTACCCTCAAATGCAATCGTACTTAATCATATTTAATATCCTTATTTCTCAGCTGATCAAACTTTAAAAATTCAAAAGCTATGCTTTGATTTAAAACTCTGCGGAAGTTTAACTAATACAGCTCCTTTGTTGTGACTTGTGGCGGGGAGGATGCTGGGGAGGCACCCGGGAGGGGTAGACGTGGGGTACTGGATGGGGCTTGGCTTCGGGTGGCACACAGACCAGCCTCGGTGACTCAGCGCCTCCGTGACTCAGCATCTCGGTGACCCGGCGCCTCAGCTTTCTCACCTGTCAGAGGGGTTGCTTAGCGCAGAGCACCTGGGTTTCAGGGGGCTCTGGATCTGTGGAGCTGGTCTGTGACTGACTGTCCCAGGGCAGGCGGCCAGGGACGTGCACCTTCAGATTCCCAGCATCTAGGGAGATGCTGCACAGGGCAGACACCCAGACACGCGTGAGAGTAAAGAGGAAAGAAAATTTCAGGGTGTTGGGGGACTTTGCATAGGTTCTGACTCTCTCCACAGTGTGAGTGGAGCTCTGTT
Source organism: Elephantulus edwardii (assembly GCF_000299155.1). Taxonomy (NCBI): domain Eukaryota; kingdom Metazoa; phylum Chordata; class Mammalia; order Macroscelidea; family Macroscelididae; genus Elephantulus; species Elephantulus edwardii. The sequence goes on from NW_006399752.1 coordinate 29,140,139, forward strand.
CAGTCCTGCTCCGACCTTACTTTGAGCCTGGCGGTATAGCCACTGGACAGTCCATCTTCTGAGGTCTGTAGATAGTCATGGACAGTGCGAAAGATGACCGACCATACTGAAAACGCTATGTAAAATTTAACAGGCTGCAAAGCGACGCATTTGGTAGAATATCGAAGGGAAAAGCATCCACAAAGTATGCTTTATGACACAATTACAGCTGGTGCCCCAACGCCCGAGCTTGTCCAGCTGAACTGGCTCATGGGCAGCCGTGACGCTGGTAGCTGTGCTCTGGTGACCCGACCCCCACAAGTCACCGAGGCAACCCTCCACCCAGGAGGAGTTCCTGCTCCCCGTTCCCTCTTCCCTGTCTGGGGCCGTCCTGCTCCCGGGAAGCCCTGGGATCGTGCAGGACCTGTTGTCAGGGGCAGGAGACCAGAGGCTGGGGCTCTGTGTGAGAGGGACACTTGTGCAGAAACACAGAGGACGTCCCGAGCCCTGCTTCTCCTGGGAAACCTCACAGCTTCTTCCTGTCCTCCTTCACCCATGACCTTCAGAGCCGTGACCGTCAGACGTGTCCTGCTCCTGGGACAGCAGAGTCCTGGGCAGGGCTGGCACACCTGGGGCCTCTGTCAGCCCCTGCTGCTGGGCCACTTCCAACCCACAGCAACCCTATAGGACAGAGTAAAGCCAGCTGCTTTACCCCAACCACTCTGCCACCACGGCTCCCACAGCTGTGAATCTTTCTGGAAGATTCTGCCACATCTTTGTCCCGTACATTGGCCGGTGGTTTAAAAACCCACCTTTCATCTATCAGCTGAGTGCTTAGCTGCTGAACCACCAGGGCCCCTTGGAGGCTCTGAAGTCCGTCCCACTTCCTTCCATTCCCGCTCCTCCCCATCACAGTGGCTGGAAGGTGCCTTTTCGAGAATACCACCTTTGCTTGCTGGACCTCTTACTTTAAAAGAGCACCAGCCTAGAAGTCGCCATGTCCACAACACTGCCCCTTTGGGTGCGGCACCAGCATCAAGGCTTCGGCTGACACATCCCATGACTCGACTGTCCACATCTGGGATGCCACCCCACTGTGTCAGCTGAGATGCTTCAATGTCTACTGAGGTCTGACCTTGCCACACAGCTTCAGGCTCGTACAACAGGGTGTTCATATGCCTGGTTTACTATTAGAGATACAATGCTTGCCTGTTGGTTTGTTGAACTGGAGAATGGTTTGTATATTGCTAATTAATTTCTAGGTTAAGTGTCTATATTCTTGCTTGGACATCACTGCTCTTATTAGCACAGCACTTATCTGTCAGTTCGCCGCACTGGGGTAACTTGTAGGTGGTTGTGATACTGAAAGCTATGCCCCTGGTTGCATGATTAAGGGGTCCCCCATGGTGGACAGGCTTAGGAGAACTCCCAGATTAAGACAAACTGGAAAGCAGGATTGGCCATCCACTTCTTTAATAGGAGGTCTCTCTCTGAAAAACCTACACACAATAGAGGAGTCGGAATAGTTCTAGCATTAGAGGGGGAGCTCAGATTAAAAGTCAATCAAAATGAGGAGAAACAGCTGCAAACATTCTTTAACGGTTAAAACATAGAATGTGTGGATATTAGTGTTGAAAAACTAGAAGTTGTGAAAAATAAAATGGAACACATGAACATTTACACTCTAGGCACTTTGAATCAGATGATCACATGATATTCTATGTTGTTGCTATTGTTGTTACCGCCGAGTAGGAACTGACTCAGAGCTGACCCTCCAGCAGGTTTTCAGAGGCAGTTAATCACATGGGAAGAGATTGCCTTCTCCCGCAGAGCGGCTGGTGGCCTTGAACCGCGTGCCTTCGGGATTGCAGCGCAGCTTCTTGCCACTAGGCTACCAGAGCTCCATGGTATTTTATGCTGAAAATAATAATAATAATAATAATAGAATTGTGTTGCATTCAGAATTTAAAAGACCATTTCAAGTTCTGTCCTGAAGTACAATATTGTGAGTGACAGGATATTACCCATACATATACAAGAAAGACCTGATAATACGACTATTATTCAAAAATTCTCACAAACAGCTAAAACCAAAGAGGAGAAAATCGAAGATTTTTGCAAACTTTATAGTTCAAAATCGATTAAACAGGTAAGCAAGATACATTAATGATAATTCTTGACTGGAATGCAAAAATTAAAACAATGTAGAAAGAATAATAGTTGGAAAGTATGGACTTGGTGATAGAAATGAAGCTGGAAATAGAAAAATGAATTTTCTTTGTTCGATGATTTATTCATTGGCAATACCTTTTATTAAAAAAAACCACATACACACAAAAGGTGACTTTACACATGGACCTCACCTGATGGACCACATAGGAATCAGATGGACCACCACTGAGGAAGGAATCATTGGAGAGGCTCAGCGCTAGCAATCAGAAAGAGTGTAGGTGCTGGCTGTGGAAAAGACCATCAATTACTCAGGTGCAAGTTCAAATTGAGGCTGCAGGAAAGGAAAACAAGTCCATGAGAACCAAAATATGATCTTGAGCCTATCCCACCTGAATTTAAAAATAATCTTAAGAATAGGATTGAAACATTGAACTCCAATTATTGAAGAACAGATGCATTGTGAGATGACACCAAGGATATCATCCCTGAAGACAGCAAAAGATCATTACAAAGACAGAAGAGAAAGAAAAAGCCAAAACAGGTGTTAGAAGAGACCCTGAAAACTGCACTAGAGCATCAAGAAGTCAAAACAAAGGGAAGAGATGTTGAAGTAAAAAAGCTGAACAGAAGATTTCAAAGGGCAGCTCAAGAAAACCAAG
>NW_006399752.1:29143108-29145469 GCF_000299155.1 Elephantulus edwardii
CATAAGAAAATGGGGGGAATATACAGGGTCACTGTGCCAAAAAGAATTGGTTGATACTGAAATATTTCAGGAAAGGAAGTACTGTGTGATCAAAGGCCAGTGGAAATAAAGAAAAAAGTTCAAGCTGCACTGAAGGCATTGGAAAAAAAATAAGGCCCCAGGAAATGATAGGACATTGACATGCTTCAACTAATAGAGACAGCCAGGCATGTGATTACCAGTCTATGCCCAAAAATTTGGAGGACAGCTGCCTGGTTGACTGACTGGAAGAAATCCAATTCTTTCCCATTACCAAGACAGGTGACCCAACAGAATATGGAGTTTGTTTCTCAAACAATGTCATTAAGATCACATTCAAGCAAAATACTGCTGAAGACCATTCAAAAATGGCTAGAAGAATACACAAAGAGGTGCCAGAAGTTCAAACAGGACTTAGAAGAGGGCATAGAACCAGAGATATCACTGCTCATGTCAGATGGATCCTGACTTAAAGCAAAGAGTGTCAGAAGAATGTTTATTTTGTGCGTTATTGACTATGCAAAGGCTTTTGACTGTGTGGATCATAATGAATTATGACAACTACTGAGAAGAATGGGAATCCCAGAGCACTTGATTGTGCTCATGTGAAACCTACACCAAAAGGCTGCTGTGTGAACAGAGCAAGGGAACACTATATACATGGTTTAAAATAAGAAAGGAGCATGTCAAGGGTTGTATTCTCTCTCCATACCTATCCAATCTGTATGTTGAGCAAATTAGTCAAGAGGCTGGGCTCTATGAGGAGGAATGTGGCATCAGGATCGGAGGGAGACTCATCAGTAACCTGTGTAATGCACGTGACACAATCTTGCTGAAAGTGAGGAGGACTTGAAGAGCTTGTTACAGGAGAGCAAAGCATCACTATGGTTTGCATCTCAGCCTCAAGAAGACAAAAATCCTCACCACTGGACTTATTAGCAAAGAAGGTCATGATAGATCAAAGTCTGAACCTGCAAACGACGTCATCCTACTTGGATCGACAGTCAATCAGGAGTGAGTGATTGATCAAGCAACCAGCAATCAGGAGATCAGGAGGCATATAGCCCTGGGAAAGTCTGCAGTCAGTAACTTCTCCAAATTAATGAGGAGTAATGATGCTAGTTTGAGGACTAAGGTGCACCTGATTCAGGCTGTGGTCTTTTCAATCACTTGCTGTGCATCTAAGAGCCAGACAAGGACCAAAGATGACAGAAGAATTGATGCTTTTGAGCTCTGGTGTTGGAGAAGCCAAGAATTTTCCCATGGACTGCCAAAAGAACAAACAAATATGTTTTGGAGAAGGTGCAGACAGAGTGCTCCTTGGAGGCAAAGATGATAAAGCTTTGTCTCACATACTTTTGGCATGTTACTAGGAGAAGGTATTCCTTGGACAGGGACATTATGCTTGGAAAGGTAGAGGATCAGCAAAAAAGAGGAAGATTCTTAATGAGATTAATTGATATAGATTAATTGATATAGTGACTGTGACAATGAGCTCAAGAGCATCAGAGATAAAGAAAGTGGCACAGGATAGACAGGGGTCAGTGCTGTTGGTCACAGGGTCTCTGTGAATTGCCCTTGGCTTTAAAGGCACCTAACAACCACAACCACCACAATACCACAAAGGCATCCTCCCACGAATGTGCAAGGGATTCTTTCCTGGCCAATGAGTTCATTTCCATGGGTCTGTGTCCTATAACCTGTCTCCTTCCTGTGTCTTGCTGTGTATAGAGATTCCCCCTTGCTTTTCTCACTCTGGTGAGATCGATGCAAACGCAGGAATATTGTCAAAGAACCTCAGGCTCAGGGTGATTGAAAGGAAACAAGGAATTTTCTCAAAATGAAACAGAGTAAAGGTCTTGCCCTCGAGCTGGTACCTTGAATAGTAGACTATTGAAGTTGCAAGGATCTTGTTTTCCTTGGATCCCCAGTCAGCGCCAGGAGTAATAGCAGTTGAGAGGTCAATTCCTGCTGAAATGGGTTACTCTGCTGTCAAAGACCTCTCTAAAGTGCTAAAGAAAAAAATAAAGTATATGTTAGCCATTTAAAAAACAATTCCCAAATTAATTTATTATTTCTTAAAGTTTATTAATCCTTTCAGATTTGAGTCCTAATCTGGCATTTTAAATAGCTATATAGCATCTTGTCCTTTCTTAGGTTTTAAGTTCATTCTATAAATAATACAAAACTGAACTGCTCCAATCTGGATGTATAGGATGGTGAAAGGAGAGAAATTATTCCAAGGGAAAATTGAATGTTGAAATATGGGTGTTTAACATTTTTATTTTCAGTTTAAAATTTTCATCAGTATTTTTTCCTAAAAGCATTTTTATTTTTTAAATT
>NW_006399752.1:29146063-29148947 GCF_000299155.1 Elephantulus edwardii
ATCTCTTATTTCAGATTGTTCTCATTCATATAGTGCATAATCATATATTCCTTTCAGACAGTTCTTCCACTCATGTGTTCTAAGGCAGTGTTCATTATCTATTCATTCTTTCCCTGTTTCCTCCCCAAAGCCCCCACGGCTGTCCTATTTTATAATAGCAGCGGTATGCAGTACTTGTCCTTTTGTGACTGAGCTGTATCAATTAGTGTCATGTCTTCAAGATTCCCTCATATTATGTAGTGTTTTTCAATGCTATAGAGTATTCCACTTTTGAATGTACCATAGATTTTCTATCCATTTGTTTGTTGATGAACCCTTGAGTTGCTTATATCTTTTTGCTATGGTGAATAATGCAACAACAAACATGCGTGTGCATTAAAAAAATAAAGGCTAAAGAGCATGGATGTCAGTTTAAAGACTAAGGTGTACCTTACAGAATCCATGGTGTTTTCAATTGCTTCCTACGCATCTGAAAGTTGGACAATGAGAAAGGAAGACTGAAAAGGTGTTGATGCCTTTGGATTGCAGTGTTGGTGATGAATATTCATCAGCCAACAGTCGGTCTTCCAGAAGAGTAAATCATCTGTCTTGGCGTTGCACCCACGGAGCTCCTAGGAAGCACGGATGGTGAGGCCTCCTTTCACGTACTTGAGCATGTTGTCAGGAGATGCCTGTCCTCCTACAGACATGGTTTTGGACAGGTCAGAGGGTCAGCCAAAGAGGAAGACCGACATGGAGATGAATCGACGCGGTGACTGCGACCATGAACTTGGCCATGGCAGGGATGGTGAGGGTGGCACCGGATAGTGCAAGGCTCAGACCTGTGGTTCATACAGGACCTGTGAATCGCAGTCACCTCGATGGCACCCAGGGACAAGTTTCCTAAAATGTGGTACAACGACATTCTGTCAGCTAAAGGCAGCCGTTTGTGGAGTTTCTGTCATGGCAGTGCCAGATAACCGAGACAGTCACAGTGTGGACACATGTCAGTGGAACTTCAGATTCAGACAGACGGCGAAGAACAGACTTCCTCCTGGATATTAGCCTGTGAGAGACCCACGTGTCATCAGAGATAGTGGTGGAGGGTGAGCTCACCACATGCCTCAAAGACACACAAACACACAGCGACTACACCGCTGGCCTCAGGCCAATGTTAACAGTCATGACAAAGATGCAGGACTGGCCGGGTCACTGTGGCTAGCCACAAACCTCTCCTGTGAAACACCCGGCCGGGCACTGCTGTTGTAGCCTACTTCATCTCTGTGATGTGATTGCTTTCAATGTGGCCCCAGGACCTGTGCTCACTGGAAGCGGCTGGTGGTCCTCGCAGTGCCCTTTGCTGCCCTCTTCGCCACTCTGCTCCTCCCTCCAGCTGGTCATGTCTTCCTGGCCTGGCCAGCAGTGGCCTCTTTCCTTGCCAGCCACGGTGATTCCTTCTTCCACCTTGTAGCTCAACATCCACCCACGTTACCTGTTGGTTTTCTTTGTTTAATTTTGTCTGTGTGTGTGTGTGTGTGGTTTTAACAGAAGTGTGCCGAAAAGTTGGATTTTCGTTCATTCGTTGTTGCACGTTTCCCTTCATGTGATTTTGAGTGGGGATGCTGGGGGAAGTGTGTTTGGGAATGAGACAGCCCTCCGTGCACACTGACACTCTGCCCCATGTTAGCTCCTTGACCTTGGACGACTGACTTTGCTTGGCTAATCCTTTTTCCTCACTGGGAACATGGAATGAGATTACCTGATATACGAGGCACTTGTGAGGATTAAAAGAATTTTGAAAAGCTCAATATCCATTAGTTCCTTAACCCTTTCTATGGACAAAGACTGTTGGTCTCACCTTAATTATTCCTTACGCTAGTACAGGTTAAGGGGGTGCCAGGGCCTGGCCATGGAATGAGCAGGTGGGGCCCAGGAGGAGAAGAGCAAGACGTGGGACTTCATCCAGTCATCCTGTAACTGATGTTCTGTGCCAAGAACTGTGTTAGGGGACAGAGGTGTCATAGACAGCACCCTGTAACTGCCTGCAAGAGACCCTTTCCTCCTTGTTTACTCTGCTCTTCAGGGGAAGTGGGAAAGGCCCAAACCTGGGAATGGATTCTGCAGAAACAGCCCAAGAGCCATTCTCCCCTTCCCGAGATCCTGGGCTGGGAGCTAGGGCTCCAGGGACAAAGTCATACTGGTCCCTATGAAGCTTCCTGGACACAAGGCTTCTGAACGTTGAAGAGAGCAGAGCTCATTCCATTTGACCGAATGTTTTTGGTTGAGGGAGGGTGCCTGCCCCTTTGCTAAGTGGTGGCGTGTAAGGCTCCTATCAGTGACTGCATGGAGGAAATGATATTACACAAACAGGAAGCACATTGAGGCTCTGCTGATTGATTAGACATTGACACAAAGTCAAGGAAACCCCCAAGCTCAGGGGCCGTGAACGTGCCTGGGAAGCTGTGGCAAGAAGTGAGCTGGGCTTCCTTTCCCTGTAGGGGATCTCCCTGGTGAGAAAACTCAAGACCCGGCAAAGGGCCCGCTGGTACCTAACAGTACCAGCAGGAAGTTCTGAAAGCAGGTAGAGGAGCAGAAGGATTGGACTGGACTGGGATAAGCAGGGAGGGCTTCCTGTTAGAGATGACAGAGACAAGAAACCACAAAAGAGTTCTCAGGCCTGAGTATCATCGAAGGGCTTGTCTAGGACAGCAGTCACTGTGGGTCCATCGGATGTTATCATTCACACTCTCCTAACTGTTCTTTCTTTGGGAGAAGGATGGACAATCTACTTCTGCGTGATTAATGCCTCTGAAAACCTGCTGTAGGGTCAGAGAAAGAAATGGAAGGAAGGAAGGAAGGAAGGAAGGAAGGAAGGAAGGAAGGAAGGAAGGAAGGAAGGAAGGAA
>NW_006399752.1:29149867-29159519 GCF_000299155.1 Elephantulus edwardii
AATCTGTTCTGCATATAGGTTGAAAAGGTATGGAGATAGGATGCATCCCTGGCGTACGCCCTTCCCAATTTTAAACCATGCAGTGTTCCCTTGCTCTGTTCTGACAACTGCCTCCTGGTCCAAGTATAAGTTTCGCATTAGAATGATCGAGTGTTCTGGGATTCCCATTCTTCTCAGAGTCAGCCATAGTTTGTTATGATCTATACAGTCAAATGCCTTTGCATAGTTAATGAAACACAGATAGACATTCCTCTGGTACTCCCTGCTTTCAGCTAAGATCCATCTAATATACAGTAGTTACTTAAAAGGAATCTAAGGAATGAGGATGTACAATAGCCAAGAAGAAAATTGTAAAGAGTGGTCCCAGGAGACAAAGCAAAGCAAACAAGGTGATGTGCAAAGGCCAGAGACATTGGGAAAAATCTCATAAAAGATGTAAACTTTGTTGGAAGTAGTGATGTGACCTGGCTGGCTCTCTCCTCAAGAGAAAAGGCAACTTCTTTATTTGCTTTGCATGCAGGATGCGACAGGGAGGGCTGGGTGCTGATGGAGACAGGAACTGGGTACTGCACCTTTCAGAACACAACATTTAAACAGATGGAATGTGGTGGCACGGACACCCTGTGCTCCCTGAAGAAGACTGAGCCACGCCTTTTAACAAAGTCAGTCACAATAGAACCTCCCCAGCGGGCAGGGTTCTTGTCTTCAGGGTCACTCCTGTCTCTGTTACTTTCGCCAAGAGAAAGTGCTCTCCATTGGACCCCTCAACACTGGCCTGAAATTGGATGAAAGATTTTTAAAAATGGAACAAAAGCGCCAGCTTCACAGATGCGCTTGATGAGGGGTGGTGCTCTGGCGAGTGCATCGCGGGGAACATCTTCTGCGTTCCTGAAACCATCTCTATTAGATTATGCAGATACCATCTATGAAAATACTTCCAAACGTAATCTGCTGGGACTCGGGAGCACGTCTAAGCAAATACTGAGATTTGCATTAGATTTTTGACTTTGAAATCCATTACTGTAAGTTAGTTATTGACTTTGAGGGGCGACCTTTACAACCTGAGTGGGGTGGGAGGGGTGTCTGTGTGCTGAGAGGTGCCAGGACCCAGTGGGATTTTTCCAGGGCCATTTGCATCTCATTTGAAGGTCAGCCCCACCTTTTCCATGAGGGAGTTAGTCCCAGCCTGGAGTAAGCCTGTGTTGTAACTGACTTCGGCCCCTGATGGCGCTCTGGGATAATCTGCCCATTTTGAAGGTGCTTGGTTCTCTTCTTCTTGTTCTGTCTTGTATGTTTAAAAGGAGATTGAAAACTGCATTTGCATATTTGCCATTTCCTCTTTCTGGATCATTCCATTTGCAATCAGATGTGTGTTTTGGAAAAGTCAAGTGAAGAGTAATAATCAAGAAAAGGACATCTGATAACTTATTAATTATTCATGGCCCTGGCCACTTAGTTCTTTCTTAAGAGGGAAGGCTCCACAGAATCTTCTGTGTACGGCATGTCAGGATTGATTTAATGTTGATGTTATTAGTGGCTGTTGTGCTGCCTTGGGCTTATGGACCTTCTCACAACTGAAGGAATATTCCCTGGGTGGCCTCCTTCACCGCTGAGGGTCAGCTACGGGCTAGTTCAGACTCAACACCCCGCAACAGGAACTCGTACATGATACCATCCTGGTCCTTTTCCTGAATCTCTTCCTTGTGTGTAAGGACTGTTGTTGGTAAGTGTCGTCAAGTCAAACAGAACTCATCGTGAACGTGAACAATTGTCTGAACCCTGCCCCGTCCTGCCGTATCCTCATCTTCTCCGATACACGTGAGCCCATTGTTGCGGTCACCATATCAATCCATCTAGTTGGGAGTCTTCTCCCCTTTCACTAACCTTCTGCTATTCCAAGCATCGTGACCCTTTCCAGGGAACGGTATCTCCTAGTAACATGCTCAAAGTACGAGAGGTGAAGCTTTGCCGTCCTTGCAGCCAAGGAGGACTATTGCAGTACTAACGTCAAGACCCAGCTCTCTGTTCTTTTGGTAGTCCATGGTAGCCAGCACTCTTCTCCAACACCAGAGCTCAAAGGCTCAAGAATTCCTCATTCATTGTCTAGCTCTCAGATGCATAACAAGACTGAAAAGACCGTGGCCTTAATCAAGTGCACCTTAGTCTTCAGATTGACACCATTGCTCATTTGTATTTTGAGGCGATCTCTGACAGTGGGCTTGCTCACTCTAATATGCCTCCTGATCTTCTGACTACTGCTACCAAGGGTGTTGATTGCTGAGCCAAGTAAGATGAAGTAATTGACATTTTTTCTTTTCATTAGTTTATTGATAAAATTCCAATACAAATTTGAACAAATTATTTTAATTTCCCTTACTCCCCACTCATCAAATTGTACAACCCGATGATTAATCCCCTCTTCTCCTTGTACATCCACTTCCCTCTGCCTCCAGCCTCTCTCACCCATCCTGGATCCACATACCCATTCTACAGTAACAGTCTTATACAATATTTATCCTTACATGACTGAGTTAGTTCACTCAGCATAATGCTGTCCAGTCCCTTCCAAGTTAGGGAATAATTAACTACGTTATTGCTCCTGCATAGCATTCCATTGTGAGAATGTACCATAATTTCTCAATGCATTTGTTTGTGGTTGGTCATTTGGGTAATCGACAGTTTTAATCCTTTGCCCATATTCCATGATGCTGCTTGTTGTCCCAGTGTTGAGGACCTTTGTTTTCTTGATGTTGAGATGTAATCCATCGAGTGTATTACTTTTTTTTTTTTTACTTTTAATCATGGTTGTACACTAATGGGGTAAGCCATATTCAGTAAATTATGGATAGGATTTTCCAGTCAATTTTAGTAACTGGAAAACATACAATTGAAACCCTGTTTGCTCCTATTAATTTAAGTTGATAATTGTGCTTCCTTAGCTCCGTAGTTGGATGTGAGAACTCTATTAGATGTTTTATGTGAAATCACTAGTTTATGTTAGGTCTGTTTCTTTCATGGCTTAATCATGTCTCCTGAGCATCAGTTGCAGCCAGCCATTTGAAGAAGTAAACAACCCAGGCTGGGAAGGCATTGCAAGGACAACAAAGCTGTGTATCTCACATGGTGGGGAAAAATCTAGAAATTCCCCAGTGGTGTAGACCAAACCAAGCCTGTTGCTGTTGAGTTGATTACGATTTGTTGTGATCCTCCATTGGGTTTCTGAGATTGTAAATATTTATGGAAGGAAACTTACTATCTTTGTCCTGTGGAGCAGCTGGTAGATTTGAACCACTGACTTTCTGATTAGCAGTGTAGCATGTAACACACCATGCTCTTTTTGGACCAAGTGATTGAGCCGCGGTCTTGCCATCTCGTATTTAAGGAATGCTCTGGGTGTGCCTTTCCTAAGAAAACGTTGTTGTTGTTGTTAGGTGCCATCAGGATGACTCTGACTCCTAGCAACCTGGGTACAAGAGGACAGAGCCCTGCCTGAACGTGCCAGCTCGTCTGTGCCAACCCGTCTGCTTGAAGAGCCTCCTCTCCTCGGACCTTCCACCTTCCAAGCACGTTGCCCTTTTCCAGGGATGAGTTGTCCTGACGAGACTCACGTTATGACAAAGGAAGTATCACCCTCCATGCCTCTATGGGATCAACTGCCCTTCTAAGATAGTTTCGATATTTTAACAGCCCGTGGGATATTAGAAATTCTTCACTAGACTTGAAAGGGATAAATTGTCCTTAAGTCCTCCTTATTCATTGTAGGATTTTACATGTACGAAGCAATTGAAAATATTATTCTTTCAGACGGGTTTGTCATAATCTTTAAATGGCTATCCTCGCTTTTTGATACTATTTATGGGGGTCTGTTATTTCATTTCTTGAGTGTTGAGTGTTGTGAGTGTTGATTGTGAGTCATGAGAAATGAAATCTTGGACAAGTTCAGTCTCTTCTCTGTCAGACTCTTTCATCCCTGGCTTTCCAGGCAGTGGGAGCACCAGGTCCGTATTGCAGCATCAGCCTTGGGGGAAGGCCTTTGGGTACCCCTGGTGTCGTGGTACCCGTGTTGCCAACCACGAGGCTGGTCTAGGACCCAGGGAGATCACAGCAGAGACATGGCTGAGTGGACATGCCAGGAACCCCACTGTGGTGCTGTGGTTATGTGGTGATGGTTTGATGGCCTGGCCCTGGTGCTGTCTTCTCTCTACCTGAGTGAGAGTCTTAAAAAATGGGCCCCGAATCCAAACTCCCTGCTGTCGAGACTCCATAAGAGTAGAACTGCCATTGGAGTTTCCAAAATGGGGGATCACCCAGGGGCTGAGTGCCTCATCATTCCTTCTTAGAGGGGCTTGTGGACTCGAACCGCTGACCTTTCTGTTAGGAGCTGAGTGTGTTACTATTGTGTCCCACTCCCCAGAGGACAGCTCGGCAGTGGGCGGAGAGCCGATCTAGATAGAGAAACTAGAGGTGTTTTAAAAGACTGATTTTAGTTCAACTCTCTTGTCCTTAAGGCCACCCCTTGCTCTGTTCCTTGAATGTGGATAAAGAAACATGGCAGGCCATCACTGCTGGTACCAATCTTGACTTGAAGCCTGTGATACTAGAGGGTGGACAATGAAGCCAACAAATGAGGAGAGGGGGACCTGGGGCACAGTGACCAGCAAAGGCCCTGTGGGTCCTGTCGTCCTCAGCAGCTACTGGGCTGCGGCTGCCTCCCAAAGGCCACCTACCTCACAGAATGAAACGTTGTCCAGTCCTGAGTCATCTCCACAACGGCAAGGAGCCTTGAGCCTGTCACTGAAGCTGCTATGACAACCTACCTCCCGCGTCTCCCTCACCTCGCTGGTCTCTGCTCCACCCAGCACACCCACCTCCAGTGACACGGATTCATCTGATGCCCCGTCCAAAGTAACCATGTCAGAGCGTTATGCTGGGATCCATGAAGGTTTCATTGGCCAGTCTTCAGAAGTGGAAGAGTTTTCCAGTTCCATCTCTATTTGTGCCACTACAGTTACAGCTTCACTTCCGTGACTTGCAGCCCATTGTAACCAAATGGCTCACACCCTCTTGGCAAGCCACCTGGTAAAATGGGGCAGTCGAGGCTCCAGCACAGGTGAGGGGCAAGGACTGACACGCCGGGCAGTGCCGCGTCTGAGCTGCAAACGTGAGAATCTCTCCTCACATCCTCCGTTCCCCTTGACCTCTCGAAACGTGCAAAACAAATGCATTTGGCTTCCAGTTGGTGGATAAGTCCTTGTAAAATGACCCATTGAAAGATGTAGTCAGAAAATGAAAAGTATTTCTTGCGACTCTTTGCAATCTCTATATTTTTCCTGAAAATAAAATTGGATTTTCCCTCTACCTGTAAAACTATAATCAAGGCTCCATTCTGGTTGCTTTGTTCATCCATTAGCTGGCATCCAACGGGAGTAAAAACCATGCTAAGATTTCAAATCCGATTTAGGTTTTTGAAAAGATGATGCTCAAATGTCATTGACCTTTTCATTAACTGACCTTGTTCTATGTATGTATACATGGGTGGGTGTCTGTTTGACAAGTGCACCCACATCGGCAGTCCATGCGCCAGAACCCTAACCCACGCCCACCCACCGCTGCTGAGCTGGCCCCGCATGTGCTGACCCATCCAGTCTCCCTGCATAGAAATGCCACTTGTTCCTTAGAGCAGCTGGTGCATTTGAACTGTTGACACTTTTGTTAACAACCCAACACTTAACCCACCCTGCTGCCTCAGAGAGTGGATGAGAATGAGTCCACAGAAAAGCTAGTCTCCCCTAAACAACTCCTGGCTCCCGGGGGCCCAGATTCAGATCTGTGTTAACATTTCAGTGACTGTCCCACTTAATAAATTGGGCAGCTCTTGTCAGAGACTCCGTTTCTGACAGCATCAGCAGGCCATGTTTTAGTGAGTCCTCAAGTCTGACCTTAAAATATTTCTGATGCTGGGGAGGTCTGAGCCACTCCAATCAGACAGCGTTCACTTTAAGGGCTGAGCACCTTAGCTGGGGAGTCCCCTTGCTGGGTGGGCTCCCAGGCTGGGGCAGTGCCATCTCCACCTCTGTCTCCTGACTCCCTCCTTCATGGCCATCCTGCCCCCTCCCCACCCCATCTCCCTGGCCCAGGCCTAGCTCCATTTTCTGTTGCCTGAACTTCACCTGAACTTGTCTTAGAAGTTCCACCAAAAGAGAGTGCCCAGCGTCACCCTTTCAAAGGTCTCTCATGTACTTAAGGCCACTGGGTGGTACAATCTGTTTAACTGCTAACTAAAAGGTCCACAGTTCTAAGCCACTCCCCTCTGGAAGCACGGCAGCAGTCCTGCTTCCTAACACCTCTGGCCAAGACCCCATGATGCCGTCCCACTCTATAATGTGGGGTGTCTCCGTGGTTTCAAACCATTGGGTGCAAGGAGGACGACTTTCCCATGAGTGTAGTTTAATCCGTATGGACACTGTCTTTTCACTCCCTTGCACACCTCACACAGAACAGATGGGACAGGTGGCTTCTCGAGGGCAGAGATCATGAGAACGTAGAGTTTAGGGTTGGATTGGCACCTGGAGCTGGATGGCCTCGATGCGTTACAGTCATACGCCCTTGAGGGAAGACCATCTCCCTGCCCCTGGGCTGCCACCTTCTCCTTCTCTGACCTTGTGGGCGAGCTGCCCGTTCCACTCAGAGGGCTGACCTCTTACGCTCTTGATGCTAATTAGCAATGTCCCCAAACTGATGTATTCTGTGTACTTTCTGAATCTACAGGAAAAGAATCTCAGTGAGAGAAGCCATCAATCCGAGGAACACCTGTGGAGAGGAGCCGCTCGTCCCGGGCGTGTGCAGTCCGCGCTCTGCGGTGGCGGCTGTCACATCTCCTTTCTCCCTTGTCCTGCACCAGTCCTCATGTCTTCAGGGCTTCCCTTCCAACCACACGGGACAAAGGGAAAGATGGACACTGCTCCTGTCCTTTCCGTGGCCAGCTCTTCACCACAGGTTCTTGATGTGCTCGTCTTGCCCCTTTGAGAGACTCTCTAGGCCTCCCTCGCCCCTGATCCTTTGGTTCTGAGGACCAGGAGCCCACAGGCTCAAGATGCACACTGCAAGGAGGGGGCAGGGGAGGGTCTATCAACCAGAAGGACCAGGAGACAGTCCCGGCCTAGGACCAGGCCTTTCTACAGCGACGGAGCAGGCCAGCCAAAGCCAGATAGCAATCAGCTGCTTCAAGTCACCTCTGACTCGTGTGCTTTAGAGTAGACCAGAGTTCTAATGAACTTTCATGGCTCAAGTCAGAAGCAAATTGGCAGAATTTTCTGCCAAAGTGCCCCAATGTGGATTTGAACCACCCACTTTTTGATTAGTAGCCAAGCTTGATCCACTTGTACTTCCCAGGGACCTTAGCCACGTCGTGTGGTTTTTGTGACCTTCTGTGAAGTCGGTTTTGACCTATCCTGCTGGCTGCGATGCCACCCTCACAACCGGAGGTGCCGTGAAGCCCATCTGACCACTTCGTCTGTCCATTTCCTGGAGGAATTCCCTCCTTTTCACGGACCCTTTCGTCTGCCGAGCACAAAGCCCTTCTCCAGGAACTGGTCCCTCCTGTATATAAGACGAGGTTAAAAGCGTATGGATGAGGTCATGCCATCTTTGCTTCTGTGGAACATCTGAAGGAACAAGGGGGACAGTCACCTGATGATGATGGGGGATGGCATCGTGTCGAGTATGACAGAGTGAGCTCACAAACAGCAGACATGAATCCTGTCCTACCCTGTGCCATCCCCACCCGCTCCCACCGGTGTCAGCCCTCTGCTGCAGTCACTGCGTCGGTCCAACACTATGACCTCCGCCTTTCCAAACACGATGTCCTTCTCTAAGGAACAGTTTCTCTCGGCAATGTTCTCCAAGTACGTGAGTTGAAGCTTTGTCATCTTTTCCTCCGAGGAGCACTCTGGCTGTACTTTCTCCAAGACAGATCTGGTTTGTTCTTTCAGCAATTTATGGGATATTCAGTACTTTTCTCCATTGCCACATTTTAAAGGCATCAACCGTATACATTGCCCAACTTTCAGAGGGATAACACGCGGTTGAAAAAGACCATGACTCGTATCAGGTGTACCTTCGTTTTCAGAATGATGTCTTCGCTCCTCAGTAATTTGAGGAGGTCCCTGGCTATAGACTTGCTCAATGCAATATAGCTCCTAATTTCCTGACTGCTGATACCAAGAATGTTGATTGTAGACCCATGTAAGATTAGGTCGTCGACAGTTTCACTCTTCATTTTCATGATATTATTTATTGGTCCAGTGGTAACGATTTTTGTTTCTTAATGTTGGGATGTAATCCATATTGAGGTAGAAGCTCGCTAACTTTAATGTCTCTCCTACAAGCCCTCCTCAACCTGGATGCTTGTACGACCTGAAATGTCGCGATCTTACAGAGATGGTGAGGGAGCAGCCAGCAAATGAGACAGCTCAACTTCCTTCCGATGAGTGAATCAGAACACAGCTGGCAGCCCACCATGCTGCCTTCGATGTGGTGCAGATCCGCTGGTCTGTACAGCCACCTGGTGACGTGAGTGACAGCCCCTCATTGTCGTCGGCCAGAGGAGCTTGAGGAACAACTTCTGAGATTCTCTTGGATACAGACACTGCTGAGATGTGAAAGACACCGAAGCTGGTTGGGACTTACATCCACATCGTGTCAGAGCCCTGAATCCAGCAGAGACACCTTCGAATGTGCAAAATCACCTGTCTTCTTCAAACCAGACCCACTGCTGTCTCGCTGATCCTGACTGGGCAACCCTGAAGACCAGAGAAGAACAGCCCCATAGAATCTCCAAGGCTATCATCTCTGTGGATGCCGCCTCCATCATCTTCAGGGAAGCAAACGGTGCTTCAAACCATCAAACCTTTCACTTAATACCACTGGGGATGGGGGTCCTTCATTTCTCTCCTGTGTTAAGAGACTTAGAGGAAATCCAAAGGTTCCTGGAACACCACTGAGTTGCAAAGCAACCTTGTAATTTGTTCCCCACTTAACCCATCACCAGGCACTTACAATCTTTCCTCATGCCAGGATGGAGGCTTAATTCTTTTCCTGAAAATGCATTGAGATTGAGGAGGAATTAAAGAAAAAACCCACCCCATGGACATCATCAGAGATAAGAGAGCCACATTAGTTACACCAAAGGGTGACATGGAGTCAGCTGCAAACATTCCCTCTGTCCTGCAGTCACCTTGGGGTCCACTCCCCTCTGCCGGACATGACAGCAGCAATCCATTCCCAGTGGGACCAGATCACTAGGAAACGCCATTCATAATCTTCCCCTCTATTGATTCAGCCCAGTGATATTGGCAGCTTAAAAAGATTATGTTTTAATTGGGGACCAGATAGATGGCGTTTTAAGGTTTTGAGTTTCGCTGCGTGCTGTGCTATGGATTACTTGAGAAGCTGTTCAACACAAGGAGGACAAAGATTAATGTGTTGTCCTTTTCTCGGGCTGACCCTGGGTGCAAATGTAGCCGGGGCTAAAGTGACTGGAAATCTTTTCCTCCTGCAGGCCTGAAAAGGTTGACTGTGAATTCATTAATGCTATCTTCGCTTAGGGGATGAAATCTACACATTCAACGATGCACACAGGACACACTTTTCT